>NC_085050.1:43375599-43981893 GCF_963662255.1 Cinclus cinclus | reverse complement strand
AAGGACTTAGCACATCAGCCCTGAGACTTGGCATTCTTCTATGTGCCAGCACTTGTGGGAATCACTGCTCATTTCATTGTGTTATATGCAAGCAATGCTAATATAATTCACTTGGAGGGTTTTTTAATAAGAATGCTGTTTCTCGCAGGTCAATACAATTTACAAGTTAAAATCTGTGTTTCAAATAAACAGAAATAAATCTTGTTCATATTATATCTACTTTTTTTACTGTATTCTTCCTTTCCGGATTCTAGTTCCAAGTTTACAAATTCCAGGTCTTTCTAATGTTTCTACAGACAGATCTCCACCTAAAAAGCTCCATCTGTCTCTTGTATTTCTACAGCTGTCATACTTGGATCATTGCTTGCTTCTTGTTTGTTGTATTTGAGGTTCTGAAATTTTTCTGATTTTTTACCTGGGGGAGTTGATGCCAACCATGAAATAATGTCACTGCACAAGAGCTTTTGCAAAGGGAAGGTCTTGTGCTTCCCCTGGTGAATGAGCTCTGATTTTTGTAGCCAAGGGAGTTCTGTGTTTGAAGACTACGAGTGTCCTACCCTTAAACCAATTAGATCTACTTACATTTAGATGGCTCCAGCTTCCTATGGACCCTTGACACTTAAATGCATGTGCTATTTCACCTAAAAAACCAAACACAAAGCAACTCTGAAAAAGTTTATCTGAGCAGACCAGAAATTTCTGTTCAGAGCATGGTTAGACACAGGCAAATTAATTCTGGGTGTAATTTGACTGACTCAGCTGCAGTTGCAACAGTTGCAAATTTAAGTATATTTTACTTCCATTAAAAAGCAATATGAAGAGAGAAAAGAGCCCAAAAGAGTCACAAATAGTTAGATTCAAAAATTGGCCAAGATCTACAGAACTGAAATAGCAGAGGGATGAGCGGAATAGGGAATTAGGTAAGAATATTAACTGCATTTTCTTTTCACTAGGATACTTTTACAATTATAACCTTGAAAAAAATTCCCTTATTAACATTTGTATAGCTGTCCTTCCTTCTGGCCAAAACACAGGATCTTTGACCATTTGTAATTATACACTACCATGTACAGTTAACATTTAAAAATACCTAGTTGTTTAATGCTAATTAATATGTATTCTCAACTACCATACTTTTAGCAAGAACAAGATATGCAAATGCAAAACATATAGAACATTTTATGAGAGATTGAATTAATGGGCAAGATTTCATAGAGGATCTTTTTTTGCCTTCTTAAATACATTACTATAATAATCTGAAAATAAGACTAAGTGCAGCTTTTACTATCCTGTGTGATGAATGTAGCATTTTATCTTAAGATGCTGACCCTGATACTAGTGAAGAAAGGAACTTAAATAATGCAAGACTGTGCCGTTAATAGAGCTTTTTCATTTTCCTTCTATAAGTTTCATCAAACATGTTACATATTCATGGCTGGATAAATTGGTGGGAGACTTGGTGTTATAAATTGTCCAGCTTACACCAATAAACATTTTCATTCCACACACAAGAATAAGTGTGATTTCTATGATCGAAGGTATTCCAAGTTCACACAGGTACTGAGAGATGGTGATCTTTTGTCCTGGTAATAGCATGTACAGTCAGGGTGCTCATTTCATCAAAACTTAATATATTTGCTATTGACTAGGGTAGGATTTATTTTATTATTTCCCCCTTCAGAACTGCTCTTCTTTTTGTCAGTTCAGTTTTTGAATCTAGATGACGGTATGCCCAAATAAACATTGTTGCCAGTGATAAGGAGGCAGTGGGATCAAGCAGGCAGAGAAAATAAAGGCTCATCTTTTCAGCAGCAGCAACACTGTGGTTAGTTTTTCACATTTTCATGCTGTATATGAAATTATACCAAAACAGATATTCTGTATATCTGCCTAATGCATCATATTATAAAGGCAGGAGTACCATTATTTTAATATTTGTCACAAATTTTGCTTCACGCAGATCAAACCTTAGCAGACATTTAATTGATTTTGTACTGTTTGTACTGTTTTAGCTGTTATATATTTTGCATGTCTGTGATATACAACTGGAAAAAATCCATTTACTTTGCATATTTCACAACATTAAAATCAATACACCATATTCCGTGCTAAAATGACTGTATGAAGTGACATTTATACTTTTTCTTCTGTCTACAAGTATATAACCAATTTTTTGAAACTTGGGGGGATTTTTTACAGAGAATATTTTATGCATTAGGGAGTTGTAATGATAGTTTTATCAGAAGACTTGGTAATCGCAGGGTAATTTTACCACCAAAGCCCTAGGAAGAAATTAATTTTGTCTCACTTTCAGTGGTCAATTTATTTGTTTCCCTGCACCTTTGTAAATGGATTTGAGACATGTTTCAAGTTCCAAGACATTTGAAGAAAATATTTGCTAGTATATGATAAAAATTGTTATAATGATTCTTGACAAAGTCCTGCAAAATATGGAAAAAGCAAAACTTGAGATACTTGAGACTTGGCCTTCTGAATAATAAAATGATTAAGTTTGGAAAAGACCTCTAAGATTATCAAGTCCAACCATTAACCTGGCACCTCTGTGTTCACCAGCAAACTGCGTTCCCCCAAGTGCCACATCCACACACCTTTTGTAACACTTGCAGACATAGTGTCTCCATCACTTCCCTGGGCAGCTCGTTTCAAAGCCTGACTACCCTTTTCAGTGAAGGAATTCTACCTAAGGTCCAACATTCTTCCTGGTGCAGCTGGAGGCACAGGGCTGTTGCAGTGGGTGCCTGTCTTAAGGCTCATTTGCCTTCTGTTGTCCCCTGTGTCAACTACAGTGATTTTAGCTAGAGAGGAGCTAAAATCAGGGTGTATGGCTGCCCCTTGTGACACCAAATTATTACCTAATTGGTGTGGGTTTTTTAGATTGTCATTGTCCTATTTAGACTTGGCAGGAAATTTGCTCTGAATATGGTACAGCAGTTTGTTGTTAGATTTTTGCAGATTATTTTTGTTCAGGTCTTTTAGCTGTTTGATTTGGTTTTTGTGGTGCTCTGTCATGAGCTTTTTCAGACTTACTGAAAATGTTATCTAAATAATCCAGTGCCATTTCATGGGCCTTAGTATCTTCTACTCTGTTCCCTTTGCACATTAAATTTCTGTGGGGAGGTTTTTGTGTGTGTGAAATACATGATTTATGGTGTTGTCTGGAACAGATGTTGTGACTAAGATATCTATAGTACTCTTGCCCATGCTTGTGGGAATCTAGTCTCAGCTGTCTAAGGGATCATTTCAACCCTTATGGGCAATTTGTTTGGCTAAAATTTACCTGACATGGAACTCTATCGCCTTTTCTAAGACTTGTACAAGGAAAATGATGAGCCTCTTCTGCATGGAGTATGGCGATAAAATGGTATTTCCTTCCATCACCTTCCCTCCTCCCCATCCTTTGTTAGTCCTTCCAATGGGAGTACTGTTTTTCTAGAATCTATGAGGGCGCAAAGGGTAGTAATTTAGAGGCAAATATAGGATCACACTTAACCTGTTTTATATATTTTGATTTTTACTTGCAGTGAATACTAGCAGAAACAAGTACAAAGTTATGGTATATGAATTGTTGATAGGGTCTCCATCACAGTCATAAGAATTGGAGGTTCTGGGGCAGGTTTGGCCTGAGCTCCCCTCTGGGCTGGGAGTTATCTTGGCATCCTTCACAGCATTTTGAAGAAGGCACAGGGAATGCAAGCTACATGAGGATTTTTCCAAACATCTTTCAGCAATTTTATCTGTGATAGGTAATAATCAGTGGCTATTAAAGTCTGAATGCAAAGAAAAACTCTGAGTGAGATTTGACATCATCTTTCTGAATGACAGATAGAGAAATATTAGCTTTGATCTTAAGAAATATGGAGGCTGGAGGCTGATTTTTAACCAAAGGCATTCAAACTGTACAATTCCCCAAATATTGTATAACAGACACTTGTCACTTTTAGAAAGTGGTAAATAATCCTATTATGTGCTATAGTTAAATTTATAAAGGCTGTTATAGACCTAATTCAAACCTGTTTATTCAGAAAGGCACGAACTGTGTTTTGAAAAGAAGCCTGCACAAACTGGAATCTGAATCCATAGAAACAGATACTGCATCTTGCAGTGGGAAAATCTTCTGTTGAATCATACTGAATCATATACTGAACATAATGCATTGGATAATGAGGTGTGTATTCAGTGGTCACCACTCAGTTTATGGCCCCACCAGTGGCTTCCTAGAGCAAGTGAACTTTATTTGAGATGCTTGTCTTTTTCTTTAGATACAAAGTACAGCAAGAATCTTCAAATATATTGTGGCATAAAATAAATGTTTGGAAAGTTATTAAAGTTTGGAAAGAATTCTAGTCACTTTTAAAATGTCTAAGCCGTCCTTGCTCTGTAAACACTTCTGGTGATTGATGGCAGGTGGTGTGGGACTCTTAGCTGATGAAATCTTCCAAACAGAGTACCAGACAACTTCAGATCTAACTGACATTGGAAGGCAGAGCTAATCAGCAGCTCTCTGTCTTGTTTTCTGAGGAAAGGGCATAAGTAGCATAGTATAGGAAGTATAGATATTAGGAAATTTCATTTTTTCCCCTGTGTAACAGTCAGATCTGGACAAACTTTGAACATGGATGGGAATCCTGTCCTAATTGTTTAAACAGAGGCAAATGATAGTCTAAAATTTTGTGTGGTGATAAAAATGTCCTGATAATCAAAGGCATGGAGTGCATACAGTATTAATGTACTCATTTCATCAGTAAAATTACTTCTGATTTAGGAATTCAAATATAAATTTAAACCACTTAGTTCTGCTAGAATTTATTTTGGGCCATTCTTAGTGTTTTTTGATTCATCACACTTTTCTTTTTTCTCTCTTTTACTAAGTTTTCATGCTTTGGAGTTTCTGTGGTTTTGTTTTGTTGGTTTTTTTTTTTTGTCTGTTTGTTTGTTTGGGTTTTAGTTTTGGGGGTTTTTGGGGTTTTTTGGTTTTTTGGGCTTTTTTTTGTTTTTGTTTTTGTTTGTTTGTTTGTTTGTTTTAAAATTTGCGTAGACCTTCCTGTCTTCTGGAATTTAATGTCTTGGTAGAGTAACATAGCTCTGCTCTTTTCTCTCAGTTGTCACCTGCTGTCAGCCTTCACAGTCACCATCATCTGTCTCTTCTCTCCTGGTTCTTTGCCATATGTCCTGGTTTGAAAGACAGGTATTTACTAAGGAAGGCAGAAGCCTCCCTCTGAAATGAAGTGTGTAATCCCTCCTCCGTACAAATTATTATAATTTTGGAAATAAGGGAGATCTCAGGCAAAGGCACAGGGATAGGAATAACAGTTCTTTACTAATATAACTAACAAGACAAACAAAAAACAACAGCTATGAAATTACCCACAAACAGAACAGTAACTCAGTCCCAGTGTTTTTTGGCTGCAGGCACCTTTTCCCTGAGCTGCAGTTCCCGGTGCTGGGGGCGGGCAGGTCCCGCAGAGCTGCAGGAGGGCTGGGGGTGATGGCAGCGCTGTCCCAGGGGGAGAGAGAGATGGAGAGAGAGCCCTCCACTCACGGTGTGGGTCCCGATGCTCAGCAGGGTGCCTGGATGATGACAGGTTAAAGGTGAGAAGACAGCAGTGCAGGGTCCGACAGCAGCGAGGGTGCCTCTCGGCGCTGAGATGGCAGGGATGGGACCAGCGGTGGCAATCGTTCTCCTCCTCCAACTCCACGGGCAAAATGGGGCGAGCGAGTCAGTGCCTTCTGTCTCCTCTTCTGACTTTTTGGATCTTGCAGGGTTTCCTTCTTCCCTTCCCTCCCCTCCCCCCCCCACCTTCCCCCTGCCACTAGGGCCTAATCAACAAGTATCTTAGAATGACAATGGGGACAATTCCACAGAGAGAAAAGGGAAAAGACCAACCCCCAACACCATACTACAAGCAACAGTTTTGATGGAATGTGGACTAAAATGGCAATGATGGATAAAATGTAACTTACTATTATAACCAGAACAAGCAGCAGGCACTGCAAGTTACCTGTAGTACTTGAGATCAGCACTTGGCTGAGGATATATTAAGTGCAAAACGCTGTACATATTTTCTATGATGCAAACTTTAAAAAAAACCCAATCTGGCTTAGTTTATTTCTTAATGCCTCATCTATTTAGTTATAGGCTGAATTCAAGTATTTGGCCCTGCACTTAATTCAAAATTAAAGACGCACAAGAAATGTCTTGAACAGTATCGTTATGTTAATGGTATTCCACCTGAACAATGGAATTGGTAAGTGTTGAAGACCAAATTTTGTTTGTGGGAGATGGATGAAGTCCTCTGGGCTGTGATCACAGTAGTTATAAACCTTTGTGTTTAAACCTCCATCTCTGTCTGCCTTTCCTGTGATATGGACCTTAGCAACAGTGACAATGCTTCACTCCTTAGCCTTGTCCATGCCTGTCATGGTCAGTGTCTCACTATGATCAGTTCTTTTTCACATTAGAGCTATCCATGGAGGATCATTCTATTAATAAGCATGTTACCAGTTGGGTTAGATTTTGAGTAACTACTGTGAAGTCTTCTGCTGTGCTTTATAAAGGTGTACAGGTATCTGTGGTGGAACAACCCCAATTTCTGCACGGTTGTAGCAGAACAGAGCAGCTATTCCTGAGAAGAATACTTTTTGTCTGTTTTCTGCAGTCACTTGAACAGAGGTCATATTTATTGGAAGCTGCTTAATTGTACAGGCAGCACTGCTCAGACCTCGAAGCACAGCTTCATCCTATTCTCTCAGCTACTGGGGCAGGAGCAGCTTGTACTGATCAGCCACTCCAAGCAGGGCAGCCCTTCCTGCTTCAGCCAGTTCCTGAGAGTGCTGGAAGCAAAGTGGTATGGAGTAGGAACAGCCCCTGCACAGAGCAGCCATATAACTTTAAGTAAACAGGAAGCTTTTGCCTTAGTAGAGCTTAGGTGGGCTCTATTTTGCCTCTGCAAGAGACAGTGCCCCTGCTGAGTTTGGCATTGCGTCCCCATCTAAAATACACATATCTGCAGACTACAGGTTTCAGGGAACATAGTAATGCATGGCAGAGTATCTCAGTGCCTTTGAGTGGAATGGGTAATTTCCCCATTGCTATTAGTTGGGATGAGGTCTAGTATCACATTCTTGACATTTTGTAATCCTATTTTGGGTGCTTCCATAACTTAGAAAGGAAAATAAAGACTTATAGACTATCATACCACAGGTTTCCATTTTTAAAAACATACTTCTACATCAGAAATAACTTACTGCCACACGGCTTGTGGTACAATCTGCCTGTTTTCCTTTGCTTACCTGGGTCCAAAAGTATTTGCAGGGGAGATACAGGAAAGGAATGCAATGACTAAGCTGCTTATGCCCCATATCACTGCCTGGCAGCATTCTCCAGCTGTTAAGATGGATGTTTTATTTATGTGGAAGTAGAGGTAGCTTGTTTTCTGTGTGGGATGCATGGTTTTATTAGAAGATGCACACGTCTCATTATGTGAAGTTCTATGCTTCTCTGAACAGAAGCATTTGATTATGTTCTAACAATTCATCATATATCTGTTTGTTCTGATTTCAGTTAAGTTGTGATAATCTGATTTTATGAGTACCAGAATTACAATATGGTACCATCCATATTCTTCATTCAGTATAGATGCATACCTGAAAAGTAATTTTTTTGCAAGAGACAAGAATGCCTATACTGTTGATAAATATATCCTGAACACCAATGAATAAATTGAAGAAATTTTAAATTAATTCTGATAAGTTTTATCAGAAGTATGGACCAGTGTTGCTCCCTTTTGCTTTCTTTCCCCTGTTCTCTTTCTCTCAAAGGAATTCTTCTGCAAGGTTCTTTGTTATTGCTGTCTAGGTTTTCTTCCAAGATCTAAGATGTAGTGCTACTTTGGAAATGGAATTAAATCACTTGGATGAAAAGCAAAGGTACCTCATGTCATCTTCGATGACATCCCAAAGTGACTAAATCTGGGTACACCAAAACATGCCTCTCTGTTTTCCTACCTTGGATTTCTGAATTTTTGTAAATTAAGTAAAATGTTTGATTCTTTACAAGTAGTGCTGCTGGCAAAATCTGTGGTTCTGTTTTCTGTAGGAAGATCTAACATTTTTAATTTTGTGAAAGATGCACTCCTCAAGCTGCACTTAGCATGAATTCAGTCTGCCTCAATGTCCCTGAATGTGTGCAGTCCCAGGATTACACTGATTGATCAGAACTTCTCCTGCAAGTGCCCCTTGCATATATGATGCATCATGCTAACTGTGAAAGAAAAATTTAAAAGTACAGAAGGAAGCAATAAATTAGAGCATATTCCTCCTGAAATCTGAGGTCTTTGAAAAAATGCTGGAGAGTTCTTAATTTTAGCATCCTCTCATACTAGTACGTGGTTATAAAATCTACTTTAAAGGTCTGTCTTCTAAACACACTTACTACATGGTCTCCTGAGAAATAATGGCCTTCTACCTCTGTGGCATAATTAATTCAAGCAGCAGAAGCTTGTACAAAACTGTATCTAGAGCTCTCACTATTAAATATTGTTCTGCATAAAGAAATTTATATTAATAGCCTAGGCACTTTTACTGTGATTTCACACATAAAACCAATGGTAATGTTGTGTTGGATTTCCCCTGGTCTCTCTGACCTGCCTTGGCTAGCTGGGGTCAGAGAGATAGGAGATTTTTTATCCGGCATGGACAAAGACAAAAGATAAGAGGAGGCTCTCCTTCCCGGGATGATCCAAGTTTATTTTCCTGAAGAGTTCCAGGGAGAAGAGAGAGAGCATGGCAAATGCGGGGTATTTTCAATTCAACTCAGGAGCGGAGGAACCCCAGGTCACAGCCACTCATGGCTGGCCAGGGGGAAAAGGGAGGGGTTACGGGAAGGGGAGAACCACATTACAAACTGAGAGGGGAAACAGAACAAACCATCCTCAGTGCAACACAAAACCATAAACATGCATTACAACATCTCCCCCTTTTTTGTTTAATAAGTTAGGAGAAAGGCATCGGTTTCATTCTGATTCAGAATATGGCAATATCAGATAAGGCTCATCACTGAGATGAGTGGGAGTTAGGTTTTTCTGAAAGGAAAAAGCAAATATATTTTAAAGCATATTAAAGGTTGGTGTCCTTGCTAGAGGTAAACCAGATTCCAAGGAGATGTTTTCTTCCCGGTGGTGTCTTCTTTTTGAAGCAATTGAAACTTGCTTCTTGTCCCCTTCTGCTGGAGCTGGATGTTTGGGGACAAAAAGTTTCACCCACTTCTGTTGAATCCACCAAGGGCCTGAGGGGGTGGATATACATGCGTAACCATGCCCCCAGGTAACAAGCTCATAGGGACCTTTGGTTTCCCAAGTTTTTGGGTCCCTGATCAAAACTGGTGGACAGTGGGACAGTTTGAATTGATTACCACTGTTAAAGTGACGAACCACAGGTGGACTCATATTTTCAAAAGAACAGTTTAGAAAATTGATAGTAAACATGGTTTTACAGAGCTTTTGCTGTGGAGACATCCACACAGTTGGACTGCTCTGTCTAGCCAGGACCTGTTTGAGCATCTGGTGGGCACACTCAATCATACCTTGGCCTGTGGGGGAATGGGGGATGCCAGTTTTATGTTCCACTCCCCACTGCTGGACAAACTCTAGGAACTCCTTGGATGTGTACGCTGGGCCATTGTCTGTTTTGATTACTCTAGGGATCCCCAGCACTGAAAAGGTTTGCACTAGGTGTTGTTTGGAATGTACAACCCTTTCTCCTGCGTGGGCAGAGGCATAAACTGCACCCGAACACGTATCAATGCTTACATGTACATATTTGAGGCGACCAAAACTGGGAATGTGTGTGATGTCTGTCTGCCCCACCTCACAGCTGCCAAGGCCTCGGGGGTTAACCCCCATACCCAGCGAAGGCATGGCCTGGAGCTGGCAGCTGGGACAGGTGGCCACAATGGCTTCAGCCTGACTCCATGTTAGCTGGAACTGACGGATCAGACCTGGCACGTTTTGATGGTATTGCTGGTGGCTCAGCTTTGCCTGTTGGAAAATGTCAGGGAGCCGTGCTTTCTCAGCTGGGGCAGCAAGGGAGTCTGCCTTATGGTTCCCTTCTGCGATTTCACCTGGCAGATCGGTGTGTGACCTTACATGCATCACACAGAATGGGTGTTCTCTATGTGAAACTAAATAGATTAGTCTGGAGAGCAACCTGAAGAGCTGCTCGTTCTCGATGTCCTTGAGAACTGCCTGCTCTGTGCTGGATACCACCGCGGCTACCTAGGCTGAGTCGGTCACCAAATTAATTGGCTCAGAGAACTTCACAAAGGCTCTCACGACTGTGACCAGTTCAGCTATCTGGGGTGAACCCTCCACAAACTCAACCTCAGCTTCCCAATTTTGAGTTTGTGGATTTCTCCAAGTCATCACCAACTTGTGGGATGCTCCAGACGCATCAGTGAACACTGTGAGAGCTTTGAGTGGCCTAGGGCTCCTTTTCTCACAAGGAATGAGGTGGAATTCCTTATTAAACAGCTTGTGAGATGGGGCGTGGACTGATACTTGTCCACTGTAGCTATCCAGAGACAGCTGCAGGTTGGCATTGCTCTGAAGCAAGTGCTCAAACATTTCTTTGGTCAGTTTCTCGGGAGAGTTCCTTCTTTCCTTTGGAAGCTTGACCGGGAGGTGAATACATGCAAAGTCACAACCAGCCAGCTCAGGCAGTCTTACCCTTGCTTTTTCAATCAGCTGAGCTATCAGCTTGGTGGCTTAGTGATGGTTTTGAGTCTTGCATGTGAAAGGAAAATCCACTCTATGATTGAAAGTGAATTTTTTGCCCTTTGGTCCACTGAAATATCAAACTGTGCAGGTGTGGCAGCTTTCCCAGGACAATAAATTTAAAGGGCAGCTCGGGGTGAGCTCGCCTTGTGGCCAAAGCCTTTTCTGCTTTTTCTATGACTGTTTTTGCCTCTGGGGTCAGTTCCCTGGGAGAATCCAGCTCTCTCCCCCTTTAATAAATTGAGGAGGGGGCCTAGGTCCTCATTGGTGAGGCCCAGCCAAGGCCTGACCCAGTTCAAAGACCCACACAAGGAATGGAGATCTGCTAGGGTTTTTGGATTGTTATTAATTACCAATCTTTGCGGCACAATGGTCCGTGCAGTTATTTCCAAGCCCAGGTTCTTCCAAGGTGGCATCCTTTGGACCTTGTCCTCCTGCAATTGAAATCCAGCAGAGGTTAAAACTTTAACCACTAGGTCAAATGTGTCTTGGAGTATAGTGTCATTGGGGGCATACACAAGCACATCATCCATGTAGTGTAGGATAATGGCCTCCCCCTTTTCAGCACACACTGGGGAAAGCAACAAGGCTACATACCACTGGCAGATGGAGGGACTGCACTTCATTCCCTGGGGAAGGACTTTCCAGTGGTACCTCTTCATTGGGGCTTCTCGATTGGTGGTGGGGACCGAGAAGGCAAACCGTGGGGCATCCTTTGGGTGGAGGGGAATTTGGAAGAAAGAGTCCTTGATGTCCAGGACAGCCAATTGCCAATTTTGGGGAAGCATTGTTGGAGAAGGTATCCCAGGTTGGAGTGACCCCATGTCTTCAATTACTTTGTTTATCTCCCAGAGATCATGAAGAAGCCGCCACTTGTCTTTCCCTGGTTTCTTTATCACAAAGACCAGGGAATTCCAAGGGCTAGTTGTTTCCTCTATGTGGACCTTGGCCAATTGCTCCTCTACGAGCTCTTCGAGCGCCTTGAGCTTTTCTTTGCTAAGCGGCCACTGGTTTACCCAAATTGGAGTGTCATTCAACCATGTTAACTTTTGGGCAGGGCGCTCTACAGTGGCCGCCATTAAAAATCCTGGGGAGTTTTAGGGATAACTGATTTGACCCCCCCCCCCCCACCCCCCACTGGGACATGGTGTCTTTCCCCTATAGGGGGCACTTATAGTCTGTAACAAATGGACGGACACTGGCCAATTTTCTGTCTGGTCCCTCAATCTGCACAATGCTTTTTGAGTGCAAATTTCATCCCTCCTATACCCTGGATTTTGCCTGCCACAGGTTGCAGGTCCCAGTGTGACAGCCACATCCTTTCAAGTATGACTGTCACATCTGCCCCTATGTCAAGCACCCCTTCCACATGGAGATGGTCAGATCCACGAGTCAGGTTGCATGCAATAGAGGGTTTGTCCTCAGCCACCGCTTCTGCCCAGTAGACTTCAGGTGTTTTTCCATCTACTGCAAGCTCCACTGGAATGGGAATTGCCTGGGTGAGGATTTGCTCCTCAACCAGATAGAAAGGTGTCTGGGGACATCGTGCCAGGAGAATGAGGCTACTTACGTTTCCCTTGATGGTCATGGGAGCTACCTCAATCTCCGGGGTGTGCGTGCTGTGTCCCCAGTAACAAAATACTCACTGTCCAGTTCTCTGTGGTTTAACATCACATCCTGTAAGTTGTCTGGCAGGTGCACTGCAATGACTGTCCAGTCAGTAGACCTGAAAAGAAAACCTTTGGTAGTTACAAGCCTAAAGCGGCCTTGCAGCTGTTTAACCTTTTTAAACAAACATTCATCATGCATTCCTACACCCTGTTTCCCTTCCTCCCCCTTTTTAGTCAAGAGAGAGGCTTCTGCCAGTGTGGAGCCCGCTGCATTTATATCTTTGCGTGCAGTTATGTCAGTTTCGGGTATGCACTTTAAATTTAGGTTTTTTTTGGTTGAGTTTGTTTTGTTGTTGGCTTTGTGGACAGTCTTTGGCGAAGTGTCCTGGGTTTCTGCAGTGGAAGCAAATGATGTGCTGAAGCTGCTCTGGTGTCACGGGCTGCTTATTTACTCCTGATGTTACAGCTGCTGCAGTTCTTGGGTCTGGCAGTCCAAGCTTTCTTTCTGGTCCACTAAACAGTTCGGCGTTCCTGGTGCATGCCTCTATAATTCCTGGTAAGGTAGGTGGGGGCATTGGAGGCAGGCCCAGGATCACTCTGCGACAGGCCTCATTAGCATTTCTCTGGGCCAATTCCTTAATGAGTTCCTCTTGTGTTAAGGGATTCTGCACTTGGGTTTGGATCTGTTCTCCAAGGCTATCAACAAACTGTATAAAGGGCTCAGAAGCAAACTGTTTAACATTAGTGTAACTACCCATGGTCTCTGAAGTAGGCAGCTGGTTCAAAGCCTTTTCTGCTACTTCACAGATTTTTGTTAGAATATATTTTGTTAGTACTCTGACTTGATCGTCAGGGTTAGACCACTCCCCTTCCCCACATAAATGTTCTAAAGTTATGGGACTTCCATCTGTGTCTACTGCGTTTTGGCTATCTTGTATAAGTTCCTTTAGCAGTCCCTTCAGAGATCTCTTCCAAATGTTTTCCCACATATCAAACTCTGAGGGGCTCAGGAGACACTTGAAAAGATCTCGAAGATCAGCTGGAACTAATTCATTGGATGTTAGAGTAGCTTTCAACATCCCTTTAAAGATTTCACTGTTGCGGCCAAATTATTTTTGAATTTTGTAAAGTTCCCTAAAAGTTTGATATTAAAAATTTTGGAATTGTCTAATTTCATTTCTCCTTCCTGAATATATAACAGGAGCAACCGATGATATGTTTTTTTGTTCCAGGTTCTGATCCCCGGGTTCCTGATTCCCAGGGTTTCCCCCCACCCCCGGGAGGGTTGGGAGGTGGGACACGCCCCCCACTGCCCCCCTCCCCAAGGCAGCCGGCAGCAGGGCCACCCCTTCCCCCTCAGCCACGGCAATCCGGGGAGGAGAGGATTCCCTCCCCTGGGGAACCGGGAAGGGTTTCACCCCACCCCGCATGGGAGCCGGGGGGTGGGTACCCCCCTCGCCCGGCCCCACACTCGCGGCAGCTCGGAGGAGGACCCGTTCCCCCCCATCCCCGTAGGGTTCCGGGAGCTGCTGGCCGTTCCCCCCACACCGGACCCGGGAGGCTGCCAACTCCCGCCTGCCGCATGGACCGAGAATGGCTTTATTTCCTCCGCTTGGGAATCCGGAGGGACAATTGTCCCCGCCCCGCAGGGTGTGTGAGAGGGGATGGTCCCACCCTGCTCCCTGTGGCAGCTCGGAGGGCACGCTCCTTCTTCCCCGACCCCGTTCCCGTGGCAACCCTGAGGCCAAGCACGGGAAACCTCAGTAGGGGAGGGGCCGGAGCCACCTGGGTGGGAGGGGGGACGGTGGGAACCGGGATTGCAACACCTGGGGGCGGGGCCGCAGGGTGACGTCATGCAGGGCAGGTACCTGGAGGAGAGAGGGGGCGGGTCCGAGGGAACGGAAAGGGTTATTGGAGGAGAAAGGGTTAGGGGTGGGTACAAGCGGGAAATAGGAATTTTGGGAAGGTGGAAGGTAACCTGGGGGATCCAACACGTGGCCACCGCCATGGTGGACTCCCCGCTGGTGTTCAGAGACCTTCAGGGGATCGGCCACGTGGCCTGAATACTGTTCTGGGAAACTACGGTTATGCCAGGCTTCCTGAACATCTTGGGGAGACCCATGTGTCCTTTTCAATTCAGGGGCAGAGGGGGAGAGAGGAGAAGGGGTAGAGAAAGTCAGAGGGGTTTTCTGTGGCTGTCTTTTCAGTTCTCTCTTAATCAATTCTTTGCGAACTTTTAGGAATATTGGGAGGAACTGAGAAAGTGATTCCTCTCCATCTTCTATTGTTGATATTAAAAGATCCCAAATTTTGTTCCAAGAGGAGCTTGAATTTACATTCGGCAGGGTAAACTGAGGGAACTGAATAGATAGCCAATACTCAAAATGCTTTAAACATCTTTTAGAAGTTCTAACATTTCCACTATATAAAATTTCCTGAATCTGGGAATATAAACTCCTCTGTTTGGTAGACAACTGAGAGCCCATAAATGCAAACTACACAAACAATCTACCTTTTCTTGCAGTCAGAAAAACTGGAAAACAGGCAGCTGTTCCCCGCTAACCCCGGGTTAGAAGGGGCCATGCGCTGACTCTACTGCCACACACTGTGTTCTGACTGACCCCCCCCCCCCCCCCCCCAGCTCTGCCGCAGCACCGGCTGCACCACCCCATCACTGGGGTCCTTTTGGGGTCCCTGCCAGCTGCAAGAGTCACTCACCCCTTCCTGGAGGCTTGGGTCATCCAAACTGCAGCAAAGTCCTTTGTCCCAAACTGACTTGCTTGGCTCAAAAACAAGCTACCAGTTTGTCCCTTTCTATCAAAATATTGCACAGAAAGCAATTTTATGCTAGAAAGGAGCTGAAGAATCCAAAAAGCTTAATGAATCCTTAGATAGGACTCCAGCCAGAGCATGAAGCTCTCAAACTTCTGTGAGAAAGCCCCACGTTGGGCACCAGCTGTTGGATTTCCCCTGGTGTCTCTGACCTGCCTTGGCTAGCTGGGGTCAGAGAGATAGGGGATTTTTTATCCAGCATGGACAAAGACAAAAGATTAGAGGAGGCTCTCCTTCCCAGGATGATCCAAGTTTATTTTCCTGAAGAGTTCCAGGAAGAAGAGAAAGCAAGCATGGCAAACGCGGGGTATTTTCAATTCAACTCGGGGCGGACGAACCCCAGGTCACAGCCACTCATGGCTGGCCAGGGGGAAAAAGGAGGGGTTACGGGAAGGGGAGAACCACATTACAAACTGAGAGGGGAAACAGAACAAACCATCCTCAATGCAACACCAAACCATAAACGTGCATTACAACAATGTTGTAAAACTTAGGAAGCTGAAAGTTAAAAAATACTGCAGTCAGTATTCTCTGCAATCTTAAATTGATATTTATGTGCATAAACCCCACAATGCACTATTTTATTACATGCTTTCCTCCAAAAGGCTCTAGCCTCACTAAATACACAGAATAAAAATAGTATCGTTTACTGTTGCAAAATGAGGTGTGTGATGAAAGAATGAAGGGTTTATTAGGAGAATGATGTCATGGAAAAAGCAAATGCCATTCTTATCCCTTGTAGTCCTTTCCTGCATCTGCCACAAAAAAATTTGGGCAAGTTTGTTAAATTTTTATAAATTTTCACTTATTATAGATCTTACTTTCTACAAACCTAACTCAGTGTGATAAAACCTTTGACTCTTCAACTTCATGGCCTTTTTCACCTTGCCTACTTTTTTCCCCCATAATAAAAACTTCATATATATAAAAATTGAGAATATATGAGTAGGTATGCATCTGGATATAAATTCTCCTAAATTTTTATGCATACCTCTTAGATGAAAAGAATATGCAGTATGAACATGTAGATAGTGTTGCTTCCAAAGGAAGTCCCCATTTGTTAGTGTTAATAACCAGCATGCATCTATGAATGAGAAGCTGCAGAGAATCAGGACTTTGGAGATGATGCTTCCCTTTGGATTGCTACAATAAGCTCTTGTTTTAGTGCTTTGATTTAAAGCACTGAAAATCTCCAAAGGAATGTGCTAGGACACTGAAGGATTCTTTTCCATTTGCAGTACAATGGGGAAAATATTCTTATGCTCTTCAGATAGATAAATATGAGATTGCCATGCATTAATTGTATTTAAAATGAGAGTATGTTGAAAGCGCTCAACTGACTATTAAGTACATCCTATTACAATATACCTCAGATCAGAGTAAAGGATTTTCCCTTAATACTTTGCAAGCTACTGCTTATCTTAACTACAGAAGACATTCTATACTAAGGCTTATTTTAGCTAGAGATTCAAGGGTCCTGAGTCTAATATGATCTATAAGATGACTGAGCTGCAGTAGTACTTGCTGAATGATTCATTGAACAGTGTTCACATTATCTTCAAAGAGAAATACTTTTCCTTGCTTCTCAGTGAACAGAAGCAGTGGTTAATATGGGTATTGATAAGAGGCTAACAGAATCAAATGAGTAATATGCAAAGGGAAGACAAAGCACATCTATCATGTTCATGCAGAAGGCAATAAGTAATATTGCTGTAACAGTCGCTTTTCCAAATGAAAATGGTTTACATTAATATATACCTCATATCCAGATTGAGCCCAAGGTGTTTTTGTTTTTTAATTCATAGACAGTATAGAATCTGTATGTGTAAGCAGGAAAAACATATACAGCCAAGTCAGGAAACCCAAATGCCAGAAACGGATTCTGCAAATTTGTGTATCATGTAGCAATCAAATGAAGCATATTTCAAATAATTAAGTACATACTATTTCAATAAACCATTTTGACACATGGCATCCTATGTAGGGTTTGAATCTAAAATTTCAGGACCATTTTTACAACATTTGTTATTTTGTGTTGATGCAGTTGCTCTCAGATTGCAACTAGTACTGCTTTCCCTGACAGTAGCAGCAAGAAATCATTACTCTGTGTGAAGAGTCATAATGGAGAGCTGCACAGCATCACAGAAGGGACATTTATTCTGCAGGTAGTGTAGAGAAACTTCTGGATTTTGGAACTAGAATATTGAGCAACTGAGATTTGAACCTACCATGTTATTATCAGTGGAGATGGAGATGTACAATGTAAATGGAATGTAGAAAAACCTAAATTCCTTGATAAGAGCTTTGGCATCTCTGAAAGAAGATGTTTCAAGTGTTTGAATTGGGCCAAATTTGGGCATATTTTAATGGGACCAGAAAATACACATATTCTTTTCAGGATTGCTAAATGCTAAGGTTCTCTTCTGTTTACATTCCCTGGAAGACCAAGTCACTGACGTATGACTGAAGCTGCAAGCTTCTACATCTCCAGGGTAGATGCATTAGGCCAGAGGTTCCTGCCTGCTAGACAGAAGTGACCTGGTATCACTACATCAATTACAAATTGTCTTAACCAAAATCAATTTTCCGGTAATGTTTGTGTTGAATTTTGATTTATCTCCATAGTAGCTTTCTTCTGCTGAACAAAGATGGCAAAGATACAATTTGACCCCCCAGCACTACCAGCAGCACTCAGCTGTAAAAGTGCAAGGCCTTTATCCAGGAATTGGGAGAGTTCAGTGTTTCAAGGCTCTGTAATTATTTTCTCCCCAGTATTAGACTTTCACAGCATTGCTGGCTGTTATTCATTAGCCTCCTCTCAGACACAGTAATTTTAACCCTTTATATCAAGTCTTGGTGACCCACCCTGTAGAAGCTCACCCCCTTTATACAGTCTTCCAGTTATTATGCCTGAAGCTATCGAAGTCAAATGATGTATGTTTCAGACAGACATCTAATCAGAGTGACTTGTAGGTACTCTGAGAGATACCAAAGTCCATGAGATACCATCACCCATGCCCGGGTGATAAAAGCCCATTGATTAATCCCAAAGCTGCACTTTTCTGTGATTTGCCATTTGTGCAGAAAAAAAAACCAAAAAACAAAAAACAAACAAGCAAAAAAAAAGATCAATTTCATGGTCAACTGCTGGAAAACAGTTGGTTATTAAATTCTCTCACTCACAGAAATGAGAGAAAGAGAATTTGTCTAGGATTCTACCCCAGCCTTTTTTCCCCCAACTAAGATTGTTAATGGGTGGGTTTGGTGTTCCAGAAATCTTTCCTAATGAGTACATGATTTAATATAGTAGGTGCTGGTGGAATGATTTAATTTTTTCTAATCTGTTTAGACACCATTATATATCTATCCATAAATAGCTTTAAAGGCATGATAAGCATATCAAAGGCCTGGCTGGCAAAAAGAAAGCAATCTTCCAGAGAGGCTTGAAAATTAAGAAATTCACAATGTGACCCGCTGCACAAGCTACTGCTTTGTATCTATGAATGCTCCTTTTTTCTTGAGGGACCCTTTACTAAAGACGTAGCAAAATATTTATTCAAATATAATTTAAATTCCTGTTTTGTTGTTTTTTTTTTTTTTGCTAGTTTATTTATAACCTCATTATTTTGTAAATTGTCTCTTGGAAATAGAGACTCTTTCTTACCTAGCTTTCCTTGCATTGTGCAATTGGTTGTATTCTTTGGTTTCAGAATCAGAAGTGATTTTCTTTACCATAACCAGTAAAGAAAAGATAATTTGATTAGGTAACTGGAAAAAGATACTTGATTGCCTTACTTTTTCTCTTTATTGTGCCTAAACTGTATATAGAACTTTTTATACAGGTAGAAAGGAAGAGGACAGTACTTACTGCACCCTAAGAGAGAAATATATTGTTGAGGAAAAGCAGTCCATTGATTTGGGAGGGGGGTGTTATATGCAAATAGTATTTTGAAGAATCTCATTTGCTGTTAAGCTGCATTCATGGTTCAGTGAGGGCTGACATCCTGAGTCCAGGATGCTGGTGAGAGTATACAGAGCTCTCTCAGGATACAGACAAATGTGAGATCTTATATTGCAAAGATATTTGGCCTTTTGTGAACAGTAGGAGAAGACAAAAGAGTGAAAAGGGCTTCCATACTTGGTAACCATATGACTGCATGATATGAAAGGCAACACTACATTTGGAGGAAAATGTGCAGAAATAGCATGTTATGGCTCGAAGCTAGAAGGAGACTCTTTTGCAGAAGACTGGTGCTTATTTTCCCTATCAAGTAAAGCTGCTGTTAGGTACCGCTGGGCAGTGGAACTTTTTATTGATGACAGCAAGCCATGATTGGGTGTGTCACAAAAAAATAAGAAGTAGAAAATCGTATTTTTCCACTTAGCAATTTGGTAGAAAGGTAGGTGGAAAAAGAAATTAAAACACCATGATTTTAAGAACTTTAAGAAAATGGGCTGGCTTTACTTATATGTGTACTCTGAATTTTCTATTTCTTTTATCATAAGTTTGCGGTGTTTGAGAATTGAAGGTCTGTAACCATCACTTCAGTTTGACACACCAACTTATTGTTGTAGCATGAGAGAATCGCTTACTTAAGTGCCCAGAGAAGTTTTTTCCTCTTGGATTTCTAGTATGTATTTAAGTTAGAAAATAAAACGAACTTTATTAAGGGCCACTAGGTTTTGAATCAGTCCTTTGCTCCTGCCAACAGCACTCTCCAGCAAGACACACAGCTTGATCTGGAAGGAGTTATTCTTAATTCTGAAGAGATACTTTACTAATGCAACTATCTGCAACAGACATGAGCACCTCAGCCTCTAAATCAGCCCAAGGGACTTCCTGAATCAATTCTCATGTCTGAAAAAGTCTGCCTTTTGTGTGCCAGGGCAGACTGTAAGATCAATTCAGAACCGTGCAGAACCTTTTCACTCCTGATTTTCTCTCTGCTCAGTAGCTAGAACAGTAGGCAACACATCATTTCGAGCTAGCAGCATGGATATTGATGGCATGCAATTTTGGAGGAAAATAATGCCTTTTCAGCAATATAACTTTTTGCTTTATGATTTAGTTATGTCACATGCAGCAAGATCTATTTATCACTGTCATGTATGAAAGCCATATGAGGGCTTTATCTAGGTTTGCGACAGCTGCCAAAATTTGTTGTCAGACTCATACCCACATTTTATTTTTCTTCTGAGTGGTTCAGCCCAGTCTTGTAGAGCTCTTCACATGGTTTTGCAACACCATGTTAATACTTCTCAGCTATGACTTTTGGAAAATTAAAAGCCTTTCCCCTCTTCAGATACCTACACATTCAGCAGTTTTGTTCCATAAAAATGATGAATATTATGAGGACATTAAGTCTCTCGCAGTTTTTAATTTTGGTCATTAAAAATATTAATCTGATTTTTCAATTGATTCTTGGGATTACATGGGCATCTTGGCACCAAATTGTTGTTGCGAATACAAATTTTATCTAAGGTAAATCCATTGCTGTGTCCTGAAACATCTGCCAGTAATGCAGAGCCTCATTGGGAAGAAGCCTGCCAGTGTGAGTTTGGTAAGCATTAGTATCTTCTTTCTGCTTTTCCAGTTGATTACCAATATGTATTTCTTGTGATGGAAGCTGACCCTCTTCGAATAGCATAGTTGTTGCAGTCATTCCAGGATTTTCTTCTCGTGAATTTAATGCCACTGTCCAAGAGTACCACAGCACTGCAGTACTCCCATTGCAAATGTCATTCATTAAGAAAGTAAATTTTTTTTTCTTTTTCCTAAGGTCCTTCCTATTAACACATACAAATGAAACTCCATACAGAGGACAGAGAGCATGCATGTCTTAGCAGTAGTATTGAATGCAATATTAATGGTGTTAGTGGAAAGAATCTTTGAATCTATAGGAAATAATTTCCCTTTAAGTTTGGCATCATGGGATTTTAATTTCACTGTGTAGATGTTTGTTGACTCACACATTAGCGTTATAATTACTAGAAAGACTAAGCAATGGAACTAAGCAACTGATCTTTACAGAATAGTACTTTTAATCCATGGTAATCCTGAATTACTAATTTAATCTGCAAATATTACTTTTCTGTAGAAGTTCAGTAACTACTTGGCAGCTATTTCTGTCCAGCATCCCAACTACATTTTAAAAATTTTACTTCTACCTACTAGGGACAGAATTTCAAATGCTTGACTTTCTATTTCCCCTCATCTCATGTGCTCCTGAACTAATAGCAAATGTGGCATTAATATTGGTAGTGAGAAGAACCTTTGGATCTGTAGAAACATCCTCCTTTTCTGTTGGCCTCTGAAAACCTTTTTCTGGAGAGGTACTAGCAGGGAAAGTGAACTTAACTGAGGTACTAATCATGAATTCTCTTGAATCTCTTATAAGGACAAAATCAGACCCAGAAATAATTCCAATTTCTTACTAAATACAATTTCTCCTAAGCAAAACAACTGATTTGGCTATGTTTTGGTTGCAGTTACATCAAGACAGATACAGCTAGTATCACTTCCAGCCCTTCTGCTACTAGTCCTTTATTTGCAAACTCTACATGCCTTCTTTCCACAGACCTCTCTCTCATGCAATTCTGACTCTTTCTCTTACTGCAGGTCCACACAGCATTGATTCCTTCTTTCCACACTGCTTGACTAGCTAAACCCAAGTTGTCCCCTTCACTGCTACCTAACCCTGCCCGTTCCTCACACAACATCTTCTTACCTTATCCGCCCCTTGCACAGCCACACATCCCTTACCTCCTTACAGCACTGCCAGCAGACTCTAGGTCTCTGACTTCATCTGCAGCTACTTGCAACTTTATATCCTCCAAACTGATTGGCCAGACACAGATGTTTCCAGTCCTTGGTAGTCAGTACAGCTGCAAGTCATTGGGAAAGATTCCCACATGTACTATCGTTTCAACCTAGTTACCCACATGTTTTCATTTGTTTTCTGAGCTGCACATCTCCATCTGTGACTGCTTTGCATGCTCAAAACATGAAATTTATGTTATCTGGTTCATACTAGTAATGCAAGATGCTTTAGGAAGACTTGTATTTTTGAGTTTGCTACCAACTGATTAAGGAACCATCTGCTCCAATATGGAGGGTATCTCCTTGGATGACCAATTGTGTAAAAAGATATTGTGAGGTAGCTGGGAAGGAGCATCCTGTTTACTCAGCTGGAACTGAAACATCACTGATAGCATTCTTGAAGAGTGCATCCATAGCTGCCATGTAAGCTCTATTCACACTTCTATTGCATGCAGTGTTTTTGCTGAAACATGAAGTAATGCTGCTTCTGGGAGGTCAGATTACCAGATCTTCAGTCTTTTTTCTTCCCAGGAACTCTTACATCTAGTATGTAAATACTGGGGTACTACTTGAAATCAGGCACAGTATAAATCTACCTGTTAGAAAAATCCTTGGACATTAGTTAACATGTTAGAAAGGAAAAAAAGGAAAATATGTGTACTGAAGGTTTTGTCATGGTGATGTGTATAATTTTATGTTCACTTTTCAACTTCTACTTCATTTCATATGATCACAAACTCCATGCTTAATGAACTGTGACCTCAGATAAGGTATCAATACTGGTAGGTTAACGAAGTCCCAGGCTTCCCAGATTTGCATCATGCTGCAGCCATACTGTAGATACACGTGTAGACAGTACGTATCAGAGAAGAATAAGGGCAGGCAAACACCACGTATTTTTAATAACTAGATTTATTTTGAAAGTGCAGAAACTGGATTTTTCGTTTTGTAAGAAGTTTTGTGTCTGTCTTGTCTCAAAACAAAAATAAGAATTGTGACTTTGGGGGGGAAAGTCTGTGAAATGCCTTCCTAAAACAGTGTTATTATTGAGAAACCAGGCTTATTTTAACTAATATGTAAATTCAGTTTTAGATTTTAATTTATTTTGAGCAACTGTTTTGAAAAGTTTGCAGCATATTCTTCATATTTTTTCCAGTTTGACTGTTACTGTAAAAAGATTAAATATCTGTAAATAGGCATTATCTAGTGGGGCAAAAAACAACAAACCCATACAAATCCTCAATTGGGAATTTTTGAGAAGCCCCAGCTTTATCCAACAGATATTCTCTCTTGTATCTTGTTCTTGGTCTCCAAAAAGAGCTGATTGCAAAATGTCTGCATGGTACATGAGAACATCTATAATCCCCAGAGCAGCCAGTGGTAAAAGCACACAAAATCACATGACTCCCAGTCTGGAGGGGGGGAGAACTTGTATTCCAGGAATTGCAAATGAGAAATATTAGCTAGGTTAAGTAAATGACATCCTAGTGTCTTCTTGTGAATATAATGGAACAGTTGGGGACAAAAAGAAATGTTGCTTACTGGAACTGACCAGCAAGATAGAATTTTCTGAAGATTTATATTAGTTCATTGTTAGCTTTAAGATTTCCAGCCTGGACTATTTTTAAGAGACACCTTTTATCTTTTCAAGATCCTTGAGTCTGTGCAATAATTTAACACAAGTTGTTGGCCCTTAACCCTTGAGAGAAATCAGATGGATTTGATGAGCTGATTTGGAACTTCTGCTCTTGGATTTACTACCCAGAATTGTAGACAGAAGCTTTTTTTTAATTTTCCCAAACTCTACCTGTGGGTGTTCTAATGTATCCTCTTACCTGTTTGAATGATTATCTCTAGTGCTGCTTTATGCAAGCCACAGCACAGCCAAACTCTTCTCAGAGATTGAATGAGTGACAGCATGTATTTTCAAGGTAGATTAAATGAGAAATGTGCAATATAAGGAAACCATTCACACATTTGAATGAAAGACTGAAAGTGTTGAAACTGCAGCTGCTGGCAGGAAATTGATGTGCCAGTTGCTATTTACCTAGCAGAAATTAGTTCTCTGCGATCAGTTTTATTAAACACGATGGGAAAAGTAAGCATTCCCTTAAGAGGGTTAAAAAAATATTCTCTTCAAAGTTGAGAGAGTTCAGTGTGCTTTTTCCCTGTATCATTGCTGCTTTCTCTTCATATCTCTTGTTTTGTTTTTTTTCCTGAAAAAGCAGCACCATAAACGAAACTAGTAAGCTTTCCTAGTTGGCATTTGAACCCCTCCAGAGCTTCCCCTTGCACTTTGGAATCAGTGAATCAGTGACAGAAGCTCCACAAGAGGAGATTCTTCAGTCAGAATGTTCTCCTGTGGAGCACAGGCAAATGCACCAGGGCTCCATCTATTATTTCTTGAGCACACAAGCCAGACACCCTGCAATACAGAGTAAAGATATATCTGAATAAAAAGGTGGGCTTCTATTTCTAACAGGTACCTTTTCATAAGTCAGACAAGTCCCAAGGGAATCTTGCTGTCATGGAGAGGTTCAGTTGGTTTCACACTCAAATGCTTCAGAGTTGCTTGATCTGTCAGAGTTTTCCCCATTGAAGGACTATAAGTTGTTATTGGTTATTAATGTAGCACAGCAGTATGCAAGATGCACCACACTTGTAACTTTCCAAGTTAATCTTCATCTCAAAGAACTTGAAGCCTGTTTCTAGAAGGGAGAAGCTCTGCATATGTCAGATATGTACAACTACAGAACATAAAAGAACCTCTTAAATCTAAGGCTGAAATAAAGTTTTTAGAAGAGGGTTTTCTAGTGGCATAGATCTGGTATATAGTCCAAAGCAAGGGAAACTATTCCCCTTCCTGTTAAGCAATCAAAGACGGGGCTGGGGCCACAGTTTTGCTTAATGGGAATCCAGTGGTCAAAACTCTTTCTAATTCTGCCCAGGTGACTCATAGACATGTGAGAGTAGATGTGTGATACTAAAATGATAAAAAGTGTCTTGTATTACTATGAAAGAGTAGTACTACATTATTTAAGCCAAGATATTTGTCACGTTGAGATGCTCCAGTCTGGTGGTTTTGCAGGGTGAAAGCTCTCCAGAAGTTCACTAAACCAGCTTTATCTTACCTGTCTACTTTTCTAGTAAAATGTAAAGCAGACGGATTGAGGAATTTTTGTCTAGCTATAGTAAATCTATCTGGGTACTAACCCTGGAACTAATCACTTGTAATTTTCAAGTCTGTGTGTCTAAAATTAAACACCTGCATCCACATCAGTCACTTCAGGCACTGGAAAGAAGAAATAGGTCTTGTTTTTTTCAGAGCAATTAATTCAATGGCAGGACTTACAAGTACCAAAGTAACAGTTACTGGCAGATGAAAATACTCAGCACTTAAAGAATTCTGGATTCCTGGAAATTTTTCAATAGGTATGTTTAAATGTTTGGGCCACTATAATAAAGATTTTCTTCCTTTTCCTCTTTTTAATTCCTCCACAGAATTATTTTACACATTTTCCTTCCATTTGGTCTCTTCTTCCGTTTTTATGAATCTAGCTTATTGTTAGTAAATGACAGGAGAAGAGAATAATGGAAATATGGCTGAATGGGATGTTAAGAGATTGCCTTGCCCATCAGTTTTTCTCACTAAGGAACACCAATTAAATCCAAGATATGAAGCAGAGTGTAAAAGGCTGAGTATCCTGTTGCCTTCACTGGGGCGTGGTGACCTGGTTCAGGAACAGCACGGCGGCCAACCTCAGGCCGCTTGGGCCATAAGCTCACAGACACCAGTATGGCAGAAGGCAAATGGCATTTATTGATGGGTTGCATGTGGTTATATAACTTGGGTTTGCCGCATCACTTCCTTCTGCTTGCGTTGTAAATCTGGTGTTGCTGGCTAACTAAGGGGGGTTGAGTACCTTTAACTATTGAGGGGAGGGGTTCCGTCTGCCCGTACAACGCGATATCTTCCGATCGCCTATCCCTAATTATCCACATTTCCCCCCCATGATTAACTAAAAACCGTACAAAGCATAAACATTATAAAAAATACAAAGGCTATTAAAAAGGCTATTAAAAGGCTATTAAAACTGACATAATAAGTTGTAAAAGGTGATATAACATGTCTATTATAAACACGCTTCAAAGCAATTGTTGGCGGTCAACAAATAAAATGTTAACTTTTTCTAAACGGTTTTTAACAAACAACACTAATTCGTTTAGTATGCAAGGCCCGAAAATCAATGTCAGGAGTATCATGGTAAGAGGGCCTATTAAAGTGGAAACAAGGGTGGTCAGCCATGGAGACTGGTTGAACCATGACTCGAACCATCTTTGTTGGGCTTCTCTTTCTCTTTTTCTCTGGGCTGTCCTTTCTCTTAGTTTGGTCATTGAGTCTCGTACGACTCCGGTATGGTCTGCATAAAAACAGTATTCTTCTTTCCAGGCGGCACACAGGTGTCCTTGTTGCATGAACAAGAGGTCCAGTCCTCGCCTGTTCTGCAGGACAACTTCTGAAAGTGAGGAGACAGATTACTCTAGAAAGGAGATGGATTTCTCAATTCTTTGTAAGTCCTCATCAATGGTTATTTGCAGCTGAGAAAGTCCTTGGTGTTGGGTTACGAGGGCCAAAACACCTGTGGCTGTGCCAGTGGCTCCTAGGCCGAGGAGCATTGCAATGGTTATGCCTGTTATTACTTCCCTTCTGTGGAGCCAGTTGAGTTCCTCTAAAAAGTGACACACTTCTTCCTCTTGGTGATACAGGACTCTAGGAACAATTAAAACTTGGATACAAAAGTCAATAGAGTTTATCAAGGAGCACACAGGGGCTTACTCCGACCCACATTCCTGATACGGATGGGATTGCCCACTTGTCGGTTGTAGTAGGCTTGATAAATTCAGTGCAGGTATTGCCCATCTGTCTTGCTAAGGTTGCATTGCCAAAGCACTTTCCTTGGCCTGTGACCTGATTCAGAGTAATTCCTCTACGGGGGGTGTCCCACCTGCACTGGTGTGGATTTTTTGCCATTGAATAATTAAAAGAAACATTAAGGGCAACACCTTCATAAAAAGGGGGTTTTGCATCATAGCATAACCAGTATGACCTTGTAAGGTTCGGGTTTGATTGGTTCAGCAACAAAAAGGTAGCGTTCAACACAGTAAGAAACAGATCATAAGGAGCTGACTTAGGTAAAAGGCTGGATGGGGTGGAGGTAGAAATTAATATTTGTGCATTAAGTGTAAAATTGGTGCTAGTTGCGGTCTCTGTCTTGGATCCGCTTACTGTAAAAACCTGATTGGGTCCAATTGCTTGGGATACTGACGGTAGGAGCCTGATAATTTGTATGTTCACCCAGCTAACGCGAAAGGCGCGAACAAACACCGACCACACTTTACCCGTGGCCCAACTTGTATAGGTTGGCTGCAAAATTGTCATTATGTAGTTCTTACAAGTGTGTCTCCTCCTGTCTTGGGGCGTGTATATTTGCTTGTCAGCTCCAAATTTTGGTTCGCGACAGCCATGGGGTGCGTGCTTGACTTACAGGAACTGATCAGGTTGCTGCGGTTGCCATCTATCACTTGTCACGATAGTTTCACACCCCCAATATCCACAGTATCCGTACCCTGGATAGTTACAGTAATTTTTACCTGGGTTGGAGGCAGGGCACCAATAGGTCTGGTACAGTGATAAACCCTGAAAATTGGGGAATCCTAGTTGTGGGGGAAAAATGTCTCTTAACTCAAACTCAAGAGATGAGCTGTCTGGTGTGATGGTTTGTTTGATTGTCATATCGCTCAAAAGATGGCGTAGGACCCACCTGAATGGCTGGTGAGGGTAATGCCTTACATCAGCCTGCCCTCTGCGAACAAACCCTAAAAGCAAAATTACACAAAGATACCCTTGTTGCCTGGATCTCACTGGTGTGGGATTCTTGGTTGCTGTCAGGCTGCTCGATGATTCGTCACTTTCCTCTGGTATTGGGGTGTACAAATTGCGGGGACGTCCAAGGATCCAGTCCTGCAAATAAAGCCTCACAATTCTCATTAGTCCTACTCTGAAGGTCTGGTTTGATTGACTTAAGCGGACACCATTTGACTCTACCGTCTTTTCTAACAGCTGCGTACCCTCACCCCGTGAGCACTAGTCTCCAACCCTGTTCCCATTCCCCCAGTTCGTTTTTAATTACAACCTCTGGGCCTTCCTCTAGTGCTTGGGTGGCTCAGTGTCTCTGGGCGGGATGGTTTGTCTCATCTCCCCTAGGGAACTGATTTATTGCTAACAGAGCGGTTGCCAGTACACACACTCGGTCTCCCAGGGGAATGGAATTAGTAAAGCCCTCTGTTTTTGCCAATACTTCTAATTTGGCTTTCAGATTTTGATTTGCTCACTCAACAATGGCCTGCCTGGTGCTATTGTACGAGATGCCATGTGTTAGAGTGATACCCCATTTTGAAACAAATACTTGGCTCGATTTTGAAACAAAATTCAGGCTATTGTCTGTCTTGATCTGCTTTGGAACGCCAAGCCACACCATGGCCATTAGCCAATGTTGGATGGTTGCTTTGGAGTCAGCTTTTAGGTGTTTTGTGGCCATAATCACTCTGCTCTATGTGTCTACAGTCACTGCAAGCCACGCTCGGGGTTTTAGCAGCTGACGTAGTGTAAATTCTGTTTGCCATATTTCTGAGGCTTTAAGGCCTCTGGGGTTGACTCCGCTGGACCACAGTGGTGATTTTTGGCAGTGGGGGCATGTGGCTACGACGTGTGTCACATCAGCAGTTGAAATTCCGCATTTTTTTGCTAGCACTTTAGCTCTGATGTGAAGAGACTCGTGTAACTGGCGGGCCTCTCTCAGTGTCCACAGTCCTCTTGCGGCGGTGTCTGCCTTGTTGTTACCGATTTGAAAGGATCCTTTAACTGGATTATGGCTGTTAACGTGGATGACAGATAGGATGCCTTTTCGCAAAAAAAGTGCCTCTTCCAGCATCACAGCCACCATGGACACTGACACGCCGGGCCCAGATATGGCTAGGCAGAGCTTGGCCACAAATATAGAGTCGGTTACTATGCTGAGGTGCTCTTCTGGGAATAGTCCACACGCCAGCACTACGGCGGCTGCTTCAAGTTGCTGGACTGAAATCGTAGGGTTGGTTGTTTTGATGCATTGCCACTGTTCTCCTGACTGCCATACCGCTGTTGTGGCTGAGGTTAGCGAAGATGCGTCTGTGAAGATTGTTGGTCTTGCTTGCGGTCGGTCAATGATTTTTGGCAGGAGATCTATGTCAACGATCGCAAGCAGCTGAGTCCAAGGGGGTTTTGCTGCATAGCAGATTTCTCCTCCAAAACCAGCAAGGGCTATGGCTAGATACTCTGATATTGTCATTGATTGCGTGGAAAGGTGTTTGCGGAAGGGCAGGTATATCTTGGCGGGCTCAGTGCCCAAGTGCCTTAGGGCAAGTTTCCTGCCTTTCATTATAAGGTTGCTAAGACATTCAATTCCCGGGGTAAATGTGCGTGACGGTTTTCCTAAGATCACCCATTGTATTGGTTGGGCTTTGTCGGGGGGCCCTTGGGCTAGTGCCCCTACCCCCCCTTTCTTTGTAAAGTGGATGTATAAATCGATTGATGCGCCCAAGTCCCATCTGGTGAGCGCGCTCACTGACATTTGCTGTTTGATAAAATCGAGTGAGCTTGTCACTTCTGGCGTCAGAGTTTTCCTCTCCCATGGGTGTTCCCCTCTCAAAAGGTTCCAATTTAGGGGTTCCATGACCTCGGGAAGAAGCAGGACGATGTTGCGGAGCCATTGTAGGGATCCTACCAGCTGCTGCACGTCATGGAGCATCTTGATGTTTCAGTGGATTTTTATCTGGGGGGGGTTATGTAGGAGCTTGAAATCCCCACTCCCAAAAAGGTTATACATGGTCCCTTTTTTATTTTTGCACTTGCGATTTCAAAACCATTTGTTTTTAAGGTCTTCGAGATTGTCGACACTAGCCGGTCTACCTGGCTCACTGATGGCATGGCAATCAAGATGTCATCCATGTATTGAACAATGGTTGTGGTCGGATCGCCGCACCGGACTGGCACTAGTGCTTGGCCTACTGTGATCTGACAGATGGTAGGGGAGTTGACCATTCCTTGGGGCAATACTTTCCACTGAAAGCGCAGGTTAGGCCACTGGCTGTTCAGGAAGACAACGGAAAGAGCAAACCGCTCTTTGTCTTCATTGTGCAGGGGTATAGAAAAGAAACAGTCTTTAATGTCAAGCACTGCACAGGGCTGCCCTTTTGGTATCATCGAGTTCGTGGGCAGCAAAGTTTGTATGGGACCCATTGGTTGAATTCTTTTGTTCGCCTCCAGCAGGTCGTGCAGGAGGTGGAAGCCCTCACCTGGTCGTTTGGGTATTACAAAGACCGGAGTGTTCCATGGGCTTGTGGAGGGCTCTATGTGGTTCCACTGTAGCTTGCAGCCAATTAGCTCAAGGAGGACGGTCATTCGAGGCTTTGGCAAGGGCCACTGCTTGGCCCACACTGGGTCGATTGATTTCCATGTTACTTTGATGGGTAACGGCAGGTACACGGCAGTGGCCCTTAAAATAAATTTGTCACCCTGACTTTCAACAGGGCTAGAGCATCCCTCCCCAACAAGGGTGGACATCCCAGTGTAATATATGGGAAAAGGGTGATCGTTTTCTCCAGCCCTTTTTTGGTGCGGATCGTTATCACTACCAGTTGGGTGCTTTTTTGGGCCCAAGATAGCCCCCCAACTCTGCCCACCATGGGGGCTTCCTCCAGTTTCCAATGTAAAGGCCAGCACATTTCTGGGATGACAGTAATGTCTGATCCCGTATTAACCCAAAAGGGGAGACAGCAGAGTCATCAAAGTTGTTATGGAGACAGCAAACTCCCCACACTATCAGCAGGCAGCGGCCCACCTTCATGGCCAGGGCCACCCAGGGATCTCGCTCCCAAGGGGTCACTGCTGGTGTTCCTGGGGCATGGATGGGTTTAGCTGAGCTATTGGTTGAGTCACGAAATTGGTCATTTCTCGAGGGGGCAGTGGGTGTGGGGGCTCCGCGCCCCATCGAGGATTGGTGTAACTGGGCCGCTTCATATCCCAAGTGGGAGGGAGCTGTGTGCGGCCTGGATGCTCCCTCCCCCTCCCGTTTCCCTGAGGTTTAGATCTGCATTCTTTGGCAAAGTTTCCCTTTTTTCCACATGCCCAGCATGGCCCCCTAGGTCGCGTCTGGTGTGGGGGGACTGCTGTCAATGGGGGCCCTGACTGGGGGAAATTTATTGCAACGTGGCCTGCCTGGCCACACTTGAAGCATGCCATTACACTAGTTATTGCAGTACAGAGAGCTGCCTGGATTGGGGCTAGATGTTCTTCTTTTGCGACATGCTTAATCATGTCCGTGATGTTGGACTCGGGTGGCAATGACCGTAAAATGTCCTTAGTAGCTGAATTACATTGTTGGCAGAAACATTCTGCTAACACAGGGCCCTTCGCTTCCGAGGGCAAAACTGAGGAATTGACTGCTGCTTGGAGTCGTCCACAAATTGTGTAAAACTTTCACTTTCACTTTGCTTTATTGTGGAACATGGTGATGGTCTAGCAATGACCGTGGAAGCAGAGTGGATAGCTTCTCTAGCGGCGGGGGTAGTTGTCATGACCTCGTGGGCCTGTAGTCCCTTGGCCTGTGCTTGGGGGGTGATCACGGTTGGGTCTGTGCCCATTAACTGCTGTAGGCTGGAACCGTGTATCGGATGATCTGCCTCAGTTACTAAGGCTAGTTGCTTTGTGCAGCTGTCCTCCCACTCTTGTTTGAAAACGATCATCCCCGCCCCATCAAAAATTAGTCTACAGGTTTGTTTAATGTCAAATGGGAGCATGTTGTCCCCTCCAAAAACGCTGTTGATGAGTGTGGAAACCATAGCCGAATTAATCCCTCTGTCTGCAATTGCTTTAACAATTGCTTGTACATCCTTAGGATTTATTGGTAAGTCCTCTGGTTTCCGCCTTGCCCTCCTACTCAGACTGGGAATGCCAGCGTGGCTGATGGGGCCCAGTCGGCGCATGCTATTTTTATTTTCCTCCAGTCCGTAAGTGGAGTTCGTTCCTTTTCTAACTTCCCCTTGACACAAGTAGGAGTGTTGTGGTTACTGATTTTATCTATCCTCACTTCCTCTTTGTCGGAGTCGGAATCAGAGTCAGCTACGGACCATTTGTCAAGCCTTTCATTCCAGCTATAATCTGACTCGGAGCTGGAAGTCAATTGACTGGATACTTCTGGACTCCGGAACCTTTTTGTTGGGCTCTGACCCCGCCCCTTTCTCTTGAAGTTGGGCTGCTCCTTCCCTCTAGGCTCGCCCTGCCTCCTGCTAAGGGAGGCTCTTGCCTTATAAGGATATGTTTTCAGGCAAGCGCTCTGATAGGTCTTAATCCCCCCTCCTGGATTCTCCCCCCTTTCCTGTTCACGTGCATTATTTAACGGACCTTCTCTGTTCCCACCGGCCACGTCTGCGTCCCTCCCATCCCTTTGGGATTTGGCGCCATTTTGTGGCACATAAGGCGGGGGTCTCTCCCAGGCCCTTTCAGACTCTGAATTAATGGTAGTGCTCCTGGCCTCGTCTGCTAGCCCGTCCCAGAGTAGTTGTGCCCACTCTTTTCCCTCTGTAGGTGGGCCTGGGCTCGGGGGCTGTGGAGAGGGTCCTTGCTCCCGTGAATCTTTGTGCTCGTCAAGACTGCTCTCATTTATAGTCTGCCTGGTCGCCCCAACTCCCAACCAGGGTACGGCCAGCAAACAATTTTGTGCAGCTTTCCAGGTCTCTTGCTCTTGCAAAGCCTTTTGCAAAGCCTGTACAACTTTTCCCCATGATTTAAGATTCTTCCCTGAACCTGAGAACATTGTTTCCTTGGCCAGAGCCTTAGTACATTTATCCCATATTTCTGAGTGGAGTATATCCACTGGTTGGTCAATGACCCCAATTTGCAAAAGCCTCGACGCGGCGAGAGAAAAATTTTTTGGTTTACAATCAATATCCCATTGCTTATGAATCTGAGATGCAACCTTCGCAAGAGCTTCTATCCTCCTCGCTGGTCCGGGAGCGTCCTCCCTGCCAAGCTGGTTCAGCCACTTTGGCCGCCATTCACCTGTCCAGGCGATTCCTGTTTCCTGGAAGAAGTCCCCGAGGTTTGGCATCACTTGTTGCCTTCACTGGGGCGTGGTGACCTGGTTCAGGAACAGCACGGCGGCCAACCTCAGGCCGCTTGGGCCATAAGCTCACAGACACCAGTATGGTGGAGGGCAAATGGCATTTATTGATGGGTTGCATGTGGTTATATAACTTGGGTTTGCTGCATCACTTCCTTCTGCTTGCGTTGTAAATCTGGTGTTGCTGGCTAACGAAGGGGGGTTAAGTACCTTTAACTATTGAGGGGAGGGGTTCCATCTGCCCGTACAACGCGATATCTTCCGATCGCCTATCCCTAATTATCCACAGTATCCATGTCTCTACTTTTAGAGGAAGGCAGTGCTACCAGGAGGTCACAAAGGGACACAGTGTGAAAGAAAACCAAGTTGAAGCATCAGCATATCTCCTCCATACCTCAAAGGTAGGAGACCTCAGCATCAACTCTAACTTTTTTTTTTGCTCCCCTCATAGTCCTATCCCAGTTTTAAAGTACTGCTGGGAGCAGGTACCTTCAGGGCTTCAGAAGGACACAGAGAGTCTGCAGATTGGGCATGAGACTGAGCATGCATGAAGACCAAAAGAAGGTACATATACTGATGGAGCAGGGGATAGAGAGTGATGATGCAGGCAGAGGAAGCTGGCAATGAGCTGATGTTCGTTAAACTGGAACTTTTCCCAGGAAAGGCTGCAGGTGGCTGAATTTTTTTTCCCTTCTCCATAACAGGTTTAGCTTTATCTGAGTATTCTTGAAAAGCATTTGCCTATCAAAGTAGAATGATTGTGTAGGCATTTGAGAACAGTTTAAGCAACTTATTCCTTACTTTACTATCCTTATTATTAATAAAGCTTTCTCAAATATGCCTCTCTACAACCTCTTTACTGTTAGTGCCATTGCCTTCTGAAAGAAGTGTTTTATTTCTGTAATGGTAGTCAGACCACAGCATACTATCACTTCGTTTGCAATGTTTCACCATCTTGCTCAAGTCATTCCAGTCTTTGACAGTGTCTTTGATATACATATATATATATATATATATATATACTTGCCATAAAGATTCACTAAATTAATACGTACACAACTCATGATTATGAGACTTTAAGCATTGCTTGAAACCCTAAGAAATTAACAGAAATTTAAGGCACCACTTCCACTATTGTTAGGGGTTGGTTCTTTCCCTTTTCCCTCTGTGGAATTTTCCCCATTGTCATGCTAAAATACCTGTTAATTAGGCCCTGGTTGCAGAGGGAAGATGGGAGGGGAAGGAAGAGGGAAACCCCGCAAAATTCAAACAGCCAGAAGAGGAGATGAAAGGCACTGACTTGGCCTATTTCGCCCGCAGAGTTTGGACAAGGTGGACAATCGCCGCCTTAGCCCCATCCCTACCATCCCAGCGCCGGGAGCCATCCTCAGTGCTGTTGGATCCTGCACTGCTGCCTTCTTGCTTTAACCTGCAGTCATCCAGCTTTCTGCTGAGCATCGTGAGAAGACACTGTGAGCGAAGGGGTCTCCCCATCTCTCTCCCACATGGAACAGCGTTGCCATCACCCCCAGCCCTCCTGCAGCTATGCAGAGCCTGCCTGCCCCCAGCACCAGTAACTGCAACTCAGAGAAAAAGTGCCTACAGCCGAAAAGGACTAGGACCAAGTTACTGTTCTGTTTGTGGCTAATTTCATAACTGTTGTTGTTTTTGTTTGTCTTGTTAGATATATTAGTAAAGAACTGTTATTCCTATCCCCATATCTTTGCCTGAGAGCTCCCTTAATTCCAAAATTATAATTTGTAGGGAGGAGGGATCACATTTTTCAGTTCAAAGGGAGGCTTCTGCCTTTCTTAGCAAATACCTGTCTTTCAAACTAAGACAAATACAGTTAAGGTAGAAATTGAGAGTGCTGGTTACTTGCTAGTGTTACCTGTTGACCAACAAAAGTGACAGGCACTGTCATGAATGTTTTCATGCTGTCAGGTAGCTGAATTACGTATGCTCAACTGGACTGCTAAGCAATGAGTCAAGGTTGTTAGTGTGAATGAGCTAGTACAAGCTTGTTTCTCAACAGATGTGTAAACAAGTAGTTTGTCTGTTCCCTAAATGGCATTTTTAATTTCCCACCTAAACCAATTACTTCAAAACCACTTCATTCCATCACTTCAGATAATGGTGTGCATGTTCTTTTTAAACAGCAAAACATGGTCAAAGCAAACATGGCAAACCCTGTTCTGGAAAATATCTGTGAGGTCCACTGTGTGCTCATATTACTCTTTGGGAAATGCTGCTCTCCTAGTTCTGTTACCAAAGACAGAAACAGTTTGTTTTTCACAAAAAAAGGAAAAAAAAAACCAGCAGTGAAATATCCCAGAAAAATGTTGAGATGTGCATTTTAGGAATATCTTAGTGTGTGATAGTCAGCTTCCTGCAAGTGGAAGTGAGGATAAGGCAAATTAGATTAGGGATGATAGAAAGCACTGCAGGTTTGCTTTCTTTTATTCCAGGACACAAAGAACATGAAACGAAGAACATCTTTTAGTGCACAGAAGCGGAACAAAGGTATCTAGAGAGTACATGAAGCAGACACCATCCCTAACAGTTTCCTCAACTTCTAATAGTAGAGACTCAGCCAGAAGAAGTTCTGCTTAAAGGTGGCATTTTCACCTGTTTAATTTCTCCTGGACACTATTGTGGACAACTGTCTTAATCAGGTCCATTGGCAAGGTGGGACTGTATGGGAACAGAAAAAAAAAATGCAGCAGCTTTTCAACAGCAGCTACAACCTAACAGACTCAAGACAAATATGACCTAGGTGAAAAGCAGCAAACCTTGGAGAACAGTTGTGCCATCAGCATGCTTTTAATTCTTTATATTTGGGAGGAGTTGTCAATTCATATCTTTGATGGATTGTGGAAAAGAATACTGACAGTAGTCTGGTATCTCAGGATACTATGGCTGATAAACAGAACTGAGGCTTAGTGCAGGATTAAAGGAGGAAGTGGGTGATATGAGATATATATTCCTATCATACAATGTTTGAAGGCAAATCAGATGGATGTTGTAATTCAAAGGGTAATAGGGAAGGTCCCAGAGCAGACAGCTGTTGAGAAGCTCCCAAGAACCAGGCAAGGGAGTATTGAGCAGGAAACAGTCATCCACAGGATTCTCTAAAAGGCGAAACAGGAGTTGTCTTTCAGAGGGTAACACACTGCATAAACTATTTAATGTGCTTACTAACACCATGAATCAGGAGCATGGAAACCCTTTAGCAAAGGGTTTTTGTAGGCTCCAGATACATAGTTGTTACTTTTATTAGTTCTGTTCTTTGTTTTTCTGCAAGAACCTTGGGAAGCTCATTTTTTTTGGTGTTGGTTTCCCTATCCATAATCCAAAGACTAATAGTATTCTATGCTTCAGAGAAATTTGCAAATACTAGTGAATTAAATGGCTTAGCTGTCTCTAGGTTTCATGTGATTTAGAACATTTTTTCTACAGAGCTGGAGAAATTTCTCTGGAACAAGCTTCTCATCCTACTGTAATATCTAGAGTATGAAAAAGGATGTTGTTTGCTTAAATTCTCTAAAAGTTGTCGGTTGGGTGAGACTGTGATATGGTGGAGAAATTGGATTTGAGCAATTTTTTAAAAGTGAGTGATATGAATTAGATTTGGAAAAATATTAATTCTCATCTAAATTAAATAAACTTCATAGTTTTGCCAGGAGCCAGGTCATACGTGATACTCCTCCATCCAATCACAAGCAGAAAAACATGTTTAAGTACCATTTTCATAAATAACAATAGAAAATGAAATTTTCTCCGATTTTATTCTTTTGGGCTGTAGAGGATACATGTATATCTGTGTTGACTGTGTGTCTGAATTGGCAGACAACACATTAGAGCTGGTTTCCTTGCCAACCTGTGCTTAAATGTAATGTTTCCAATAACAAAGCCACAGTAAGACTGTATATTAAAAAAAACCCACAACAACAACAAAACAAAACAAAACAACAACAAAAAAACCACAAACAACCTCAAAACCACTATTTGTACTGAATGATTGGTGCCTCCCCTTGGATTCTTTAATTCTCTGAAAACCAAGCTGAAATTAAAGGCATAGCTCTTCCCTCCAGCAAGGGCTATTAGACCATTTCCCCAGTATTTTGCTTGATAACTTTGCAAGACTGAAGTGGAAATAAGTAGATTTGTAGATCACACATTAACTCAAGTTCAGGCTGTTGAGGTTTTCACTTCAAGAGCAAATACAATAAATACATCCATGTTGTAAAACACTTCTCAAAAACATTCAGATGACAGATGCTGTAGCAACACATTGGAATAAGGATCTTTTTTCTTTATTTACAGTTTTAATAAGTAGTTACTTGGTTTTCTGTCTTCATCAGTCTGGTCACAGAAGAAAGCCAAACAAAATGTGTACACTAACTCCGAGTGGTTGTTTCAGGCTGCTGTTTGAGGTCAGGGTTCTTTCCTTGTTCCCGTATTTCTGCTCTCTGGTTGAGCTCCCTGCTCCCACACTGATGTAACAGATACAGACACCTTGGTTCACTCAGATTCCTTGTCATGTAGCATTTTCACTAAGCTGAAGCACAAAGAACATATTTACTCCTGTGAGTAAATAAATGCTAAGGCAGTGTCTAGTGATTCCTCTGAAGCCTCAAGATTTCTCAGAGCATAACTGATAGATTTGATTAAATGGTACCCGTAAGACTGATGTTGCAGAAGAATGATTAAGCCTAAATTATCTGAAAGACTCTGATTCAGGATATAAACAATGCAAGAGCAACTGAGAGACCCTGAATCATGAACTGTGACATGATATAACCTGGAATTCAATAAGCTAATGGTGCTATGTTAACTCTTAATGACTGAGCTGAAGCAAGCAGAGATTTTGTTTGCTTCTGATTTCATGTCTTCCACCCTCAATCTCTGCAAGTGGCTATATATGCAAAAGTACTTATGATGTGGGGGGAAGGGAAGTAGAGAAGAGAATAAGGTAGGAAAAGACAAGCAAAGGGATTTATGCTTTTGTTTACATCTGAAAAAATTCCTGATGTCCCATGGGCAATGGTATTCCCAGTGAGGGAGGGAGGAAGGCCCCCAGGCTCTTGTGGGAGAGGGGAACAAAGAACAGAAATAAGAAATATTTCTATATTTCTTACGGATAAGAAAGATAAGGAGATAGATGAGATGATGAGATGAGATGAGATGAGATGAGATGAGATGAGATGAGATAAAAAAAGCTGAATGTAAAATACAACTGAAGGAAAGAGGACTTCTTTTAGACAGGAAAATGTAAAAAAGATATGTGGACTATGGGGTGGAAAGAAGAGATATCCAAATGATTGACAGGATTCTTTATTATCTCTTCTCAAAATTCTCTGAGCAGCAATGGCAGTAGTGCACAGAGCTTCTTATAGGGGAAAAATAACCCAGTCTGTAGGTTGTTTACAAATTGTTGTCCTGAAATTTTCACATTTATTGGCACAAAACAATTTATTGATCAAAATCAGGTAATCCTCCCTCCCTCGTAGTAGATCATGATGACAGGAAAAGCTGAATAGCTTCCTCCCTTGGAAAAACAATGTTATTCCATAATAAATTGAAATGTATTTCAATAAATATATTGAAATGTATTTCAAATAAATTTCAGTGATAGACCTGACAGGCTTTTTATCTTATTTTCATTGTATTGAAAGAGAGGGAAAATAATGGAGTTAAGTCTCTCTTATTGTCTTCCTTAAATTAAATAAAAGGACTAGGAAGGGAATGGGAGAGAACAGCCCACTACTGAACAATGTTATCTTTCCAGTCATTTCTATGGCAAATGGAAGCACTTCTCAAGGATAAGGATCATAATGAAACCTTATGCAATGGTCATAGGGAATTGCTGACGGAACCAGAGGGAAGTGAGTACAAAGGACTCAATATTAATGAAAAGTGTCACTAGATGTTTAAAAGTAATAAGCAGGTTTTTCTCCTGTAGTGACCCCGTAGTGACAAATGGCTCATCTTAACTCAGTGTCCTTTATATCACGACAAAACTTAATACTATGGGGAGAACAATGCTCACCCATCTCTTAATGAAAAATATTAGTAGCCAGGTCTTTATGTTTGTGATGGCTGCTAGGGGGTCCATGGAGATCCAGTGCTCCAGACCCAGGAAGCCACCAACCTTCCCAGAGAGTTCCACAAGGAACTGCCTTCTAGGGGGTCTTCTGGATGGTCTCCTAGCCGCTGGATAAACCTCAGCAAGCGCTGGGCATGGCCACAAGTGATCAGCTCTGATCAGTGATTTCATCTCAGCGATGAAGAGGCTAACCCAGGCCGACTCAAGGACAGAGAGACTGGAAGTGTCATATGGCAAATTCCACAGAGATTCCTTTATTATCCAGCAGCTCTGTGAAGGGAGCCAAGAACAACTGCTCCCTCCTGAATGGGGAAAATACTGGGGTTTTTATGGGGGAGAGCAAGGGTGGTACCAAGGGGGGAAGACCAATGGGTTACAAAGGATTACCATGGGTACTATGGCATGGTGGGATAGCATTCTCTAAAATGAAAATCCCTAATGGCTTCATTAATACTGTGAACTGACATGAAGCTTCAGGCACAGAACTTTAGTGTACCTTGACATCTAAGAAAGAGCTCTCTGGAGAGCAGAGAAACTGTGAGAGTGGGCTTCAGAGGTGCTGTGTCCACTGCTATACTTAGTGTTGAGATAGAGCAGAATATTTTCTTTACACATGAGAATTATGGGAGTCTGTCCCCCTTGGTGGTGGAAAGCAGGGCTTTACTTTGCACACCCATGTCAGAGCTGCTACATTTAAGGGATAGCAGCAGCCTAAGCTCATGAACTTCTTTTAGCAGAAGATATTTGACTGGCACTGAGCTTGTTTGCAGAATTGGTGCTGGAAACCATATCTTCAATAGAGCTGTCACTCCTTCAGTATGTGGTGGTTGTTTGATTTTTTGGCTAAGATGTACAAAAATTGGGAATCTTTTAATCTTTCTGTATATGCAGTGGGCTGCACCTTAATTCTGAGGAACTAGAACAAAAGCCAGATAAAGTCTGAGCACTGATAGTGTTTTCAGATAATGTTTGCTGGTCAGAATCACCAACATGCAGTAACGCTACTCTGGCCATTTGTGAAGGGAAGGATCAAAAGGAAGGTGAGTGTTGGAGGTAGATCCGACTAAACTGTAGGAATAAAAAAAAACCCACTGCTTTCAAAGTTCAGAGTGCTTCTTAGGAAATTATGTTTTTAATTATGATGTTGATGTTGTGATAGCTACTGGAAAATCAAATTAGTACACAGGATATTAGCAAATGTCCATGGTTTTTAGAGAAGAGATACAAAATAAAGGAGCTCTGCTGGGATGAAAGTATGCTGGGTCAGCCAAAATCTAGCAGGCTTGAGAGCCAACCAAATCACCTGCCCTGTGGTTTTCCTTACAAGTGCTTTCAAGTTGGGCATCCAGGAATTAATCTGAGGTGTCAGCTGCATCAAGACAGAAAGTGTCAACATGCTTCAAACACAGAACACATGCAGGGTAACAGAATCTTGAAAACAAGAAAAAAGACACAGAATCCAAACTGAAATTTGTACTGGTGGATGCCCAAACCTGGTTTCATTTCCTCAGAGTGAGATGCACTGACTGGACAATAAGTTAATTGCAAGCATTCACTATTAGCAGCGCCCCCTATGAAATACCATGTTGCATTTATTAGTAGCTAAGTATTAAATAATTTGGTGTCAGATGGGTTGCAGGCATATCTTTCTGTTCTCAGGTGGACAGTGCTTTTTTAGGCCATTATACTTGTACTGGCAAAGTCCCTTCATGTACTGTAAGCAATTTTAATTAAGTCTCTTGCAGTATTTAATTGTCTAGTACACTACCACTGACAGGTAGGCAGTTATATATATATAGTTATCATTTGATTGAGTTCTCTGTATGTAGTGTCTGTGTGTGAGAGTGTGTATTTACAGCAGCTAAGTATGTATAGGCCTCCCAGATCTCTAGATTGCACCTAGTAATGGAGATTTTTGGGAAGAGAGTTTCTACCTATGGTAGGAAAGATGAAGCTAAGGACTATGTTAAGTACACTGGATGTATAAAATCCATCGGATAACACATTTTAGGCTGCTGATGAGCTGGCACATGACATCATAATGAAAAGTTGAGAGGTAGCAGTCTGGGGAGGTTTCTGTTCACTGGAAAGAATGAGGTGGGGTCCTCTTCTTCAAATAAAGACATAAAGCAAACTATAGGTTGAACAGTCTTACATCCCCTAACCCCTGAAAATTTTTATATAGACACTACTTCCAGGCATGTGGAGGATAAGAAGGGGGCTGGAAACAAAGCAGATTTTGAAGGACAGACTGAAGGTGATCAACATGAATGTGTTCTGTGTTAAAAAGACTGTCTCTGTTAATGAGGGAAGAACAGTGGATTTATTTCAGCAAAGCTTTCAGCACTGTCACTTGCAGTATCCCTGTAGTCAAATTTAGGTAATGAATTACAGAATTATATAATGGGCAAAAAAACGCAGCTGAAGTATCAGGTTTAAAATTCCAGCAGTACTATCCTACTTTAGCTGGAGGCTCACTACAACTGCCATTCTTGCCATGAGTCACTTCTGGGGCTGCCATTGTTCTCTTTTTTTCCTCTTCCCTATTAAAAATTGTATTACTGACTTGAAGTCTCACTGGTTTTGCTTTTCAAACCAGTACATTTATTGGCGCCCAATGTGGGGCACGAAGGTACTGAGAAAAAAGTCAGCATTACAATTTTGAATTGTGCCAGCCACCTATTCGCCATGATTCTCAATATGCTTACGTGGGTTTTATATCTTACTCTCTATATTTTTCCGCACATGGGGAACTATCTGCCGGTTGTAATGCTCCTGTGTAGACCAGGGTATGGTATTAAAATTGCTTTATTGGTCTATTATGTCTATTGCATGATAACCTCTGAGGCAATGAACATCATTCGGAATATATACTCAACTTTGTTTGTTTGTCCTAGTCTAGGCTGCTACATCTGGGGTCTCAACAATTGCACCCAGCCCCTGGGGGGAGGGGAAAAGGATGGTTTTTTCCAATCTTTCAGGCCTGGAACAGCAGTTTTTGGAAATGTTGAGTTCTCTCTGGATGCCAAGGAGAGCATAATATTGTTGTTAGTTCTGCTTTGTCTTCTCTGCACAGCCTTCACAGCCTGCAACATGCTTAGAAACAAAACACTACATGGTATAGTGCAGCGTATTCTTGAGGAAGAGGAAAAAAGAAACAAATCTACTGCGTCCATGTCTGCACAGACTGTCACAAAGGAGAAAAGAGCCAAAAGAAAATCAACAGCATCCATCTCTACACAGACTTTTATCCAGGAAGAAGGAACCAAAAGTGCCATCAGCATCTCCACACAAACTGTCACCGAACCAGAACAGCCCAGACCAGTAGCATTTGCCCCCGTTCAGAAGAAGAAATCAAAGAGCAAATCAGTTCGCATAGTCACTGATGAGGATGTGGCAGGACCTTCGCACCCAGGAGAAGAGACAGAGCCAGAAATCATCACTCGCTCTCTATCCCTGGGTGAGCTGCGTGACCTGCGGAGGGAATTCACCCGCCAGGCAAACGAGTCCATCCTGACCTGGCGGCTCTGCATCTGGGACGCTGCAGCCAATGACACAGTTCTGGATGGAAGTGAGGCCAGGCAACTGGGATCTCTGTCCCGGGATGTGGTCATTGACCAGGGGATCGGGAAAACCCATGAAACCCTCAGCCTCTGGCGCCGACTGCTGACAAGTGTGAAGGACAGATACCTTTGTAAAGAAGATCTCCAGGTGCACCAAGGAAAATGGAGCACAATGGAACAAGGTATCCGATACCTGAGGGAATTGGCTGTGCTGGAAATAATTTTCTCAGAAGATGAGAGATTTCCTAAGAGCCCAGACTGTGTCCGGTGCATGTCACAGATGTGGTTGAGATTCGCACGGCTTGGACCAGAGATGTACTCCCGTTACCTGGCAACGCTGCAATGGAGGGAAGGTGAGGACATGGTAGGCGTCTTGGCCAATAAACTAAGAATTTATGAGGACACTGTCACTGCCCCATTTCGTACCCATGTCTCAACCGTGGAAACAAGGCTGGTTGAGCAAGTCCGGAGCTTGATTGAAGAGGGCCATCAGAAGCTTAAAAAAGAACTTAAGGCAGAAAACTACCAGATCTCACCAGAACCAACAAGAGTCTCTGCCATTAGGAGGCGGCGTTTCCCCGCCAGGGAGAAAGGACACACTCCACGAGGTAACCTCTGGTTTTTCCTTCAGGAGCATGGAGAAGACATGAGGAAGTGGGATAGAAAACCCACCTCCTCCTTAGCAGCCCGGGTACGTGAACTGAAAAGAGGGACACCGAACACAAGAAGCTCATCTAGAGTCAACGCTGCTCCAGTCTCTCGTGCACAGAACTCCAAACAGTGTCAGAACGATGATATGACTGATCCTCTTGAAGGGACCTCAAGAACCTATCTACAGGAAGAGAGCAACGTGTACCAAGACCAGGAATAGAGGAGCCCTGCCTCTAGCCAGGTACAGGAGAGGGACAATCGGATCTACTGGACTGTGTGGATCCGATGGCCTGGCACATCCGACCCACAAAAACATAAGGCTTTGGTTGACACCGGCGCCCAATGTACCCTGATGCCATCAAGGTATGGAGGAGAAGAGTCAATCTCTATTTCTAGGGTAACAGGAGGATCCCAGCAGCTGACTGTAGTAGAGGCCGAAGTGAGTTTAATTGGGAAAGGGTGGCAGAAACACCCCATCATGACTGGCCCAGAGGCCGCATGCATCCTCGGCATAGACTATCTTCGAAATGGGTATTTCAAAGACCCAAAGGGATATCGCTGGGCTTTTGGGATAGCTTCTGTAGAGACAGAAGACATCAGAAAACTGAATACCTTGCCTGGTCTCTCAGATGACCCCTCTGCTGTGGGACTACTGAGAATTGAAGAGCAACAGGTACCAATCACCACAACAACAGTACACCGTCGGCAATACCGTACCAACAGAGACTCTGTGACTCCCATCCATGAGATGATTCGTAAACTGGAAAGCCAAGGGGTGGTCAGCAAAACCCACTCACCCTTCAACAGCCCCATCTGGCCTGAGCGCAAGTCTGATGGAGAATGGAGATTGACTGTGGACTATCGTGCATTGAATGAAGTGACTCCACCGCTGAGTGCTGCCGTGCCGGACATGCTGGAACTCCAGTACGAGCTGGAGTCCAAGGCAGCAAAGTGGTACGCCACCATTGACATTGCCAATGCATTTTTCTCCATTCCTCTGGCAGCAGAGTGCAGGCCTCAGATTGCTTTCACCTGGAGGGGCGTGCAGTACACCCGGAACCGACTGCCCCAGGGGTGGAAGCACAGTCCCACCATCTGCCATGGACTGATCCAGGCTGCACTGGAAAAGGGTGAGGCTCCCAAACATCTACAGTATATCGATGACATCATTGTATGGGGGAGCACAGCAGGGGAAGTCTTCAAGAAAGGAGAGAAGATTATTCAGATTCTGCTGAAGGCTGGTTTTGCCATTAAGCGAAGTAAGGTCAAGGGACCAGCTCAGGAAATTCAGTTTCTAGGAGTCAAATGGCAAGATGGACGTTGTCAGATCCCAACAGAGGTAATTAACAAGATCACCACGATGTCTCCACCAACCAACAAGAAGGAAACACAAGCTTTCCTAGGTGCCATAGGCTTTTGGAGAATGCACATCCCTGAGTACAGCCAGATTGTGAGCCCTCTCTACCTGGTTACCCGCAAGAAGAATGATTTCCACTGGGGCCCTGAACAACAGCAAGCCTTCACCCAGATCAAGCAAGAGATCGCTCATGCGGTAGCCCTTGGTCCAGTCAGGACAGGACCAGAGGTAAAGAACGTGCTCTACTCTGCAGCTGGAAATCATGGTCTATCCTGGAGCCTTTGGCAGAAGGTACCTGGTGAGACTCGGGGTCGACCACTGGGATTCTGGAGCAGAAGCTACAAAGGGTCTGAAAACAACTACACCCCCACAGAGAAAGAAATTTTGGCTGCCTATGAAGGAGTTCAAGAAGCCTCTGAAGTAATTGGCACTGAAACACAGCTGCTTCTGGCACCTCGACTACCGGTACTGGGCTGGATGTTCAAGGGAAAGGTTCCTTCCGCACATCATGCCACTGACACCACATGGAGCAAATGGATTGCCCTCCTCACTCAGCACGCCCGTATTGGAAATCCGAATCGCCCTGGGATTCTGGGAATAATTACAAACTGGCCTGAAGGTGAGACTTTTGGGTTATCTTCTGAAGAAGAGGAGCAAGTGGCACGTGCCGAGGAAGCCCCACCATATAATGAGCTACCGGAGACTGAAAGACGATATACCCTCTTCACTGATGGTTCCTGCCGAGTTGTAGGCACTAACCGAAAATGGAAAGCAGCAGTATGGAGCCCCACACAACAAGTTGCACAAGCTACCGAGGGGCAAGGTGGATCGAGTCAGGTCGCAGAGTTAAAAGCTGTCCAGCTGGCTTTAGATATTGACGAACGGGAGAAGTGGTCAAAGCTCTATCTCTACACTAACTCATGGATGGTAGCTAATGCTCTGTGGGGATGGTTGGATCGCTGGAAAAAGGCCAACTGGCAGCGCAGAGGAAAACCCATCTGGGCTGCTGAGATTTGGCAGGACATTGCCACCCAAGTAAATAAGCTAAGCGTGAAGGTTCGACACATGGATGCACACATACCTAAAAGTCGAGCTAATGAAGAGCATCACAACAACGAGCAGGTGGACCGAGCTGCCAAGGTAAAAATATCACAGGTGGATCTAGACTGGCAGCACAAGGGAGAATTATTCCTAGCTTGTTGGGCCCATGATGCCTCTGGTCATCAGGGGAGAGATGCAACATACCGATGGGCCCGTGACCGAGGGGTGGACCTTACTATGGACAGCATCTCACAGGTCATCCAGAACTGTGAGACCTGTGCCACAATCAAACAGGCCAAACGGGTGAAGCCTCTGTGGTACGGTGGACGATGGTCAAAGTACAGGTATGGGGAAGCCTGGCAAATTGACTACATCACCCTTCCCCAAACCCGCCAAGGCAAGCGCTACGTACTGACCATGGTGGAAGCAACCACAGGATGGTTGGAAACCTACCCTGTGCCTCATGCTACTGCCCGGAACACTATCTTGGGCCTAGAAAAACAAGTCCTTCGGAGGCATGGTACCCCTGAAAGAATTGAGTCAGACAACGGAACCCATTTCAAGAACATCCTTATCAACACCTGGGCCAGAGAACATGGTATTGAATGGATATATTATATCCCTTACCACGCGCCAGCTGCCGGGAAAGTTGAACGGTGCAATGGACTCCTTAAAACTACCCTGAAGGCACTCGGTGGGGGAACCTTCAGAAATTGGGAAATGAACTTTTCAAAAGCCACCTGGATGGTCAACACCCGAGGGTCCATCAGTCGAGCCGGTCCTGCCCAATCTGAACCCCTGCACACAGTGGATGGAGACAAAATCCCTGTGGTACACATGAAAGGTATTTTAGGAAAGACTGTTTGGATCTATCCCACCACAGGCAAAGGCAAACCAATCAGTGGGATTATTTTTGCTCAAGGACCTGGTTACACTTGGTGGGTAATGCAGAAAGATGGAGAAACCCGCTGTGTACCACAAGGAGACCTTATTTTAAGAGAGAATTGTGTGTAGGGTTTCATTCTGTATTATATGCATATGTGTGTATATATATATATATATATATATATATATATATAGGGTATTGGTTTGGGTATAATGTAGATGGTAATAGAATAAGGGGTGGATTACGTCCTGGTTTACAATACAAGATACATATTCTATTACCATCTGAGAAGGGTGATCATCCTTATCTCTGTGGGAAATGTCTTCTGTTCATGGGCTATAACTGATAAGGGTGATCATCCTTATCTCTGTGGGAAGTATTTTCTGTTAATGGGCCATTGAGTCCTACTGTATAACTGATAAGATTACATCATCCCATTGGGAGATGCTCCAGCCAGGAGGACGAGCCAAGCCTTTCCTACCTAGATAAAAACTGAGGTTTAGAACGCCAAAGGCAGCCTTTTTCCACTGGATTCCAGAGGAAGAACCAGGTTTTTATCCACATCATCGCTGGACCCTTTGGAGGAAAACTGCACCAGCACCCTGACTGACAGGGTATCAGGTTGTATTCTGACTCTGTCAGTGGTTTTATTTTTATGATTGCATGTATTTTGTTTTTTTTCTCTTTTTTTCCTCTTCCCTATTAAAAATTGTATTACTGACTTGAAGTCTCACTGGTTTTGCTTTTCAAACCAGTACAAAATGTAACTCTATTTTAAAAAGCAAAGTTAATGCACCAACATGTTGTAATGAGAACTATTAAAATAATTAGTCCCTATCCTAGCAAAAGGAAACAATCAAAGAGAATAAAACATATGAACAACTGGATTAAAAAATTAACCACCAGCATAAAAATTGAGTCAGAAGTTTAAACAAGAATGTAACTGAGTTGCAGGGTAATGTAGGAGTAGAAAATGTAATTGTGCTTATTCCATGGCAGTTCATTTGACCTAAATGTCCCTGAAAAATGTCTGAGACATGTGGATAGAGGTCTAACTTTAAATAAAATGTACCACTGTATTTGATTTCAGGACAGTCAGTGGGTCAAACTTTGCCTAAGGCAAGCACAGCAGCTTTAACAATCCAGTGCTTAGGGGAATGGGATAAAATGTCTGCATTATTTCTGTGATTTGATCTCACTCCTTATTTTATCATTGTCTTCTGGATGGATCTGTGTTCATTCATTCATGTCCCGTGCTGCCTCATGCTGAGAGTAGAAAGATGGGTACTGCAGACTCTCCCCCAGTGCCAGCAGTTCCTTCAGCCTTGTGGGTCTTGCCAACCAGGTTTCACTCTAGTGCTTGCATTGAGCTTTCTTTTTGTTGAGTGCTTCTCCTTGTGTAATTGTCATACTCTTGCCTTAAAACACTATCAAAGAAGAATATTGTTCTGTTGATGCTAATGGCTCAGTATTACCTGTGCCAGAGATGTCAGGTCCTGCTAGTTTGATGTCTGATAACCATCATAGGCTTCAATATGAATATTGCAATGTGAAGCTTTAATCATGGTTTACATGTGCTCGGAATACATCCCTTGTATTGCTGTAACTCAGTGATTACTGAGTTACAAAGTATATAGTGATCAGTTGGATATCTTGCAATTTGGAACCTTAGCTATTTAAACATAAATATTATTACCATTTATAATATCTTACATAAAGCAATTGTTTAGAAATAATCACAATTTCTTATTTCATCCTATGCTGCAGAAGCCTCTGTTCAAAGGCCATCTTTGCATTGTCAACTTGTGAAAGGTTGCCTTTGAGGTATGTCTGGTCTGTCATCAGTGGGTCAAAGCAAGTTAGAACAATCCATGTCCCAGAATGTCCATCTGTAACCACATTTCAAAAAAAACCCTGTATTTTGGGCAGTAGTATGTTCAGTATATAACAATAGAATTGAAACAGTCTCCTTGGAAGACTCCCTATGTGTGTATTTCCCTGAAAAGATTCTAGGAAAAAGGATCAGGCTGAAAGATATTCCAAGAATCCCAAGTAAAAATTCCTAAAGAGCTGAGACACAAACCTAAAAGGAAACTTGTACGGGCTCTTGGCGCAGATTTTTAAAGGAAAAAAGTGCTTATGGTAATTTCAGGGAAAACATGCTATTAAGAACAAGGTTTTCTGTGATTTAAAAAAATTTAGCACCACCACATAACGTAAATAATGGTTCTTATATATTTTATTCCTGAAGATAGAAAGATTATATTAATGCAATAATACTTACAGCTATGTAAACTTGTCCTGCTTTTTCAAGGTTGTCTTTCAAGTTTTTGAAAATACCAATGAGGTGCTTCAATAGTTTTTTGTCTTGTTTAGGGAAGCAAACTAGCTGGGACAGGTTTAATCTGAACTAAACCTTGTTTGAGTCAATACCAAAACTGAACATGCTGGACAAGTCACAGCAGGTTTAAGGCCTGTTCTTTCAGCTGTTCCAGGGTGTGGTGTCTGGGAAGGGGGAGAGTGTCTATGTACATGCTTACAGAGACTGGATTAAGTATCCCGAGAGCTTAGGAGGCTGGCAGTCATCCTGTATCTATTTGTCTATGCTCCCAGGGAGATCTGCTTTCTGGGGATGCTCTGTTTAGCACAGTAAACTAGACACCAAAGGGACAGGCAATGAGAGCTCAGCAGTGGGCTGTTGCTGAGTTGGGTTGCAAATAGTGGACTACGAATTAGTCCAAAGATTTTCAAGTGTCACAAAAGGCAAATACTCATTGCTCATCAGGGCTTGTTTCCCAGTGTTATAGTTTGGCTTTGCCAATTTTAAATATATTTACCTTTTTTTATGAATTAGGAGTAAAAGTAAAGCAGGCTTAAAACTTAACAGGGGATAAAGAAAATATTAATAACACAAAGAAAAAATAATAAAAAAATCAGAGAAAATCTTCAGACTACTTCCTTCTTTCCTTTTTCATATCTTAACACCATACAGAGACACTTCAGTCAATTCCTTACTTAAATAATCTTTTCAGTTCACTTTAAGCAGAGTAGTTTCTTTTTTCAAGCTATAAGGATTTTTTTAAGAGAGAAAATAACTAGTTCTCTCCTGACTCCATTTTTTTTCATGAATAACAGCCGCTTGGGATCTGCCATCATCAAACTCCTCCCACTTTCACAGTCTTTACAAAACTATGCCTGTGGGCTATGGTAAAAAGTCACGGGGTGGGTATTGCTTTTAAGTATGAGCTACTTAAAGGCAAAAGTTCTCTTCAGCACACTTCCTCTGTTCATACTTCATTCCCAGGAACAGAGATCCCCCTTTTCCCCTCCGAGCAAAGGGTTTTCCAAACACTTTACACTTCACTCCACTCCCACCCCCGCCAGTGTCTTTTTCAGCCAACCTTCATGGCATCTCCTCATTCTCCTTCCATCTAGAAACTTAGCTTTTGCTTCATTGACTTTGGTGTATCCTTTCTGTTCTTCTCCCTCTCACCCAAGGAAAGATGAAAGTCTGTATATCTTATCTGATCATTGGGGAAAAAATGAGTTAAAATCTCACACAGACGTTGCAGTTGCAGGGGCTGGGCCAGGCCATGCTGGAGCTGTGTAAGGATCTCAGGCCATCCAGGCCATACGGCGGGGGGGGGGGAGGGGGGGGAAGGGGCGGATGAAAACTGCAAAGTCCAGAGGAGAAAATGGTGATAAGCCTCTGACTCCATAGCTGCCTTCCGGTGCTGACTGCATTCAGTTCCAGCTGCAGGCGGGGGGTTCTCCCTCTACCTTGCCCAGCAAGAAAAAGCGTGGGGGGCTCCTCCAAACCAGGGCCCAGCTGCCTCCCCTCAGCCCACGTGGGCGGCTGGGCGGGCTCGGCCACCCCAGGGCTGCTCCGAGCCGACGGCAGGGCAGGGCCCAGCCGAGCCATGGCCACACCGGAGGAGGGCAAAGATCTCAGCAATCAGCTTCTCTTCTTTTTGGCTGCTGGGGCTCCTGGTTAAAAACGGGACCCAGCAGCCTCTCCTGAGTCCACCACTGCTTGGCCCGGGCTGCATTAAAAAGGCCCAGGCCAGGTTGGTGCTACCTGGTGAAAGGCCGGAAATGCAAGAGAGCTTTCCTGGAGTTTACTTGCTTCAAATGTGATTCATGGAGCGAACTGACTTTTCCAATTGGTTTCTCAGGCTGTCAACAGCTAAACCAGCCTCCAATTGGTCCTAGCAATTCACAGAGGAAATTCCTATGGAGAGATACTTCCTAGTTTCCCTTCCCCTCAGGTGCTTTAAGGTAAAACCAGCACACCCAGAAAGCTAGATAATCTTATTTGGATCATGATTTGCGAGAAAAGTAGCCTTATTTCATTTAAATTATATTTCTGTCAAAGTGCTGTACTTTCCCTCTTATTTGCATTCAGCCTAATCCTGTGACAAAATCAACTCTAGGAGAGGTTGCAACAGCCACAACCACAATGGCATTTTGATTTCATTTGTTTATACTGGATCTGAGTTTATGTCTATGCATTTTACCTGTGGCTGCAGAAGATCAGCATAGTTTTAGGAGAGTCTGCATGTTGATGAAAGACTAAGTTGTATCTTTTCATAACTGTATTCCTGATTTATTATTCAGAGCACAAAGAATTCTCTTGTGGAATTCCAATTCTTATGTGGTTAGTGTACCACTCTCACCTTCTGAAAGTCTCAGCCACTCAAAGGCATGATATTCTAAAGTATAGGCTGTAAAATTAAAGGTTACATTTCAGTTTCACAAGTGAACCAAGTTACCTGGCAGTTTTAGAAGAATGTACATGTTTGTAATAGTTCAAAAATTCGAAACAGAAAAATTCACCTTAAAATCATCTTCACTTTTAAACCCCTTAACAACAGAGAATTCAGAAGCTGATACACTAATCTGTAATTCCACTTAATGTCCTGTAGTGCATGTTTTACTGTATGTAAGATCAACCAGCATCATAAATAGGCTCCCCAGCTAGGGAAGTAAAAGCCTGAAGTAAATGCAATTAATCCTGTTAAAACTTCGGGGTTCTTGGCCTTGCAATTCACAGGGTTTTTTTCAGTGAATGTTTGTGATGAGCCATGGAGTGCTAAACCAAAATCTTTTTATTTGTCAAAATTACTTTTTCATGCAGCCCTCTATAGAACGTTTATTATTGCTGTTTCTTGTACATTGGATGCCTTGAAGTTTTGGTTTTCACATTACCATGAATTAGGGAAATAGCTTTATTCTAATTTTATGGCTGGAGGTTCTGAAGGTTCAAGATGCTAAGCACAGTCATCTTCTAAGGTATCCAGCTTTCAGCCTTCAGTAAATTATGTTCAAAAAAAACCTGTAGGCTCAAGGATTTTCAATTCTTCTAATAATTCTTTATTGCTTGTACAAGAAGAGTTCTGTATTATACATTTTTCAGTAACATATATACAGGCAATGTGTGAAAGGATCCTACATCGTGATGCGACCCTTAATTTTGGGTCAGGTCAAATGTTCTGCTGACATAGCTGTGGTAGCCACAGCACCCCTGCAGTGTGCTTCCCAAGGCACTCTACTATGGTGAAGTTCTTTGTTGGGTGTTGGGTTTTTTCTTTTACTTGTTGCCTGTGGAATTTTTCTATTTTTTGGTGAGGAAGAGTTGTTAATTATCTTTTTGAAGGATAAAAATGCTGTATCAGTGAAGAAACAGCAAATATGTATACAGGTGGAAGCTATGTATTAAAAAATCTTGATATATCTGTATATTTATTTTTTGCCTATAAGCCTTTCTAAAATCTATTTATTTCAATATTAGGGTGAAGTAGGAAAATAAGTGATGGTGGAAGCAAAATGTGTGTCCCCACATTTTTTAAAGAGATTGATTTGTGGGTAATTAAGGTGGATTAAATTACAAATTATAATTTTCTTCAAAATTATATTTAATATGGAAGCATCCTTTGACCTTTTATGCACAGAACATATCATGCATCTTGTATATATACAATGTCATAAATGTATTTAATTTATCAAGTTGCAGGATGAAAACAGTTATATTGAACATTAATGGGTTCTAGCACAGTTGCCCAGATTTATTTATAATATAGAAGGCAGATAAACTGTTATATATACACATAGTACCATATTTTTAATTAACTTTTTATTCTTGAAAGTATGTATTGATTCTTACAATTTCATTCCAATAACAACAAAAAAACCTGATTTAGAATGCTTATTCAACCCACACATGCATACAAAAAAAGGAAAACACAAAACCCCTGAGCTCTTTTGGTTCTGGACCCTTGCATTTGGAAGAGCTTTATATAGACAAAGAAGAGCATTTACTGTAATGTCTATTTATGGTCTTCTCTTGATGCCTGGAAGGGCTAACCTGGAACAGAGACTAGACAGAGCAAAGGAATAAAACAGGTATTTGTTGAAAGGATATACCTTGGGCAGTGCAAGAGCCTGGCTGGGGTTACACCCAAGTCAAATCCAAGATGGAACCTGGTCACGAGTATTTACATTTTTATAAGTTTTGGTTCATCTACATATTGGGGTCAGTTGTCCAACCACAACCCCCAAGTATCAGCCCCCTGTCTTGCCCCCTTTCCCTTCACCATTGTTTATGCTTTTTGGGTACCAGTTGTCCTTGGTTCTTTAGCTAGGAAGGGATTATTTTGTCTAGCTACCCTATGAAGAGAACTTACTAACACCTAATATGAAGTTTCAGAGTTACACACTGAGCAACAGAGAATCTGGAAAATATAAAAGCTAAAACCCAAGGCATCGCTCCAAGATGCCATATATGTTGCATTGTTTTCTGATGATGATAATGAACTGGTGCATTTCTGTGGTATTATACTGGTCCATTACTTCAGAATTATTTTAAGAAAACATATGTATTATGTTCAAGTTGTACAAAAAGAGATGTGAAGGCCTCTAAAAAGGTTCTGTGAAGGCCTCTAAATGAACTTCATTCATTCATTCATTCATTCATTCATTCATTCATTCATTCACTTGCTTCCTCCTTTTGATTTCCCGTGATTTGGGAAAAAACCCTGTAGTTTTAGATACTCTAAAACAGCCTCAGCTGTTTTGGCTTCCACTTTAGAAGTCAGTTAACAGAAGTTTTAGCTAGATTTCTAGTTGTAATTTGGTTTGGATGAAGCTGTAAGTATGGAACTACAAAGGGTGTGTGTAGCGACTGTTGACTAACATGAATAATCATAGCTAAAGTCAACAGAACTACACCTTGCACTAGCTGAAGAACTGGCCTCTGAAGTCTGAAATATGAAAAAGTGCTTTACCTGGTCTTGTACTAACATTGTATAAAAACCTATCAAAATGTGGAAAATGTTGCAGGCTTCTACTCCCATTTATTTCTGCTTGTCTCTCATAGCCTTTGAGTATTGAATTGCAGAATGAATGCTGCAGTAGCCCAATTCAACTTCAGAACAAGGAAATAATTTGAATTCTGGAACTTCTCTTGGTCATGTGAGACAGTTGCAACAAGCAGTATCTTTAACATTTCAGTCAGTGTACTCTTCACAGCTGTTGCAAGGTACAAAATACATTGCATCTAGGCTCTGCCACCTGTTGTGGACAATTTGGAATAGCGTAAGTCTATGGAGGTTCAAGAACACATTTTGCCTTCTTTCAGTGATACTATCTGCATTTCATTTAGCAGCCAATTAATCCACTGTAGTCTTCATGCACCTGTTTTGTGAGGTAGACCTATGTTTTTGTAGCCTTGGGACTAGATTAGTAAATGGAAAAACTGTAGGTGTTTTTTCCACACTCCTTTTTCCCTTATTGTTTCTCAGTTGCATTAGGCCCAGCCCCAGATAAGCCTCTTTGTTTCTAAAGTAAAACTGAGCTTTGGCAGCATTCAAGCACCATCTCTAGCAAGCACTCTCTTCTGGGAAATGGAAGGAAAACGGCACTGATGATGATGACTGCTTTCTGTTCAGCTCTGCTCAGGTAGGTGCAAGACAAATCTGTGTCACACAGAGAGAAACATGAGAGAATTGCTGACATACGAGTAGTAATACCTGGGGGAAAAAAATAGTATATTCTTTCCTTTCTTGAAGGTCTTCTAAGTTCTGGACAGTGTTTTCAGAGAGTCCAGAATATCACTGAATCACAAAATATTCTGAGTTGGAAGGTACCCACAAGGATTATCAACTCCAACTCTTAAGAGAATGGCCCATAGGGGGATTGAACCCACAGTCCTGACATTTTTAGCACCTAAAAATGCTATAGCATTAGCACCTGGCTCTAACCAGCTGAGCTTCTGACTTTACTTCTCTTTGTGGAGTCTGTTGCACCTGTAAGTGTCAAACCCTTTATAGTACACACTTTCCCCACAAGTAGTTTTAATCCATATTGGTTAACTAAGTAGCAAAGTAAAAAAGATATTCAGAGCATTAAGCAGAAGCTGTACATTGATGAGCAGATTAGTAAACTGTCCCAGTACCCCCAACCTTTTGTCACTGGAGCTTTAGTAGCCTGCAAATGGCCTCCAGCTCTTCCTTTTTCTTGTCCTTGCCATCTAGATTGGTTCTGAATTTTAATGTTTCTCCAGACAACTAATGAGAATCAAGCTTTTTTCATGTTGTTCGGAGAACTGTAACTTTTGTTCACGTCCTCCTCTTTAATCACCTTGATTAATGAAATACTGTCTTCTCTGACCTCCTTGACTTCTTCGTTATAGTTATTGGTGCTACAGAGAACAGAACTACTAAAATCATCCTTCCTCACAGTTGGATGTGATGGTGATGGCAGTTAGAAAAAGTTGCTGTTCTCTTACCTATCTGATAGAAATCTGTCTTGTACGTATTGTTCATCACCTCATCCCTTAAGTATTGAAGGAGATGGGGCAGGAAGATCAAGGACACTAAAGTGTTTCCCCTCCTCATCCTCTCCAGCTTCCCTTTCATTCTAATTTTATGTTACTCACCTCTGAGTAACAGCTGTTACACTAAGTTCCAGCCTGTGAAAGTAAATTTGGAGTTATTAATTGCTTATAACTTGTGTCAGTGAGTTACTGCAGAGGGTTGATTTTTCCTTTCCTCTCTGCCTGTGGAATTTTTCCCATTGACATGCAAAGGGACACTGATGGCTGGGTTCTTGAGACCTTGAGATGGGGGGAGGGAGAGCCTCCCTGCTTTTTTGGGGAGTTTCTCTCTGAGGGCTGGAGGAAGGGAGGTTTAGGAGATTAGAAGCAGGTAAAGGAGGCTGGGAGGGTGTTGCTCGCTGTCTCGCTTTTGGCTTAGGAGGAGAAAAGTCGTTGCTACACCCTCCCCCCCCCCCGCTATCCCAATGCCGGGAGCTGCCTCTTCTCTTGTTGAACCCCTCACTGCTGCTTTCCTTGGATGCCTTCTCGCTTCACCCTGCTATCTCCAAGCATCCTGTTGGAGTACAGGGACCGACGCTGTGAGAAAAGTCTCTCCTCCATCCCTTTCCCATCTGGGACACCACCACCATCACCCCCAGCGCCCCTGCCGCTGTGCGGGATCTGCCCCTGTCCACCACCGGTAACTGCAGCACAGGGAAGGGTGCCTGCGGCCAAATAGGACTGAAACTGGTTTGTTGTTAATTTCATAGTTGTTTTTGTTTTGTTTGTCTTGTTATACGTAGTAGTAAAGAACTGTTATTTCTATCCCCATATCTTTGTCTGAGAGCCCTTCAATTTCAAAATTATACTAATTCAGAGGGAAGGATTTATTAGCTCCATTTCAAGGGAAGGCCCTGCTCTTCCCTAGCACACTTGTCTTTTCAAACCAGGACAGTTACCTTTGTGGATTACAGGGCCTTGAGCAAGAGCCTGGATTAACTGTGTGGTGGAGGCATGTTTACCAACTCCCAAAAAGGAACAGTCCTTCCTTCTTACTAACAGAAGGTTAGTAAGTAATGCGGACTTTCAGGATCCATGTGGGTTTTTTTGTTGTCTATACATCCTGTCATTTACTGCAAAGGATTGTGGTGAGTTTGAGGTGAGATTTACTGAACTAATTTAGGGAGACACCAGGTATCCATGATGACAATAATTTTAGTATCTGCCCAGGTAGTCTTGATTTGAGTTTGAAACCAACAAAAGAAAAGCTTGCTTAGTTGTATTTTCTCTTTTAAGAGCTAATACTAAGTTCAGGAGTGAGAGGCTTTTTTTAAATTTGAAAGATAAATTTATTAATTTAAGGTTTGACCTTTATGCAGTTTGTACCATCAAAATCTTTTACATGATGAGCTTAAACAAATTCTAGTTGTTTGGTTTGGTGACTTTTTTCCTCAAAGTTATCATCAGTCTCCTAGCTGATTCTTAAGGGAGCAACCTGGAGCAAAATGCTGCATCTCTACATGCTAAAAAGACTAAAACTCAGTCATTAATGCCAATCTAAATCAAAGAATAAATAGCTCTACTTTATAAGAATACTTCCATAATCATTCATAATTTTCACACTGCTTTGCTTTCCAGCTGACTTTGAGCTGCATTCAAATTTTTAATCAGAAAAAAAATAGTACAAAAAAAGTGATACAGACTGAAAAAACATCTCTCTATATTGGATTGTGCACCCTTTGTCCCCTATGGAGAGAACAATCTGTCTGTGCTCATGCTTTGGTATCTACTATACAGGAATGGTACTGTTGACATGTACGTAGCCTTATAATTTATGGGGTGTATGTGTGGGAAGTTTTCTGGTAGGATCTGATTTATAAAGGTAGCTTGATATTACTTCCTGTACCTTGGACATCTCTGGAATAACACGGAGTTTATTTGAGCACACTGCACTTGATGTACATATTGCATAGGTGAGTAGGAGTTCAGGTTCAGCAGGCAGCATCTGGGCAACTGAACCCTTCCTGTCTTGTTCTGGCAGACAACATACCGTAGATACTAGTTCAGAAACATCCATAAATCATCCTGTAATACCAGGTATCATAATTTTCAACACTTAGGAGAGATTTAGAATTTTAGTAAAAATCTAGAACCTGTACTACACCACATGCAGAAAGTAGGAGTGGAGGATATTTCTAGTCCTCCAGGTCTGTGCGCTAGCAAAATAATTATAAAATTAACTTCTGTGTGACCCCAAGAGGCTGATCATGCTCTAAATTGCTGTTAGGACAAATAAAACCCCTCTGATCCCTGCTAATTTGACTTGGAGAACAGATGTCCTCCTGCTCCTAAATCCGATGAATAGCTTAATCCTTTGTGTGTGAGCAGGACACCATTCATCTGAGAATTTTGCATCACTAGAAACACAGCTGTAGTCTGTTTGCATTCTGGTTTTTGTGTCATCCAATTTCCAGAAGCAAATTACAGACTAAGGAAGGAAAAGGGAATTCCTTTCTGGTCCGTACAAGGGCCACAAACCATCCCTAATTGTGGTGCACACACCCAGAAATCCTGTTCACTCTCAAAACTCTTCCCATATGCTTGAGGACTGGATTCCATAGAGACCACACTGCGGAATTAATTTTCTGGGTTTAGGAGTTTTCTTGGTTCAATTCACAGTCCTTTCTGTGACTTGGTCTTTCTTCCCATGTTTCTTACTACCATGATCAAATATACAAGGCTTTTCCAGAATGTATTCTTGAATAAATAAAACTTCCACTTTCTAGTCCACATTTGTTTATTATCAACTTATTGCAACAGATGAATCTGCCAGAACAAATGCTGAGAGCTTCTGAGCTGAGGTGCTTGTAGACCAAAATGGATCTTTTCCCATATATACTTCCATCCATGCTGAATAATTAGTTTGAATATGTAAAATTTTACAAATATTAAGGTCACTGTGATATCAAAACACCCAAAATTTTTAATTGGAAGATTTGGACTGCAAAGCAAAAGAGAGGGCTTGCAGATCCAATGTATCTGTTATTGCAGCTCTCATCATGTTTGGGTTTTACTAGTCCCTTTCACCTTGCTGTATTTTCCTCATTTCCATGTCATAACTATTTTATATCATGTCCTTAGAAAATAGCTGCTGGTGGATGCATTCTCTCCAACTGTTTATAACAATTTTAAATATATTTATTGGAATTTGCCACTGTTTTAGTAGTTTCTTTTGCCCCTGAAATTGTCCACTCATTTTGATTAAATCCATGCGTCTAGAGAATTTCACAATTTAATTATTTGAAATGCAGCCTTATTGCCAAACAGGGTTTCCCTGCAGCCCTACAACTGTTGTTTTTAGAGAAAACAGTTTTGGGTCTCCTACCATAAACTTCATTCAGGTACTTTTCTTTAATGGGCAAGGCATTTAACAGTAATTGAAATGAACTAATTTCAATGACTCACTAGTGAAAAACAAACACGAACTAAACCAGGTCTAAATAAAAACACATTCTTTGTTGTTACTGCTCTTTCAAAAAAAAACTAATAATTGACCAAAACCTGATGAATGAAAGCTCATAAACTATACAGATTTATATAGTCTGTAATTGCAACACTTAAAAAGAAAATATTGTATAATTTGGAATTTTTATTTTCTTTTTTCGCATGGGATAAATATTATAACTCATGATCCAAATCCTTTATGTTTTCTGTAGAATATTTGAAGTGAAACAATGCATCTTTTACCACTAAAAACAAAATAAATGTGTCCCTGAAGGATTTATTTTAAGTCAGATGTATTTGATATTCTTTGCTAGTTTTTCACCTCATTATCATATTTAACTCACCATTTATATGCAGATGACACAATCATTTAGGGTAATAGATTATATTAGAAGAAAGTTTAATATTATCTTCAAGCTGATTTAAATGTGCTTTAAGATCATCTGACACAATCTAAATTACTATTAAATATTAATGAAACAAAGATCATATTATTTGGCCCAAAACAGAAGTTGTGTAAACTGAACTGACAGTCAATGCAACCTTGGAGACAGTTAGCAAATGTCCATGGTGAAGAATATGGATACATAATTTTTAATCATATGACTAAACTATTGATTAGTAGCTGTGAAGGTTTGAAAGAAAGCCAAGAACTTTATTTGAGTTCAGAAAGTTTGTTGACTTAAGGGAAAATATTTGTTTACTTACATTTGCAGTTTTTATTATGTACTTTGAATTTTACTGATGGTTGCATAATGTTGTTAGGAAAGAAAAAGCATTTTTAACTTGGTTATCTAGGCAATTTTGCTGTGAATTATACATTTCATAAAAATCACTGTCTGTCATTTTAGCAACAATTGGCAAAAAATAGAAAACTTGTCAACATTTCAGTGGTATGTTATCCTTCTACTTTCTCCTCCCTCCTGTCCTCTGTCTTCAGATAAGTTATGATCTTCAGTCTTCCACATTCCCTGAAATAGAAAAATTAATAAGAAAACTAGTATCTCTACTTCATCTAGAACCATACAGCTGTGAATTTGATAAAGCAAGTCAGGAAGCTCAGGTAGATGCTTTATTTGTATTTGTTTATTTTTACATAGGTAAAATCCTGATCCTGTGATGACTTGAGCATGTTCTAGCAGACACAGATGAATTCATTGGCAGTTTATGTCAATTCCTTAAATGACAGATAAGGTCTTCTTTCCAGGAGATATTCTCATTCTTAGAGATTCAAGTTGATAATCCCGAAGAAAAAGTGACAAAACATGACCCCTTTATTGTTCAGTGTATTAAAAATGCAGAGGACCTCCTGCATTTTTGGCACTGGCATTCCACATTCTTTTTTGTGTAGCAAGATGTGTCACAATTATACTTCCATTGTCTCAGAACTGCCAGCTCTTTTGACATTATACTGAATCCCATGGTAAGAGATGTAGTTAGTTTTCAAACTCTTTCTCTGTTAGACGTAATCAAGATCAATGTGGATATGTTTTCTGTTCAGGGCATCAACTGTTTCCCCTTAGTATTTTGCTGGGCTGTGCTGAATCAAGCTGGGCACGATTTCCTTTAAGCATTGCATTTAGAATAGGGGTCAAACATTTTTTTGATCCTCATCTGTATCTTCACTACACTTCACTAAAAAGCTTTCACATAGTATCAGGAGAGGGAGGCCTATTCTGACAGCAGTAAAACAAAATACCAAGGGAAAGAGAAGAATGCAGACATTTGGTTTATATACTTGGGAATGAGGCAGCTTTAGAGGGGCAGAGCAGCTGGTGAACTGTAGGCCAGGTCATAAAGCTGAGTTAAAAAGGACAGTAGGCCTAGGATGGTTTGATGGGTCTGGGAGAGAGAACATAGGAAAATTTGTGTGCGTCAGTAGAGTCTAGATGAGTGGAAAGGTAGGTACCCTCTGGAAGCATAGGAATAATGGGTAAAGAGTGTACTGGTTGAACAGCAAAACTAGTGAGACTTCAAGTCAGTAATACAATTTTTAATAGGGAAGAGGAAAAAAAGAGAAAAAAAAAACAAAATACATGCAATCATAAAAATAAAACCACTGACAGAGTCAGAATACAACCTGATACCCTGTCAGTCAGGGTGCTGGTGCAGTTTTCCTCCAAAGGGTCCAGCGATGATGTGGATAAAAACCTGGTTCTTCCTCTGGAATCCAGTGGAAAAAGGCTGCCTTTGGCGTTCTAAACCTCAGTTTTTATCTAGGTAGGAAAGGCTTGGCTTGTCCTCCTGGCTGGAGCATCTCCCAATGGGATGATGTAATCTTATCAGTTACACAGTAGGACTCAATGGCCCATTAACAGAAGATACTTCCCACAGAGATAAGGATGATCACCCTTATCAGTTATGGCCCATCAACAGAAGACATTTCCCACAGAGATAAGGATGATCACCCTTCTCAGATGGTAATAGAATATGTATGTTGTATTGTAAACCAGGACAAAGAGGAAAAACAAAGGAAGAAAAGGCAGTGATGTAGAAGATTAGTACTGGAGAAAATGAGGCACGTGTAAGACAAAGTTTCTTGACAAGATTACAGGAAATTCAGGTCTAAAGAGAGGATTTATTCAGTGATGAGTTGGGACAGTGAATGCCTAATAGGACAGTCTAATGTCCAGTTCATTATCTTACCTGGTTTGGGCAGGAGCTGCTGAAATTACAGATGAAAGAAAGAGAAGGGGAGAGGGAAGAGTTTGTATCTTCCTTGCTGCAGACATTTGAGAAAAGTTGCTGGAATCTCTGTCAGAGCAATTGCAGGGAGGATATTTGTGATTTATTTATATATCTAAAGAGATTTTCTAATTCAAAATTAATGTCACATGATTTAAGTACAGATATCTTCCATAGAAGGCAATCAGGCAGACTTCTTTCATAATAACCAGTAAATTGTTTTTAGAATTAGCCTTACAATGAATTTAAAAAACTAATTAATCAGGTTTATTATTTGAATTTCTTGATTATTCAACACCATTTTGCTAGTTCATCTAGGTGTCTCTTGGCAAGACACTTGAATCAATTTTCCTGTCCCTTTGTACTGCCAACTTTCTTAGAAAGAATGGGAGAATCTCAGGAAGGAGTTATGCTCCTTCACTAAAGTCACTAAAAATCTTGTTCCACACTGTAATCACATCAGGAGAAGGATCTTTTACTCTTGTGCATTTTACCTAGTCACAATATAAGGTTCCTAGTGAATAAAGATGTTCTTCAGTGTGATTAATGTTTCCATTATCCCATTGCTCACTAGGTAAGAACTAGGCCCATGCTGCAGTCATAGGTGCTTGAGTGTGTTGCTGTGGATTTGGTAATAAATGAGATCTGACATTTATTGTTTGGTTTGTCTTCACCATTGCTGCCAGATGGGTATGAGTTCTTTCCACTGGAGAGCGATGGCACTGCATTGCAACCCTGCATTCCCAGAGATGCCTTTTCCTTCAGCATGTGAAGCAAAGCCCCTTTTGCAGGCGTGTTTTCTGTCTTGCCAGACAGAAGAACATTGATTTTTTTTCACTGATTGGACTTTTTGCCTTCTGAGTCTCTGTTTTTAAAGAGTCCCTCCACCTTCCAGTGAAGTTGAAGTCACTTTCAAACTACTATTTTTTTTTTGTCTGAGAAACCTTCTTCCATTAAACTCCAGTTAGAAGTCCATTGGTCTGTTAGCCAGTCAGCTGTGCTCTCATACACCACCTTTACTCCAGTTTCACCTGTACAGGCCTTTCCATTATCTGAACTTCCCTACATCCATGTATTGCTATCTGTATTCCAAACTTTCCTACTTTTAATTGTATATCTGTTGTTGGGGGTTGGTTCTTTCCCTTTTCCCTCTGTGGAATTTTCCCCGTTGTCATGCTAAGATACCTGTTGATTAGGCCCTGGTGGCAAGGGGAAGGGGAGAGAAGTGGGAAACCCTACGAGATTCAAACAGCCAGAAGAGGAAACAGAAGGCTCTGGCTCAGCCCATTTCCCCCATGGAGTTCGGACGAGAAGGACGATTGCTGCCTCTGCCCCATTACTGCCATCCTAGTGCCGGGAGTCATCCTCACTGCTGTCAGACCCTGCACTGCTGCCTACTCGCTTTAACCTGCCACCATCCAGCACTCTGCTGAGCATCAGGACCGACACCGTGAGCGGAGGGCTCTCTCTCCATCTCTCTCCCACGTGGGATGGCGCTGCCATCACCCCCAGCCCTCCTGCAGCTCTGTGGGACATGCCTGCCCCCAGCACCGGGAACTGCAGCTCAGGGAAAAGGTGCCTGCAGCCAGAAAGGACTGGGACTGAGTTACTGTTCTGTTTGTGAGTAATTTCATAGCTGTTGTTGTTCTTGTTTGTCTTGTTAGTTGTACTAGTAAAGAACTGTTATTCCTATCCCCATATCTTTGCCTGAGAGCTCCCTTAATTTCAAAATCATAATAATCTGTAGGAAGGAAGGATCACATTTTTCAGTTCAAAGGGAGGCTTCTGCTTTCCTTAGCAAACACCTGTCTTTCAAACTAGGACACTATACATGTATATATATTTAGTTTCTCCCTTTCATAATTCTTCCTCAAACGTTGCACTTGATTTCCTCATCACAGGAAGTACCATGTCCAAGGCTTGTTAAAGCATCTACTTGCAATTTGCCTTCAGGGCTATTGGCTTAACCAGTCCTTGGAACAGGAAAGAGCACCCCACTATGGATAGCCCAGCTCCTCACAGAACAGTTGTACATCCTCTTTGCTTGTGTAACTGGGAAGCCTCAGCTTTATCAGAATGGACAGCCCATGTCTGACCAGAGAGAGGACAAAACCACCAATCTGCACCTTGGAACTCAGCCTGGCTCATCACTGTGTATGAGAAGATGACCCCTCCACTGCCAGTCTCTTAACCTTTCTGTTCTGGGCTTTTAGTGTCACTGTTGAATGCTTCACATTAATCTGAAAATCAAAAGAACTTTGGAGGGAGAGGGGATGATAGAAAGAGAATGAGTGGGCATCTGAATAGAGTTTTGCTGGGGCTCACTAATCTACTCAAGCTATACATTTTGACAGTGCTCTAATGCTGCTTTCAGTCCTTTCTTATGGAGAAAATGGAAACATTTTCAGACTGAGATGCTTAAAATACGCTCCTAAATCAATGCTTAGGCATATAAATAGAAGCAGTTCAATATTCAGCAGTGCTGAGTGCTTTGGTGATGTCAGAAAGGAAGAAAATGCTTTGTGTACAGAAGTGCTTTACTAGAAAATGTGGATGTTCAAGAATTTCTATTTAGAGACAACTAGTTACAACTGGAGTAATCTTTTTTGGGGGTCAGTTAGGCTTGACTCATCTCTGGCATCCGTCTTTCCTGTTTCTTATTCATGATATAATTTAAAAGTAGTGTCTAATGCTATTGGATATTTATGTCCACTTAATGAATCCAATTTTATCATGGGATTGGAATGAGAAAGTGAAGGTCTTTGCAAATTTCACCATATCACACTCCCTGTTGTGTGCTTTGTAGAGATTAAATATCTGCTGCCATATCACATGTGGCTGTCTCCAGCTCTCACAGAAGCTGGGATGCACAGAGTTCCTGGGTTTTACAATAGAAGAACCTGCAATCCTTTCTAAGGGAACGCAAGAGTCGAACAGAAATGTAGGTGAAGCTATTGGAACCCTACCCTGCGATTACAAATATCTGCATCCAGAAGGACCTTTTGTTTGTTTTTTCTTTTCTAACACGGATTCTGAGCAAACTTAACAGTATAGCAGTTGTCTTCCCTCATTTTCTTCTATCTCCTCCCTGTCATCTCTATGAAGACTTTCTGTAGAAATTTTATAAAGTGTGCAAGCTGCTAGGAGGAACCCTGTATTTTTATAGATACACTCCATGCAATAACGTGGATGGTGAATGGACCAGGATGCCAGATCTAAGCACTGATAAATACAGTGAATGCACCCCCAGGTGTACCTGGTGTTATTGACATATATACCTGAGTACAGGTTTTAGCCCCAAAGCTTAGTCACTGAAATGGATATTTGAGGTGTCTGGGAATGCAATAAAATGACTATTTACTCTTATTTAAGTCAATATCACTAGAATTGTATCTATGAAATGCAGTAGAAAAATCAAACCGCTCAGCAGAGAAATTGTTGTCCTGTCTGTGTGAAAGACAACATAGTAAAATGGATATATTCCATAACAGCAATTAAAAATGTGGTGGGTTTTTTTTTTCATTTCCATTGGAGAATGAAAGCAACCTGAGGTTGGTATTGGCAAGGATAAATCCTAAGCTGTTTCCCTCTGAAATTCATGTTTGGTTCTTATTAATTTCTCTTTTAGGATCGTGAAGAATATTTCCACTTGGTGTTAATTTCTTCTTGGAACAGATGATTTCATACTAAAGCTTTGACACTTGTATGCAGTTGAATTTGTGAGGTTATATGTATTACTATGGCCTGCAGATAAGGGTCTTAAACCAGAATAGAATCAAATTAGTCGTAGTTTAAAAATTATGATTTTCATATATTTAGCATATTCTTTAATAGAAAAGTATTTCATACTTTTCCTATTAATACAAAACTTCAGTTGGATATCAATCAGCTGGCTCATACTCAGGATCCAACGTTATTCTCTAGGAAAAGATTCACATAAATACAATGTCATAAGAACATCATTTCTTGATCACATATTGTAAGCTGTAAATATATTCAAGTCCATATAACATTAGAAATGATGGATCACAGTTCTCTTGTACTTCCTGCACAGGTTTAAAAATGTTCTTACATGGTAGAATTCTGGCAGTATTTTGTGTTTCAAAGGGTATGGGTTGTTTGTTTCTTAAATGTTTAATGGTAGGTTGAAAATAACTTTTCAGTGTCATAAAATTTGAAAAAGTGACAAGAAAATAATCTTGAAAGTTCATAGGAGGCTATAAAAAAGATATAAAGAATATAAAACATTTTAATAAGATTTATAGTAATTTGCTGAAAGCATTTAAATATATTTACCCATGTGTTAATGTAGGCCTTTTATTATTAATACGTTCTTAATTTTAAATGTTTCTTTCCTCTAAAAGGGATTTTATAAACTTGAGCTAATCTCAAATCTTGAACTAATTTCAAATCTAATATATCATGGGCAGTTTTGATTAACTTAAATTTAGGTGAAAGAAAGGTAAAGCATCTGTGGTTCAAACAGGGACATAAAACAGATTATACTGATTATATCAGTGCATACAGAACTAAGCTGTTTTTTGTGAGTGACACCACACAGATTGCAGGGCAGGATCACTTGAAACTCAAACCAAATATTTACATCACAGAGCTCAGCAGGAATTGGCCAGCAGACCAATGGCCTCTATAAATAGATTATTTGAAAAACATAAAGGGGACCATTGTGGGAGTGGTCAGATAGAGAAGTCCAGATCCCTGAACTCTGCACTTGGCTCCTTATATATTATTGAATGTCTCAGTGCTTCTCATTTCCATTTATGAAATGAGACTAATATTTATTTACTTTTTCAAACACTTTGAGATCCAAAAATTATTCAATATTAATAAATTGTTTGCAAGCCAAGCTCTGGCAAATCCCTTTTGAACTTCTGGCATACGAGTCCCTCTGGCAAGGACATGAGGCTCGGGTGAACCTGAGGTACTGAGGGAGCTCAGGGCTGCTGTACAGCTGAAACATGTCCACCAGCACAGATCCTTCAGTGCAGAGCAGCGCTGAGACAGATGTGGCCAGCAGCGAGGGCCTTTAACACCCCAGGGGCGGAGTCTGTGTGCCCCCCACCACAATTGTGGGCACCCTGCCCACCTGCTCTGCTTGGGAAAAGGCACCTCCCTATACTAAGGGCTCGGAGAAGATGAAAGGTGAGAAATGTGGCAATTAAATGAAGGTGAAATGCCAGTAACTGCTCAGGCAGACTCTTTTGGAAAAGGCCATGCTGCATGCAGAGTTTGTTTGGAAGAGATTAGGCTGCAGCTGCACTGTGAAAGTAAATACCTGTCCCCCCACTAGAGCTGCCTGCTCCTTTTGAGAACCTTTACATGACACCAGTGGCCAGAGATGCTGAATGGCTCCCCAAAGTTGTGATTTGCATTTTAGATCTCATGGCTCCTAGGTTAAGCTCTTTCTTGTCTGATGGTTTCTTAACCTTTTTCATGCCCTGTCTAGGCTTCTTCATGCATATCACCCCTTAAAACCCAGTGAGACTCTCAGGGGCCTTACATTCCCTGGTACCTTGAGAAAAAGTGTGCAGAAATCATGACAGCAGGTAGTATTTCTCTCCATGTGGTCCTCTCCTGTCCTCTACTATTTCATGCTTCTGTGCTGCTTGGATTATGGCTGGTGTTAAGATTGAGCTCTCCTTTCCAATTCAGTGTTGCTCAGTGGAGGCACAGCAACTCAGGGAGCCATGACTGTAGAACCTCTGATAAAAGGCATTATAGAAATGCAAAATCTGGTACTGTTCACGTACTTATATTAGTACTGTTTAAAGTTTCACCCTGATAAATTAGTTGATTTGAATTTTTCTTTCTCTTTTCCACAAAAATAAGACTACTCTGTACAGTCAAAATGTTGGTTGAATTAAAAGTTAAATTGCATCTATTGCTTAGCCCCATTTTCTAATTCAGAACTTTATATGGCAATATTAGGATCATTTTAAATTAACAGGCCAATATGATGTCAAAAGGGAATATTACTTTTCCTGGCTGTTGTTTAGTAGTGAAGAAAAACAGCAAGAACTTGTTTACATGCAAATGTCATCTATATGAAAAGCAGGGATATGCTCTAAAGAGAAGATATTATTACAAAGACAAAATTTTCTGAAGGCAGAAAAAACAGACGAAGCATTTCATAGTCATCAGGAGTCTCTCGATAAATCTGTACCATCAGGCATGCTGTGTGGTTGGCATGTATACTGGTCTAAAAAAAGCCTGAGATCCTCAGCCTAGATACTAAGAAGAAGGAGAAATGCAAGGAACGTGTCAAAAAATTTGCTGTTTGATGAACAGAAACCAGATGTTTTTGTTAGTAATTATTATGATAATTCATTTAAGTAGGAATAAAACAGGGCATAATTGTTTACTGCAGCATGTTTTCCCCAGACAGTCTGGGAAATGAGGTAAACAATCTCAGAGGTTTTACTCCTGGTCAAATGAAAAAAAATTTCATTTAATCAGGAATAAATATGACAACAAAAATAGTTTTCATACATATTGCCCAGTAGCTGTGAATAGACATCAGACACTTTTTTTATTTGACAAAGTCACTGGAGGCTGTTGAGGAATGTTAAGGAAGGTCACTTTGAATTTTTTTTTTTGGTACATTTTACATCCTACTGAAATGGCAGATGAACAGTGGAATAACTGAAATATTGGCAAAAGACTAGATAAATCTAGGGGGCTATTTTAGATGAAAATCAGCTATTGGAATGGGATAGTGCAGTGTGAGCCAAGCTTCTGTAGATTTCTGCAGGATATCCATTGGATTTTACCCTAACATCTCTTAAAAAAGTTGATTTCATATATCTACAAAAGTTTAATTTTTTAAATCCTTCTCAGTTCCTGGGGTTTGATTAGAAACTCCTAGTAAGCAGGAAGTAATTTTTTCCTACTGCTCACTCCCAAAACATATGAATAGCTGTCAGTGGCTTCTTAAATATAGGTTAGAGAATAGAGTCAAGCAAGTGCTCAGCAAGTATAAATCGTGTTGATCTATTTAGTCTGAGAAGAGAGAGAGAATGATTTTCAGGTGCTATCCTTTCTGTAAGCAATAAGTTGGAAGCTGAGTGAATTAAGTAAGTCCTATAGGAAACTTAAAATCTAAACAGAGTCTGAAAGAGTTTAATCGAGCAAGTGTATTATTGAGAGTCTCTCTGATGGTGAGGGTTAATTTATCACACCAAATCAAATCTCTTTATAAAAAAACAGCATGGGTTTCATTTACTTTGATGAGGTTTATTTCAAGATTCCAGAAAATCAATTTTACTGTGAGCAATATTAAACCCAAGGGAATAGAAAGACTATATGTACTACACATAACTTCTTGTTATTGCTTACTGGATCACTGGGGAAATCATGTGTTTACCATAAAGAAGGGCTATGGCTGCATTCATTGTCTTAGGTAACTCCCAGCCTGCCCATCACATTGAAATAAAACAAAATAGTAGAGTTTGGAATCAGCAAGATTTAACTTATCTTCATATAGCCTGAGGTATGGAAACACTCAGATATGGTGACGTGATTTTCTAAAGGACTTTAAAAAACTGTTATGTGCTGTTGTTCTCTGCTTGTGCAAGCGGGTGCCAATGCAGGCAGTGTGGAGGCTGTTGCTGCTGGACTGGCCTGAACTAATTTTTGCTCCCAGAGCTTCTTGAGGTACCAAGGCAGCACAGACAAGCAGTCCCTTTGCAAATGGTCAAGTTTGATCTGCTGCTTAGGGACTACAAAGAAAATGTTAAATAATTTCTGTTGTGTGTATTACACACCAGTAAAGTAAAAAAATGTTTCAATTATTGATTTCTTTTACTCCCCATCTAGCCTCACAGATGTATGTAATGGTTTAAAGTTTCCCAATTGTAATATATTTATCTTTTGTTGTGAAATAGGATTAGGAGTAAAGTAGGCTTAAAACTTAAAAAAGGAATAAAGAAAAAAAACTTTATTAACAACAATAATAATAATAATAATAAATTCAGAACAGATTTTCAGACCAGTTCATCTTTCCCTTTTTGTTACAGCTTAACAACATACAGGGACACTTCAGTCAATTCTTTACTTAAATAATTTTTTTCCATTTACTTTATGGAGAGGAGTTTCTTTTTGTTTAGCTATAAGATTTTTTACCAAGAGAGGAAATCACCAGTTTTCTTTTGGTTCCACTTTTTCATGATTAACAGCTGCCCAGAATCTGTTGTCATGAATATTCTTCCACTTTACAGTCTTTTCAGAAATGAGTTGCGGGCCATGTTAAAAAGTTATGGGGTATTACTTTTAAGGATGAGCTACTCAAAGGCAAAAGTTCTCTTCAACTCACTTCTCTCTGTTCATACTTCATTCCTAGGAACAGAGATCCCCCTCTTTTTCTCGGGGCAAAGGATTCTTCAAACACTTTACATCTTGCTCCACCCCCCCTGTCTTCCTTTTTTTTCATGGTTTAAAGGAATTTTTTTCGTGAAGTACAGTCCACCCTTATAACTTACAAAAAGATATTTCAGCCAACCTTCATGACGTCTCCTCATTCTCCTTTCATTTAGAAACTTAGCTTTTGCTTCATTGACTTTAGTGTATCCTTTTTGTTCTTTTCCCTCTCACTCAAGAAAAGATGCAAGTCTGTAAGTCTTATCTGAGCATCGGAAAAAAAAAATAAAATCTTACACAGAAGTTGCAATAGTTGGGCCAGGCCATGCTGGAGCTGTGTAAGGATCTCAGGACGTCCAGGCCACGCTGGAGGGGCAGGATGAAAACTAGAAAGTCCAGTCAGAGGATAGTAACAAGCCTTTGGCTCCATGGCTTTTTTCCGGTGCTAATTGCATCCAGCTCCAGCCGCAGGCCGGGGGTTCTCCCTCTGCCTTGCCTAGTAAGTAAAGGCGTAAGGGGCTTTCCGAAACCGGACCCAGCTGCCTCCCCCCAGGCCGCGTGGGCTGCAGGGCAGGGCCCCCCGAGCCACGGCCACACCGGGAAAAGGCGAGAATCCCAGCAATGGGCTTCTTCTCTCGGCCACTGGGGCCACTGGGGCCCCTGGTTAAAACGAGGCCCAGCAGCCCTCCCCCCAGGGTAAAACCAGCACAACAGGTTATGACATACTAGTTATGTTGAAACTGGTATAGTGAACAGAAGTAAGGAAGGAAGGAAATGTAGATTGCAAATAATTATATAGAAGTTATTTCTCATACAAAAAGTAATCAGAATTCAACAAAGAGTCTTTCAAAATCAGATGCATGTAGCCTTTCTCATGAGGATTTTAATCTTTTCCCCAGTGTTGGGCTCTGTTGTGCTGTGACAGGGGAGAGCAGCTCCATGCGGCCTCCATGGCTAATCAGTGCCTAAAGTGAAAGAGCAGAGCAATACATCCATCAGTGTGTGTTGCATCTATATTTTTCCATGTGTGTTTCATAAGACCTAAGATGGGAAAGCTGAGAAGGTCTACGTGTAGTTAAATGTTCTGTTTGATCTATTTTTTTAGAGAAATGGAGAGCCTAGCTCCCTTACTAACTTTTGAGACCTTTTCCTTAAGATGTAATTCATGTTACTGATTGTAGTTTTATTTGCATATCATATATGGTAATGTCCTGATCCAAAAGCTCTTGATTAGACCAAAATCCCAGTGTTTGAAGTAACAGAGGAAGGAAGAGTAATGTAACTTATTTAAAAGCATAAAGTCTGTTATGATTTATAGATGGTCATAAATGTATTAGAACAGTGGAAAATCAATCTCCCAAAATGTTTATCTTAAAAGTCCCTCTAATAACTTTCTTTCTAGATGTGTTTACTTAGGTATTTCCAAGGGAGTGCATATGTATATGTTGAAATAGCAATTAACAGACTAATTCAAAGCAATGTTGTCAATAATATTTTTGACTCTGTATATGGAAAAAAGTTATACTTTTTCATTAACTATTTAAAATAATTAAATTTTGAAAGCAGAGCACACAAATTCTGTAGAAGAAAATTTTATATGGACTCTCATTACCTTGTTGCCCCTTCCCTTCCTTTCCCTTCCCTTCCCTTCCCTTCCCTTCCCTTCCCTTCCCTTCCCTTCCCTTCCCTTCCCTTCCCTTCCCTTCCCTTCCCTTCCCTTCCCTTCCCTTCCCTTCCCTTCCCTTCCCTTCCCTTCCCTTCCCTTCCCTTCCCTTCCCTTCCCTTCCCTTCCCTTCCCTTCCCTTCCCTTCCCTTCCCTTCCCTTCCCTTCCCTTCCCTTCCCTTCCCTTCCCTTCCCTTCCCTTCCCTTCCCTTTTGTATTTTTAAGTGTGAGGTCTGGAAGCGTAGGCCAGTTGGCTTTATTACACAACTGAGTAAAAATGTGAAAACAAACAAGAGTGGTTAAAGAGGAAGGAGCACTTGCTCTTATATTGTGGTGTGCTTTTGCAGAGTTCATTTTGCATTAGATTTAGCTCAAAGGGAAATCAGGCTGAAATACAAATACCCTTGAATACCCTATCCACAACATCACTTGGGTTCTTCACAGCTGTGTTTGTTCTTTGTATACAGAGCATTTGAGCAGGTGGGAAGTAACCTAGAGCTGGTGAATACAGAAGATCCTTCCTGAATCTGAAGTTTGCCTATGCTCATCTTACATGTATTTCTAAGAGTACAGTGTGTGACTGGGGGGAAGTCAGTGTCTTTAGTAAATAAACAAAAGCTTGAGAATCTAACACCAAACACATTAAAGATGGTTTGCTATTGATATTCATACACCCATGTTTATTTGTAGTGTCTGAAAACTAGTTTGGTGTGCATGTGGATGTTTTCATACACCACACAAGAGAATACTAACAGATCTTTAGTTTTGGTCAAATGTTTTGTTCTTTCCTTCATTCTTTTCTTTGTATCTGTGCATCAAGGAACTAAATCATGCTTCAGTAGCTAAACAAAGTATGCAAAACTATACACCCTTAATATTTTATACACAAGAACCCTGAAGCGAGGACTTCCAATGACTTTAAGTCTGCAGCAACTATGTCATACACAGATGAATTACACAAATGATAAGTCACCTTATTCCTAAAACTGTACTTGGGTCTTTATTTTATTATTTTTCTCTGCATTTATCAGTGACCATTAATAGGAATATCTCAAGGGTTTTAGAGTATGTAAGAAAAAAGAAGTTATTGCCATCAGCCTTCTTTCTACCTCTGCATGAGGCTGGGAAGTTATTCCCCTTATAAGTCTTCATTTATTTAAAATTTCACATAGAGCAAGTAATATGACAAGAGCAACACTAAGTTTAAAAAACTAGCTAAACCATACTTCATCTGATGCTGGACTGCACCTACTCTGATATATCTTTTTAAATTTTTCTTTTGGTACATGAAGGTATGTTTGCTTAGAAATATATTTTCCTTTTTTTAAATAAAACTCTAATTGCAAAACCATGTAGATATTTTTTAGGGCAGACAGCAGGTATTGTGCACTGGAAAATAGAGCAGTTAATAGAAAATATTTGAAATTATTCATTATTTAACCAGCTTTAATTAGCAATCCCATCTTGTTTCCATCTAATACTAAAGAGCTGGTGTGTTGCAATCACATGTGATGGCAATGGATGGCAAATGGATGGCAAAACAGAAATCTTGTAATTATAACTTAATAAAGATTCTTTGACGCTTGCTGGTTCCGTGGATGCACAGCCTGTGAGTTAATGCCATAATTTTGACAAGTGGCACTGGAACAAGTGAGGTAGGTACATTTCAGTGTGCTCATTAATCTTCAGTGTTTTCCAATAACTAAATATCATGGGCAGATCCTGAGTGCGTTTGTAATTTTGGGGGGTAAACTATGCCATTTACTATTCATTTAATACCACTAACTTTATAGGAGCTGTGACTCATATAAAGTCTCAAGTAACTCATCCAAAGAATCTCCTCTTAGTCTTGGAAATAGGTTTGGGGATAGTCTGTTTTCTGTCCATGTCATCCATTCCATGCATTTTGTTTATGCCAACATGGTTCAAGATAAAGTGAAATTTTTCAGCTAAAATAAAAACATTCACTGCCACAGGTGATGGCTAAAAACATTAAAACGTGTTTGGGTTTATCATGCCTACTGCTGGAATATTTTAGTCTTGATCTATTTGTCCTCTTTTACAATTAAAATTGAATGTGCAAATACAGACAAGACAGCTGATGAGAAAGACGCCTGTTTTGAAAGATAATTGAGAGTTTATTTGGTTTATTTATGTACCAGAATACTTTCTTGAACTGGAGTTGTTGAGAGCATCTGTGAGCTGAAATGTCTATGGCTTATACCTGTTTATAGGGCTGTTCACTGCAGGGATGGTGCAGGTCAATTGGAGAACACTTCATGGATGCACTACTTTTCCATTTGTTTTCCTGAAATAAGGAGAATTTGCAAGGATTTTTGTTCAAGTGAAATGTCTTTTATGGTTACTGGTCATGATGGATAGCATTGTTCCAAAATTAGTTAACCAGTAAACAATAAACAATGTATTTAATTGTATCTTATTGCCAGACAGATTGTGTACCTGTATCAGGACAGATTATGTAAAAAGGAGGAAGAACATACTTTGTTTCGTCGTACAAAACTAATCTAAGTTTTTAACAATGTATGTAGCTCAACAGTAGTCTCCAAAAATGGTCTTATCATACATCTTTCTTTGTTCATTGTAGAGATGTTTTGTCTTGTTTGACTATTCACTGCTTCAGTGAAACATAAGAATTAGAATTTATACTGGTCATCATTTTTACAGTGCAGGGGAAAGTTCAAATAACACTTATTAAATGTTGATGGACAGATAAAATTGTGAAATATTATTGATGAATTAACTTGAGATACAGATCAGATGAATGCAATGTTTCCATTTTGCTACAGAATGTGAGTATAGGCTGAGAAAGTGCAATGCTAATATTACAATTTCCTGATGATTTTAGAGTATTTTACCTTTCAAAATAGTTTTTACACCAAAATATGGAATGGTCATATTGATCACTGATCCCATATACAGGATGCAAGATTGGAGAAATATTACCTCTAGATTCATATAGAATCAAAATCCTGATAAAGTACTATTTAAGCAATTCCAGAGATGGGACCTTTTAGACACAGGAATGAAACACAATGTTTTTAAGAGAGAATCTGTGATTTAGCCTGGATTTTAAAATGTGTAAGTGTAGCGTGTGTTTTTTATTTAAGTGAAAAATTTCCTTCCTCAGAAAGGAGAATTGCAATGCTCTCTCCACACATACCTCCAAATGCATTACTTCTTTTTTATATTAAATAAATCTTTTGTAGGAGGGAAAAATGTACACAATTTTTATTCAGCATATTTTTACAACAGAAAAGTGCAATTTTAGCGGCTTTTAATAAAATAGCACACATATTGTTTGCTTTTTTGATGGGCTTTTTAAATAAGATTTAAGTATGAGCCAGTTGGAATAGCATACACTGCTGCAGGAAAATAATGCAAATTTTGACATTTGACTTTCAATAAATTGAAGCTTTGTTAAGTTTAAACCAAAACTCTAGTATTTTGTTGCGAGCAAGCAGTGGAATTAATGCACTGAGTCCTAAAGTGAATCAAGTCAGGAGACATTTGGTTTTGCTGAAGCCTGAGCATTTAAGTTAACTGACAGTTATTTTAATCTTCTGAGGAGAGCCAGTGCTCCTGCATTTTTCAAACCTTTTGCTTCCATCTTTCCAATACTATGTATTTGGTATGTTAGACCTGAAGTATCCAGAGGCATATAAAACAAATGGAAATCCAACTCCCATTGGAACCCAGTGGAAGTTCAGTGTCTTCCTCCTTTGAAAATTCCAGCCTTATATAACCAACAGTATATTTTTCTTTTTTCTTTTTTTCTTTTTTCCTTTTTTTTTACTTTTTTCCTTTTTTTCTTTTTTTTCTTTATTTTTCTTTTTAAATTTTTTTTTCTTTTAACTTCGGCAGTGTTATTGATTGTAACATAAAAACTTTAAGAAATACACAATCAGGAAGAGTAACTGAGATGAGGAGTAGTTTGGATATTTGAAGGAGGATGATAAAATTATCTGCATTAGGCTGTGAAATACATTCAGACTGTGGGAAGACAAAATTTGACAATAACATGTTGACAGAACAGAGTAGTCTGAAGCTTGATTCTGACTTCTGTGGTTGAACTTCATACCAGTGGGGGGAAAAATACTTTAAAAATGCATGTGAGGATGAGGAAGGAATGAATACCTGCTCAAGGAAGAGGATTTCAGTTTGTCACTGTCACGCACCTTTTTGACCTCACATGAGAACAGGCAGGAAGAATAGAATCTAGATGGATTTATTCACAGCTATAATATAGAGGTTCTTAAGAGAGAAACTTGCTAAGATATGCTTGTGCTACAATTCTTCTATGTATTTTAAGGGAATTGAACATCTAATGAAGTCCTTCTGGATGTAGAACCATTGGAACTTTGGTTCACTGATAAGTTAGTAAGTTCAAACCAAAATCAATGTATTCACTGATATTTATACATTTATTACGTGTTCCAGAATACTCAAGTGCTCAAGTGGTTATTCAAAGCCTCTTTCTTATTATTCTTGTGATAGCAGGATGGGTTTATTTTTAGACTATATTATTCCTGTCAGTTGAAATTTAAATGGTTTCAGATCAACCTTCCATCAAAATAAAAATTTGTGTATATGCATATATGAAATATTAGACATTTTCTTGTCTTTTGAGGTGCTAATGTTTGGTTCTTGGAAATACATTTGCTAGCTTTAGGGACAGCAGTTGTGTAAGGAATGTGTTTGAGATTTATTACTGGTACCACTTAACACTGATTCTGCATTTAAAACTGGCCACCTCCAACATCTCAGGTTTAATATTCTTTTTATATGAGATTTTAATTTTTAGTGAGAAATTTAAAAAAAAATAGTTACAGATGTGGAATGCTGAGAAGGGTTTCCTCTTCTACCTTTTTCTTCAGAAGCTCTATCTAAGAGACTGTTGAAGAGAGCACGAGGAAGCATAGCAAAGCTAGAGGCTCCCCTTGGTCAGGCAGATCTTCTATTAGGAAGTTGCTAACCCATATGGTACACTTGGGATAGCTAAGTTCCAGCACCTAAATGTGTGGAATTGTAGGAAGTATCTGATGTTCAGTCTTATAGATGGAGCAACTCATCGAAATCTCTAGAACTGTGACTCCCCTTCGGTCATCTATTCCCTGTATCAGCTTGCTATAGGAGGAAAGGTGTGAGCTAAAATTCCTAGCAAAGAGACCACAGGATAAGGTGCCTTGAGGTCATTTTAGATGGCTTTCTGATTCCAACATCCACAGAAAATCAGCTCTGCTACCAGCTTGTGTATGTACTGGTTTTCAGTGCAGGAGAGTTGGCAGGATTGGGTGTGGCTGATAAAGGATGTTTCAGTGGGATGAAGCAGTTGTACTCTGGGAACTCTTAAATTTGGAATCCAGTAGTAAGCTTACTATAGTGAGACTTTGCTGTCCCATACATGACATGTTGAAGGACAAGGTGTGTCTAGAAAGGTAGAAGCACTTCATTTCATTTCCTAATTTGTACTTCTATTTGTAAATGGCAAAATGCTTTTGAGGCACAAAGCTTGTACAGAATGTAAATTAACTTCAAATTGAAATAATTCATGGTTCTGAGCAAAAATAACATAATGGTTATTATAACCATGTTTATGAAATGCTAAATTTTAACACACAGTAATCAGCCAAAGTGATAAGGCAGTGTAAAAGACTGTACACTTAATAATTGTAAATGTTACATGAGTGCAAGTTGCTTGATTAAATTCATTTGAAATGTGTTACAAGCATTTTAAGAAATAAAGCATTTATCATGAAATGATGATTTTTTCACTTAAGCTCATTAGAAAATCACACATCAATTCATGCATAATTACAGGGGAATTTCTGCCACTCACTACAAATCATTACCACATTAAATAAAGTTGACTTAATTTATCTGTGATTTGGAAAAGGTGGTATCTAAATAGGAAAATTAGCTTTTGCAGGGGATGAAACTATCAATATCACCACAAAGGACTCAGCTTCTCTTACTTGTTAGACAAATACGCACCTTTAAAGTCTTTTGTATGTAAACCTCCTACTTTTGAATGAGCTCTAAAGCTTTTATTTCCATGTCAGACTCCCATATTATGGATCCAGTGCCAGGTACTTAATGTATCGTTGACAGTCAAGGCACGTTTTCTTGTGCCAGACATACTCATTGTTTATAATGATCATTGCAGTTTGAGATTGAATTGAAAGGCCTTGGGGGAGGCTGGGAGATGGGGAAGGAACAAATTTGGCAAGCAGGTCCCCCAGCAGCAGACCTCCGTTCTGCCAACACCCACAGCATTTATGCTGCACTGTGTTCACATTCCTGTGGCGTTTACAGTGGGCGTAGCTCTCCTGTGGCCTGTCATACCTTCTTTCTTTCCCAGATTTTGCATAACTTGGAGGATGGTTGCAACTGGCAGTGCCCAAGCTCATAGTGTGGCTCATCACCCAGTGATCCTTTTACACCTAGTTTGCATGCTTTCTGCTTGTTGGTTCGCAAAAGCCCTTGTGAAGGAGTAACTTAGGCTTAGAATAATTACACTGTGTGCTCATCTGTCCAGGAAGCATTTAGAAACAGTCTTTGAAATTTGGGACTGTACATTTAGATAGAAATCACTCTCTAATTTTGCAGCCTTTCATTATATGATGTATGACTTAGTTTGAGCATTTCTCTATTCTGTATTCAAGTTCTGTATCATTTTTACTACTGGAAAGTATTTATGAATTTATTACTAATTAGAAGGGGGGGTTTGTGCATTTTATTCTGGGACATTTCAGTCACATTGACACCTTGCAGGGAACAATGGGCTGTATATGGACACATGAAGGAAAGCAGATGAAGAACAGACCATGGAAGTAAGATACTTTTGATAATTACTTTGCTGTCAGAAATAATGTACCTGGAAATACATGCTCAGTTTCATAGTGAAGTACTTCTACTTTGCTTTCAGCAGCCCTCCTGAGGTGTTCTTGTGTGTCTTATTTTGGGGTCTTTTATATAAGTTTGGGATCTGCAGGTTGAAAGTTATGCTCCTTGTTCCACATTAGTACCTCACATTTATAGACTGAAGAGTGGTTTCCTGTTTCTCTCTGAATTTATCTCCCTGGTAACATATAAGCCACTTGGTATTCTTTAGCTACTAACTTTTTTCTCCTTTTGAGGGCTCAAAGAGAGTTAGTTCTAAGGGCTGCTATTTTCTGAGTAGGATACAATGTTGAACCATACATTTTAAATTAATTATGTTTAGTGGTTTAGTGTATTTTCATGTCGTTTTTCACAGCCTTTAGTAGGGTAGGATGTGAATTCACATGCATGAGTTCACTTTGCCAATGAAATGGCTACCAATTATCAAAAAGGGCAGTCCTGCTCCCTCCTCCTTTCTGTTTCCTCTCTGACCCTATGTTGAGCCGACTTGGCATACTAAACTGACAGAGACGGGTTCACTTTTTTCAAAAAACAAAATGATTTCTTACCAATGTTGCAAGTTGAAAAGTACCTTGAGAAATCCACCTACAGTGCCTTTGAATTAATAGATTGGTTCTGGTATCTTAAAAAACCTAATGTATATAATCACAATGTCTCTTGAGTCTGTTTTATTTTCTTTTTACTATTGTTCATTTTTCTATTATTATAAATAATATTTTAATATAAGAATGATGATTGCCATCAAAATGGATGATTATTAGAAAAATTGATTTGACAATCGGAGGCAGCTAATGACATTTTCGGTTTTAAGAATTGTAAGGTATCCATTTATAGTCTAAATTTATAGGGAAATAATTATATCTCAGTATCTTGATAATACACACATTGTCTGTCCATTAAAAAAAAAAAAAAAAAGAGAGGGTCTAAATTTTTGCAGTTCTTACAGTTTTAGAGACTCGTCTTTCTTTTATCTTGGAAGAGTCATTTTAAACCAAATTAGTTGTTTGATATACTGAATGAATCAGATTCTTAATCTTATTGTGCGCAAAATTTATTCTATATACAGAATTCATATTTCAGCTTTCTTTCTAAGTTGGTTTTGATTAATCTTGAAGAGCGCATTATATCCTAGGTAGGAGGCAGTATATTCAGTAAAGAATGCCAACTTTGCCAATTATTGAAGACATTGTAATGATGAAAAGTGGGGAAAAAATCCAAAACAATCTGAGCAGCCACTGGACTGCAGTGACAGCAGCAGTTTAGAACATTGTATCAAAATGAATGAGCTTTGCATAATTGATTTCAACATACTAGTAGCCTAAGGTCTAAGCTGCTCTAACAAAGAACTTATTAGCCATGCTAGAAAGAAGGGAGAAAACGGCAATCTGCTACAGGGGAGGAAGAGAATAGCATTGCTGTTAGAGTAAAAGCATTGAAAGTAGAACAGAGCTACCCCTTTTGTATATTTATTGGAGTTATTCTATTCATCTCATTCAAGTGTCATAAAAAGCTTTTTTAGAGTCTTTGTCCAATAAAAAACGCTGAAACTTAGAATCTTACTACTTAGTAGGTTTTATTACCTAATTTGAATGGCATGCCTGCACAAAGTGTAATAGCTGTGTTGTGAGATCTCTTGTAACTGGGAAGCATTTTGAATAAACTCAGCAAAACTAGAGATGCAAAATAAGCAAGATGTCCTTTTGGGATCCACTTTACTTGCTTCTTGTTGCACATTCACACACAAATATTAGTTATATTTAATAATGTTCTTCTCGTGTGTGAATTAACAACTGTGTTTCCTGGATCTTCCTACAGGGAAGAGGATTATGTGCATTACAGAAGTGCATGTAAGTATACTACAGGATGTGAAAACCCTAATAGCTGGATGTAAAATTACTGTGTTGAACAAATGAGAACATGTAATTTTAATGTCCTGTTTCTTTGCTGCATTGTGCAAATATTGTACTGCATATTGTCTGTTTTGCTTTGCCTCCTCTGGATACAAACTTGTGAGTAAATGAAGTCTGGATTCATGCAACAGACTCCTGAGAGTAGAATGATTATATATTTGATAGAGGAAAAAATAGATTAACTTTTTCTTAATAGAATCAAAGATGGGTAGGTGAGGTGAAGGACTGGAAAACAAGATTTGAATGAACTAATGTGTTCAATGTCAGTATTCCCAGGCCATTAGACTTCTTCTTTAGAAAACAAAATTCTTCATTGGTGTTTATTAAGCTTTATCCAGCAATGTGAAATATTGACAGTGACTTCTTTAAAAATGAGTATTCTGCATAGATCAGCATCAAGCACCTTAGTTATAACCCTGCTCATATACCGAGCTACATGATATTAAGAAGAATATTGCACATTTATCAGTAACTTACTGTTTATCCTGAGAGGATCCAGAGCTGTGATTGACTGAATGAGGTTCAGTACTCTATAATTAGGAGACTTTATAACCTATTTTTTAAAAAGTTTGAGTAAAGAGTATTTCATGTTACTGGAAATGTTTTATTCATTTATTTTTTTATTTGCTCTACTTTCACAGAATCTTCATAATCTCCACAGAACTGTTACTGCTGTTGTTCAGAGGTTGCTGAAATATTCTATGTTGTTTGAACAGAAACTGCCTCAGAAAGATAATGAGGTAAATCTTTGGTAATCTTTGTTTGGTCTTAGGATATTAAGGTTTGTGACATTCTTTACAACAGGAAGTTATGAACAGGTTCTTGTGGCCCATTCTAATGGACACGTTGATCTATACAACCTATCTTTTCTGATCTGGTAAAGACATCCATTTGTTTCAGTGGCTGAATCATGGTTTTTGAGATTTATGCTGAAATTATTGAAGAAGAAGAATACTGTCCAGGTTGCAATATCTTTAACAATATTCCAATGCTGTTCTTGAGAATGTTTGTCAAAGTTGTGCGGTAGTTCAGCTTTTCCTTGCACCACAGGTTTTACTGATAGTCAGGGGAAATCATCCTTAATAATAATAACAACAATGATAATGCGAAGGTCCTGGAGGATGGGTTGGAAGCAGCAGCATGCCTGCTAATCTTTTTTTTGTTTGTTTGCAAAGAAACATAGATAGGCCTTTGCACATTAAAATAAAAACCAATGGAAATTTTGTGTTACTGTTACATGCCTTTTCTATCAAAGAAGCCTTGTAGCTGGGATAACCTCACAATTCTAGTAACGCTTGATATGAATTCTTGCTCTGTGGAGACCTGGATGACACAGATATGCACATGACGTACACTGATGATTTCTTAAATTGTTTTTACATTTTTTCTCTGAAGTTAATACCTCAGAAGAGGAGACGGGCAAAATAATCAGGTTCAGCTTTGAAATGGAGAAGCCATTTGTGCACTGTTTTGACCATCAAATCATACTAACGTTAGTGGTGAGCCAAGAATCAGAATGAATTGTCGTGGGAACTTGGAACAAGAAGAAAACTCCCTCATTTAATTCCTTATTCTTTCAAGTTGTTTGCTCTATTTGACCATACACAGATATCTTTACATGATTTATCTTCTTAATAACCCTTTTCAATATTTTGAAGAAACTTGGGAGAATAAATGCAGAGAATCTTTGATAGGGATCACAGTCTGTGCCTTCTTAAAGAGCTGGTCACTGAATCTGTTTAAATACATAGTGGACTGGCCTGTTCCACCAGCAGGACAAAAGAATGTTTACATAAACTGATAGCTGAATTTTCAAGGGTGAGGTTTATAGCAGATGTAATAGAAAGAAAGCAGAAAAAGCAATTTAAAATATGAGTATGTATGTTCTAATTATGAGTGAAGATAGTGTAATCTGGTGCTTTCTGTTATAGACACCTGTCATGGATTAACCCCAGCCGTCAACTAAGCTCCACGCAGCTGCTTGGAGAAAATCGGGAAGGTATAAGCTAGAAAACTCATGGGTTGAGATAAAGACGTTTAATAGAGAAAGCAAATGCTACTGTGCTGCTTTTCAGCTGGGGTAGAGTTAATTGTCTTCACAATGGCTAGTACAGGCTTGTGTTTTGGATTTGTACTGAAAACAGAGTTGATAATATAATATTTTTATTATTGCTGAGCAGAGTTTTCACAGAGTGAAGGTCTTTTCTGCTTTCTGTACAGACATATTCACGTGAAAGTTGGGAGTACATAGGAGGCTGACAGAGTACACAGCCAGGAAAAGTGATCCAAACTGACCAAAGGGATATTCCAGGCCATGTGACATCATGCTCATTATATAAAGTGGGGGAAAGAAGGAGGAAGAGAGGTACACATTTAGAGTGATGGTGTTTGTCTGCCCAAGTCACCATTATGTGTGATGGGGCCCTGCTCTCTTGGAGGTAGCTGAACACCCATGTCTGCCCATGGGACGAAGTGAATTAATTCCTTCTTTTGATCTGCTTGTGTGTGTGACCTAATTTAAAATTGTATACAGATTTTCAAATTATAAGCATTTGGGATTAATTTCTTCAATCCAAGCACCTGCCTCAGTTAAGTGGCTTTGTGGGAGAGTTTCAAGTACGTTTGTAAGTAAGTTCTCATTTCTGAGAACAAGGTTAAGGAGTAAAGATGTTTTGCCTATCTTAAAATTAATGTGTACCTGTTATGCTTTTGAAGCTCTAGCCAGTTTTCAAGCAGAGACCTGAAATTTGTCAGGGCATCCATCTAAATCTACATAGAGCTGTTAAGCACTCCATTTTTGGTCAATTTGCAAGCCTTTGAAAATCTAAGATGGCCTGCTCAGCAAGGCAAACTTGTCAGAACCTAATGGCTGAATACACGATTCACCAAAGTGTTCAGTTTTCTGACCAGCTTTGGTTTGGGGGACAAGGAAGAACATATTTAAGTAGGTGCTGTAAGCCTCTGTACATTGTGCACATTGCTCTGGGGTTGTAAAGGTTTTGCATCTACACGGCAAACTCTGTCCCTTCAGGTGTTTTTTGTGCCTACTCAGCCAAATACACTTAGAACTTTGGGGTCTGCGTTGTTTGCTCTCTGTTTTTAATCTCTTCCAATTCTAGCACTGTGCAATGCCGGGACTGATTTTCCCTTTGTCTTCTCAGAGGTCATGCCACTGCAGCCTGAAGGAGAGCTGGTATGACTGCATGCAGGGTTGGGGGGGTTGGGTGCAGGAACCCCAGGAGATAGCTGGGGAAATGGGTAGAGCAAGAAAGGAGGGGTAGGAGCTGGAATGTGGAGGAAAAGCAGGTGGAAGATAAAGTAGTGGAGGGTCTTGTCAGGAGGAAGGGGGACCAATGACTGGTGCATAGAAGAGTTAGCAGGCAGGATGGGGGCAAGAAGAGCTGAGATTGAACTAAGGGTATTAGAGAGCAGGAACAAGCAAGATGGATGGAATTAAAAAGGGGGCAGGAACTGACATGGATGGGCATGAATGTAAATAGAGGGAAACAACAGGAATTGTGCCCTGGATACATTTTTTTCTCAGCAAGTAGAAATTCCAGAATGAAAGAAAACCAAAGCTTATTTTGGTGATATCTCTCAAGTACAGGTTAAATATTTGGTTTAATGATGCATTTGTAAATACATGGTTCTATTAGAATGCAGGTTCTTTGGGGCTCTGACTCTGCTTGATGGTTATTACAATAATATTGTGTATGCTTTTTGCAGACTAATATTTTATTCCATGAGAATAAATACACTACCATTACTATTTCATAGTTACACCACAATATAACTGAATTTCTCTCCTGTTCATTTTTTGGTATTTAAGTGTGAGGTTCTTTGTGTAGACCTGCAACAGTGGATTTTGGTAGATGGTTTTCTTTCTACTGACAAAGACACATATATACAGATGAAGTGTCTTTCTATTCCATTGTCAGCAACAAGCTGTTCTATTAGTAATAAAGCATGCCTCTGCCATGGGGCAGATCTGAACTCAGAGTCAGGCTCACCCTCCACACCAGTGCCAGTTTTGTTAATTAGATACCTACCATGTTTGGGGAGGGGAGTTTGTGTGAGTCGGAAGAAAAATCTTCCTGCTAGCTGAATACAAAATTAGATTTGGTATCTCCACCAGCTGGGCCTTCAGCATTTTATATGTTTTGTTCTGTTACTAGAATTTTTCCTCTTATCCATAGCTACTCCCCAGTAAATTCACCTTACCTTCAGCTAATAAAACCAGAAAGAACAAGTGTTGTGTTCTGAGAGTGATCTGATAAGGATTTGTTTAAAAACCATGCAACTGGCATTTCTGTCTCCCCTTCTTAATTTCCCTGTGGTCACTCAGGATTTAACATTTTCTTAGGCAGCAAGTGGCCTGGGACCTGGAATACTGAATTTCCATCTAAAGAGGCAAAAGGTGATGGTGCAAATACATGTTATAGTCTGTTATCCCTACTTGGGCAATTCTCCTTGGCTTTCTAATTAGTTTCTTATTGACTCGTTTCAGAAGGGAAAGAACCAGTCTACTTGAGGAATACCTGTGGCCTTCTATTATCTTTGGCATGATACAAATGGAATTATTTTCCCAGGAAATAGAATTGTTTGCAACAGACATAAATTAATTTTGCTAAGAATATTGGGGCTGATGTTTCCCTGGATGTTGGATTACTTTGTTCTTCAGAGAATTGTTATGAATTAAAGAGAAAGATTCCTCATCATGGCTGCTCCCAATATAACAATGAGTTTGTTGATGCCATAGATGATTTTTACTAGAAATTGTTGGTCTGTTTGTGTCCTTGTATACATTAATATAAAATACAAAAATTAATGCTTTCAGTACACTTCCTTTGAGCTGTCTTTCTGTGAGCCACATCTCAACTTAAGGCATCTCAGATGTGAAAGCAAAATTATGATTCTCTGCTCTGAGGATGAAGGCCAGGACAGGAATGCCATTGCTGATGTAGGGAGAGGAGAAGCACTAATGTAAGCAACTCTTCCTTTCCCCTCCAGGTAACTGCTGCCTACATACTCCAACTCTTCTCTTGCTCAGTGGGGCAGGAGTAATTGCCAACACAGCTGTCCTTGCCAGAGGTAAGGTGAAGTAGGAGCTGGCCCCATACTGCTACTCCCAACAATATGGTAACCTATACACAACAGCTTGGTTTCCCATGCGTTCGAACAGCCATCCATGAGCAAAACTGCAGCTATTAGGAAAAAAATTAATTTATTTTAAGGCAATAGCAAATCAGAGTAGGCGACCTGTAATTTTTAGTGCAGTGTCTTGGCTTAGTTTTGCCTAACATCTCTAAAACTTCAATCTGATGGAGTCCTATAAAACTCTTGCAGTAATAGTTCAGAACAGCTAGTAATTGGTGAGTGGAAAATAGCTTTTATTCCACCCAAATCTCCCTACTAAATGTTTGTTTCTGCCTTTTGTCTGTATGCTGTTCGAACAAGTAGTAACTGTGAGCTGACTAAACAATCCTAGTCTGCTAGGGAGGTGTTTTCCTTAGAAGCTGAGAGCTCCACGTGGCTGAACTGATACTTAAATCTTTGCTTCCAAATCTGTGCACAAGATCCTGATTTTTCCAGGATTCTGAGCAGATGTTAGTCCCTAACAGTTTTGATACCCAGACCAGCTGCATTCCTAAGTAAGACCTTACTGAACTTTCCGAGTAAATGGAAATGTTTTTGTTTTGAGAGCACACCTTACCTTCATATGTTCTTAGGTGTGCCTGTGTTGAGTTTGGGAACTGAAAAAGGAAGTGATTTTATAGTTGCCTCTGGATTATTCTTTTTTAGGCATGGAAGTAGAAGAAGAGCATGCTGTCCTGCTTACTTTGCATTTGTTTTTGCCAAATTAAAAGAAGAAAATCTTTGAAGAAGCTGAAGTGAGGTAGGATGAGCAATTTTCTGAATTTTGCATATTCAGTTACTGGTAGTACATTCCTCTGGGAATTTCTTGAATATATACCTGCTTGTGAATCTTTAACTCCAGATTATGGCTGAGATGAGTATTAATTAAATCATAAGTAGCCTTCCAAACTGCCTCTCTAGAGAGATTTCAAATCCAAAGCTCCACAAAGAAAGCACAAAGGCGTCAATTTCCTTAACAAAAGTGTTGCATAAAGCTACCCTGAATCTCCAGTTCCAACTTCTTTATAAAATGTGATTTATTGGAAAACAAATTTTGGATAGGAGATGATACTGAGGTTTACATAGCAGTCTGTTACTGATGCTACAGAATAATCTGTGTAACTTCATAGAGGCTTGCCTTTCCCAGACAATGATTAACATCTTGAAATCAGGTTTATATAATCTAGTTTCCCCATATAATGGATGTGGTTTGAGAAAGAGCACTGATAAAATCTTTGCATTAATTGAAATGGAAATTCTAAACCAATGTCAACAGAAATTTAGATCTAGAATATAAAATCACCTGGTCCCTGTGGAACTCAGTATAATGCAAGCCACCCATTAAATATTTTAGTTCACCTGTTTCCTCCACAGATTTTGTGACTATTAAAAAGACCATCTTTAGGGCTGAGTGCTAAAGAGATTCTTACTCCAAATGCTGATCAATCCTGCATTTTCAATGAGGAGCTTATAGGGGGGATGGAGACCATTTATGAAGTACTCTTCCCCTCCCTTTGCCCTAAGAAATTCTATACAAATCCTTCTCTATGAAGTGCCATGCTAAAGTACTAAATTTACAGATAGTGATGACTACCACATTTAACAAAATTATTTTATAAGAACAGCTAATACTAAAAGATTATAAGTTATTTGCTGTAATTAGCTAGTAATTGACTAAACAAAAAGTATCTCTGCTATGGTAGTTAACTAAATCTGAATTCTCTAGTCTGTTGCTAAATACTAGTATTTCAGAAGGACTTCCTCCTGACCTGGGCAGCCATGTTTCTGTAGCTGATAGTCTGCATTCAACAGGACCTGCTATTGTCCAGGACCAAGGATTCCAGAGTACAGCTAACAATTTCTTGGGGCAGTCATAGGTAAAATTGAGAGGTTTCTGCTGTTGAAAACTGTAGCAGTATTTTAAGAGTATTGTAATAACCAAATGGAACCTATATAAATCATTCTCCTTTGATTTTCCTGAGGTCATATGTAAAAAGGTGAACTAGGTATAAGCATGGGTGAATTAATTTCCCTTGCTCAGTAGAGATGCATATTTCTGATATCAGTTTTCTTTCCCACGCCTGGATAAAAGCAGGTGTTGGAGGGAACAGTTGTATGATCTTCTTCCCTAACAAGATGAGCAGGCCAGCACAGAAAGCCCATGTTTTTGCCTCATTCACTCCTTTATTTTCCCTGGAAGAGAAAGGGAGCTGCCTCTTCAAGAAATGTAGCTGAAGGAGTGGCATGCTCCCTCCTTTTCTTGTTCTAACAAGGGGTGGTGGCTGGGAAAGCATGAGCCAAGCTATGAGGAAGGGACTATTGCTGGAACGGGCAGTTTCAGTGCAGCCCCACCTATTCCCCTATCCACAGCAGTAGCAGCATCTGAATCTCTGGGATAGCAACAGCAGTTCTGCTATTTCTTAGTATGCTGATCCAAGAGAAAAACATTCTCATGGGCAAAACTGAACATGTCTGATTGGTCTTGTGAGCATTAGGCATTCCTGAGTTCTGTATTTGGCACCCAGTTTGTTCCTTGAGAGGCAGCAGAAGTTCTGGCTTAGTACAAGCAACCTACAAATCCCATCATACAACAGGAATGTCAGAGAGTCCTTAAAAGAACCCTGAAGACTGTAAGTACCTGTCTGATAGTGTATAGAATATAAGTGTAGCAGTGCAGAGTGACAGTGCCATTTGCACACGTGGATGCACCTATGAAGTAGTCAAAGGACAGAATGCACCTGACATTGTTGGAGATCCCAGAAGTGCTGTCCCTGATTTACTCATCCCTGCCTCCACATGCTCCCACTGGCAAGTAGTCTATAGCTTAGGCAACTGTCCTGGCTGCAATGAAGCTCTCCAGGCTTTTCTATAAACCCTGCCTCCTTACGTGACTCAGCTGAATAAAACATTATTTTTTAACCTATATGCTAACATTGGCTGCTGCTAAAATGGTCATAAAGGTGTTGAGCAGAGAGTCTTAACACCAGCAGTACAATGGGAAAGGACTGCATATGCCTGTTGGTCAAACATGCTTTTTTGACATTTTAGCAAAGAGTATTAATAATAAGGAGCTGGGGAAAAAAATTCCAGACTCGTGAAGTATGTCCTATGTCAATAACATATAGAGAACTTTTTTGTGTCCAGAATAGGATGGTGAGGTATCTCCAAGGGGTTTTTTTCTCTATCAGTTTGCTTCTGGACTGACAAGAATGTAAGAGATGAACTCTCATGCTAAGGCAAAATTTGCCTGTAATTGCAAGTTCAATTTTCCTTATCAATTAACAGTATTTTGTGTACTGGGAACATTTTTTGATTAATTCCTGTGGGAGATTTCTGTTGATAAATGTTGGTAAGGACTTACCAACTATGTATTGTAGTAGTTTCAGGATTGGTTTTGATTAAGATATTGCCAGCATTATGTCTTATTTGGAAAGCTCTGTTTAACAAGGAAGCCTGTGGGTAGTCTAGTAGATACTGTATTAAAAGTAATGTTGCTAATGCAAAAATTGAAGATGTTTTTATGTAATTGCTATGGACCTACTGAGTCACTACATACAGAGATTAAACTTCTGCTGTCTTGAATGTTTTTGATACCCTGTAAAGATGGCATTCTAAGTGCTACCAAATCAGTGTGAAAGCATTTCACACTAGGGCTTGTTCAGGTGTGAAGCAATGCTGGAGGGAGGCAACTCTGGAAGATTTAGTCATCAAATTCAGTCATTATCTCTGAGAAGAGCAGACGCTCTAGTCTAGAGGCAGGCAGGAGTGTGAACTGATTAGGTTCACGTTCATTGCAGTAAGTTGCTGATACTACTCAAATCCTGACTTACAGACATGCTACTCCTCAATGCTCTTTAACAGTGCAGTTCTGCTCAAACTGCATGGTGGGGAAATTGCTTCATGTGTAGGCAAGCATACTCATACACTCAGGTCTCACACCTGCTGGTTTTTGAGTATAGTCTCCTATACTCAAAACTACTACTTCAGCACAAAGTACCAAACATTTCATAGCTATTAAAATCTTTGTAAAGTGTAGCATTCTGGCTGTGATCCAGCCTTTACTGGCAAATACTTATTTCAAAATACCTCTCTTAATGCACTTTCGCAAGAACCTGGTGATGCAAAATTTCAGTTTAAAGGAATATATGTTCTTGGGTTTTACACTTCTTTGCTATGTATGTCAAAAACATGAATAACAGCCTCTTTAACTGGAAAGAGTTGGGGGAGTAATCAAACCAAATAAAATGTTTATTCTGATTGCTAAGTTCTTTGGGCCAAAAAGAACTGAATACTCTTACATATTTTGTGCAAAGTTAGGTGCTTGTGCTATGTTACTTTGTAGGCAACCATTAGGTTGTGGTACCCAGCAGATTAGCTTCCACAAACAAGCCTCGGGGGTTGCCACCATCATTATTTAGAAAAGGGGAGTTAAAATGAATTTCATGGTTTTGTCTAAATCTTGCAGAGACACTCTGAAAGGGTTTGAATGTCTTGTGAGCAGAGTGGCACCTGTAATAGCAATCAGAGCTTATCTGTAGTGCTGCTTATTTGGCATAATTAAGCTGAAGATGTGGTGAAGGCTGCCTGTGATACAACAAACTTCAGCTTGATGCTGTCTTTCTCACAGAGACCATTGAGTCATATGACAAATTCAAAATTAATCATTAGAGCTGCACAAAATCATAGAACCGTACAATGTCCTGAGTTGGAACTAACTCACAAGCATCATCGAAGTCCAACTCCTGATCCTGCACAGGACAACTCCAGGAAACATACCATTTTCCTGAGGATGTTGTCCAAATGTTTCTTGAACATGTGCTGTGACCACTTCCTTGGGGAGCCTGTTCCAGTGTCCAAAGACCCTGTGGGTGAAAAACCTTTTCCTAATATCCAACCTAAACTTCCCTTGACACTGGTTACCACAGAGTTCTGCTTCCCCACACGAGGAAGTTGCAGACTGCCATGAGATCACCCCTCAAGCTTCCTATTCTCCAGGGATTAATACAGAATATGAGCAAAATAATCATCATAGCAGAATGGGAACATGCGTTTACCCTCCTGTTTTGCTGTGTATTTCAGGAGCTTTGTTAAATACAGGCTTACACTTTAAGATAATGCATATCATCCTTTCTGAAAAATCAAGGCCCTGTAAATTTATCTCAGGTTAGACACCCCAAATGAACACTTTAAATTGTCAATTTTCCTCTTATTTTTCAAGGCTGGGAGAGATGGCATATTGCCATCCTTTCCTTACAACACTATCACATCAGACTCCTTGGGCCTTTGCATTGATCAGAGGTTTCTCATATATCAGTCTGACCTGGATAGGTCACTTGCTTTCCCTAGTCTAAGGACTCAGTTTTTCAACCTCTCACAAGACCCCTGCCTGCCCAGAGACTTCTTTGCAGAGGCTAATTCTCAATCCTTTTGATTCTAGGTAAGCATATTGGGGGAAAAAATGTCCTAAAATATTACCGAATTATACAAGTTAGACAAAGGGTTTTGATTATGCTCATCTATTTCCCTGCTGTCAGAAATATGTTCTTGAAGAGAAATGTTTCTCACAACATTGAGTGGTTTGGGGGATTGTTATTTGTACTTGGTATAACTAGGCACGTGTTAAACTGTCCAACTCTTAGAACTGTTCCCTAGTTAGCCAAGACTAATGTTTGTTAAAAGAAATGGTGGCTAAAATAGGAAATGAACATCCTGTTTTCAGGTCAACCACATTCCTTATTTGTAAGTATTAGTGTGCATATGAGACAGATAAGATGCAGTGAGGACAGACAAAGCTGAAAGCTCTTCATAACACCATGGGAAGGAAGGGTTGTGAAAAATAATGCCTCTAACAACAATGACCTAAATCCTTCATTCTCTCATCGCTCTGCATACATGTCAGTGAGAAAGAGAGAATTATTAGAAGGATTAAAAGGCAAAAATCTGTTTCTTAATTAACTGTATTTCAGTTTCCTGAGGGGACACACAATATGTTTCTGTGTGTTTTCTCAGATTTCAATGGTGATGAGAGACAGTGGATGAAAGATGTTGCCTCACTTAAATGGCCCTCAGTTCTTTGTGTTTACAGTAGATTATTTGCTACCTTTCCAGGTTTTGACTTTATTCCTGGAAATGTTATTTTTAGGGTTTCATTACTAACCTCCTTGTGAAATCTACTTGTAATGCAAGGAAAAAAAATTGAAAGAAATAAAAAAGGTTCATGGTTTTTTTTCTATCCGTATCACCAAGCAAAAATGTTTGTTGTTTTCATGCAAAAAATGTAGTGGTCAGAATCTTTCCACTTGCTAGGCTGATTGTATGGAAGTCTAAAGAACAGTGGTTCACTTCTGTGAGAAACAGTGATGTTTTGAATAGAAGGTTTAATATAAGTCTGTTGCACCCCTAAACCTTTAAAGTGCTTATTTGGGGGATGTTCCCTGCACCTTATTGCCACTGATTTCCAGAAAATTACCTATTATTCTAACTCTGGTCTCTTGTTATCCATGTCCACAAGGGCTAGGAATTCTGTGTTGGGAAAAATGTGCTCACACTTGAAACAGGCTGTGCCTGTCTCTATTCAGCAGGTGTTTTTGCAGCCTCTTGAGAGTTGTAGAGATGGACTCCAAACAGTGCAATAATACAAACAAAATTATAAATTATTTTTTTTTTAATTATTATCTCTCTGGTTACCCAGAAGTTCTACTTCTAATCTGTAGAGGACTACATATTACAGGTGCTCAGCCTTTAAGAAAATCAGAGCATGTACCTACAAGCAGATGTAAGTCTGACAGACACCCATTTTGAAAGTCTTGCCTGATGGGTGCAGTGTGGGTGATCAAGAAATTCTAATTAGGTTCTTTGGAGCTGAGAGATGGAACCATTCATATAAACCACTTTCTTCCTAGCTGGAAATAATTTTATAAGAAATGGCTAATTATTTCCTACTGTAGTGTGTTTCATTTTCCTTCCCTTGTTTTATAAGACATTCTTAATTTGATAGTGGGGAAATCAAACATGAAGTATTGATGTATCATGTGTCACAGCTGTCTCCACATCATTTTCTCTTCTATTTGCATAAGTCAGAACAGAACTGAAGTACTCTTCTTTCCAGAGAAGATTTCTGTTTTGGTGAGGAGGAAAAAAATCCCAGCAACTTGTATCATAGCCTTAGACACCTGTAGTTTCATCTTTACAAAAACACATTACAAAACAAAGGAAAACAGTGGCTTTTGCAAAGATTGTACAAGAGAGCAAGACTGGGGGAGCCAAGGGTATTTTATTTATTTCTGAAATGCAAATTGCAGAGAAGAAGGAACATTTTTTTTTTTGCCTTAAACCTCTGTCGCTTTTCCCATTCAGACAGCTCTGAATGTAGCAATGTAGTATTTGTCTTCTGTTTAGGATAAGCATGTGATTTGCATTAAGTATTTGAGCATGTGTCTTTCTTTTATCTCATACAAGTACTCTTTTCCATCTTTCTGTTCAGCTAAGTCATGTTGAGTATTTTATGCAACCTAGAAGAGTCTCTGTGTTCTTAATCTTATCTGCTCTCTCAACATTTATTCATTTTTCAGTCCTATGTAAGTGGAAAGGTTAAGATAAAGTAACTTGGTTCCCTGATGGTAAAATCTTTTCTTGTAAAACTCCTGCTTGCATTTTGCCCTCCATTTGCCTTTTTATTTTGTACACTTCAGCTCTAGGATAATCACATATTATGTTACATACAAGTCTTCTGTTCTTCCATAGGTGCATACAGCATGTTCATGGAATCAAAACACTGATGTATATAGGCAAAGTACAGCAGATATGCTAACCCATAAAATACATGACATAATGTTGTTGGTTGGAAAATACTAGCTGGTGTAAGTTATTCAACACAGAAAGTTTCCTGAAATTATCCATATTCTCTCAACTGAGTTTGTTATAGCTGTGTGTCTATACAACAGCATGTTACTGATGCATCAAATTATTTGTTTTGATACCCAGAAGTGTTGTTTGGGCTTTGATTTTCTTCCCTGTGTCCAGTCACACCCTATTATAAAGCTTTGGGTAAAGAATGTTCCTTGTAAGGCAAGTTAAGTCTGCAGACTGCATGCTTTTACTAATTATTTTCTGTATTCTCTGTTAGATGGATGCTCTTCAGGTTGGCCTTACTCTTATGCAAAATCATCTTGCTAGATGAGTAGCTCAGAGCAACATCTGTAGTTTATAGATATAGAAAATGCATGCAGTCTCTCACTGTCTTTACAGATGTGCTTTAGGGCAAGTGAAATGTTCAGATAATACAAAGACAGTGTGTTAATAAATCTCAGTCAGGAAGACAATACTTAGTTCTTTTCTTTAAAATAAATTCAAAGCTGAATTCCAAATTACTTTTTAAGACATCATTGGTGCTTTTTTCTTCATTCTATTGCTATTGTTAAATTCAATGCAAGATAATGTGCTTGATGTGTTATTCAAGAATACAAGTAATTATATTGGGATATTTGTTTTCCAAAACAGAATTGGTAAACCACTCAGATGCTATAAAAATGCAGACTAGTGCTTTTGACTAGTTGTTGGAGTTATTTAAGTTTCTATTGGTGTTTGTTTCAGAGAGTCTATTACCCTATATTGGAAATGACTGCTGCAGCATTAATAACATCATTGCAGTGCGTAAAGACTCTGAAGAAAACAGACTACACAGAAATTGTTGCTTTGGAAAAGACCAGTGATCTGTACAGTCTTGTATCTTGTCTCTGACAGCAACCAATATACGATGATTCAGAGGAAGAAATACACACAGCCAATTGTGTTATAGTGTACTACAGAGGTAAATTTCTTTCTGGCCCCAGATCGTGCTCACTTTATGCCTTAAAGCATGAAGATTGATAGTTACTGTAAATTTTACCTCAGCTAGTGTAACCAAATTGGATTGCTCCTTGTTGTCCATAACCTGCCCTTCACCTGGCCTTCAGAGAATTATAGAGCTCTTCCTTACTGCTGGATTCATAGCTTTTACCTTTTCTGTTTTAATCAGATGCAGTAATGCAACTCAAAGACTTGTGCCACCATTTTACATGTCACACACATTGCATTTTTTATCAATAACAGCCTGGTTCAATGCTTTTAGTTAAACTGAAAGTATTACTTTTCAGTGGGGCAGAGCAGATACCCACCACAGATATTCACCACTGTGTCAGTTCTCTGCTATTCTGAACACGGGAGCTTTAGTCATGGAAACAGTTGAAGATTATGCCTAGAACTGATGCTGTAACACTTCTGTGTCATTGCAGTTGCCTTGAAAGGATAAAAACTGGGTTTGGAGCATTACCACATCCTGCAAATCTTGACCTCAGCAGCCCCTGAAGACTCTTCACAGTGTTCTTTTATTTCCTATATTGCTACACTGGAGTGCAAGATGCTGTTAGAGAAGTCAATATTGTTCTGTTACTGTGTATATGGTGACATTTAGACCAAAACTTACCAAAGTACCCTGGGTTTAGCTGTAACAGAAGCAGAGACCAAGTTCTTTGTAGTAAGCTTTGGTACATTTAATTTGTTGTGCACCTATCTAATAAAACCCTGTAATCTGAGACGAGCTATCTGAGAGTCTGGTAAAATATTTGTTGCAGACAAAAGCTGACCTCATTTTAGTCTGTCATTCATAATGCAAAACAGCAGAGGCCTTTGAAACTGCTTGCATTGATGCTGCTCCCCTTCAAGACCTTAAGTACAAGCTGCTTTGATGGAGAACAATACTGCATGTCTTACTGGTTTGTGCACTGCCTTTTAGCAAGTCCCTTCCTGCATCCAGAGTAAGAGGAGTATGCAACAGTAGTTATGCAATTACTGTCCTTCTTGTCTTTGCCTCTGTGAGTGCAGATCAGTCTCTGACATCATGTATAATATTAAACAAAGCAGCAAGCAGTTATCACAGGAAGCAAATTTTGCTCAGCAACTTGCAAACTTGTTGTTAAGTCCTGCCTTTCTGCCCTCAAATGCATGCTTCACTATCTCATTTTGCTCCTTCTTGAGAAATAGTTAAACACTCGGGTCTCATTGCCAAATGACCAGTCAAAGCCAGGGAATCTGGGTATCCTGAATGACAGTGGAATATCATAACAATCTTGGGAGAAAAAAATTTGCTTTCTTACTGAAGAAGGGAGATTCAGATTTGTTTTATACTCCTTCAATATTACTGACTATGAATTTTCTGGAGGGATCATCTAGGTTTTAAATCAGCATAAAAAAATAACCATTTTGTTGGTTGGCAAGAGGCAGTTTTCATGTGGCCAACCTCTGAACCTCAGCTGATCAAATCCAGAAGGAATTGTCCTTGAGTTGTCAGACTCTATGAGCTGGAATATTGCCTCCTCCTTTACAGCAGATTCTAATTCTACCAGCACTGCAGCAGTTGAATACTCACTCAAAGTGATGACATTTTGTATGTTAGTGAGGAAGTTCTTCTTTGTCCTGTGAAAGAAGAGGCTTTTGGTGGTGATAATTTGCTGCCTAAACTTTGGAAAAGGCTTCTGTCATCCTGGACTTCCACTAGCTGGGTTGGCCCTCATGGGCTTGCATGGTCATGTCCTCTCACCCCAACTTCCCATTCTGAGCTAAAAAATAGGACTGTAGCCACTCAAGTGGAATTCCTTCTGAAGAATCCTTTAGGTTTTCTTCTCTAATACTCCTCCTTTCTTCCAGCCCATAATGGTTACACAGTGGGGCTTCTCGCTTGGAGCCATCTGGTTACGCAGCTGCAAATCTGGATACAGCAGTCTCTGCATTCAACAACTGCAGAGGTGCAGTTCATGTGCAGTCATGCTATGTGACAATTGAAAATTAGTGAGTTTTTTTAGATGGTAAATGAAGTGTTTTATGCTAGCAGATGAAATAAAAAAATTCTGCTGGCTAAATCTCAAGTCCCAGATTTCCTTACTCTTGATCTTCCATATAGATCCACAAAACATTTTAAAATGGTTCTTAGGTGTGATTCCAAGGTACTGCAGTCAGTAGACTGCATACTTTGGATTTAAAAGAAAAAAAATCAGTTTAGTGTGGTTTAAAGATGAGATGCAAAGACATACAAACAAGAAAAACACTTTTAAGCCTTCAGTGTACAAATTTTTCACTGAGTAAATCCAAGATTTCTGCAAAGTTCTTGCTCTTCCACTTGCTCTCTGTACCCTTAACTGCTTCATATTCCTCCTCATTTTAATTACTTTTTGTATGTTTGTATAGAAGTTGCAAAATTCAGAGATCCCTAGGTCATAGCTTTAAGAAAAAAAGCATGTTTCTATATTGAATAATGTAGATAAGTGTGAGGAGGTTGATGTGAATCCAGGACCTTCTTCAAGTCTCCCAGTCCAGGTTTGTAGTAAGCTTTGGTACACTCTGGCTGGGCTTTTGCAAAATGGCCAAATGACAAAAAAAGGTGTGTGGAGTGGTTGAACTCTCAGGGGGCCACGTCCTACAGTGGCACTCCCACAGCTGCAACAAGACATGCCTGCCGCTGCACCTGGTCATGCTACATTTCTTTCATTTTGATGGAGTACCACCCTGGGCTGTGGGAGCTTCCAGCAGTGTATTCAAGGGACTAGGGAAAGTCTTTCAAACTGAGCTCTCCTCAGTAAATCCTGGACAACTTCAGGCAAATGAAGATGAATAAAAATCTTCGTTTCTTGGTCCCATGCAGTCTTTTAGACCTTGTTGGCCTCAGCATGGTTGCTTTGAATCAATAGCCCCTCCTCAGCATGGAGGCAAATTCTTGTCTCTGGTGTTGGAAAGTTTCTCTGTTCCTGTTGACCTCAGGGTTCAGCTCTGCTGTGGAAGTGAGATGCTGCAAGTCAGCTGTGTGATTGTGTCTTTCAGCTGCCTGAAACAGTGGCCTCTTGGCCCACCTGTCCAGCAGAGCTGCAGGAATCCCAGAGCAACAGCAGCTCCCACTGCATTTCAGAAAGCTGTGACCAATACTTCACATGGCTCTGCTAGCTTCAGAATAAATCCATAATGGCATAATCACACTATTCAGGCAGGGCTTAGAAAGGGGGCCTGGTACAGGGGTGCTGAATGAGTTAAAAAATACTCATGGAATGGTGTTTCAGAATGAGGTGGGGAAATTCTCTGTGTAGGATAAGAAAACTGTTGTTTTGCATCATGTCCCAGCCAAAGCTGTGAGAAAGAAAAGAACATTCTTTCTCTCACTGATGTCTATTAGCCTCCCTTTACAGGAATGGGACTCATGCAGTGGCAATGCCAGGTTGCTGCAGGTTACTGAGGAGAGGGTTTATTGTACAAACATCAGGTTTCAGCAGTGCTGGATTTTGTTTGGGATTTTTCTTTTAAAAGAAGCATAACAACCATGTTAAATTGATTTGTGTGATCCATGGAAGCTATTCAATGAGAAGGAGGCCAATTGTTCATCAGTCTTTCTCCTGCCCCTGTGTGCATCCAGAGAATCTCAGATCTTCCATCCTAGAAACACATTCACACAGTGTGGTAAGATTTGTGTTTGATGAACTGTCTTGGTTTGAAGGACAGGTGTCTCCTAGGGAAGGCAAGAGCCTCCCTTAGATTGGAGAATGTAAACCCCCTCTCTCTGAATTAGTATAATTTTGAAATTAAGGGGCTCTCAGGCAAAGATACGGGGATAGAATAACAGTTCTTTACTAGTATGTACAACAAGACAAACAAAACAACAACTATGGAGTTAATGACAAACAGAACCAGGAACCCAGTGCCGGTTCCTCTCGGCCGCAGGCACTTTCCCTTTGGTGCAGTTCCCGTCACAGCCGGCAGGGAGCGCTGGCGGCTCCCGGTGCACGGGGCCGCTGCAATGATCCCCCCGGGGCTGCAGGGGGCGCTGTGCTGAGAGCTCGGGGAGCACGCGGTAATGGCGGCTGGGTCTGGGATGGGAAGGGATGGAAAAGAGAGGGTTTGCTTCATGAACCCTGGGGCAGTGTCGGTGCCGGTGCTCCAGCAGGACTCTCAGAAACAGCACGCTGCAATGGCAGCTGCTCTGCATAGTTGAGATCATGATGTCAGGCCCAGACAAGCTGTACTAAACACACCTTGCAATTTGTCTATGTTCAATGTCCTTCCTGGAAGATAGCTGACTTATTTTCTTTTCCTCCTATGTTTCTTCACCTTTTTTTTCAGTCCTATATGGCAAATCTACATCTGTGTGAGATGCCAGACTAGAATCTACTAGCTGCCAGAAATTCTCCTCCAGGAGAAACAAAGCAAACCCACCCATGCCTAGCACAGTCACTATTGTGAAAATTGATAAAATATTCGTGTTAATCATAAAAGCATGGGGGTTTGTATAAACCAGAATACTTAGGTCTGAAATGAAGCATGGACATTAGGTAGAGAAAAATATATATGATTAAATAATTTTGTTTAAATCCCCCTGTTATGTATATTTTGGTTTTTAGTAAATTGTATTTGATACCAGTTTGTAAAATGGGGGTTTCCCACGGCCTGAAAGATATTGCAAAATCAGATTTCCTGCCTTTGTATAATCAATTGCAACCTGAAAGATTTTGCAATACCAGATTTCCTGCCTTGGTGTAATCAATTGCAACCTATGTGTTAAGACCAGACCACCCATGTCTACTGTTCCTTATCTACCAAGACCACATGGCTACCTGACAAACTGTCTGGAGACTACAAGGAAAACCATATTATAAAAAGGAGCTGCAGACCAAGGTTCGACAGAGCGTGGACTGGGCAGTGACCCCTCACGTTCCCCAGCGCTGCTGGCTCCGTCTATATCAAATAAAGCAATCTAAATTTTGCTAAATATCAAGACTTTGGTTCTCATTTACAACACTATGTGCTATTAGAGTTCAGCCCTAGATTTGATGCCATTAAGAGGTGCTGTATGACTCCTAGGTGTTTCTTGGTAACACTGAGTAGAGGAGGGACAGTCATGTTACTGCTAATATTTAGTATTGAAATATGGACAGCCATGAAGCTACTTTTCTTAACAAAGTTGACTCATAAAAATATTTAATGTTAATGGACATATACATGTTAAAAATCTGATAATTTAGGAATTTGTTTGCTGTAAAGTTTATGAGCCAGACATCCTAGCTTGACACCATTGTGTGTGCTGTGCTTAGCTGTACTCATAGGGTACGTATATTACAGCTGTTCTCATTACATTAGTGCCTTGGGTTTTTTAGGAATAAGCATATTGTGAAAAAAACCCCATTTCAAACATTGTACACAGAAGTAATTTGTTTCATTACCCTGGAATTCTTCTACAGAAGATCTGCATGTCTTTTGATTCACTACTCTGTCTTTATCGTGTCATTCCCCAAGACACGCTGTCAGTATTCCTATGAAAATGTCCTCTAATGCAGAAAAAAGCATTAGCACCCACTAATCTCTTCTAAATTGCTCTTTTATGCTTTTGATTGCTGAAATGTGATAAAGTAAATAAAATTGCAGGCTTTTCTTACTTCTCTCATATTTCATGGATATTGCTATTATTTACTTTATTTATAAATAAATTAAGGCCAGCATGTTCACACACATACAATTGAAAGTGTCAGCTGGAGTCCCTTGCTGTTGCAAACTATAACATATCAAGCAGCACCATTAAAGTAGTGACTGTTTTCTAATGGATAAGACACTTTGGACAGTTTCTTCTTTTGCTCTGTCACTGTAGCAGTGATTGGTTTCTGCAACCAAATTGCCCTAATCTGAGACTGCCAATGTTCAGGCCAATGGCCAGTTCATAATGTGTTTTACTCATTTGTCAGCTTTTCTTTTCACTTCAGATAATATCCCAGTTTTCTATCAGTCTAAACATCTCATCTTCTCTGTCCTTCTCTTTTTAGATGTCCACTTCTAAATGGTTGCGGTAGCACTTTTCTGCCCTGTTCTGGTTTGTGAATCTGTGTCTTAAATGTTGAAGACACTATCACATACAGTTTTTGAAAGAAAGCCCTTGTACAATGGCAGTACTTTTCTATCCACACAAAATACCTTGACTGATGCTTCCTGGCATTACATTTGTCTCTTTCACCTCTGAATCTTACAGATCATTCATTCTCCCCACCTTAGTAATTTCTTATTGATGAGCTCTCAGCTTCTTACAGCAGTTTTTGCAGTTAGCTCCGAAGTGAAGAATCACAATATTTTTTTTTCATGTGGGACTCATGTCAAATTTCTATTGTTCTTGTCACCAAAGAAATCAATTTGTTTTGGGGTAGATATTGCAATCCTCTGATATTGGCAACAACACCCCCCATCACTGACTCTCTTTAGCCTGGTTGTTAATGCCAAGATTATTAAAGAAAATACTAAATTAGATTTATCCTTGAAAAACTCCAGTAGCCAAGCCCCCTGCTGTCTGAAATTCTTCCCCTTAGTACTTCTTTTCCTTTGCATAGCTGCCTACCCACTAGCTTTCTAAACTGACATGATTTCCAGTGGAAATGCTTTACTCAAACCTACCTATATAAGACTGACTGAATTTCTTTGTCTAAAATATAAATTATGTTGCCATGTCAATCTGGAGAACTCTTTAAATTTTAGCCCATTTTGCATTTAGGTCCATGTCACTCATAAACCATCCTTTCAAAATGTGTTCTAAATTCTCCCATACTCCTGAGGTCAAACTTACAGGACTGAATTAATTAACATTATTTTCCTGTTCTTAGTCAGACATTGCATATGCTGTTCTCCAGTCAAATGACATGGCTTCTAACTGGATAGACTACTATAAAAATACTTGCTACAAGGCTATAGCAGACAATTATTTCTATGATGTATCATTATAATGGAGCTGTGAAAATGAAAGATGTAGTTCTGTCTAGCTTTATTTTCTGAAAGAAACTTCTAATCATGGTAAGGTGAGAGAGCTTGGTTGTGTGCAATATGGTAATTCTTGTCTGTTTATTTTTACTTAGCCTTTAGTCTTTTTTAGTGTATACATGGGTTTTCATTTCAGTGGCTGTTTACAAAAACAGATCTTCTTGGAATAAGAATGGAAACAAAATGAATAGTACAGTGGTTTCTGTTAAAAAATAAAGAAGTCAACCTTTGTCATTTTATACAGAGAGGAAAATTACTTTGGTATCTCACTTCTCACAACCTGAGTTGGTAATAGCAATTGAGAAGCACTGAAATAATGTTCTTAAAGAGCCGTTCTCATTTTGATAGGGCTGTCTTTTCCTTACATTTTACCAGTTTTTGAGCATTCATAAACTATCTTGAATATGACCTGACATGACAGTACATGTTAAAATAATTTTATAGTATTTTATTAACATAGGCAGTATGATGACAAGTTATGCCAGCTGTGTATTTGTTCACAAATTGCGGTAAGCAGAATGTAATCCAAAATATCAATCTAATTTAATGACTTTGATGGGAAGTTTTTTTAACTGTCTTCTTCTTTGTTTGATGATGAACTTAACCTTAGAAAAACAGAATATCATCTTTTGATTTGAGTTTACAGGCAGCATTTAGACAGGACCTGTTCTCTTTTTAAGAAAAATCTGTGAATTCTCTAATAAACCAAGGCAGTGTTGGGGAGCACTGCATTACATTAATTTTTTCATAGTGCTTATATGTTGGTTTCCCATGGTATTAGGTAGGGAATTCCTACCTAGGAACAAACAAGGAACAGAGGAAGGGTAGTTCTGAGTCACTGGCAGTCCATCTGTGAAGGTGTTTAGTAATATGCTGACATCAGGGAAGATACTACCAGATGGTCCAACTATGGACCAAGGAATATTCTTTGATTTCACTCCATCTTCCATTTTAGTTTTTCAGTTTGCTGCATATGGATTTCTCAGATGTTGGGGTCTGTTTAAGGGGCAGTTGGACTTATTTCAGCTGAACTGTGCACATGGATATAATAAGCAAAATTTGTCCATTTTGTTTCAACTTATTTTGTCTTGCAGATATGTCCTTGAGCCAGAAAATTTCCACATTTAAAAACGTTCAGATCATCGTTTGCATTTTTTTTTCCTTTTTCAGAGCTTTGGAAAAGGGTAAAAAAAGAAAATCTAAGTATGATTATCATCTAAATTGTGTGATTGATTCTGTAATAATAAAAATTTCTACCAGAAACACATAAACTTGTACAGAAGTTCAGTGAAAAGATATGATTTGTAATAACTTCTCAAACCCCAATTCTTGCATGGTGGCAAATAAAAAATAGTAGAAAAGAAGTTTCTTGGCTTTGTTGCTAGCTCATAATGCAGAATTCATGAACATATTTAATAAAATTTTAAACAGAAAGGACAGTTGGATAAATGTGTGGGCCAGTATTGCAATCATACACAGAATGGACAGCTGTACTATCATTTCCCCATCAGTAATGCAGGGTTTACATTCATATCAGACACTGATGTAAATGTCTTTATGTTTTCCCTTTGCTTAGATATGAAATTATTTAGGTAATGGATCCTTTATTGCATTATGTCTTGTGGCTATGCAGCTCATTTAATTTGGTACCTTACCTACCATTTCCTATAGTAGGTGAGAAGATCATATAGTGTAGAAAGCTGTAATTTAATAAAATTTTTGAAGCCTTGACAAGGTGTGTTGTCCTTCAGGGATCTCCATCTCAGGTTAAATATTTACATGGCTTTGCAGCTACATATTCACATGGACATATAGCTTCCCATCTGTTGGGGTCTCGTACCTGAGGAAGAAGAGAATTTAAAAGCTATGTAAAACATTTTAAAAATTATTTTTGAAAGATTTCTAATTCTCTTAAGGCAGTCCCCAAATATTCATTATTTTATTGCCCCTCAGAGGTGACCAGCCATTATCTGTTTCTTGGCTGGATCTCATGCTTCATTTATGGATAGTCACAATATTATTATCTAATAATAAGCAAAATGGAGATTAATTTTCTGTAGACCTTGCAGCCTTTGTGTAAACCTTTGAAAAGATTTTAATGCACAAAGAAGGGTTAGCACTGGGCACCCCAAAAATGTACTGTACTCTTGCAGTTTGGCAAGTACCTAGTGGTCCAGATAAGCTTGATAATGTGATATTGAATTTTCCTTGCTTGTTTTGAGGCCAAAAAGCTGACAATGGGTTGCAATTCCTTTTGGTACTGTAATATATTGTTACAGAAATCTGCTAAGTGTAATTGAGCTTTGTTGAATGAAGAGATGAACTTAACCCTCCTATATTAAATCTTTCTCTGCAGGTATTTTTTCATATTACTTACAGGACAGTCAGATTTTTAAAATTATCTAAGTGACATAAGATCATAGATTTCATTCAGAATCAATTTTCAAGTCTCAATTTTTCTTAAAAGCAAACAAACAAAAACCCCCACCAACAAAAAAACGTCCAAACAAATTCTAGGTGTACTTTAGAAAAACTCAGGAGAGTTGATTTCATGTCTGCTTAGCCTTTTAAAAGCAGTGTGGCAAGCTGTTATTGTCAAATCCCAGCTTCTTTGGTTCTTCACCTACTGGTTGGCAGCTGAAACTTATGCTTTTCTGACTTGTGACACCTCATGAATCTGAATTTCCAGGTTCTCAGTGCTGCAGTTCCCACATTTCTCAGCTATGGAGTAGTCTAGCGGCACTGATTTACTTGAAAGGAAATCCTGAAAATCCTGTTTGGTAGGAAACGCAGATAATTTGAATTCTTCTTATTCCTTTAGGGAACAAATATTCCCTAGGTATGTTCTGAAGGTTGGTATTGTTTGTGTAGTAGAAACATGAGAATTGCTGCCCAGATATGCTCTGAAGTCCTTTAGATGACTTTTTGAAGTCCCATGCTGAAATCTCAGTTTTGAATAAGTAGATTTCTCTGGCTGCATTCAAGAAGGATCAAAAGCAGGAAGCAGTTATTGCCAAGTTTTCTGTGGCAATGAGAAGATCATGTATTGATGAGCTAAATTTGAGCTTTCGCTTCATTTTACCATTAGTGATCATTATTATCGCCTACACTAGAGTAATTCTCAGTTTGGCCAATGCTGCAGCTATTAAGGTCCATCTGTTGGAGAGATGCAAATATAAACAAGCAAAAAAATACCATCCCAAATTAATCCATGTATTCTGACATCAAGGCAAAAATTGCCACTTTTCAGTATACGAAACTTTACTTGTAAAAAATATTCTCTCTCTCTCTCCCTCTCTGCTTATCTTAGGTGATTTCATGTCTACTTATAGTACATCCATTCAATGCTTCAAGAAAAGCAAGAGTGGTGGGTGGTGCAGTGTAAGAAGGCCCTCGTGCCTACTGATGCATGAGGTTTATCAAACAAGCCTCCACTGAGTTTATTAATGCAGTGGTGCAAACAGTAGAAGCTGCCTAAGGCCCTCTCTGTTTCTTTGGAGTAATGGTGACATTTGGTGGAATAGTGGCAATAGTGGTGCTATTGATGCAATAGCAAAAAACGGGGGAAATGACAGCCAGTTAAGGTAGTGGCTGCTGCTTACTAGGTAAAATAGGGAAAAACAGCAAGTGCCTTGTGTTCTGTTTTTCCAGTGTGGTAACCACAGTACTTCAAGTGTTGTGGCCATGTGAATAAAATGGTAGCACCAGTTTGAAGGATGTTTTAGATCCTGCACTTGCAAAGTTCCATGCTGAAGGGACAAGTGCCACATCCCTTCACATCTGTATGTCCCTCCTTTCACTGTACTTGCTAACAACATCTCTAATTCCCTTGCTGTCCCTCTTTGAGCAAGGTATTCACGCTTTCATTGAGGCTTTCTGCAGAGGACATTGTGTTCTTTTGCTAGGGCTGTTAGTGATGCGCCTTAAATCTTCTTTACAATGTTGCTCTGCCTGTTGGAAAGCCAAGCAAAGTATTGACTGTGGATACAATGCAGCCTTGTTTGAAGTGCCAATTAAATAAGATGCAGTATATTGGAAGACAGAGTTGCCAAATGCCTAAGAAGGGAGTGAAAATTTTAATACTTTTGTGGTCTTCTCCCATCTTTCTCTTAGGAAAAATAGAAGGCATGGGAAATCTACTGTTTGGAAAGAAGTTCTAAACAAAATGTTTGTTTGCAGAAGCTCCTGTTTGCAGGCTCTTGTAAAAAGTAAAACCCTCAAAAGCTGCTCTCATACCAGTTTCCAGTGAAGCTCATATTGGATTATTTCTCATTTCCAGTTTCTTTGACAGCTCATCATCAGTCCCACCTCCTCCTCACAATTTTAAGATCCTGTTAAATAAGTAGAAAAAGTATAAACATGGTTCTGTACTCCAGTTATCCTGGCCGATGGGGAGGGAGGAGAGGAGGAAAGGAGGGGAGGGAGGAGGGGAGGAAAGGAGTGGATAAAAAACATGGAAAGACAAAACAGCATGTTCAGTGAGGAGTTTTAACAGGAGAAATCTCTCTTCCCTTTAAATTTGGAGTGTTGCCCTAACTTTGAAATTTTTTTTCTCTCTGTTTCTTCTGGCTAGACCTAGGTCCTTTTCATTTTTCTCTTCCCAGCATACGTTCCCCTTCCTTCATAAGCACTGCTGACTCTGCTCCTTCCTGTTTCTCCCTTGACTATGCTCTCAGAGTATCATTGCCTCACTTAGCCAGGACTGTGTTGTGAATACTGCATACTGTTCAAATGTGCATGTCTGATGTGCAAAGTTCTAAATTAAATGCTTCTGTAGATAGAAACTGTGGCGGAGGTATCACAAATCGGAGTCAAGAAAATTGCTGTATTTTCTAGAGAGAGAAAACACATTGAAAATAGTAATTTGTAAATGACACTTATGCCTAGTGAGTGAATCATATGCAATGTTCTAAAAACTAGTATTCATCAAAAAAATAATTTAAAAACAGGGATCTCAAGTTTGTGTTTAATCCCTATCTACAGGACAATTCAACTGTACCTCAAGTATTGCTACTCTATCCTTTTCAGAGGGATTTCTGTTATGCATATTAAGTTTGCTGATGGTTTGTTTTATACCTGAACAGAGAGGATATTTTAATTCTTCCTCTTTGCAGCAGCACTTCATATGCATGTTATAATATATTAGCTGATTTCCCAGTATCTCCCTTCCTCAGGAGCATCTCTCATACTTTCAGCATTTGCTCAAAGTTTTTTATCCAGACATAGTTCATCCTAGTTTTCTTACCTCTGAATTCTAAGTGGTGTACAGTAGGTGGATTTTATGAAATGTAAAATACTAAACTGACCAAACTACTTTAGGGGAGGTTTGTTAGCTCTTAATGCTGTGTAATGTTTAGGAATTTGATTTTCTTGTCCCGACAGTGTGATAGTGTTGATTGATACTTGATTTCTGAGCCATTCTAGCCCCCCCAGGTTGTCTTCTGTCTCCTTGCTCGTCATCCAGTATTTGTGCAGTTGATTGTGACTTACAGCTCACTGACAAGTGAAGTATAGCACTGAGTGTTTGTCTTTATTGAGGCACTCCTATTTATTTCAGACCACTTTTCCATTTTCTTAGATTTGTTTGGAATTATATACCTGATCTCCATTGGTTTTTGCCCTTTTCAACTTCCCTCGTCTGTACCCACAGCAGGTGTATTACATCACTCAAGGCATTAGTGAAATGACTGCTCACTGTGAGTTATAGTAAGACAATGAGCTAGTGATTATCTTTCAAATGCAGTTTTTGAATTAGGAATGTGCATGCTTTATGTTACTCACATTCTCTTTGGCTCACTATGGAAGGGCTGCATGACGTAGATCAGGGCACCACTGATACGTTCTAATAATGCCACAGGAGTTTGGATTGTAGTCATCTGTGTTGTCTGCTACTGATCACCTTGCTATCTTCTCCATGCCAGTAGAATAACAAATCTTCATTATTCTCTATCCTTGCCAAAAATTACAGTTAGGTGCACTGAAATCTGAGTCTCTGTGTTCTCCTCTTCCTACTCTGTGTATCTGCATTTTCCCAGTCTTTAAGTATCTCTTTGTCTTCCAAAACTTCTTGAAGACTTTTCTTGGAAACTTTTCTCGGAAACTTTTCTCATCAACAAGATTGTTGTGATTGCTTATATCAGGCTGACACTTTTTACTTATGCTTTCTTGAAATTATTTGCTCGTAGATGTCAGGTATTGTACAAGAAAATTTCAGCTTTTCAATTAATAGATTATTTTTAATTACTGTTACTGCCCCCTCACATTTAGCAAAGCCACTCTTTAGTAGCTTTTTGAGAAGAGACTTGTTATTTTTAGAAATTTGTGGTGTGCCTTTTCTATTTTATTCTGGAGACTTGGGGCCAGGTTCAGACCTAACCTCAATGTCTCAGTGTCTTTGGCTGTCAGGTTTGATCCTCAGTCAGAATGAGGAAAGGGCATTTAAACTGTCTTAAGGTAAATCATCCAAACTGTGCCCCAGGCCACATTTAGGAGGTGAAACCATCTTTTCTTTTTGTCCTTCAATGCAAGCTTAGCAGATATCTGTCTCATCTGGGAAATGAGCTCACTGAGTTTACATTAAATATTTCATTCACTTAACTTTTCTCCCCTTTGAATGTAGTACTTCTTTAAAGTGCCTTTGCAAAGTTATCTTTCTTCCCTTTTACCACACACTACAGGTGAAAAGGTTGCATGACTGAAATTGGTATAAGCTTCAGTTACGTCAGAAACTTCACCCTAGAATTTAAAGCACAATTATATTGTGCAAGCCTTAAGTAATATTCTCATTTTATTAAGCTCGCTTGTTCTGTCTAATGACTCTTCAGTCAAAACTAAGTAGAGAATAAAGAAAGCAGCACTTATAATCTTGATTTTGTATAGACAAAAACAATGTTACGAGCTAATTTTTATGTTTTCAGAACTAGGCCAAGTTCTCTGCAAATTTTTCATTGCATATTAAATAAATCTGGATAAAGAATGGATCTGTGTCTCCGCAAACAATCTCAGGAAGTCTGAGTTGAATTGATGACCTTGACATTGGCATTACATTCTCATCTTTTATCTTTTCCATCTGTAAAATGAGAACAATGATGCCAGTATTTCTTTAAGGCCTTTGGCTGAGAACTTTTTTGGCTATAGAAGTGACATACACAAAAAAAAAAAATCATCTTTTTGTGCTAGCAATTGCAGACTTCAGTGTTACTAGACCAGGGATATTTTTGTAAAAATGAGTCACGAGAAATGGGCTCTTTCTTTTGCAGCTCTTGGTCTTGCAGCTACCAGTTTTGAAGCTCTCAGGGAACAAGCATGACAGTTCTCTTGCAGTTGGAAAAGGAAGCCTGTGTAGGACTCTCCTCTTTGAGCATTTTGTTTTGTTTTGTTTTGTTTTTGGAGTCCAAGTAGAGACCTAAGTGTCTTTTAGAATATATTTAAATAATGAAGGGATTAAAGGATATTGATGCTTTAAAATAGCACAGAGCTGTTCATAATGACATAGAATAATGGTTCAGAATAAAACAGTTCTGACTACAGAACATAAGAAACAAGGAGAAATGTAAGAAACAAGGCTCTTACATAAGAAATGAGAAAAGAAATCGTTTGCTTGAAGACCAAAATCCCGCATTTGTAGGAGAGGAAGATAAAGAAACTGAGGGATCTTGTTGCATTGTTGCAGTTTCTGGTAGACTATGAAAGGGAAGCTTTTCTAATTATCAGGAGGTTGAGGGGGAGTGTTGTGTGGGTTTATGTTTTGTTAAACAATTGAGGATTTCAAATGAGAGAAGTAGCTGTTACATAATATTTAGCACAGAAAGATCCCAAGGTTTCTGTGAGATTCCCTTGGCATGGAGTCAAGCAGGGGTAAAGCACTTATGTTTCTATGTTTCTTAAAATGACTTTTTAAACACTCTGAATGGTTCTGGTATCTCAGGGGAGCAGTCTAGGCCAGACTTGATGGTGGAGTTGCATCATAGGCAATATTCCCAATGGAGATGGGAATAAGCAGACAGCTTCCATTAGAGACCACTGTTGAGATTACAGCAACTTGTCGGAAGTACTGTTTGCATTCCAAAGAGAAATTGCACATCACTAGAACACATCCCTCTCTGTTTCATGGCAGAAAAAGTCAATATTGGCTTGGCAGGGAAAGGAAAGAGAATTGCTTACTGCAAGTGGGCAAAGCTTCAGACCCATATTTCTATCCCATAGAGAGACGTATTCTCTCTCCTTCCTTGCAGAAGCCTATAAGAGCTTGTACACTTCTATTCTCAAAGTTTTACAGCCTTATATGTTTTCCAGGTTATGGATATAAATTGCTATTCTGGTTTGTTGTGTTCTTTTTTGTTTTAATGTACTTTCAAAGCCAAGGTTCTGCAAACTTCAGCTGCTTGCTTGGGAGGAAACCATTCCACTGCCTATTAAATTTTACAGTGAAGCAACTTTTTCCCAATGATCTGATTTTTCTTGATATCTTCCTGTAAATCCTTAGATTCTTCTCTTTATTTTAACCCACAGATTTCCTAGTTTCACATCTTCAAATATTTGTAGTTTTTTTTTTGTAAGCTGTTCTTATGTCCTCTTCATTTTAGGTCTATTGAACTCTTTGGAAATCTGCCCTGTGAATCCTTTTTAATTATTTTCCCACATTAAAGTGATTGGCACTGAATGCATAGTCTTAAAATGATCCTTTCCTATGTACATCTTCTGCTTACACCTCTGTTTGTGCAGCCTAATCTTTCATTTGATGATTTGTTGCCAAAGTATTTGGCAAATTTGTCTTTCACAAATAGCTTTTGCAGGTCATTCTTAAAAGTTTCCTGCCTTGCTCTGGTGCCAAAATGCAAGTTGGCTAATTTAAATTCTTGAAACACATTAGCATACTGAAATGATTGAAAAGTTTATTGAGTAGTGGAAAGCTTTCAGGTTAACAGTTTTGCATTCATAGGTGATTGCAAGGAAAGGAAGTTGGGAAGAGAAGAATATCTGGGTAATATCTGTACCTAAGGAAAACCTATGGTAGCCTGTGACTGCTGTAATGACTCTTGAGGTCACTGGTAGTTGGCATCTTTCAGCTCCTCAACCTTACTCTGGAAGGCTGGACCACCATGAAGTAGCTACAAGATGAGTAGTAGAGCGCAAAATCTAATTTAAAACTGCAGCTGCCTTTTCCTCCCTGTTTTTGCCAAATATTTTGTGAACAGCATTGCTGCCTCCCTGAGTGCTCACCTTTGGAGGGCACAGGCCTCAGCTCGATGACAGCTCACACACCCTTTGTAACTGCACAGGTGCTGCTTGCCTTTATTGCAGCTGGTGTTCACTTGGCCAGTTATGTACAAGGGTGAATGATCCTGCACAATACAGTATGTCCCTTTTCTTAATAGCTATCTCAAACATTTGCTTATAGTTTTCAAGCTGTATCTTCTTTATATCTGTAGCTGAGACTGCTGCCTTCCCTAAATCCTGGTATGGGATTCTCTTTAAGGCATTTGGAATCTTTTACCAGTCTGTGTTTCCTTAGCCTATTTCTCAAGGCATTTTTGTTACTATAAGAACAGTAGTGAAATAAAATATAAAGGGGATTTACAAGAAAGATTGTAAGATTGATAGAGGGTTTTCTACCAAGGCTTCTAGTGACAACACAAGGAGCAATGGTTTTAAACTAAAAAAGAGTAGAATTAGATTTTACATAAAGAGGCTTTTAAAAATTATTATTATGAGAGTGGTCAGACTCTGAAACACATTGTTGTGGATGTAGTTTTGTTGGAAATGTTGAAAGTCAGGTTGGATGGAACTTTGAGCAACCTGATCTAGCAGAAGATGCCCCTGCCTATCACAGAGGGGTCGGGCTAGATGAAATTTAAAGGTCCTCCCCAAGCCAAACCATTTTATGATTCAGTCCTGAAAGTAATTCAGCCTATTTGACAGGTATCTAGGTGTTGAAAGTCATGTCTGTTCATTGTTCAGGGGTGTAATGTTTAATGTCCTGCTCAAGTTATCTGAATTCTGTTGTTTTTTTTTTCCCTCAGCCAGCAAGACCTGGGATGAAACTGTTTTCTTTCTGGGTACTAATGCTTGATTCATCTGTACACGTTCTCACTGCCTCTTTTGTCAGCCTATGACGATTGTATATGGGAAGTCCTTGTTGCACCTTGGGTATTTTATCATATGCTTCTGTTCAAGTGAATGGTCTGTGCTGTGTTTGCTTAGCTAGAAGAAGCAAGCATTTCAATTTCAAGGTGTTGGACAGACTGTGTGCTGCAATCCAAACCTCCTTTTACCAGTGCTGCATTTCTCTCCTTGATGGTATATTGATTTACCTTACTTAGTTGAGTTGGGCAAGGCCCAGCTTTCTGCCCAATTATGTGTCTCAGTATTTTTTTAATTTCACGTCTTAAGCAGAGCTCAGACTTGTTCCTCCATGCTGGGATCAATTTCTGTCACTGCAAGTTCTTGTTGTGCATTTCATTTGGGCTCATAATGAGCAGACACGGTGCAGATACATCGGGAGGTAAAACAAGTGGGGTCCGCTGCAGATACTGAACATCTTCTGAGCAGCATGTGGGGCTTATGCTCCTCCAGCAGGTTCTTGCTTTTCCATGCAGCATCATGGAAATGAGCAGGGCTGAGCACAGAGATGGATTTGAAAGTTTAGTTTATGGGTGCTTGATTTGTCTCTGCAAAAGGTGGTGTGGAGAGGGCACAGCCTATGGTGTCGTGAGCATAGGTCTTTCTATTTCCTCCAGAAGTGTTCTTTCTTTCCCTACTAGCAGCACGTAGGTCAGTATTCAGAATGTGTGTCTTAGGTTGCAATACACAATATGACCAAAAGTATGTATTCTATCGTCATCTGTTGAAACCAGGTGGGGCAGTGATCCTCATCTCCATGGGAGATATTCTCTGCTAATGGGCCATCTGTTAAAACCAGGTGTGGCAGTGTTCTTCATCTTTTCCATATCCCATCCTTTCTCCAGGAAGATCTCATCTGTTAATGGGCCATTGAGTCTCACTGTGACTGATAGAATTACATAATCTCACTGGGAGATGCTCCAGCCAGGGGGAGGAGCCAAGCCTTTCTTACCTAGATAAAAACTGAGATTTGGAGCAACAAAGTAGCCTTTTTCCACGGGATTCCAGAGGAAAATTGGACCTTTCTACATCATCACTGGACCTTCAGAGGAAAACTACACCCTTCTACAGGACCACTGCTCCAACTGAACCACATCTATCACTCCAGGAGGACTGCAGCCACCATTTAATCAGACTGCTACCAACCTCCTGACTGATGGGGCGTCAGTTTGTATTCTGACTCTTTCAGTATTTTGGGTTTGTCCTTTGTTATATACTGTATTTCTATTTTAATTTTCCTAGTAAAAAACTGTTATTCCTATTTCCCATATCTTTGCCTGAGAGCCCCTTAATTTCAAAGTTGTAATAATTTGGAGAGAGAGGATTTATATTCTCCATTTCCAAGAGGGGCTCCTGCCTTTCTTAGCAGACATCTGTCTTTAAAAACAGGACAGTATGCTAATTGCCTAGACACGGACAACTAAGTTGGGGCAAAACATCTGATTACTTCTATAAGGAAAGCAGTCCAGTCTGGTGCAGTGATACATCCCAGATGTTTGCTGGTATGGTTAAACTGGTCACAGGATGTGGCTCATAAGCTGACCTGCCTGATTACTATTACCAGAGGGATTTAACCATCTGAATGGGGTCTGGGTGTCAGGTGAGCATGGGAATGAGACGGGAGATATGGGAATGGCAGGAGTTGAGATGACTGCAGCACCTCTGCTTTCCCTGGAACCTTTTGAGATATCAGCCTAACTCAGTGTTCTCCTAAGGCTTTAGCATCTCATCATGATGTTGGGAGAGGCAGATCTCCTTGCTTCTGGCCACTTGCTTCCCCTGTGTTGGCAGCTAACTGACCCCTTTGAACCAATTGAACTCCATAAGCCTCCAGAAAATTAACTGTTTCCAAAAATTCTGAGTTCTCCAGCTGTTTCAGCAGATTGACTCACCACTAGAGCCAGTTCCACAGGACAGCAGGAGCAAGGCTCAGACTGACCACTGTGCTGTGAAACAACAGTCTTCCCTAGCTCCTTCCCCCAGGCTAAGGTTTGGTGCTTGGCTTGGTTTGAAAGATAGGTATTGGCTAAGAAAGGCAGAAGCCTCCCTCTGAAATGAGGAGTGTGATCCCTGCTCCCTCCAAATTATTATAATTTTGGAATTAAGGGAGCTCTCAGGCAAAGATACGGGAATAGAAATAACAGTTCTTTCCTAATATATCTAACAAGACAAACAACAGCTATGAAATTACCCACAAACAGAACAGTAACTCAGTCCCAGTGTTTTTTGGCTGCAGGCACCTTTTCCCTGAGCTGCAGTTCCCGGTGCTGGGGGCGGGCGGCTCCCGCAGAGCTGCAGGAGGGCTCCCTCCCCCCTCCCTCCACCCCCCCGTGATGGCAGCAGCCCACGTAGGAGAGAGAGAGATGGGGAGACCCCTCCACTCATGGTGTCGGTCACAGTGCTCAGAGGGTGCCTGGATGATGGCAGCCTGAAAGCGAGAAGGCAGCAGTGCGAGGTCGGACAGCAACGACGGTGGCTCCCGGCGCTGGGATGGCGGGGAGGTGGTCCCTTTCATCTGGCTCCGTGGCCAAACGGGGACGAGGCAGTGCCTTTCCTTTCCTCTTCTGGCTGTTTGAATCTCACGGGCTTCCCTTTCCTCTTCTGAGTGTTTGAATCTCGAGGGAGTTTCCCTCTTCCCTCCCCTCACTCCTTTCCCCTGTCATTAGGGCCCAGTCAACAGGTATCTTAGCATGACAATGGGGAAAATTCCACAGAGGGAAAAGGGAAAGAACCAACCCCCAACATTGACCAATGCCTTTAGACTACCTCTAAACCTAAGAAAACAGTAATTCACTGATTTAGCTGCACCTGGTGTAGAAAAAGCTGCAGTGGAGTCTTACAAAAGCTGCTTTGACATTCCTTCTATGTTTTTGACAGAATAGTTACTGTATTTTTTAAGAAGCATGAACATGGCTTTATAATTTACAAATTGCAACTATCTAGCCCAGAACGTTATTTTTTTTATTCAGACACTGTGATGCATTTTTGTGCTACTTTGTTAAAGTATGAATTTTCAGTCTGAAAAATAATGTTATCCCAATTTCTGTTGCCGGACTGTCCTCAGCAGTCTGCAATGCTGCAGTTTATACCAACAGTTCTGCTTCACTGCAGTAATAATTAAAAGGGAAAAAAATATTGCATTTATTTACTGGCAAATTATCCAATTTTTTAAGATTGGTCTTCAGATTGGTCTTCTCTGAAAGATAAAATGAAGATAAATGCAAAAGGAAAATTAAGTCATTAGTGTACTCTTTGCTTCTAGCTTTCACTTCATTTGATTGTAAATTGTTTGAAGGAAAATTAAGTCTTTAGTGTACTCTTTGTTTCTAGCTTTCACTTCATTTGATTGTAAATTGTTTGTAGTAAAATTGCAAATTAGTAGCCTGCATAAAGCACTGTTAATTCCTTCAACATCAGATTTAAATGAGGAAGAGTTGGGCCTCTAACCTTCACGGAATATAACTGTAGCTGGATACATTCCTCAGGACTTATTATCCATTCCTCTATATTATGTGCTTGAACTCTCAATTGGTCACTGTTCAATGCATATTGAGATGCTGAAAAATGCCTAAGAAGATGTGAGATGGAAACCTAGGCAGTGGCATGCTGTTGCTACCACAGACCTCAGAGGATGTGCCACATTCCACAGCAGGTTTCCAATCAGGAATGGCTCTCAGAAAACCATGTTGCTTTTCAAGAGTAGTGAAAAATTTACACCCTGAGCTGGCAGAGAGACAAAGGTTACACTGAAAATAGGTTTTCCACATTTTGTAAGAAGAGCAGATTGAAATAGCAGGGTTTCCATCCCTCCTGGAAAAGAAAAAAATACTGCATGAACTTCACAGTTAGTTGTCTCCAGCCTCTTACCAAGTACAGAAGTGTCCTAAAATGTAGGCAAGGTAAATTTTGGTTTAATATGAGATACTACTACGTAATTTATTTTCTAACTGGGGTAATTTCTTTCTGTTTATCACAGAGTTACTCATTGCCTGTGAAGCAGTATCTTTTGTTTCATCTTTATTGCTTTTACTTCAAGCCAAAGTGATAGGAAGAAGAATCTTTATGGGAGATACCCTGACTTTTTAGAGAAGAGCCATGGGGAGAGAGAGATTGAGATCCTTCTATAGAGGGTCTGTTAGGTGTGTGGTGGCTGTGGCCAGCCAGGAGGGAGAGGTTGGTGGCTGAAGGGATGACCGTGTGTGCTACTGCTGGCCACGTGCTTGGAAACAGTGTGTTTCTGTGATGCAGAAAATTATAGTTCTTGTTTGTGTGCATAAATAACTGGACTCAGGTACTAATTAGAGATAACTTGTCTGGAAAGCCAAAGATTAAAGGAACACAACACATTTTGTCTGTCACAACAATTTTGTCTGCATTGTACTGTCTGATAAATCAGATTGCATAATGGGGGTTTCATGTGGAATTTTGGATTTTCCAAGAATAAATCAGAATATGCTGATATTTTTTCAAGGTTTCTTTTCTTCTCTGGTGCACTCATGTCTATGAGGAGAACTATGTCTATGAGAGAACTTCTGCACCCTTTGCTATTTGGTTTAGCTGCCTTTGTCTGCTATGTGGTGGCTCCTGTTAGCTATGCAAGGTACTCTGGTTGTTAGTAGAAAAGGCTTCTGCACCTTAGGCATTTCAGATACAATGTTTGTCACATATCCTGCTTTTTGAACTCTGAACTTCTGTCTAATTCTAACTTATTTTTTCTGATCCAGTGATCCTTCAGCATGGAAAGGATGAGCAGGAACACTCATCTATTGTCAGCCTGGTTCAAGCCATGGGGGAAGTAGTGGCTGCTGTCCTGCTCTGTTTGTAAAACAACAAGCAAGAGCAAAATGCCTGGATAGAAAAACAAAAAATTTTAAAAACCCAACAACTCTGTAGCAGATAGTATTTAACTGTCTCACTGAGTAAATGCAGCCATACAATCTGTGAGTATAGTATGCACAGTTTGGGCTGTGTATTGACTGGGAATACATTTACAGGGTGAGGAGGTTACCTGCAATTATTAACAGTATCATTAAGGGGAAATGAAACAAGATGATAAAATATTCAGGGACTTGGATTTGAATTTTGTTGGTTTTGCTTGTTGTTGTGTGGGTTTTGTTTGGTTGGTTTTGCTGCTTTTTGTTCTGCAAAGATGGGGATGTCTCATCTGTTACTTTGTTGCCCTGGACACTGTTGTCATTCTTACTAGCTTATCCTTTTGAGTGATGTTGTTTTAGGACAATGCAGAAGCCAAGTCTCAGTGCTGAATGTCTGGGGTTTTTTTTCAGTGGGATATATTGTGTCACTAGAACTTAGCAGCACCAGGACAGTCCACCTGGTCCACAGTCACATCCTACACTGGCTCCTGAAGTTTTATTGCTTGTGCTGTCAGTGCATATTAAGAATTAGTGAGCAAGTGCACTAGATTGTTTTAGACATGGTTTCTGTATTATTCCTAACATCCCCTGACAGACTGTGCTATCCCAGCTGTGCTGTGTTGGTAGTAGCAGAAGGAATATCAGCCATTGTTTTGGAGTTTGGAATACAGGTTCATTTGCAGCCTCAAATCCTTATTTATTATACAGAGCTTTATAAAATGGATATCTGTCAGGATGATCAGTTTATGTCCAGAGGTGAACATTCTAAAAGTTTGTTAACCAAAGTAACTTCCAAATACTGCACAGATTTAGAAAATCATGTATTACCCTATGTTTCATAATAAGGAGCATTTTCAAAATTACCTTTACATACTAGATTTCCTTAAATGCAAAACATAATTTTTAAATAAAATATTATATTTTGTCAGAAAGCAGAAGGAATGCTTGGTGAGTATTGAATTAGACAATGCTTGTTGCTCAGCTGTTTGTGAAATTGGTAGTAGACAAGTCTGTGCTTAAGAGGACCTGATCCTATTGCTGTTGGACCATTTGAGTTGTGGACCATGGATAGACAAACAGTAGATGCAGAAAAATAGTTTAATTTTTTGGAGTCCTCCATATTTGGTTCTCATCTGGCTTATGTATCTCCTGTATATCTTGTATGTACAGAGGGGTGTGAAAAGACTCCAGCTTGCCAACTCAGATCTTGGAATGAGGGAAGAGAGGAGAGCTGGCTCTGACAGTTCAAAGCAAAGATGTTCACAAATGAAGATGAGGAAGATAAAAAATCTGGAAAATAGGGGCATTGACGGTAAAACATAAAAATAAAAACAAAAGGAACAGGACAAATGAGAAAAGGAAACACAAGGAAATTGAAGCGCTCTAGTCTGCAGCTTTTATGTAAAAACGTCTGTTGTATTTATAAACCTGCACTAATGCTTGAATAGGTGTTTGAAAAATTGTATATGCAAGTTTTAGATGAAAAAAGAAAATAATATTCCTGCTTTTATGAAAGATTCAGTGGTTGGTATGGCTTGGATATTATCCTTTAAGTAAAAAACAGCTTGTCAGAATGACCAAAGTAATTGCTGCCAAGTTTGTCTTTATTATTATTATTACTATTATTTTTATTTGGCTCTTCTGTACAATTGCACAATTTCACTGTTTCTTTTTCTGAATGATCAGGCATTGATTTACTGGTAGATTTTGACCAGACTGATTGTAAGAGATTTGCATTTCTTTTACTGGATTCCATATGCTGATCAGAAGCTCTCCATAGGAATGTTGAAAGAGTTGAAGGCATCTGAGCTTTTTGCTTTGGCAAAACCTTATAAGTGATACAAGGTGGATTCTGTTGGGATGGTTCTAATTACAAGTGAGGAGCCAGGGGTGCTGTGGGAGAGGAGCTGTTGATGGTTATGTCCATACCAGCAATTAGTGCTGTGCAGTAGGAGCAGAACTGTAATGCCAATTACAAAATGCTAGTCCTGAAGACTTAATGTCCATTTATATGTATTTTTGACGTGTTGGACTAGTTCTGGTTTGATCCCACAAACTCCTCCAGTGGCTTGAGTGCCTGGTGTGTGCTCCTGAAGAGCTGCTCCAGATTTAGGATTCCTGAAGGAATCCTGTTAGTGGTCTCCAAGGCAGCACTGTGTTCTGTTGCAAAAGCTGCTGATCTGAACTACAAATTGGCATAGACACAGCTGTTAAATGTCAGGTCCTAGCTCTTGAATAAGTAAATTGAGACCACAGGGACAGGTTATTGGAGAAAGTGGCAATACTAGTTCTGACTTACGGTTGAATAAAATTAAGGTCCATTAAAAATTGTTACATAAAAACACCCCAATGTTGTTGACTTGGTTTCACACACAAGAGAAAGTAAGGAGGCTCTTTCCAGGGCTAAACTAAAAGAAAAACAGGAATCAGCATGAAAAGAAGAGAGCAGAAATGCCAGAAACACCACTGCAGTTATCTCTTTAGGATAGCTGCAGTATTTTGACATAGCCTATGATGACTAAGCCACTGGATTCAAGAAATGTCTGTGTATTGAGAACATAAAGATGTTATGGTCTAAAACAAGTATTCTTAAATGTTTTTATTAAAAAAAAAATCCCAAAAGCTCCACCCACCTTAGAATCAAAATCTAATTACACTAAATTGTTTCCTAAGTAGTCCTACTTGAAGCATGTGCTGCCAAAGAGTTCAGTGCGAGCTATGTTATGGTGAATACATCAACAAGAGGGAGAGTGTAAAGAGAAACTTCTTGGTTTCTTACATCTAATGGGTTTCCTACATGACTATCTTTGAAATCCTGTCACTTAAATCACAAAATTTCTGCTTATTGAGCTGTGTTGTTCAGATAGCTCATAAGCAACTCCTATAAACCTAAACAGACTTCACAAAATTAGAGTCTTTAAAGTGCCAACACAATTAACTTTGTAAAGTTTTATTGAATAGGAAAAGCTTTTCTAAAAATATTTTTAAGTACTCTTGTTTTTCGTATTTAATGTGACAGTCAATCATATCTTGACTTTGCAGCCAATAGTTTGTTTGAACCTAAATCTGTGATGAAGGAATCTGAAAATATGGTTTGCTTGAAGTTCAAGTTATTCTGTATTAATGTGAACGTTTAGATACTGCTGGAACCACACTATCACACAGGAAAACTTCTCAATTCTGGTTAAGCACATTTTCCTTTTGCTCATATTGGCTGCCTAAAATACCTTGATTTGTTAGTTTCCTTCCTCTGTCAGTTCACTTTTCTGCCCAGATTTGTATTCCTGCCCTCCAGTGCAACATTACTCAGAAGCCTCTCATCCTCCTGCATCATCAGGACAGCACCTCCACTCTTTGAAAACATGTTGTTGCAATTTCTAAAAATCATGGAAGAAAATTATATAATCTTAAAAGCTATTGTTTTTATCACTGTATTAAATATTCATATTTCTACATTTCTATTTCCATCCCTTCTTACAAGTACTTCAGCCCACACTGGCAAATCTTCTGCCATCAAGGGAACTCTCAGCAGAACCATGACACAACCTGGCAGTCTTTCATTGCCATTTTAGAAAGGATTAACTCTTTAATTGTTTTTATATAAATAAGAGACAATCACAGCTTTTATATTGTCAGTGCTTGCTGCAAGCTTTTTCTCTTCAAGCACCAACCCAAGGAACAGAGTTTTACAATTTGGAGCTGCTCAGTCAGTTTGGATGGCTTTTTAATCTCCAGAGGCCAGATGGAAGCACGATCCTTCACCATTGCATGTTTTGTGTAATGTAAGGATTGGAATTAAATCCTGTTTGCACATAGTCTTAGATGTGTAAGTATATAAATATTTTTCCTTTCTATCCATGCATTTCCTCTTCTACTGTTTTGTTTCAGTTTTTTTATGACAGCTTTCTACAGGGGAAAACTGTCACAAACAAGCAAATGCTATGCCCTGAAAGAAAAGCTTACACAGAAGAAAACAATTATTTTGGTCAAGGAGATTTGAGACAGAACTTGACACTCAAGTGCTAAGTTTCTGAGACAGATGATGATTTGGTTTCAAGGCTCTGATAAAATTACTGTTGGACTGATGTGGAATGATGTTATTATTTATTCTGAAGTTTTATTTCAGGCTCTCCTACGATCCTAAACTTCGATTTTAGTTGTATTTATAGATTTATTTTTTTGCTGTCAACTGCAATCAACTGATTGAAATCAATAAATAATAAACATCAGGTTTCAATTTAAGATGCAGTAATGAGATGCTATCGGAATAAGTCTTAGGTACTTTAGCAGCTTTCTGTTGCTGCCTCCCCGCCCAGAGCAAGGTCCTGACATGTTCCTTGTGAGGAATGAATGTCCTTCCTGCATGTTTGCCAGACCCACATGACAAATCCTACATGGTAACTGAAGGTGAGGACACTCACACACCTGTGGAAGGGTTATATAAAAATTCCCCAAGACATATTTTAGCATGTACCAGAAAGATGAGCAACTTGACCTGCTTTACCCCTCACAGGATACATAATATTAAATTAACAACTAGAAAATAAAAATAAATTAAAAAGACATACTAACATGAAAAAACACATTTTATTGCACTTAAGTTATAAGAAAATAAAATTTCTAAGTGAATCAAACCATAGACACAATCCCTTTAAAGGTTGTTTTCCTCCATCACTTCAGGTTGTTACATAACTAAAATCATCCAACTGGAATCTGATTGTTTTAAATCAGACTATAAATAAAACAAAAACAAAAAATAAAAAAGGAGGAAAAAAGATCGCCAAGGATACAGTGTTAAACCACTTTCACAGTTCATCTTGAGTTGAGGAGAGGCTCTTGGAGAATGAGGCAAACCATTTGACTCTTTCTTTTCTCATTTTGTTTGTGTGTGACATCTTTACAAAAATGTACGCTTTTGCTCTGTCAGTTCCTCCCAGCAATAACTGCAACATTTTTTTCTCAAATACTGTAAAACACTAAGACTGACCAGCAACTTTATTTTAATTTTTGCATTTTATAATATTTTTTTAGAAATTTGTCACTTTTTTTTAAATGTATGTTCATTCCATTCACCACAGCCCTCACAAAGAAAAATTTCCCCATAGAACAGGCTGCAATAGCTTTGTTCCAAGGAATGTGTTTTAATTTTGCCCAGAAAAAAGAAAATAAGCTTTGCACACACACTCAATTCTTTATTTGCAGGCAAACTTCACTCTTAATTGTCTGAAACTCTTCCACTCTCAGCCTCTTAGAGGCACAGTTGGCTCAAGTTTCAGTGGCAAAAAGTCTTTTTCTGTAACCAAACTAGAGCAAATTTGGAATTCAGTCTGGGACTAAAACGTCACAGCAGAAAAAAAATAATAATTTGCTTTACTTTCTTCATTTAGCAGCATAAATAAGTTTGGCCACTGGGAATACAGTACAGGGGTGGGACAACAATCCCGTAATTGAAGACCTACTTCTAGCACCAGCATTATTAATTAAATCCATCAGAGGACTCTCAAAACCCAGGACAACTTGCCACCTCAGAGCAACTTATGTGTTGAAGAGTGTAGATGGAAGCAACAGCAAATGGATTAAACAGAGGCTAATACTGTGAATGACATTGGCAATGGTTGGCAAAAAATAAAAAGAGGAATAAAGAAAAAAAAAAAGCTCTGATAAAACTGTACAAAACAATTCACAGTAATATTTTAGCTTTTCCACACCAGGAATGGATTCTTTGTTTTTGTTTGTTTTCTCATTGCAGATGCTCTCCAGTTTTTGAAAGTCAGCCACTGACTGCTGGTGGAGGTTGGAAGGGACCTTAGAGGGAGTCCTGTCCAACCCCCTGCTCGGAGCAGGGCTAAAGGACAGCTCGTTGCTCAGAGGGGCTGATGGGACACAGGGTGACCCAGGGGTGCATGAGCAGGCTCACCTGTGCAGCTTATTTCAAGATCTTTGTAAGATAACTTGTAACATTTTGTTTTCACTCCAAATTGCTCAAGAAGCTTTTGGAGGAAAGTAAAGAAATTAATTGCACCTGGTTTCATTTCTAAGGTTGGACTTTTGCAAAGCTGCCCCAGTCAAAAGTGTAGACTTTTTATGTGACGAGACAGCTAAAGCCTCTCTTGTCAGTAATAGTTTGTCATCTTTGTCTTCTCCTTCGTAGTCTGTAGGTCTTTAGGATCTGTTGCCCCAAGGCAACATCCTGCACCACCAAGGACAAGGGATTTTTTTCCTTTTAATGTTTTCTATTTTCTTTTTTTTTCCAGGGGGAGGGAAAGGAGAACATCATCTACACATTTGGAAAAATTAATCTTTCTGCCCTTCACTTCATATCAACGTCAAAGTCCAACACCAGCAGCTTTGTTTCCTCAGTCCCATTGCGGCTCCCAACTGCACACACCAGCTTTGTGTTAGAAGCTCTGATTCGCCACACGACACCTCCACTTCCCCCGCTCTCCAATGTGACTAGATTTCGGATAAATTCACCCGTTTTCAAGTCCCAAAGTTTTACAGTCCCATCATCTGAGCTGGTAATTACAAAGTTCTTGTTGAACTGTAAACAGGTCACAGCACTCTGGTGCTTGTTGGGACCTGTAAGAGTAAACAAAAACATTTCTACTTGTAATAAATTAGAAAGCAATGTCAGACAGTGCTGCATCTAGAATAAACACCTTGTTATTTGCACACAGCTCCTTCCATCTATTAGAACTATTAGAGAACTATCTGTTATAACTCCTGGATTTGTACATTAAAAGGTGCAGAAGCCTTGCCATGCTTCTCAAAAATTCTCCCCCAGTATTTTCTTCTTTGTTTCAGTGATCTCATTGTGCTGTATATCAGCAGCTGGGCAAACATGCACTTGAACATCCATAAAAATGAATCATCCATAATGACATGACTGCTGTAAGAGTTAGTCTCCAAGTCCCTTTGAAGTGTAATTGTGAGTTTACTCCATCAGTAAATACTGACAGTTATATGCTGACATATAGCTTAAAGACTATATGTTTGTTAAACTGTTAAAGCAGCAGTTTGCTTTAGAGGGAAATAAAATTCCCTGCTCCAGCCAGCACTGCTGCATCTAATATACGAGAATGACATAAGACCTTTTTCTGTGGGGAGAAACACAACCATGGGTTTGTGTGCATGATTCCTGAGTGGCAACTGTTAGCATGTGGGGAAAAAAAAATAAATCTTTCTCCTTATTGAAATAAAGAAAACATCTTCCACTTGCATCTCTTGATTTATTGCAACAGACAGTGTACTTTGCCTCCTGATCCAATTAAACTGGAGGCTTTGAAACATTCAAGTGACCCCTAAATAAATACATTGACTGTCTATTTTGAGATGTAATTTCCTACATGTTTATGTGGCTTATTAGGCTAATATACCCATAGCAAATTGCTATCAGTCCAGACCATCTGCCTTTTATAATAGGCAAATGATTTCAATGGATTAGATTAAAAACATACTGTTCTTCTAGTTCAGAAAAAGATCACACAGCTATCACCAGAAAAATATTCAAGTTTTAAGTGGTCAGTGCTTGTTTCTTTGTACATAATTATTTCAAAGTTTTTTTTATGTAGAATCTGCAGCACAGAACACTGTAGGCCGCTTGATTTACATGAAAATAGTTTCAACTTACCTTGCAATGTCTGTAAACATTGTCCTGTTTTAATGTCCCAGATTTTGACTGTAGAATCAGCATTCCCAGACACAAGTATATTGTCCTTGAGTTCCATTCCACTTGTGAGTGACTGGTGGCCTGTTAGAGTGTGAATGCAGTTGCCTGTCTCCACATCCCAAACTCGGATGGAAGTGTCAAGAGATCCACTCACCACATGGACACCATCAAACTACGAGAAAGGCAAATCTATTACAAGCAATTATATTGGGATCTTACAAAGAAGGCTATTAAGCATTTAAGTCATTATATGCAATATATATAGATACTATACGTATTTATATAGTACAAAGTAAGAAGTCAGTAGAGATGGCCATGTTTGATACCACAGCAGGTGCTTCATGGTCAGTGCAATTTTCTGTTGAAGATGTGGGCTCTTGAGGGACATGGTTTGAAGAGACTCAGCCACTGGTCTCTGAAATGCAATGCATCTCCTTTAACCAGAACAGATCCTGACTACCCTGCAGTGTGCAAAGGTAAGAGAAAGTACTTTTCCTAAGCGAGATGTTAAAAAGCCAACCTTGCTTTTTACAAGTCTGAGGGACTTCAAGCAGGAGAACAACAACATTAAACCAGAATCATCTACACAAAACTCACAACATAAGAAAATGGAAGGAAATGTAATTGAAAAATGTGGAATTTAGCTATTTTGTAACCCTAATTGTGTACAGTAAGGAAGTGTAACTTTCCAGTCATTGTAGGGAAGGCATACAGGCTAAGATATGAAATTCTTTTGACCAAGAGGACTCATCATGTAGAGAACAGAAAGGTGGAAAATAACTTGACCTACAGTGACTATAATATAACAGTCCAGAATTCTCAAAAAAAGGAAAAAGCAGTAGAATAAAACTAGTGGGCTTCAAGCAGGCATACTTAAAAATCCTGAGACCTCCTTCCCATGAGGATTTTATGTATCTATTCTCTGAGGGGAAGAAGAGTTCAGGACAGTTGGCAGTTTCTTAAAGACACAAACTATCCTGTGTAAAAGATAGCAAGTACTGTAAATTACTGAGACCCACTTGGCTAAACCACAAGGAATTGTACAAAAAGTAGAAACTAGATCAATAGACGTGGATAAAAGAGCACACTGGGACAAAACCAGAAAGGCAGGGCACAACACAAGATAAAACTAGCAAGAGACATTTCACCATTGCATAAAAAAGTCCCAACCAGAATCATAACAAAACCAAACAAAACCCACCAAACAAACTAAACAAACAAACAAACAAAAAAACAAAACAAAAAAAACCCAACAAAAAAAACAACAAAAAAAACAAAAAAAAAAACCAAAAAACCAAACAAACAAACAAAAAAAAAACAAACAAACAAAAAAAAAAAAAACAAAAAAACAAAAAACAAAAACAAAAAAAAACCCAAAAAACAAGCACATCAAGAGGAAGGCCAAAACCCCCTCATTTATCCTCAGTGGGAAGGAAAACACTTATTGAGGCCAGGTATTTAACTTCTTTTTGTCTCAGTCCTCAGTCACGTGAGTGTGGGCTCACAGTAGTAATGTCAATGACAAATGAGTACAAGGATTTGCTAGAATGGGGGAACAAAATCACATAAGGCAAGTTAAGACAGTATCAGAGACATCTGCTGCTATTTTTGAGAACCCATGGATGATGGACAAGTTTCAGATGGCAAATACAATTCCTTCTTTTATTGAAGGAGATGATGGGATAGAGGAATTATGGATCAATCAGCCTAACTTCCATTTCCACAAGTAGTTTTAAGCCCTTTGTAATATGGTAAGTAGCAGCAAACAGATTTGTGGGAAAATTATCTTAACCAATATGATTTTTTTTTCATGATGGAGTAAAAAGTCATGTGAAACAGTGAATGTCTTGGTTGTATTTTTACAATTTTTACAAAGAGGGAGACAAATTTGAGGCAGTGATACTATTACTTTGTTCAGGGTACTATTAGAGATACCAGCATTTCAGAGAGGTCTGGCATTTACTATTTTCATTAGGATTTGAGTGACATTTGAAACAGTAGAACTGACCAAAATCAAGGAGTGTAGGAGTCAAGTAAAAAATGTGAAGATCTGAACTTGGCAGGGAATGAATGAAGGTACAGCTGCAGCCTGGGAGAAGGAAAGCTGGACAGGAATCTTGGTTATATTTAAGGGTAACGTGACACTACTTGTCCATGTGGACTGACTGGTACCTGATAATGCAAGAACAAACCCAATTAAGGGAACTCTGGGGCTGCTGCTTCTTATAAGACCTGCAGAAAATTAGTATCTTAGATCTCTGCAGTCGGACATGGCTAGCATGGCACCTAGATTCAAAAGAATGGAGAGTGACTGGCACACAGACTGCTTATGTGCTGTATGCACTGCATTTTATGAAATGCATTTAAATGCATTTTAATATGCATTTTCATAGGTGAAAATACACTAAAAAAGACCCTCAGGTATATGAATGGAAGGCATAAAAAGAACTTCACTTCTAGCAAGCATTGATAAGACTTTGCACCCTTTTTTGGGTCCCCTGCTTTCAAAAGAGGATGGGAAATAATCTGACTTCAGATAACAAGACAAGGAGTGCCAAGTAGCCCAACAGACTTGAGAACACTAGAGAATATTTTTCTATCCTAAGAAGAACTAAACCTGATTGATGTAATGAATTTTCAATTCTTTTCCCCCTTTCCTGCAAACTAATTGTAGTCCTTTTTCATGAGGCATCCACAAAGAAAGGTTTAAGGCTGGGCATCAAGATAAATTGATGGTGCTGCAGTGAAACAAACAATATTTTGGATCAGTGAGATATCCATGAACCTTGAGAATCTGTGGGTTACTGTGAAGGCAGGTAAGAAAGAGTAAGAAAACTCAGCATGGTTAGTGGCCTTCAACTGCTGCCTAAGGATCTCTGGAAAATACTAGGTCTACTCATGGGGAAATATCAAGATATAACAGAACCTGCCTTGGAGGACTGGCTTATTCCATTTGATTATTCTATTTATGGGAGTTCTGCTGTTTGGGGCTACTTCAGGTTAAAGGGCAGGAGCCACCAGGCAGTTTTAAGGAATCTTTCTGTTCCAAACCTGTAAACACCTGTAGCCTCCAGCTTGCCTTGCCCAACCCCTTCTCATTTGTTTCAGAACATACCAATGTGTAACACAACCCAGTTATTTGATCAGTTAGTACTACAGTATAAGAGCAAAACATAAATATTCGTAAGCCAAAACAAGAGTCAGTGGTGAAGATAAGGTAGAGTAACATCTGTTCCCAAACTGCTCCACATGTAAGAAATCCTCAGAACATTTCTGAGAGGTAGACAGGTAGGTAGGCAGGTAGGTAGGTAGGTAGTACAGCATTTTTAACTTGCTTGCTGCTTGTCTGGAGAACTCTCTTCAGCATATGAATATAAGAGAAGAGCTGGAGTTTTTGATAAATTTTGCTACATATTTTTGAGAAAGGAAACAAATTAGGAACTTTGTTCATATTTAATATATTATGGAGAGATATGAAACACTTTATGAAAAACCTCTCTAGCACTGAGCTTCACTTTCTGGGTCACAAACCAGAGCAGTTACATGCTGAATGCCATTTCCCAATTTTGATCTGTCTTTGCTAATTTCGTTTTCAACTCCTGACATTGTGGTGTGAACAGGCACAAGCATGAAATTAATTTCTTTTGCCTTTCGATGCCTGGAAGTGATGTTTTGACTCTGTGAATGAACAAAATTATGTTTTGGGTTAGTAAAGGTAAGAAGACCCAAGACATGAGGTTTGTGTATATCTTTACCAGCTTTATTGGGTAAGTGGCGGGCAACAGAGAGATGCCACAAAGCAGCACCATAATAGCCTGCACCTACATTAATATGTTGCTGTTGAAAAAGCCTCACACTTGTATATCTGGCCTGTACTCAGAGAAGAGGAAGTAGAAGGCTAGAGATTTACATAGGATCATTAAAATTTTAGGTTCAGCCTTAATGTGAATTAGAGTTTAGAACTGGAAGATAGGACTGGAAAATGACAATAAACAGATCTCCATAAATCGGACTAGAAAATGAGAATAAACAGATCTCCATAAATCATAACATTAATCAAAGAGGGGTTTTGGCACATTGTCAATTGTTATATACTCTGATTTATTTAAAACAATAACTTTAGAATTTCTTGAGGAAAGTAAAAACACAGCTCCAAAATACATGCAAGATTTGAAAAAAAAATCTGAACCAAACAACCCATCAATCCACAAAACAATGTAACCTGCTGGTACAGAGATTTGGGCTTTATTGTACTGGGTCCTTTAAAAAAATGCTACTCTAAAAAAAATCAGTTTCTAAATTAAGACAACATATAAGTAGTGTAACAAAATGAAAGAGGGGTTTATCACAGATGCCTCTGTATTCTTGTGGTCTATATAATTCTGTACTAGGTACCCACAACTTAATAAACAAGATAAAATAAACTGACTTTAAATGTTACTTAAGGAAACTAAAGCAGCAGATAAAAATCACATACCTGTAACGAGTAGACTCTGTTAGTATGCCCTTGCAGTGTGTGCAGACAGGTCTCTGTCTCTGGATCCCACACTTTGACCATAAAATCATATGCACCACTTACAACCCTTCTGCCATCATATTGAACGCACCGAACTGCAGCGACGTGGCCCATCAGAACGTGTAAACACTGGCCCGTCTCTATGTCCCAGACTCTCAGCGTAGCGTCTCGAGACCCACTGACCACCCTGCAGCAATGAGAAAACCCCTCCTGTACTTAGCATTGGACATAAAAGTACTAAAACAATCACACTTGGCTATAAATGGGTTCTGAATTTTAATTTTGGGACTTTAGATGGAGTTGGTGCACCAGCCAACAAAGTTCTAGCTGGTGTGACATTTTAACTGGGTCCTCAGATGACTGGAGTGTTCTTCTTCCTTGCTCTACTCACATCCTCATCCTGTCTATTTGATATAACTAGCAATCAGTATTTAAAAAGGCACTTAATTCCTGAACAGCGAAACAATGACATGAGAAATTCTGTGGACTGTTGTTATCTACCTATGAAAGCTTATGAACATGGTGAGCTCAAGTTGGTGCTACAGGCATTCTGTTTTACCAACTGAGTTGACTAATTATAACAAATAAACAAAGATCTTTAGAAATATCACTTTTAGTAAAGTAAGAGTTATTCTGCTTGATTTTTTTTCAGTTTATACTGCTGTAAGGTTTTTTAGGCAATAACAGAAATGAGACGGAAGCACATTAATGGAATTTATATAGAAAAAGCTCATCATTCTTTGAAAAAGAAGATATGCAACCAACAATCTCTCTGTCAACAACTCCATACCACAGACAAGTAATGGAGCTATGCCAATGTTTATTGAATCAAGACATGGTTTACTGTTGCAAAAATTTATGCTATAATCAGTTAAAATTTAAATAAAATACTGCAGTGACAATACTTATTTGATTATTTGGTAAAATGAGTAAAAGTTTGCAGCATTGACAAATGAAGGTATTAATCAGTGCAGGAGACTGGATCACGGCATAACAAATAATTAGCTTTGAAACAGTGCAGACTCTGACTTTCTGAAATACATGACTCAATTTTCAGTTCTTCATTTAGCATTTTAATGCTTCTACTCCTATTAATTATCTCCTCCCTTGTGTTGGTTTATGTTTTGCCTGGTTTGTGTTTCACTCAGTTCTGGATGAGGTCCCCAAGTCTCAGGAGAACTTTCAGTGAGCACAACTGTATAAATGCCCGGCCAGGCTGTGGCTGTAGCTCTGCACAAAGCTCTCACCTTTTCTCATGGAGATGCATGCATCGAACGGTGGAGGTGTGTCCATACAAGGTGTGGATGCATTCCCCAGTCTCAGCATTCCAGACTTTCAACGTTCTGTCTGTAGAGCCACTGATGATGATATTGTCCCTCATCTGTGATGACCACACTCCGCCTGTGTGCCCAACCAGTGTTCTCAAACACTGAAAATAAACATTTTCCTTAGTTACCCTTTTAACACAGGGGAATGGAAACTAAGAAAAAGCAGTCTTGGAGGTAACAGTCGGCTCTCATAGTAAGAGCCAGAAGACCCCTGGAAACTTCTTTCTGATTGAACAAAAAAATTCCCCTTTTAAAAAATACTCATCAAATTTCTCTCTCAATTGTTGGTACTTCAACTATAATAATTTTTTCTTCCAACCTTTTCCTTTCCAAATTTCTCAATACAAGGACATGTTTTGCAGCCCTGAGTCATTTTCCTGGCATTTTTCTCAGCCACTGCAGGATTTTCAATAGCTTTTTGAAGTGTGTTAGAAGTGGAGAGTACACACTTGGTAGTTTTACAACCAGTCTATAAACCATGTATTTTTGTTGTATTTTTCTGGTTTTTTTTTTAAATCCAAGAAACACTGCACTCTAAACCAAGCTACAGCATCACTCCTGCAAAACCATGTTTCAGACCTTTTTCAGACTTTACTGTTGCCCAGGAGAGGATCCCACACTACATAAACACAGCCTCCCTTCTCTGATCCCAAATGTATGACATGATTTCTCACTATGTACTGACAGTGTTTGCTCACACCTTATTCTATAATACCCCTGTTGGCCCAGAACAATGGCTTGTCTATGTCTCCCAGCCTGTTTTCCCTAAAAGTAATGACTATATATGCTTTCCCACCAGGCAGCAAAAAATGGTAATTAGCAGAGAGAAGGAAAAATCCTTGCAGGACTGCTTTACAAAGATGCTCTGTGAAGATTCTGCATTTACTTTAACAACATGATCTCTATAATTACCCATTTTCTAACCCATTTAAATATGTGCCATGTTGATTTTTGCATTATTCTATTTTCTTCAGTTCTTTTGTGGGGATAGAGTCTTTCAGCACACACAGCCATCTACTTCTGCACTATTATTTTTATCAGTCAAACCTGTAACTGCACAAGAAAAGAGGTAAAGGCAGTTTGAGGATCTCTTTTTCTGTAATCTAATCCTAAGTGGCATTAATTGCCATGGTCTTCCTTTAACTGTTAGTTGACTCCTCCTGCCACAGTCCAATATTCTTTATCTGAGATAGTGTATCTGAAATACCCAGTCTTTTGGTTTACTCTATTTAAACATCGATGCATTTTAGCTTTCTAACCGTCCTGTCCAGGATCTTCTCCTTGTGATCACATACCTCTTGAAAATGCACTACTTTTAAGCCAAAGATTACTTTAGAAAAAAAATAAACAAACAAACAAACAAATACAGAGTATCTGGATCAACTCTAATAAGAAAAAGCATAACTTTGGTAGTTAGCATGAGTTTCCGCTGAAATGTTCTATTATCACTGCATGCTGTATTTCCATAACATGAGTTTTCTTCCAATGTATTTTTTTCTGCATTAGTGACAGTATAGTAATTTCTGTTGTTAATATCCTGTTCTTTCTAGCATCCTTGAAAACGGTTTGCTTTTTTGTTGTACATAGGTTTACTGTTCTTTAACAATTTTTAACTGGTCTGCAATTACTGGCTCCTGGCTTAATTCATTGCTATCAAATCCATCTTTTTCAGTTCATAGCTGATGTTCATTTTTACAGTTCTCTTTTTTTTTTCCTTATTTCATCCAATGTGCTTATATTTTAAGAAATAATCCTGTAAAAGCAGTTAAGAATACAGAATCCTTATTTTGGGCTTTACATCTATCAAGGGAATTATTTAGTCATGTTCATTTCCACAAACCAACCTTCAGGGTTTCTTTATTTTATTAATTCTTCAGCATCAGTAAGCATGAGGGCTGATACAGCATGCTTCCATCTTTCAGACACAATTTCTGGCTCTCATAAAGGTTTGGGGTAAATGGCCACATTAGGTTTTGCAAATACTTTCAAAAAATTACTGAACAGTAATTAAGTCATGGCACTGTGCTTAATTTGATATATTTAAGGGAATGTTTTGCTTTTGGGAGTGTGGTATGTACAAGGAAAGTATTTTTCATTTGTGTTTAGGTTGCCCTTTTCAATTAAAATAGATGCAAATTTCATTGTGGAATCCTTCATTAGACAGTTTGTGGTAGGGAATTCAACTGCATCAGGGTAAGGCAGCCTATGGCTCTTAATTTTCTTCTTACCTACAGTAGGATTAACAATCCCTTCAAGGATCTTCTGGACATGCAATGACAAATGCTGAATACATTCAGCTTCCACATTATGAAGTGGATACCTTTTGCATCTTAAACATGCTATCTTCAGCAGCTGTCCTGTTTTTATCTATACCATTAAAACCAAGCTAAATGCACAAAATAGCAGTATAAAAGGAAAAAGTACTACTTCATCAAGGCCTTTTCTACATCCTTGGTCAATGTCACCTCAAAAAAAAAAAAAAACCTGTGGGCTGTGTAGATGTAATGTTCTAACATAACTGAAATGCTCAGTATTGTCTTTTTGACTGCACATATTGTTTTGTTCCTCTAAGCCAGAATTAAATTATTGAAGCTTATTACATTCCTCCCCAAGTTGGATCTAATTTAATAGGAAATATTTAAATCTAAAGCAAATTTTTTTTTTTTGTGGCTCAGCAATATAGTGGGTTGGAAAGAAAAACAAACTCTCTATTTGAAATCTGAGCCAGTAAAATGAACACTCCATTGCAAAAACTTGAAAACAACTGAAAGAATGCTAGAAGATAAATGAGAAAATGAGACCCAGTGGGGTAAATGGCCTAAGTTAAGCTTTAAGGAAGATAAAGTAATGTTTCTGTCCAAATTCTTTAAAATCCATGTCACAAATGACTCCACAAAAATAGCAGAACTGCGAAGAGAACAAGGATATATACCAGTGGTAACATGAATAGCACTGCAATTTCACATCAAGGTGACTTTTTTGAACTGGAGGAGTTTCTGCGTAGGGAAAGGCAACCCAGATGTTTATCCGGTACATTATCTGATTCCTACCTCAGAGGCACCAAAGGCCACCCTACAGCATGGTCTGATGGCACAGTAGCATTTTTGCTGTGCCACTGCTCTACATGTGACTCATTTCCCAAGGAATCCAGCAGAGCAGCCACCTTACCTTGCCTGTCACTGCTGACCACACTTTGAGTGTGTTGTCATCAGAGCCGCTCACGATCCGGTTCCCACAGAACTGCAGGCACGTGATCACATGGTCATCATGACCCTTGAGCACCTGGCAACCAAGAACACAAAAGCAACAGTCACAATTTAATGCAGGAGATTAGAGAGAAGCAGGAGACACAGAGTGCTCTTCTGATTCATAAGTTACAAAATGCTAGAGTTGCTTCAGTAACAATAAGGCACCTTAACCCTGTGTGTCAAGTCTAATTTACTGCCAGCTGGGACCAAAGAAGGTGTTTCCCTCCTTCCATGGAGTGATGCCACATTGCTTAGCAGGTACACTGCAGTTACTGCAAGCCTCCTAAAAGTACAGGGAAAAATCACTAACAAAAGTGGGCTGAATTAGTAACTCAACACTGCTCTATTTCTCTGCAGTTATTCCATCTCTTTATTTTTCAGTTGAGTTACTGTTACCTTTTGTTTCAATCTTGAATAAAAAGGATGGGCTGATTATTTGCTGAGTATTTTGTATGTCAGTGCTCAAGGCTGACTACATCTATTTTTTTCCCTTACCAGCCAAGCATTGTATTGTCTTAAATGCCAGGCAGCACCAAAGGCAAAAACTAGAAAACCATCAACTCAAGTAAATAAAAACAAAAGCAACAATTTCATGTGTTAGGAATGTGGACTGCAATGTTGCTTTATAGAGGTGGGATTTTCAATGCTTAATTTTGGAAAAGCTGTAATTCTGTATAGCTTATTGCAATGCAGAAAAAAACCCAAACAAACAAACAACAACAACAACAACAACAACAGAAAAACCACTCCTTAATAGAATACATAGGATGAATATTTTTTTTATCTTAGATATGCAAACATTTTTCAAGATATTCATTGAAATGAAATGGCATTTGGATAATGCCAGAGGCTGTAATTTTAACAATAATTCCAATATAATTTGATGTGGCATATCAAGGCAAGAAATACAGAACTGTTGCCAGAGATGGACATAAGTCACGGCCAAATAAATAGAAGGATATAGCCAAAGGTTTTCCATGGGAATTCTTTTGGTCCTATTTTATTTTGCAATTTTTAATTAAGAAAACAGGTAAATTACCTTAAAACCTTACAAACCCACAAATGTGGGTTTTCTTCACATTTCTGGCTGCTTGTTCATTATCAAGTTTGATTAGAGAGCTACTATTTTATTTACAAAAGGTTTGAAATACTGAAGATATTCCATATCTTCATATTGGAAAGTATGTAATGATATATATCAATGTCATTGAAAGAATTTTAACATTTAGAAAACCCCACAAAAATCTTAACACAGAATGAAGTTATTGTCTTGTGCTGCTCAATTTAGAAGAATATATTTAAAAATAAAGCATGAATTGATCACAAAACAGTTGTGGAGTATTTTTATGTTGCAACATGACCCAGCTCTACCAATACATACATATACACTTATAAATAAACATGTCTGTATGTTTAAATATAAGTATTTCAATCAAGTTTCCATGACTACCTGTCTCAAAGAAACAGGCATATTTATAAGAATTCACAAAATTGTACAGAAATTCTTAGAAGTGCATTGAAAGGATTCTGCAGTATGAAGCATAACACATTGCCAAAATAGTGGTCAGAATATAATTTAAAGCCAGGGTAAGCTAAAACACGAATTATTTTTTTCTGTAGCAATTCACTGCTTTTTGTGCATGGATAGTCTTGTTTGTTAAAAAGAAAGAATCCGAGCCACAAGCTGATCCTACTTCATTCACGGCCTTGTGCACAGAGCTCAGAACCTCACCTTGGGCGATTTCAGTTCTCCTCGCCGCCAATTGGTATCAATCCTGTGCTGTCTGATGTAGGCACTTTTCCATGGACTGTGTATAAAGCCTGGTTTTATTACTTTCCTCCTCTTGATATGTAATGGTTCATCAATCCCTAAAATGGAATTTTAAAAAGCAGGGGCAGGGGAAGAGATGAGGCCACCCCACAGAAAACACCTTCCCTCCCAAATCTTTACTGTGACCCCTGACATTAAAATATGGCAGAAACGTAACAACCTCCTGCAGGCCAACATTTGTGTGTCAGTGACACCACCCTGCTCCTCAGAGATTTATACTCTGTCTGTCCTTGTCAGTTCAGCAAAATCATTACCATAATCATGACTGAAAATGCTATAGTTCATCATTCCCTTCTGGCAATCTCCTAGTTTGGGTTTGGATCCCCCTTTCCAAGAAAACGCAGCAGAATACTGCCTTTTACAAATGGGTATTGTCCAAAAATGTCCTTAACCACTTATTCTGGAACAGTTCAAGAAGTCAACCTTTCTGTCTGTGGTTCTCCACTCTGGTCACTCATCTTCCTTACCTTTAAGTTCACTGTGACTCCTGGTATCAGTGAGCTTTCTTGATCTTAAAGGCTGTGTGCTTTTGGCATTGTCTTCTCTCGGCTGGAGTTAAAGTATAGCTATGCACTTTCTGACTTGACACTTAAGCAGTAGTGCTTTGTTTCAGCCTTGCTACTACAGATTTTTTTACAGTTCTCTCACCTTGCTCTCTTTTCTATGCAGCTCCTTTATCCACTGCATTTCATTACTGGCAGGAATCTCTGTCTCTTGGCAGTATGTGGATTTCACTCTTCTGCCTTTAGCCCTGTCTCTGCCTGGAATCTTGAATTGAGGACTCCTTCATGTTACTGAGCAGCTCTCAGAGGCTAAGAAGGCTGCAATACTGACCTGCTTGCCTGTGCTCTCCTGCCTGGATGTATTTATTCTTACTTTGAGCTCACAAATGTAAGCTCATTCCCCTTTCAACCTTCTCCTTTTTTCTCACTCTGTCATTTTAATGCATTTTCACTGAAATTTTTAAGAGAAGAATCTTTAGAGAAGATTTAGGAGGTCAGACACCTGCTTTCCATCACAAAAGAAAACAAATTAGTTTAGGTGCCCTCACAAATAGCCAGCTACAACTGACATTGTTATGTTTTTTGAAGCCTTTGCATCAACCCCTCACAAGTCCTTGTCTCCATACTTGAAGGTAGTCTGGACACGGTCCTGTGTCCAAGATGAGACTGCTCTGGATCACATGTATGTGCTCTTCTACCCCCCTCCTCCCCAGCACAAAGAGATTCCTTGTTTCCATAATTCTCCTTAAAAATAAAAGCTTATATTTTCCATGTGCACAAATACATGGCTACTTTCATGGAAGCCTTTTTTTGCCCATTCATAACAGTGCTGAAGCACCATATCTTCTTGAATTGGCATGAGCAGAACAATATCCATGTGGCTAATGGACTATGTGTTCCTCTCCAAGCAAACCTTTTAGCACCTTCTCCCACTACCATGTGCCATATCTGCCTTAATTACCCCACAAGTGATGTGAAATTACACCAGCCCTTCTACAAACCACTGAAACAGTTTTTCTTCCACACTACAAACTGTCAGATACTCCTATCATTTTTACACCTCAGCTGTTATTTCTTTTGGTTGCATTTTGAATAAACATAATCCTCAAAAAGAAAACCCAATTGTATTACAAAAACATTCAACTGGTATACTTTATAAATAAGATATTAAGCCTAAACTCTAGCATTCCATGGCTTATTTCTATTACCTTCTTTCAACAGAGATACATACCATGTAGCTCAAAGCATAACTAGCACTAAATCTAAAGTCACATGAATTGCCTTCATAAAACTTTAAACTTATTATGTAAATGAATAGCACTTTTTATGATGGCAACACTTTGACCATTACATCCATCATTTTCTTCAGCCTTACCCTCCTCTTTGCATTTCTCTCTCCAGAGAAGATTATCTTCAGCCAGAATTCTCCAGTAACGACATGTCTGGGCTGCCTGCAGAAGGTCCCTGGGTTCCAGGAATGACAGCACATACAGTGCTAGCTGTAAAAAAGAAGAAGAAAGTGTATTTTCTGCACTGCTTTTGAAGAGAAAAGTGAAATAACTCCATTTACTATCACACATCAGGGGCTGAAATACAGAAAATTGGAACGATAAATTATTAAACAATGTCTGAAACTTAACAGACTCCAGTTTATTCCTGTGAGCATGTGGAAATATCACAAGTAACTAAATCCTTATAGATCATATCACAAAATGATTCTTGCATTTGCAATAAAACAGATGTCAGCTGCAATAATTATTACATTTTTGAAAAAATATAAGCCACATTACTTTGAATCATTAGAATTATTACCAAAGTAATTATGTCTGTTATTTTAGCGAACAATTGCACCAAAAGTTATTTTGAGAGTTGAACTGAAAAGTACAGTGCTAACCACGTGAGTACATAGGGATGGACACTTGATGTGTAACGTCACTCAGTAAGCCCAAATACAGAACAAGTAAATGCTATGTTTCCCACAGCTTAAAACCAATCTGCAGCCATAGGAAAGGCAGTATAGGTATTGCTCATTTTCTGATGAGAATTCAAACACACTCCTAGGTGGAGTTTCAAGGAGCTTTATGGATTGGGATGCAGTAGGATTAAGATATGTAACTTTAGAGCAGCTTGTTACCGAAATCACAGGGCAAATCCTTAAGAGCACCAGAAAGTAAATAGAAGATGAGCTTTTCCACGTGACAAAACTAAAGTTTATTGGGAAAAAATTCAGATTTTGTCTGACTGACCTAAGCCATACAGTGACCACAATAAAGCCCTCAAAATCTCCACATCTCCATGAAGCCTTAAACAGAGGCATAAAAATCACAATCCAAAACACAAGGACAGCTATCATTAAGGGCGTGATGACCAAGTACAGCTTTTCTACTTGACAGCAACAATGCAACTACCTAGCAATGGAAAATAAGTGTAAGGTGCAGGAAAGTCACAGGAAATGCAGAGTCCCTAAAAACTCTGCAGAAAGAACAATATTGACAAACTTTAATGCAGAGAACTACTAGCACGCTCACAGAGTAGGGTCTCACAGTAGGGTCTTTGTCAGTAATTAACAGGATGCAGAAGCTGTCAAGGAAATTAGATCACCCATTTTTACTTCTGCTTGCCATGTACTTTGTTCAGGACTTTCAATTAAATTTTTAGGTGAAGCTGATAGATAGACAGACAGAAAGAAACAGAATCTGCCCTTCAAAGTAGCAAAGACTGAAATTTACTGAGGGAGTCATAACTGCAGGCTGCTGACCTCAGCAGATTTTTGACTTCACTTTGTGAGAAACATTTAGTTTTAGTAATCTAGACAAGCCACTAGCTGAGCAGGAAATAAAAATTCAGAATGTCACAACTGTTTGCATTTTGGTTGCACACACACCTTTTTTGCATGTCATCACCTGCAGCTCATGGGGAGCCCACATTAGAGGGAGGGACCTGTGCCTTAAATGATGTGTTAGAACCTGTAGGCACCCCAGGCCACAAACCTGAAGAACCTTCTTCTCTCCTTACTCAGGGAGTCAGCACTTGGGATCTGGTCTCTCTATTACAGGAGCAATAACTGTACCTGTCTTTTTAACTTTCTGTCTTCATTCCTTGGCATGTGAAATTATTGAAGAAGTGTTTTTCCCTAACACACATTACATAGAACTGCACATGACAAAACTCAAACATTACACAGACCTTTTCCATTTTTTGCTGAATGTTCCTCAGTTGACAGCAGTTTGTTTAAATATTACCTGTGCTATCTATACAGACACAGATATTTGCTATGTTGGCGTTAATTACACCTATGAGCCAACTGATTCTAAACCAGGTTAAATATGGGCAACATATATTTTAGACTACATTTATCTAAATAGTCATCAATGGTCAACACAGCCCACAGCTGACTTTAGGATTAGCAGTGGATAAGAAAATTTCAGGTAGCAAAGATCTGACTTTTGACTGAACTGGATTTAGAACTACTCTCTGTTGAAGTGTTAATAATACCCAATAGTAAGCAGTCCCTTGCCTTTTTCTCCACTTACACAGAACCAACAAAATTTCTATGGCTGATTTCAGCAAAATTCTATCTATTGGTTTCCTGACATGACTTTCATAAATAAGCAATTTGAATTATTATTTCTATAGTCTCAGCAAGAAAACAAAGAGTATTTATTTTATATTAACTATTTGACTATCTTCTTGGGAGGAAAACAAACATTTCTACGGTTATTTGGCTTTTAAGTTATTGTCTTTGCATTGCAGACAATAGTTTTGAAGCAAAGCCTTCCTGTCCACATCATCTTCCTGTTCTGGTTAGGTAATAAAATCAGCACATTGCATCCAACAGCACTGGAGATAACCACAGATGTTAATGTGGAATGACAATCCAAGGCAGCATGTTTCCACAGGATGATGGCTTCACTAGGGAAGCCTCTTCATGGAACTACTGGTCCCAACAACTCATGCCTTCACAGCTCAGAGCATCACCCCCCACTGCAGCTAGCACTCAGCAGCTGGGGACAGCCCTGCTGAGAAGATCTGGGTGAGGGAACATCAGAGGAGATGGTGGAGTCAGCTCAATGGCTTTTTTAAACTCAGTTAATTTTGGTGATAGCGACTCGGGGTTAGGAAGCAAAAATTATTGAAGCCAACTTCACTGGTGAAGACAGCCTGTCATGAAGCAACATATTACAATAATCTGGTTTCAAGAGGCAGGAAACCCACTGGAAATAAACAAATTAAACATTAGTAGTTTACAGGGGAGTGCAGAAATCTAAGTGAGGAATTTTTACTGCTAAGTATTGTATTTTTTCTGTGAAGAAATTGTGAAAACTAAAATTCTAACATGATCTTTACTTACAGTGAAACTCAATCACTGGTTGTACATCAATGAGTAGTGCCAAAAAATCATGCTAAGAAAACTGATATCTGAGTTACTGTTATCAATTCTCTGTCAAATTTTTAGACTGAATAGATGCAGAAGTGGTCAAGTATCTTCTGTCTCTTCAAAATATAAAGTCTCGTTGCCTTCGTCTCCCTCTGATGCTTTGGGCAGCCTCTCTGGAAACATGGCAACCATGCAGAGGTGCTGCTAAACTCTTCTACTCTCCCAGTGTCCTTTTTGCTCCCTGAGAAGGCTGCTGCAGGAATTACTTCTCTAAATACTAATCTCATGTCCTGTGTACTAAGTTAATACTTGGTACATTAATTGATTCCAACCCTTAAAAATCCCAGCCAGCAAGAGAAGGCAGTGACACTTCCAGACTTGAGAAGATATGACAGTGTAGTAAAGGAAAGTAGCTTTTTGCACATGCAAGTATTCAAAAATAGGATATATGCCAGAAGAGTGTCAAAGAACAGAACACAAAAGGTAGTAAAACCACATCAAACATAGCAACCAAATACAAACACCAGAACACTTTGCTTTGCAAAGTGTTAGGAGCTGAGACTTAACTTCCTAAAATCAATCAATATGAGAAGTACTATTTATAAGTCTACTAAAATACATTTATTCAATAACTGCAGTAAACTGGGTTTATAATCTTGCATATCCACACTCATGTTCTAGTAGTGATGACATCACAAATTACTCTTGTGTGGACAGCATTTAGTTACACACACCAAAATCTAAATCTCAGCTTCTCTTTAACTGGATACAACATTATCTGATTTTCAGTGAAGGATTTACTGTAAAGTGTCTGCTTAATTACTGTTTGGCTTTATCCTTAGTAAGAAGTGCATTTCTGGGTTTATTTTTGGTTTATTTTGTACAGATTTTAGGTTTCCATTAGTCTAAAATAAATTAAAAAATAATATTAACAAGTACTCACCACTTACAGCATTAAAAATAATGCTTATGCTCACAGAATAATGTGCAGAGAGGTCTTACATCCAGAGGAAATCTTTGTGTGTGTGTGCCTCAACAGAATTGGTCCCCCTCAAAAAAAGTACAACTGGCCCAATTAAGATACAGAAATATTTTTAGAGCTATTGGGATTTTGTTTAAAGGGGTCATCTGTATTTCCAAGTATTTAAATGCTATCAAGAGATAGAGATATGTAACCTGAAATTACAGTAGCCATGTTATGGCCGAGTTCCAAACTGTGAACCTCTAACATGAGTTTAAGTCACTATGTTGGCAAAAGTAGCACAGAACTTTTCTAAAGATGGCAGCCAATGCACTTCATAGTCCAATATTATGTTGTAATCCAATAATAAGATGTAATTCTCACCTCTTTTGGGAGCAAAGAAATGAAGTCTCTCTGAAACTGGGGCTCTATCACTTGCATCATGTGTTTTACTTGTGTTGGTTCGCAACTATCAATGAGTTCATCTAAAGCAAGTAACTTCTCTGGTCCGCTCCAGCTCTGCAAGGGAAGAAGAAAGGAACAGTGAGCTTAGTTTAACTAACTGGTTTGGTTTATATTAGTAAGTGCCACTGTTGTGCCAATAAGGCAAATTAAGTTTCCTCATTGAGCTATATACAAGCATATAAAAAGCCAGGAGATAAATGTTCATGCTAATGATACAAAAATGAAGATTTAATCAACACAATATATTCAAAATTACTACATTAATTCATAAGCTAAGAAAGGATTTGTTATATGCACAAATACAGATTGGCAACTAAATAGATAATAATATTTTTTAATAATAATTGACTTAATTAACCTTCTTTTGAAGTTGATGAAATCTACACACATGCTACAGACAACAGAGGGGTTGCAATAGAGTGAACTCCTTTTCTCTATTGTGCATTCAAGTGAGATGATAGCTTTTAACCTTCATGTTTCATCTGGTATACCAAAATCAAAGGAAAGGAAAGTAAAAACCTTTCTTGAAAAGTACATTAGCTTACTGTTTGCTTATAACTACAGTGTGTCGCTAAGTGACAATGTTGTAATTTCAGAATCCTGGCTATAAATGAATGCATATTTTGTAAGTATCAATTCACACTTGAATAAACAGAAAATTTTGACTGGTAATTGTCTTACTCCACATTTTTACTAATGGGCACTATAACATTTGAAGATTTCAATAAGGCAGTCAGTTGGGAGCATAGCAGATTATGAGCATCATTTGTGGAAAAAAAAATAGTAACTTAATATACTCAGTATCTAAAAATCCCGTCTTAAACTCATCTGTGCTCATCAAAAACCTTTGATTTGTTATGTGAAAAAAATTACAGGAAAAAAGCAAGAGCTGCTGCTAGATGATTTAGCAACAGAATTAGAACACAAAGTCTTAGAGAGAAAATGAGACATCACAATTTTTGCGAGCAGATTCACATTCCTATTCCTGGATATCTTCTAGAGTGACATCTACAAGTAAATTAGCACACACAAATGATATTATAGTTACCATAAGAGGCTAAATGAAACTTTAAAAAAAGGCAGGATACCTCACAATTCCGATTTCTGCCATGTATTTCAGGACCTTTACTGCTCAGGTTCAAAATTTCTGTTCCCTGGATTTGACTCTGACAATTCACTCTGGTGTCAACAATACTACAATGTTTGTGTACTGAGCAGTTTCTGCAGAACAATGAGGCAAGGGGAGAAGTAGGCAGAATTTCTAAAAGTGAATGCAAAGCAGATAAATATCCAGCTTTACTCAATGTAAAGAGGTGACTGTGTTTCATCACTTCTCCTTAATTAAAACATCAAAATACTTGAAATGTCAGTAGAATTATCATTTACCCAAATGATGGCCTTGGGAACTTTCAGGTGACTCGAGTCCTTCAGAGCAGTGGAGGTGGCTCCGTTATGGAGCAAGCACTCTCTGGGACTGCCGTGGAGCAGCCATGCACAGCAGTTGCCTCACTGCACTGCCATACCCTTGCCATGCAGCAAATATGTTCCAGGTAATAAACAGCCTACCCTAATGGAGGAAGTTCCTGACCTGAGCTTTTCCACACACTGTGGGCAATTGGTAAAATGGTTTCAGCTGGCAAGAAAACATTCCCCAACCACCTGTGTGTATGCAGTGTCACCACAGGAGATGAGGGTTTCCATGTCTCATACTCAATACCTCAGAATATTAAAAAGAAACAAGATTGTCTCAGCCAAAGTTGCAGCAGTGCTATTGTAAACTCCTTTTATTATAAATTTATTTCAACAGAAACATTTCTATCACAGAGCATTTCTCCATAAATTGTGCACTGAAGAACTGTATCTCACCAACTTTCCAACTGCTGTTTGTTTCATTAACACACAGCTTAGCTGCTGTTAGGTACAAACGTTTGCAGTCTTTAATCTGTCAGCTATGTTTGAATTTAGAAGAATTAAAAAGAAAGTAATACTTGTGCTACTTCCTTATAATATAAATTTCCAAGGTCATTCTACTCTTAATTTATAAGAATTAGAACAACTAAATTAGAACAACTCTACCTGAAGAGCACTTGCTGCTGGGGCAAATGTTGCTAGCAGTTACGAACATGATTAATAATGTCACTGTATGCCATCTTAATCTGTAACTCTCTTACACTTAGTTGGTTTTTAAAACTTAATACAGATCTGGACAGAAAAGGAAAAATGATACAAAAATGGGAAAGAGTTGCTAACGACTAAAAGCGGAACTCTTTTATCTGTCATCATTAGCGGATGGGTACAGGCAGCTTCCTACAGGTCTTCTTAAGCAATCAACTACTAGAAAATGTTGTCTCTAGGACACTGTCCCTCAGTCTTTCACTTAAGTAAACAAACCTCCAGCTACAGTTGGTAAGGGGTCTCTTGAGAGAAATGTCTGGCGTGGAAAACTGGGAGGAAGCCTTGCCAGATGAAAACTGTTTGCATTAATGAAGACAACACTAGTAAATTCTGTTTCTGGGCCCTGTACCTTGATCCATTTTCAAGGAAACTGCATGCAGCTCATTAGGCAGAAAGGATAAGGAGTAATTTTGTAGCTTTGATGAGAAACAACAGAGAACAAACACTGCAGAAGAGAAAGAAAGTAAATGCGTGTCAAGCAGTTTGCAAGGTTTCAGAGCTTGTAGATGACCAGAGACTTTTGAGAGGGGTGGCATCCTGACCAGACACCTTGGATTTCTACCAGGCAATTCCCTTTCAGACTGAAGATCCTTGAAAAGAATATACTTTAAAATACTTTTGCTTAATTGTCTTCCTTTGCTTTCCTTGTCTTCAAAACTGAAGTTTAATTTTAACATAAAATTAAACTAAAGCTTTTATTATGGGCAGGTGTTCCCTTAGAAAAGGAAACTCCAGGAGTCATTCACATAGCCCTTGGGAAGCCAGCAGGGCGAACTGATACTCCTCTTTGAAATGACTTCGGAATCCTAAAGAAACATACCCCCTCTTTCCTCCCATTTCCTCAGGAAGGTGTTGATTTGTCAGCCAAAGCCTGTTGGCTGTTCATGTAATTTCCTCATCCAGTAGAGAAGCTGCTGCATCGATGGCACTACCTAACTGAAAACTATCCCTTCTTTTCCCCCTTCACTAATCTGGGTTAATGTCTTCCCTTTCTTACAGTCAATATAAACAATAGCTTTGCCGCTTCTACAACTTCCACCTCATACCTTCTGTCTGACCTTCTCTCCCTGCTTTTGTATCATCATCTCTTTCTGCACCTCTCCTCTTTCATGACCTGCACTCTTCTATTGCTCAGCTCTCATCTGCTACCTTCAATTTGTACAATTACAGCTTGTAGCAATTATAACCTTTTGCTATAATAGATATATTGACAACCTATTTTAAAGAATTTAACTTCAGGGTGCTGTTCTCCATTACTAAGTTCTGTTAATGAAGGCCTGTCATTACTGAGACCTGCAGAAGGACACTTCTTGGAGCCTACTTCTGTCTAGCTCTTGGATCAGTTATTGAAAACCCTGCTATCCCCCAGCTTGAGGGTACCTCAGTCTGGATAAAAAGAGCACATAAGCACTGAAACAAACACTGCTGTACAGCTCTAGAGCTGTAAAGCAAGTAGTTTGTCACACCAGGAGGGATTCAGGAGCAGCTGGTGCTGAAGTCCCCTCATTAACCCATATCAGAGTCCCAGTCCCCAGTCTGGTATCCTGGGTTGAACATTCGCAGCACATGTGATGGACCTTATCTAGAGCAGCATGACACAACATCCCTGCTAGAGGCTGGGTAACACAGAGTTTCTCAGAAATTCAGTTTCTCTGAATTTCAATTCAGTTGAATTTGTATGTAACAAAACTTCCATGAGAGCCAAACCAAAGGGAAATAAGCAGGGACAGGTAGGAGACCTGCTGTAAGTCTGCAGGACTCCTCTGACACAAATCAGAGATACAGCCAAGAGGGGCATTGTTGGGGGCTGGTTCTTTCCCTTTTCCCTCTGTGGAATTTTCCCCATTGTCATGCTAAGATACATGCTGACCAGGCCCTGGTGGCAAGAGGGAGGGGAGAGAGAAGAGGGAAACCCCACGAGATTCAAACAGACAGAAGAGCAGACAGAAGGCTCTGGCTCGGCCCATTTCCCCCATGGAGTTCGGACGAGAAGGACGATCGCCGCCTCAGCTCCATCCCTGCCATCCCAGTGTCGGGACCCATCCTCACTGCTGTCAGACCCTGCACTGCTGCCTCCTCGCTGTAACCTGCCTTCATCCAGCACTCTGCTGAGCATCGGGACCCACACCGTGAGCAGAGGGGTCTGGAAGGGTCTCTCAATCTTTCTCTCTCCCCCTGGGACAGCTCTGCCATCACCCCCAGCCCTCCTGCAGCTCTGCGGGACCCGCCCGCCCCCAGCACCGGGAACTGCAGCTCAGGGAAAAGGTGCCTGCAGCCAAAAAACACTGGGACTGAGTTACTGTTCTGTTTGTAGCTAATTTCATAGCTGTTGTTCTTGTTTGTCTTGTTAGTTACACTAGTAAAGAACTGTTATTCCTATCCCCATATCTTTGCCTGAGAGTGCCCTTAATTTCAAAATCATAATAATCTGTAGGAAGGAAGGATCACATTTTTCAGTTCAAAGGGAGTCTTCTGCTTTCCTTAGCAAACACCTGTCTTTCAAACTAGGACAGGCATGAAGCTGTACTGCAGATCTCTCCAAAGCTGCTTGCAAGGGTTGTACAGAAATTTGACCTAGGCCCTCCACAAGACATAGAGCAGAAAATGCTGCAATGCTGGTTATGGTACAATCTTTACTGCCTGCTTCACATAAGAGGTGGACTACTCAGTTGTACATGTTTTCATTCCTGAGCATCTCTGAAATGGAGAAATGGAGAATGGTAAGCAATTTGAATTTAAGTGACTAAGCCGACTATTTATCTAAACAAAAAAAAAAAAAAGAATGCAGTTTTGACACTATCTAAAATGCTGTTGTAGGCAAAATGATAGCATTCACTAGTTATTCAAAGAGATTGCCTATATTAGTGTGCACGGAACAACTTTTCAAGGTCAATTTTCCATGAAAATACCACTTTTAAATAAATTACTTAAATAAAAAAAACCCAACACCCTAAGTATATGAAGTAGGAAGACGAGAGAGCTTAGTAATTTTTAAAGCAGATACCAACTCTGACTGAACTTAGCATCCAGCTGACTTTTTTTCCTTATGGCAAGAACTTTGGTGACTTAAAACTTCTTGTAAAGAAATTTTGTAAAGATACACTTGGGCACTGGGTTTTAAAAACTCTTAGAGTGAATTTTAAAAAGACCTGAAATCAAGAGCCACTGCAAATCAGAAACAATAAACAGGCCTTTAAGAAATTAACTGGTTTGAAGCTCATAAAATGCTTTTCTGTTCTTCTTTCAAGATTTCAGTGAAATCCATATACAACTTTATTTTTAAAGGGAAAGTGCAACTACACAACTGTATCTCCCTTCTGCATTATTTTGTTACTTTCAAAATAAAAGGCTTAGATCAACTATAAAACATAACAACAGGAAGCATGCATAAAAATCCCTGTAGACCATCTTAAGTTTTCTTAATATTTGCAGAGTCACCTTGATTTTATCTGAAAACATAACACAGGAGAAGGACTGAAGGCCAACATATAGGTGAGAGTCCTCAAAATAGCTAAGTATCACTGGTCACTGCCAGCTTCTATGCCAAAGAACAGTTCTACCTGAAACAGTACATATGTCCCCCTAACATGCCCCTAGAAACTGAACTTTAAAATTAATTTGAAATATATTTTCAGATAAGAGAGCTATTAAGCTCGACTAGCAAGTACACAGTACACAAAGAAAGTTCCCTCATTCCTGCTTCTTTACAGGCAAAACTTTGTGTTATGAGAATGATGCTGCACATGCCATTTAATCCTGCCTTTTGGGCAGAGCTACCTCCCCTATGAATGTACTTTTATCATTTGGCTGTTTAAGACCTTCCCCTTTCATGAAATTCATGTGAAAAATAAGCACACAGAAAATGATGAAGCAAGCAGATGTAACACTGAGATAGAGCTACGTGACTCTGAAAGCTTTTCATTCAAATGTGTTCATTTTGTGAATACAACAAAAGCTACCAGTAAAAGACGTGATCAGTAAGTGCTGCTCAATGATCCCCAGTTAGGAGAGAGAGGCCTCCCTCTCTCTCTCAATAGTATAGACCAACATCTAGGCATTTAGCACTGCAACTAAGTATTTTGACAAGGTGAAAGTATCTAAATATTTATGTATTAAAGTATGTTTTCTACATTACACACTGTTACATTACACATTTCTCTACATAGGCAAAATTTGCATGTGCTTATAGACTACTTATCCTAACCAAACAGCCAACAGCCTTGGTCTTACTGGCATGGGTGTCTGCACCACTCTCTCAAACACTTCAGCCTTTCATAATATTTTTAAAAAATATGTAACTATCACTAACTATCAATCTTACATTAAAATATGTTTCATATTGTCAGTAACAAAATAGCTTTTGCTAGTTGAAATGCCTAAACATTACAAAATGTTAAAATACAATGTAGTATTACATTACCATATATTTATATATATAGTACCATTCAAATACGATTCTTAGGGGTTAAAAAGCCATATTTCTGTGAACAGTCTCAAAAAAGATACACTACAGTAAATAAATGTGAATATTTTAAAGAAACTGGATAATGTGCAAAAGAATCTTAATTTCAAGCTTCCACTGGTTTAAGCAGATCATAAATGTGCAAAAATAAAGAGAAGAGAGGGTCTACATTATGATTGTAATGTTCAGAACTGACAGTGATTGAGATCAATGGTATTATGTGGCAGCATGAATCAAGCAAAAGTACACTTCTGCCTGCAAAACTGCATGATAGATACCTGTATCTATAATATTGTTCTTTTATCTTTGTCTGTTACAGTAATTGAAACAATGCCTGTATTTGTTAGTTGCTCCTTTTGAAAATGCTTTTAGAAGGAATGGTTTATTAATCAAGACAGGAAGACATAATATTTCCATTTTTCAAATCAACAATGAAGATTCATCCCTACTTCTTAAAAATACAGAGCAAAATGTTAAGATCTCCATGGTACAGGTTGTGGATCAGAAGCAGAACCTGCCCCAAACTTTGCTTGTATTACCATACACAAAATTGGCTCAGGTGCTCCCTGACTAGTGTCCAGGCAGATTTCAGTTTTAACCTGTGCAAGTGGTCCATAGTATTGTCCTTCACATCTTTTCTTTTGTCCAGATAAGTAATGTTTAGGTGTTGCTGAATGTATTTCAAAAGATATGAAAAAAAATTCTTCCTTCTCTTCCTCCATTCAGCTGGCTGACATGTTTAGTACACAGAGATCAGCAAAAATACACAGGGAGTTTCCTTTTAATCTGTTTTTGATAAACTTTTCTTTTTAATCTTAAAAGACACCAGACTTGTGACAAAACTAGTGCTGTAACTGCACTGAAGCAAACTATGCACCAAAGCTTACTAGTCTCAAATGAAAATGCATTGAGGCCATGCAGGTAGCCCTTACACATTGGACAGACTTTGCAGAAGATGTGAAAGCATTACATAGGAAGGATTATATTATTAAGAAAGAAGTTAAAGCAGTTATTTTTTTTTTCTGAAACAGGGAACAAGTATCCCTTAAAGTTGATGCCCATTTGTTATTGCAAGAAAACACTAAATCAATGGCAGAGACATTCTGGGATATATAAGGAGGACCACCAGCTCTACTGAAGCACTCCCTTACATAAGCCATGGAAGCGAGTTGCTTCAGATGCTTATATCTGCAAGCATGGTTACCTGAAACATTTTCAGCCATTCCTGAAGGCCCGATGGTGGCTGCACAGATGTAATGCGGCGCCGCTGCTGTCCCTGGCCATTGGCTGCCCGCAGGTCCCCAAATGTCGTTGGTGTGGCGGAACATGGCACCAGCCCTGTGGTACTGCCATACAAATTAAGAGTGATAGCCATATGTAAAACATCAAGGAAAATTCACAAGAAAACAAAAAAATCTCGTACATAATTTGCAACTATTACTTAAACTCTTTAGCTTAAAGCAAAAGCATTAATGTGAAGAATTGCTCTGCTGGTCACTCAAGAGGTCAGTCCCTCACTTGGATAAATCTGCCTACTTCTACTACTGCTAGCCCTCCAACTAGGGGAAAAATAGGGATCACATTTCAAGGCTGAAAAACTATCACTCTGTTAACTGGCCAGCAAGTTGTGTGTAAAGATACAGGTTTATACATTCCTCTCCTTGTGACAGTATTTCCTTTCCTTTTGGGCTACATTGGTGCCTTCTGAGGGGGAATGTAGGAAGCCAGACTTCCGAGTTCCACCTGTATGTGAAATATTCTGGTGCTGCTTCATCTCCAAACAGAAAGGGGGAAAGAAACTAATTTTAGGTTTTAATATATTTTGTTGACAAAGAGCTAGTAATATCAATCGGTTCTAGTGGCTTAGTGGTCTGGGATTGGGCTTTGAAATACTCTATACAGTGTTTTAAAGTTTCTGTGTTGATAGAATGACACAGGAATTAAGGGGGAGGGGTGTGAAGTGAAAAGGGAAAAAGAGCGAAAGGTGCTTTCTGAATCACAGTTTGATTTTTTCACTCTGACATGTTAAAAACCAGCTCATTCATATGGAATGGCGCTTTTAAAAGAGCTGGGATTAAGCTACTATTGTGGGATTCTAAAGAAATACAGCTGACAGTGTTTTCTGGTTTTGTTTGTTTGTTTTGTTTTTGTGGTTTTGTTTGTTTGGTTGGTTTTGGTTTGGTTGGTTGTTTTTCATTTTGGTATTGTTTTGGGGGTTTTTTGGTTGGTTGTTTTACCATTTTATTTTCTACATAATGTAAAGTACTTCGTTCATAGAATATCAAAGCTGTATTCCCTAGCATGATATGGAACCCCAGTAGTATTTGCACAAGCATGAACACTTTGAATATAGTGTGAGACTCCAAAAAACCCTCTGCTTTTTTGCAGGATAAACCCAGCTTTTTGGTAGGCATGAGCTTGGAGGATTTACTGATTTTTCAGTGGCTACAGGAATGGCTATAAATGATACAGGGCAAGTTCATTTTAATATTTACCTCATTATGCTCTACAAATATTTCATTCTACTCTTCCTTATTCTGAAGGACAATCATTGCACATCCTAACATTTACCCAAACAGGTTAAGAAAAGTAAAGCTTGGTCTGAGCAGGCCTATTTTTAACTGTTCATTTTGCTGAGTAATAACAGAAACAGAAGCTGGTATGAAAATACTGTTTCAGAGATGAAGGATCCTCTTAATGGCATTTGTTTACTGACTATCTGTTATATGCAAACAAAGTTCAGCTGGTCAATTTTAGAGTGCCTGATGCTAGGGAAAATGGAAATAAGCAGGGACAAGAACTGCACCATTTGCCTACATATTATTTAGATAAAACCAAATCAAAGAGTTTAAGAGAGAAGGATCAAATGTTATTTAAGGATTCTTTTATGACAATAACTACTCAAAATCCAAGTAGTGTCCGTAAAAAGTATTGAAACAAAAATGTGATTTTACAGCTTAGTCATTCTACATAGAGATCCAGCAAAAGGCCTATCATTCAAGGTCCAAAATAAGGCACTTGAAATTACCTTTTATTGGTTTTGAGCAGTATGTAGCCTTGAACCTGCCCCAGTAGAACAGTTACACTTTATTTTCTTCTGCTGTAAACTGGCTCTCAGTCAAAAACAGTTATTCAAAACAGGATCTAAAAACTTCTCTCCTTTGACCTGAGATTAAATCACAAGATACTTGTTCGTGCTTTGTTTTTCTTCTGTTTTCATTCCCCTGAAACAAGTCAGGTCTCTGTGGAAGCTTGACAAGTCCAGCAGGTCCTCCGAATCTGACAGACACACTCGACAAAAAAGTGTTCTTTGGTGCTGAACTGCTTACTCCTCTGGGAGTGCAGAGAACTCCCAGTGCATCACCTGAATAAATGGCGGCCAACAAGAGGGTCCTTCCATTAGATTGACTCAAAAGTCAGAAGATACCACCTGCAGGCTTGGGGGAATGTGAAGGCTGCAACAAGTGCCTCTCAGCAACAATACATCACTTCCTTTACTGTGCTGCAGCATTTACACATCTGAAAAATAACCCTATGACCTGCAGCCTAACGTTTCATTCATCACCAGATAAACCTCTAAAAGGAGGAGAAATAACATATAAACTACTTTGAAAGATCCATCAGTGACTGAACACTCTGCTATGTGCTCAAAAGAAGTGCCATTTCCAGAAAGCCTTGGGAGGCAAATGCAACGCTTATGGGAGGTACGATGTTTATAGTGCAGAAAAAACATAGAATAGTGCAAATTGAAACAGAACGGGAAGCAGTGTAACATCCAAGCACAATTGTTATGGCAACTACATAGTAAGAATACAGTTGTAAGGCATGCATCCACAGCTCTGCTACTGCTGCTTATGGTGAGGAGTGCTTTACCTCACGAAGCACCTGATGGCAACAGCAACAGGAATCTGTGCATCCTGGTACCACACAGGAGTAGCAAGGAAGTGGACCAGAACCCATACTTTCACATCGGATAGCAAGTATGCATATGTTCTTGTTAAGATCAGATGGTCTGCTCCACCTACATGAATTGCCATTCTCTCATTCCTGTTACCATAGCAAAGTGATACATTTGATCACAATTTTAATAGTCTTAGGATTTATCATTATGTCCCTTTTTAAAATTTGACTGACTTTCCCAAGAATGCTCCAGCCCTCAAAATGTCTCTTAAGTAAAATGGGCATGCTATATTTAGAATGAAACACAAACCTCAGCTGAGGAAATGCAAGTCTGGCTACTTCATTAAAACTCATCTTCAGTTCACATAATTTAAATTAGCAAAGCAATATACAAATGCTGATACCACCTCTTCTTTGCTTTACAGTGTTTTAACATTAAGAGGAGCTTAATTAATCAGGCTTAGCAATTGTAAAGACAGGATATATACAGGAATCAGGATCCAGTGATCTGTCATTGCATAATTACCTTGTGTATTCTGAGACTTTGCAGGGTTTCTTTCCCAGAGAGAAAGAACGGACCTCAGAGCCATGGTCCAACTTTCTCTTCATCTGCAAGGTGAAGGAAAAAGAGTAATAGCATGGATTTAGTTACACAGTCAACCTTACTTATGTGTACTTCTGTAAAATTAACACATTTTTATCTTCTACTTTTATACCAAATTTGAAAAAGTTGACACTCATAAAATTATTTAAAGCAACATTTTATTTTCTAAATTCAACAATATTTTATACATGTTTTACAGGGTGCAGGTACATATTATGGCTCTTTTAGGGTCCAAAATCAATTGGAATTACATTCTTTTAATTCCCAAATTGTGAAAAAATGTGCAGAACTTAAATTAACTGTGTGTTAATTTATTTTGTGTTGGTTTATTCACTAAACTGTTCTCTCTCTGTCCTCCCAGCAGAGGAGGGAAGGAACTAAACCAAAACCCTGGACTTTTTGTGTTCAGGTTCATTGCTTAGTCTCTCATTAAAATGGTTGCATTTTAGGTAGCCTTTCTGCATTATAAACCATATTTATTTCAAGGCCTAAAAAATTAAATTACTGTATCTTTTGTTTATAGTTTTATTTAAAAGCTGTACATTAAAAACATTTATAAAACTGCAGTAAAACAGACTGACAGATTAACCAGTATTTTTCCAAGAAGGGTAAGGAAGAAAAACACTACACCCCAGTCTTGAATGTCACTTGCAATTAGATATGATCAAAACCAAATAATGAGCGGGGCAGCTGCTAAAAGGGGAAGCCAGACTGCAAAAATTACCAAAGAGATGGAAACCAATGAAAGCCATATTTATCCAGGCAGACAAATAGAGATGACTTTCTACATATTTGGGTAATCTTTAACCACAGGCTTCTGGACTAAATGAGACATATGTGTGCCAAATGCAACTTCTGAGTTTTTTTCAGTTTTCCTTTTTTTTGAGATGTGATACAACACAACAGTTTAGCCAGCTGAAGAATATTTACTGCTGTTTACAACTATGAGCTTCAAAATACATAAACTACTTGCATTACATCTCAGACTTTAGTATAACCATTTGCTTCCTTTTTTCATTTTGCATTTTTCAAAATTTCATGCTTAAGATAACACTTTAAAAGTTGGCATATTTCTTGCACAATTGATTTGATCTTTTAAAATATTGTAGTATTATAACACATTTATTTAACCATTTATTGTATCAGTCTACCTACCTAAAACAAAACACCCCAAACCCAACAGGATTCTCTAACACTTATGATCCATACACTTCTGTTGTGATTTTGGTTATTTATACTTGGAAAATACCCTTATGGTTTTACCTAAAAACAGCCACTGAAGATCTTGTGTTCTGCTTCATTAGTGCTTACACAGGAAAGCTAAGGCTTGTTTTTACAGGAACAGCTACAACACAACCAGAAGAGTTTGCCTTGTAGCTCTGTTTTGTTGCCCATGCCCCACATGGGACACTCTACAGCATTTTACCAGACAACCACTGAGCCAGAACCACCCTGCATGCTTCACCCTCACAGCTTCCCCATGCCCCAGGAGGAGTGACCCCCCTGTTCCCCCAAGAAAACCAGTTGCAAAGACCACTGAAAAATAATGGATACCATCTTCTGCTGCTGTGCTAGGTGGGTGAGCCACCAAAATTACTGGCAGCATAAGTAAGATGTTTGAGAACAAATTCTGCTATTTGATGATAGACTTTTCAAAAAGGATTCTTCCTGTTCAAGGGTAATTTTTATTTCCAGACTGCCTTTCTGAGAGGTTATCATCATCATATTCCTCTTCTGCTTCTCGTAAGAGGGAGATGCAGTTTTTCAAAAGCGCGCCTTAAAAATAAAAAGTAGAAAGCCAACAGCAGACTAATCAACTTTGGTGATTTATTCTTTCATGTTAGTAAAGAAAACAAGATGCATTATTATATTGCATAATAATGATTTCACCTGTTCCTTTTGGCTGGGTTTTTTATCAGACATTTTAGGCAACTTTCACATGGGGTCCACCACACAAACTGACTTTCAGTATCTCAGAAGGTGCTAAACGCCGTTTATCGTATGAAGAAGATAAAACTTTCTCTACAGCAGAGAGGTCTCGTGACAAGATTCAGACATCAGTAAGGTCTCTGCGTAACCGAAACACAGAAACCGTCGAGCAAACATGCTCTAAACATTTAATTTGTCGCTAGGAAAACACAACTCCTTCAGACAACGTTTATTTATCAAACTAATCGAGACGGCAGTATAACAAAAAATTAAAACAAAAAATATTTTTAAAATTGAAAGAAGAGGCAGCAAACTGCATACCGCATCACCGCCTGCCACTAAGCGCTGGGCAGCGCTCCCCGGCAGCGCACTGACTGCAGCTACGGCCGGGTGGCAGTCCTCCGCCGCCGGCACGTCTCCGCCCGCGGGCCGCCGGCGCGGAGGACGTGAGGCCACCGCCCGCCCCTCCCTGCCCTCCCCGCCCTCCGCGGCCGCGCACCCGCGGGGAGTGGATGGGACGGCCACTCACTTTGTAGAAGATCATCTTGAGGGTGCCGTAGAAGCCCATGGTGTCGGCGCGCTTCCCCTTGCGCGGCGGCGGAGGCACCCCGCGGGCCCGGCGGCCAGGCAGGCGCTGGCAGTACAGCCCCTTCTCCGGCAGGTAGGTCACCGCCTCCCGCGCCGACATGCTCGGGCACGACCGGCGGCGGCGGCGCTGCTGGCCCGGCTGGCCTGGCCTGGCCCGGCCCGGCCCGGCCCTGCCTGCGCGGCTCCCCCTGCCCGCCCTGCCCGCCTGCAGCCGCCCGCCCTCCGCATCCGCCCCGTCCCTCCCTCCCCGCCCGCCTCCGCAGCGGCGGCGCGGCACTGCGGGATGTGCGGCCGGGAGGGACCCGCGGGCCTTGCCTGCGAGAAACAGCCCTCACCCCGCACCGAGGGGGGGAAAAATTTAAAAACCCCCACGGCGCTGCGTGGGTTTGGGGCTATTTTCCCCTTTCACTTTTCTCCCTCCCTCCCCTCCCACTTTTCCCGCACCGCCTCCGAGGCAGGGGCTGTCACCAAGCCCTCGCCCTGTTCTCTCAGTGCCACTTTCTCCACGTTTTTCCAAACGGGTGCAAAACAATCTCATTTCCACTAACTATAATTATAACAGCGCCTTCGGCGGGCCTGGCTGGACTCGTCCATGACTGCATGTCGTGAACAGACCCAAATTAATCCTTTAAAAGTGCGGGTAATTTTAGAATAATTTGAAATGCACTACAGTTTTGCCAGGGAAAAAAATATGCTGAAATACCCTCTATTGGCTAGACAATAGACTAAATGGTTTTTGAAGATTAAGGAGTTGAAAGATCCGAATCCAGCAATTATTTAATATACATTAAAATACTAATCCAGAGCAGAGCCGCGGCGGAGCTGTCAGAGGCAGGAGCGGGGTTTCCCCAGCAGGGAGGCGGGCAGCCTTCCCCGAGCACCTGGGACAGCCTGAACGCACGCCCACTCCCCTCTTCCGTACAAGGCGGCTCTTGGGCGGCACCAAGCCATCTTAGCTCAGGCTTCAAATCCTACGCAGGAGTCTCACTTGTGTTAAAGTGAAAGCACAAGGAAAGCCCTTGGTAATTACTTACTAAAGAACACTCCTTTTTTAGTCATTGTTCACCAAAAAAAATCTGTCCAGTTCACCCTCACGGCTCGATTCAAGGGCATTGAAGTTCCTGACATATGTCTGGGCTCTCAGACAGCTACCTGGAATTGGCACAGCAGCTGAGTATCTTGATTTTTTTAGTTTCTATACAGATGACTCAAGAGACTTCAGCTTCTGAAAATTTTCTCCTTTTCTATTTTTTTTAATTTTATTTTTATTTTTTCCCCTCCTGCAAAGTTTTCTGCCTAAGCTCCGAACAGAGCATACCCTGAACATAATCTGAAGCTGTGGCATTCCTCTATAATTTTCCACAAGTGCAGTGGAAACTGAAGATGCTCAGCAGCCCTCCAAACTGATATACTCAAACAGAAGGAAGCATGTAGTCTGTTCCTGCTGTCCTGAGGGGAAACCATCTTCTTCTTTATCATCCAAAGCAGAACAAAAAAGGTTTTACCTTTACAGAACACACATCTAAAGGAGTGGAACTGTAAAACCCATTAGCTTCCTCATTAGTACTTTGAAAAATCTCATATGTATTATTACTTAGCTATAGATAAGTGTGGCAGGTGTTAACATACCCCGATAAGGTGAAATCACTACCCCCACAGCACAGTGATTCTGCCTCTCTATGGTTTTATGTATCTCCCATCCAGCACTGAGTACTCACAGTGTTTTAAATCTCCCAGTGAAAATGGTTCTGCCCATCAAATCTTAGCATTTATGCCATTATCCACTAAACTGCAGTGCTGTATATTTTATGAGAACAAAATGGTCTGGAGTTGACTTCATACCTCAGATATGAACAGAGCTGTACATATCCAAGGAGACTATTTACTGCTTTCCTTTGCTAGTACATCACATGCAAAGGGGAAGGGAAAAAAAACACAGGCTACATATACACATTAAATAATCACAGGAAGCAATTTAATACTCAAATCATCAGAGTAAGAAAGAATTTGAACATTATCACTGTGAGAACTTTATCTATGAACTTTATCTCTGAGTACTTTATCTATGTGCCTGCCTAATGCTTTGTGATGCTTACATCTATCTCTGCCCCTTCTCCCATCAGTGAATTTACTTGATGCAGAGGGGGGATGATGCCTACTCTTGCTCCAGCATAGAAGCAGGAGCGGGCAGGAAATCCCCAAGGATTAGCCTCCCCCCCAGCCCAAAGGCAAGTGTAATCTGACAGCATGGCTAGATTTGTCTTTTGAACAAAATGTGCTTCAGAATTAAGCAGTCAATGAGTTGAATAATAATTAGAAATTACTATTTTCCTCCCTTTTGAAGAACTACTATTGCAGATTATGTCTCTTTTGATCATGACTGGCAGATATTCTCTCATGGTAAAAAAACCCCACTGACTTAACTACTAATCACTTTGCCACAGTCAGGACCCATGTAATAACCCCAACAATCATTTGCTAACGGTAGAAAACTTGGTATATCAGGTATTTGTTCTGCACAAAAGATTTGGGATTTTTCCTAATTTTAGGTACAGATATCACAGATAGACATGACATTTGAACAATGACCATCTCTCATCTAGCAATCTGCCTTTCTCAGAGAAAAAAAAATGCATATGGTTATGGCTCTGGATCTCACCTTTTTAGTGTTTTTCTCTGGAGTGGTCCCACTTTTGATTCTCCACAAATAATGAAACATTCCCTCTATCTCAAACAAAGTTTGATAGTCTCTGAGTAACTGCAAAATTACTTTAGTTGGATGTTTGTTCTTCCCCAAAATGCCTAACCACAGCCTAAGCCCTCCTTAGTTACTGGAGAAGAACATGCTCCACCAAAGGCTGAGGGCACCTACTGTTAGAATCCCACTTCTAAATTCCTGTCTAGAAAAGACTTTGTCTCTCTCCCTTGACTTTGAGAACAACCCCAGAAAAAAATAATGTAATGAATGTACCACACTCTCCTTTGTAGGAAATTAATTAAAGTTTTGCAGAAGTAGTGTGGAACTGCCTAATCTGAGAAGACTGAGGTCACACAGCTTCACTCTGCGTCTTCTGGGAAAATACAAAGATGGAAGAATAAGTCCCCAACCCTGCAGGTGCTCTTGAGAGTCTGACAGCAAGTAACAAAGATGATGCATTTACTTACATCTCTACCAACATTTGAAAAAATATTTACTACAGTAACTTAATGCCCCAAGAATACTTAAGAGCATAAAGTAAACATTTATCACACATTAAGGTACACTGAGGAAGACTACAGTTTAAAGAAATGTTAAGAAAAAAATCAAAAGTTACCATGTTTCTTTCCCTGTTTGGTATATATTTAATTTCAAAGGTTGGTCTTACCTTGTTCAAGCTGACAATAATTTTTTCAAGTTCTTAAAACCAAAAACGACATACAATTCATGACATTTAGAAAAATGTCTACACCAAAATTACACAGTTTTCAGTGGACACAAGTCCAATCTTATTTCCCGTGAGTATTGCCAACTCTTAATTAAAAAAAAAAATCACAGCATCCAATTCTTTTCCTGTTGGCAACACTTCTAGCACCTTTACCAGTTTGTCTTGTGGCATGTTGTAATTAAGACCATCTATTACTTCTAATGAAAAACTAGAATGAATTACAGAAATCACCCACAGAGCTATATAATCCCCAGAAGAACAGAGATTACAGTGCAACAGACCAAAGAAACTATTTTTTTTGTTTAATTTGGTTTTTTTAGTTGGAGAAACATTTTTGAGTGGAGACACCACAGGACCGTCTGGCTGTGTTAATGGCCAGTCAGCATTTTGAAAAAACACTGGTGCTTAAACCAGGGAATGCAAAAACCATAATTGGCATTTCACATACACACATATGTGAGTGAGGAGCATAATGTGTGCAGGAGGAACCGTGGAGCAATATGGTTTGGTGTCTCCATTAATATTGGAAAATACATCATTCAAGACAGTGCCAGAAGGGATTCTGTGTACTCTGCACATTTAGCAGACATTTAGCAGACTGACTCCTTTAGAAACATTTCAGAGGGATTTTTGTGTGTTTTCTAATAGGATTGCAGGGCTTTTTCTATCCAGGAAATCAAACATCCTAATCGGGAGGGACCAAATCCTTAGCTGTGCAAGATTTACCCTGGACACAGTGAAGATGACCTGAGAAGAACAGTAATAATGCTTAGTTGTTTTTCCCTTTCTCACAGTTGGACCCACTTAGGCTTTAAATACTCCCCTTCTGCTTGGTAATCTAGTTTGGGCAGCTGCAGGAGCCAGCATTTTGTCTTCTATATTTGACCTATTCATCCAACTACATACTTCATTTAATTTGCCAAATGCTCCCATTCAGGAAAGAATCAGGCCCCATAGAGAGATACTTCCACCATCTGCTTGAGACATTTAACTACAGCTTAGCTTAGGACACCTACATTTAAAAGCCTAAGTTCACACGAAGTTCCCAGTGAGAAAGGCACATGCTAGAGTACAGCACGTGTAAGGTCTCAGAAAAGGAGAAAAATATTCCACAGGATAGCAAGTGTTTAACATGTTTCAAAGCAATTCAGTAATTTCCACTACAAAAAGGCACTGCTTTTATGGTCAGATCTTTTTCTTTCTGATCTATTATGAAATTAAACAAGTGACCCACTGGGATCATAGAAATCCTGTGTTCCCACAGTTTCTCCCAGTTCAGTTTGGGCCAGGCAGAAGCCTTACAGGCTACAGATTTGAGACTTATTAGTGTGTATAGTAGTTGCTGAGCTGGAAGTATTTTATGGGTAAATTCCAGATCTGTGGGCAGGGTGAGATGAAGGTTTAGCACACTCACCAGTTAAGAAAAATGGGCATTTGGCTAAGGAAGTTCAAGGGTACAGTGTAGGATGTACCTGTCACACAGGTGTAACTGTGTAGAATATACCATTAGTATTGATGCCACAAAACAGACCTGAAGAAATGAATGTAGGTGCACTAGTTTGTGACCAACAGCTACTATGTTACAACTATGAGGGAAGAAAAAAGCAACTTGGCTCCCTGGAAGCCATTCAGATAGAGGAATTTCTGCTCAATTTGTTTATAATGTGCACAGCAAGCTTAGAAAGGTTCATTCCTGCATGTTTGCCTGAACACAGTCACAGGAAGAAATTTACACTTATGATCTTGTGTGTGTGTGTAGTTCAAGTGTAATACAAGGAATTCTTGACACTGCAATGTACACTGATCAGCAGTTTAATGATAAATGACGTATTTTTATAATACTGATGAACTTAAGGTTCAGGAGGAAGTAGTGAAAGCAACAGTAACTCTGTAATGGGAGGAAGGACACAGAGAGGCTTTACACTATGTTGCATGAAGCCTTCCAAAGCTTACGTAAGTGGAGTGGAGAATATGTATTATGAAGTATGATAGGTAATAACAAGCCATTTCACTAACTGTATAATGTTTCTTGGCAAAGCATTTTGAAGACTGCCTTCAAAATGAAATGTGCCACATATGATTATCCGTGATTTCCATGCAATGTAAGGTACAGTAGTCAAACAAAATGGTAAAAAGACTTTAAGCTTTGTTTCTGCAGAGAAGGAAATGGTATTGGAAGCAACTGAAAAAAATCAATTAATATTTATTTATAAATCCTGATCCTGTTAGAATAGTGTGAACTTTGATTGCAAATACCATTTTAAAGGTATATATAGCAGAGATTTCCCATAAACCCTTTTCTTAAAATATTTGCCTTTTAAAAAATAGAGTTCTAACTGCATTGTGATAGAATTCCAAAGGTGTGCTAGTTAATGGCTGTAAAAACAGCTTTATAAAGGATTTAAACATGAAGTGTATATAACAGTTTTCAGCACTGGATGCTTTTAATAAACTTCAAATTATGTTTTAAGAGCAGGGAGATTTCACAGACAGGCTTAATGTAATATGGCATCAGTGTGTCTCCAGCAGAGCAGAACCCTCCTCTGAAGGTCATATATCCTGTTGTCTTTGCTGGTTCTCTGTAGCTGGGCACAGAATTTGCAATATATGCTTTGATCCTTAGGTTATTTTAAAAGAGTATAGCCAAAGCTGTCATATGCCCATCAATGAAAGGAACAGATCCATGCACTCTTGCTTGGTGATAACACCAGCTTCAAGATGTCCCAGTCTCACCTGCTCATTCCCATCTCCAAATGGCTCTTGCCCTTATTTCTGCAGGAACAAACATCTGTAGAAACATCCTGTGAACCAATTCATTAACTGATGCAGGGTGAAGAGATACAGGTTTAAGTTTTTACCATTAGGGTTTTCTTTTTTCTTTCTTTTAGAATTAGTTGCTAGTTTAAATTTCCACCATACTTTCACAAACAATTGAGCCAGCAGAAGCATATGAGCCCCACAGGCAGGGCACAAACTCCTTGAGATAGCTACACCACTGAGAAAAAGGTATGAGTAACTATGACCTGAGTGTCCCATACAGAGAGGATAAGCCTATTATTTACACCTAGAGGCATCACTCTCTCAGATATAGCTTAATGTGCATTTAAGCCAACACAGCCACTGGGGAGAAGGAAAAAAAACAGTTTCTGCACTTGTGGCTACCCTTGGCCATTCATTTCTATCCATGCATCTCTTCTCAGATGCCACTACAGCCTTCGTTGTATGGCTCTGTGGCCAGCTACAGTGGCAACGGACCTTGGGTCACCTTTTTGCTAGGCTATTTTCCAGTCAGGTCAGATTCCTCATTCTCCCTCACTGCACAGTCATACACACATCTGTGCCTGCATAGCAAGAGGTACAGCCCATTCTCTCCTTTTTAACCTCCCCAAGCACCCAGAAGAGCTCCCTTACCTTGAACGCTTGCAATACTACAGTCTTAGGTGAAAAGGCAAGGAACTGTGGGGTTTGGGCTTTGCGCTCCCAATCCAGAGGAACTGTATTATCACCAGAACAACTTATTTGCATTGAAAAATATACTTCTGTCTGTGATAAATGGAAATGGACATTCAAGATTTACCACAAAACAAGAACAAGGTGAACCATGGGCAGGGGGTATAATGCCAACCTTCTTTAAACATGTCATGTTGTAACTCCAGGAAGCTTGTCTCTTTAGAACTCTGTATTATTTCACTGAATAAAATCAACAAAAACAGAACATTTTTCTCCCCAAAGCATTTTTCTTCTTGTTAAAGAAAAAGAGAAATTAAACCAAAATATCAGTGCAGGTAAGTTTCCTGTTGCTTTTAATTCCCTGTGACAGTAACCACATGCAAGTTTACTACACAGAAATATATGTTTTATTTTAAAACTAGCAGTATTAGCATATAATAAGTATTTTTTCATAATGCATATTCATAAGAAGCAGAATTAAGATTGATAATACAACCTGCACTTTCACATTCTTCACTGCTTTCTGTGCAACAGGAACATTATAAGTTGCTGTTTTGAGTTTTGTACAGAATTGTAAGATTATTCATTTTTCAAAGGAAGAAGGTATTACATATAATACAGCTTGCAAAACATTCTCTAATAGCAGCAGATCTTCATAAGAACTGCATCTCCATTCATTGCACTCGTATTAAATTTAACTGTAATCTATTTATTATATCATTAAACTTAATGTATTGTAAGATGAATTCTATTTATAGATGCAGTAATAGCTATGCTAATCACTCAATTCTGATTGAACCAGGCTATGCTTCTGGGTCACAGTCAACAGCAGCAGCTGCTTCAGAGACCAAAGGACATTCCTAAATTTCTGGAAGTGATGACCTTGCCTGTTATGCACTGGACAAGCCCAAGTTGGCCTGCAGAGTAGCCCCTGCAAGCTGCTGGCTCCCACACTTGCACTGTGGAGGAAGCTGGTACCACACATCCCATCCACTTTTCTCCCTCAGCCGACTCTTCTCCCAGATATCCATACACACCACTGAAGTCAAGGGCAGTGGCTGTACACACCACAACAGCAACCAGAGGCCACCTTGGCACAGGGTAGTCTGTTGGCACAATATGAAGGTATCAGTCACTGCCTGGGATCTTTTAAAAATAATTTTACCTTATATTCCTATCATAGTAATTTCACAGATTCTGCATGTGACAATAGTCCATAATGTTAGAAAACCATGCACTAGAGACTGCTCTTAGGCACACAAAGCACAGGCCTTTCTTGCTGATCAACAGATGACAGACAAACACAATACAGAAAAAATTAATAGGGATCACTTCCTCTTTTCAGTATTTCAGAGAGCTGAGTTGTTTTGTTTACATTGACAAGAATGTTTCCAAATTAGAGAAGTGTGCATTTCTGCCTTTGAACACCAATGTTTAAACTGTTTCCACTCTAATATAAGCGGGTTGGCAAATCACCTTTGTACAGAAAACTAAATTCGTGTTTGGACTTGGAAGGCTTACCAAAAAATGTTTGTCCTTTGCACTGAACACAAATGGAGGACTGGTATCCACTGATGTTTTCTGTTAAGTTTTCCTTTTATTTTTTTAGAGATAGCTTAATTTTAATTGCCAAGAGAAGTGTTTGTTTATCTGGCATAATCTATACAAATTTATTTACAAAATAGTTTCTCTTGTCATTTGTGATACATGAGAATGAGAAGGGGTTAGTTGTGAGTCTTTAGGTTACAGACAGAAGAATTCCTGGAATTACAGATTAAACAAGAAGGATTTAGGAAGAATGTAAAGAAAAAAACTATAAAAAAAGTCAAATCTCTTTTCCTAGCTGTTTTACCTAAAGGGGCTATAAAGGTTACAAAACCAAGCATTCAAAAAAATTTGAAATGACAGAAATAAGATGCTTTTACGCCAAAAAAGCTGCTTAAGAAGACAGCCTGTGCATGGTACATATTAAGTAAGAGAGATCGTGTGGAAACACGGTGTCTGAGCTTGTGATTTTATTATACATTGCACCTGTGCACGTGCATCAAGTTTGAAAAGGCAAACATTCCAGTGCTTTAGGCATGCCATCCTGGCATCCATTTTATAGCATCAAGGGAATTCACCCCATCATATGGCAACACATTGACTCCCTGTACAGTGTGCCAGTGACATGGAACACAGCCTGAGCTCCCATGTGACACCAGCAGGTCCAGCTGGGTAACCAGCAGTGAGGAACATAGCGGGATGCCACCTTTGGTGCAAAATCTCTAGAGGAAGATGAAATGTGATGTGCCAGGGCAGTTTGATGGTAACAGACGTGTAGGATCCTTGAGTCTCAGCTTTGGAGAGGTGACTGTTCTGTTTAACATGTATGAATTTCCCAGGTGCTCTCCATCCTTTCCTCCTTGTTTCTCTGCAAGCACCATCCCCAAGGTCCTCCATTCTCTTGCCACGTGCTTCCGTATCAATCTTCTGTCCCAGTATTTCCCCAGTAGTTTCCTCCCTCCTGCCTTCTCCACAGCATCACAGTCCAACAAGACTTATTATCCCCCCTTTTAACTTCTTTCCTTTCCTTTTCTCAACCAAGTGTTCTCCCTCCCTGGAATTCAGAGGAAGCATTTTTCCCATATACAATGTTCAAGCATCTGCAAGGCAGGGGACATCTGAATTGCATGACACAGAATCATATAAAGGCCTGTGTTAGAAGGGACCTTCAAGATAATTTAGTTCCAACGCCCCCCCCACCCCCCCCGTGGTCTTTGATGTCAACCACTAGATCAGATTGCTCAGGGCCTCATCCAATCTGGCCTTGAACAATTCCAGGGATGGGGCATCCATAACTTCTCTGGGCAACCTACTCCAGTGCCTCCTTAGCCCCTTGAATAAAGAATTTCTTCCAAACATCTAACCTAAATCTCTCCCCTTTCAGTTTAACACCATTCCCCCTTGTCCTGTCACTACCTACCTGTATAAAAAGTGACTCCCTTGTTTTTATAAGCCTTTTTGAGGAACTGAAAGACCACAGTGAAGTCTCCCTGAAACCTTCTCATCTCCAGGCTGAACAATCTGAATAACCTCTCCCAGCCTGTCTTTGCAGAAGTGCTTCAGCCCCCTGATCATTTTCATGACCTCCTCTGGACTTGTTCCAGCAGGTCCGTGTCTTTCTTGTGCTGAAGACCCCAGAGCTGAACAAAGCACTGCAGGTGGGATCTTAACAGAATAAAGTAGAGGCAGAATCCCCTCCCTCGCCCTGCTGCCCACAAGGCTTTAGATGTAGTCCAGGACACAACTGGCCTTCTGGGCTGCAAGCACATTGCTGGCTCATATCCACCTTTCTGTCCATACCCATGTCCTCCTCTGTAGGGCTGCTCTCAGTGAAATCTCCCAGTCTGTACTCATGTCTGAATTGCCTTTACTCAGGTGCAGCACCTTGCACTTGGACTCCCAGCCTCCAGAGGTTTCCATGGGCCCACTTCCTACCTAACCTTGTCCAGGTCCCTCTGGATGGTATCTCATCCTTCTATTGTGTCAACTGAGTTGCCAGCTCTGGTCAGCACCTCTGCACCTAAGGTCAGTTTCCCTGGGGATCTAATCCACTAATTCTTTAATGGACTTAAAGTTCACTTTTCTGGAGCTCACAGTCCTGACTTTGCTCTTTGTCAGGGCCATATTCCTCAAGATCAGAAACTCAACCAGGGCATGGTTGCTACAGCCTAGGCTGCCTCCAGTCTTAACCTGTCTAATGAGCTCCTCTGCATCAGTAAGCACCAGGTCCAGTAATGTTTCTCCTTTGCTTTGTCTAATACTTGCACCAGCAAGTTATCTAAAGCATATCTGGTGTTTTCTCTGCCATTCTTGCCCACATCTGCAGAGCAGCTGGAAGCAGTCACTACAGGGAAGATGCAGTTCTGCCTACATTGCCTTTGGCTACAGAATGCTCAGTGCATCCCAGGTCAGTCAGGTCAGTCTGATCAGCACTATTACCTGGTAGGACAGAGACTCCCTGCAGCCCAGAATGTCTCTGGTACATGGAAATGGTCATTTTCCCATGCCCTAGCATTAAGTGGCAATGGTGGTTATGGAATTGCACATTCTAACTGCTTGATCCAGCTTCCTTATCTCACCCAACCCATGCCTATGCTCTATGGTTGAGCACAGAGAAGGGAATTTACTTTTTTTCCATGAACCCTCATGATTTATTGCCATGACAACTCTCCCCTCTCCAGAGGCGTGGGGGAGCCCTGTGAGCTTGTTTCTCTTGAATACATTCTTCCTGCAGCAGGGGATGGATGCCAAACCTTTGCAGAGCTGAAATGAATGCCAGGCATCCCAGGGTCACACTAGATGCTTTGAAGGCCTGCTAACCCACTGTCATTCACCTTATGCTGTGCAATTGCATGTCAAAATGGGCTACAATCAAAGCATGCAGGCCAGCAAATCTGCCCCATCTAAAAACACTCTTCCTCAAACATGTGCTACCAGTCTAGAAACCCCACAGCATGCTTGCCAGCCTCTACAGGAGACACAGCACTGCATAACTTCGGGTAACCAGTCCCTGATCCAGAAGTGAGGGATGACAACTGGTAATAACTTTTTTTTTTTTTACACTGAATTTAGCTTTACCAGCACAACTCTTTGTAACAGATGTTTCACAGGATTCACGAAGTATGAAATAGGTGGCTCATTTCACAATGTTTCAAAGTGCTACCTGTACAAAAGCTAAGAACTACAGCATAAAAGAAAAAACTTACCATACCTGTGCACTGTTATGTCTAAGCTTCTTTTGGGAAAGCATTTTGTTCAATAAAAACTTATGCTTCCTTTATAAAATGATAACATTTCTACTTGAATTTAAAAAACTACAAGTCAAAATCCCATGTTTCTACCCTCAAGGAAAACTTCATGTTGCAACCTTCACATAACCTCAGACATTATGTATTTAACCATTTCTCTAAAAGCTTCTGTCAACTTACCACATCAATGTAATGGAACTGATGTGCTCCCTAAACCAATTCATTCACTGTGGGTTAAATAGCAAGACAGTTAACTAAACTCTTGGGTTTTGAAGCTTACAATTGCTTTATTTATGGACAGGATAGAGTAAATTAAAGATTTCCAATTTTTTTGTTTGCTGTTCAATTCACTTTTAACCACAAAATTAGATGGCACCCATGGTTTTAAATGTGCACGTTAACGGAGACTCAGTATTTCACAAGTCCAAATATTTAAGGAAATACAGTCTAATGTTAATGATTTACCAATTAAATGATACAAAGTAAAATGCCAAGGAATAGTCCATGTCACCATGTTGTTGGTAGAACAGGGAAGTATCTTAAAACTATTTTAAAATTAAGAGGGGAAAAAATAGCAGAATATTGCAAAGTATCATTTGAAACTAGCACACTAGAAGAGAGATTTAAGATTCTGTAATAAAGCCTGTGCAAATATATGTCCTAGTTCCTATTCCTTTTATTTTGCTAAAAGCAACTACTAAAGCTTGTTACTAGCTAAAACATTGCTTAAGCAATGCCAGCAATGTTCTGAAAAATCTCTAGGGATTTTTTTACCCACTTTCCTTTTATTATCATACTCCATTTCTAATATTCAATCAGTGCCAAACTGGTTTATGCATGCCAATCTTTCTCAGAGAAATGAAAAAATATCCTGCTATATGTCATAGGCTTGCTGATGTGACAGGAAGAGACTGAATGGAAGTAGGAAAGGGAAGCAAAAGGGAGGAGGATAAGACTACCAGCCTGCAGTCTGGTATTTGGCAGAATTCTCTCCTTTTTTTTTTTTGATCAGAAAGTTGGCAAAAAAATCAAAGTGCAGAGTAGCATTAGTTAGGTCCCTTTTAATTTAACCTTCAACACAAGCTTCACACATTGTATGGACTCTTCCCTTTAGTCTAATTTCAGACACAGAACAAACCTGTGGGTTGAAAACTGGCCAGACCAGAATAATCCCCATTTTACTACCTACCTTCAACAAAATATGCTACAAGCCACTGACCAGATCATTTGCTGATGAACCTAAATTTCAATTTCTATGCAGTTATTTAAACACAACCCAGTTGTTAACTGAATTTCCCCACTGGGACAAGATTGTATAATGTACACTTTTATCCCTTGTAAAATCATAGAAAGTGTTTAGGAATATTTGATTAAAAAGAAAATTCTGGGAAGAACTTGTTTGCTGCTTGTATAAATATAGTTCCTCATTAAAATTTTATAATAACAGTCTTAATGGAATACTACAATCTCATTCATGCTTTTGAATAAAGTGATTTAAATTGGCATGAACACACTTTAAATATACTTCTTCCCAGCTAACTGTTGGCAGCTTTTTAACAGCAGGTAGGGACAGGTATGACTCATGCCTGCTCTTCAAAAACTTTTTTAAAATGCAGATTTTTTTCACTGGTCTAATGTGCTTTACAAGTAAACTGAAAGACACTAAAATTAGAAAGCAGACAACTATCACCAGAGGGATTAGGAACTCCTAGCTATGCTGATTCCAAAAACTGAATTGGTTGACCTGTACTAGGTAGTCTTTTATTTTGGTTCCTACTAGATTTCTGGCAAACTTTATCCAAAGTCTCTCCTGGTTAAAAATTATTTTAATTCCCTGTGTTTAGGAACAGCGGGTGGTCTCCAGATTCTCATGCAACATTGCAATGAGCAACCTTCATTCTCTGCTATGCAAGACTGAAAATAATGAAGGTGTTCCCCCTAAGTAAGTCAGCATGAGAATACTACCTGGTCACAAGTCATATGGTAGAGGTAGTGTACACTGAAGTTAAAGACATGGCTGTACCAAAAGAAACCTCATCTCAGAATTTAAAAAAAGGTGTGGAAAAACATAATGCCCCTTTCATCTCCACAAAAACTAGACTTTTTTGTTGCAATAGAAAGTGGAACTCTTAAGTTAAAAATTTAGGAGATGCCCAAGTATGAGGATGGGGATGGATACCAGGCTAAAAAGCTCTCATGAAGGCTGTGAAAACAGCCAGCATACCATATTCAACCCTCTTGATATTTTGGAAGAGTATTTTCTATATCTGCAACTTGCAGTTAACATTTTTCTGGTTTTATATCTACCTAATATATAAATAAGCAAGTGTCTTCAGCTCCTGAGGAGAATTTGTGCTCAAGGGTATGTGACACCTAGAGAGATCCCAAGGAGTGGTTCATACACCCATCATATTTTCTCAATACTGAGGTATTGACTTAACCCTCAATGAAACAGAATGTGTAACTGGTCTCCAAGCAAGACCCCATCATGCAATCAGCTAGCTGATGCAACAAGAGTCAAAGGGTGCTGCAGTTTTGTCTAGCCAGGCCTCTGTTACATATCCAGCTTACATTCTCTAACACAAGTTTGAGCAATAACACCTAGATCTGAACAAATCTGGTTCTGTCCAACCACAACCTCAGTCTAAAAGAAATTATCAACTCATTTCTTCCAGACAACACAAGAATTTCAGGAAGGCAAATTAACCATTTTATGCCCTTGATAGGTCTTTCTAAACCTCCTGCTATTCTTCCAACTTTTCATTTCCCTGAAAGAAAACCAGAACAGTTCTCAGAAATATTCTGGAAGAATAGACAAGTAAGAAAAATTTTCCCAGTGCTCAGATGTTAAGCCTCCCTCCGGCAGCATTAGTGTCTTCAAAATGTTTTTACATGAACAGGAAAAGAGAAGTAGCTTGCAGTAGTTTCCAAATAATGCAGTTTTACTACCTTTTATCTGTAGGGATGCCATCATGGAATTGCATTATTCCTTTAAGGGCCTTTGGGAATGAGGTGAGAATATTATCTTGATCTACATTAAACCAGTAACTGAATTGAGTGTATTTGCTTCTTCATGTTAAACTAATTTCAATAAGTTCCTAATTTGTTAGGACTTTTCAGAGTGATCTTGAAGGTGCAAAGGAAGGGAACAGACAGCTCAATGTATATAACAAAAGGTTTGTCAAATAACAATATTCATCCTAACAAGATTGCCCTTTCAAAGTAAGAACTACTTAGAGATATTGCAAATACCACAACTCCAAGGGACCAAATGGAGCAAGGGGCTCACAAGTTTGAGGGTTTAACCTAGAGGTGAAGCAGACTACAAAACTTGGCTAGGAATCAAGACTGCTTCTTCATGTTGCCATTCCCACCTTTTGGTTGTAAACAAACTCTGGGGCCATGGCTGGGAACACCAAGTCTGGAAGCACACTCTCCACATCAATGCCTCTATGCAGAGCAGAAAGGATGGCTTTAGACAACATCAGTAGAAAACCTCAGTTGACAAGGAAATAAATCTTTAGGAAGAGGAGGATACCATGTTTTTACCAGTTCAAATCCCATTTTCAAATATATGTTAAGATTACCACTGACAACCAAACATGCTTTACATCAAGAACAGTTCTAGTTCAGAGGCCCGTCTGTACCAGAAGCATTCCTCATGCCTACTGCTATCTCCTCCCAAGAAAATGCCAAAACCTTTCTACATATACTCTTCACTGTAAGACAACATACCTTTCGTAAGCTTTTCTTAAACAAACTTGTCAAAACCAGCTCTCAAAATGGCAAGCCATGGGCATATTCTCTGCTGGATATAGCTGTATCTGAAGAGATTACCCTCCCCTCCTTAACAGATTTCAGTCAGTGAGCTAAATTGGTTTATACAAGATATTTGACAATAAATGCACATTTCCCCCCTTAAACAGGCTAAGAAGTGATGACATGAGCAGCTTAAATGGCAGATCTGAAACAGCAGAAGTGTGCTGGCTGGATGCATGACAAATACCTGCAGGTAGCCCAAAGGGTGGCAGTTCATCCTGTCAACTTAGCTGAGCTGGAAGATGACACGTTCACAGTACCAACTGGTCACAATCACAGAAGCTAAAATAAGTTGGATTCACTACTGGTAGGATAAGTACACTGAATTCACTGGGGCCTCATGGTACTGCCAGGATTTGACCCAACATATTATAATTACTGCCGCTTTAATCATTAAAACCTCCCAAATCAAATACCTGCAAAGAGTGGCACATCTGACTTCAAGAGCTGCTTTCTTTGAGAAATTCTAGAGGCAAATTACTTAAGCCAACATCAAGATATCTGTCATGAAATTCAGTTGTGTTTGCTATCCACTGTTGCAGTTACAGGAGCTTCTCCTGTACTGGCAGTTCCAGCTCATTCACACATATATACATGAAAATCCCCTATTTTCAGATGGGACATGCCAAGTCATCTGTTCCATACATGTTTTCAATAAACAGATACACAAACAGCATTGCTAAAACACATTTCAGTTATTCATTTCAAAAGACAAGTTATTTGAAGAAACCAGCCTTTGGTCTAATTTATCTTTTTCTTTTTTTAAAAGGAGTCCTGAGTTCTGTTTTTACTGTTGCTACATGTGACTTTGTGCAACACCTTAGCCCTGTGAAGGGAAAACTAGTAACCTACACAGAGGATAGATATGCCAGAGGCCTAAGTTCTGCTGAGAATTATGTTAGCAAATATACATGGGGTCAGCTTGCAGACAGCTAAAAGCAGCTGCATAAAGTGAAGGCTTGGATTCATGGCCCCCTGCTTTCTCAGTGTATGAGACAGGTTGGAGAAGCAGTGAGAAACAGCATGCTGCAAGAGGTTTAATACTAAAAACAGATAAAGCATAATCTTTTCAGAAACCCTTGATTACATACTCAGAAGCTCACTCCACAATGATTTCCTTATTATCAATCAGGACTACTAAATTAAACCACACTCAAATTCTGCAGGCATAAAATATACATCAGCAAAATAAACTCTAGTAACTTCTTATTGATGTATTTTTGAGGTGGTTTTGGTTTCACCAGAATGAAAGGCCTTCCAGTGAAATCATTCTGCTTAGTATTATTCGTAACATGCATTTGCATTCAAAAGTCTCAATTTCAAAACCAACTGATTTTTATTAATGAGGGTGTGTTCTCCAAACCCATTGATGAAATACCTAAAATATCTTCAAATCACACATTTCTTTCACTTTCCACAGACTTCATACTGCCACACCAATTCACAAAATTTTTTCTTGCAGAGCTCTTGCTCTGCTGTCTTGATGACAACAGAGCCTCCCTAGGACTGTGACTACCCTCCAGGCTGACACTTAGTTCCGATGCACTAGTGGAAGCAGTGTCCACTGCGCCTCAGTGGGTAACACACTTTGCCTGTCATCTGTCATTCATCCTTTCCTCTCTTGTACAAACAGCCCAACCTAATCCACTCCAACTAAACAAGCCAGGTTGGCAGAGCCTTACTATTTAAAATATTTTGACAAACAACATTGCCTGCAGATTTGAGAGTGCATTTCCCTTAAACAGAAGGGTTGTTTACCAGAGCTTACCTAGGCAAACAATCTATAAGGATTCAACACATGGTTATCAGTGACTGCAGTGGTGTAAACTAAACTCCTGGATCTTGCAGACATGTGGCTGTGGATTGTTAGCATATTTCTTCTACTGGTTGGGCTAGGGGAGCAGAGTACCCAGAAAAAGCTGGATAAAATAGTATCTTAAGTTGCTGCAGCTTCTTGCTAAGACTGAACTCTTTGCCAGTGAAAGTGCTCTTTGCCCACCTTAGCTGTAACCAAGTGAAAGGTTTGGTTAGCAGAGAAATATCAGGTAAAAATTGAACTTTCCAAGCCATCAGCAAAGCTACTACACAAGACATAATCACTTCTGTGAAAAGTACTCTGGCACACACAACAATGCTCACTTTTTTGTCAAACCAGAAAATCTCTGAGTGTTATCATGAAGGCATGGTCATCATCCATGTGACTTGCCCGTAAGAGTGCAAGCCATCAGAGATGACAATATCCCCCTCAAAAAAAGCCCCAAAACACTTTGGCAAAGCCTAATCTGTTTACAGAAGTTGAGAGCATTTAATAACCAACTTGAAGAACACCTTTAAAGGCTGTATCTACAAGCTCTTTAAGAAATCCATTCATGCACAGAAATCTGCAATATAAAAAATCCTGGGAGGGAAAGTTCAAATATGAAAAAAAGCACAGAGTCAAAGACAGGACAAAGAGTTTACAACCTTCTCTCTCGCTCACTCTCTCTCTTCTGGCTTTTTATAAAACACTTCTGTTTGAATACCTGATTTTTTTTCATTTTTTCTGCTCACAGGTAAATAAACAGAACAGGCAATTCCTTTCCCACCTGTTTCAGCAGAGTCATAATAGTAAACTATTTTTTTGTTTGTTGCAGCAGTTGCAAGAGGTGAACAGTTATTATTTAGTGAACCTAGTGGATTTATTTAAAAATTCTTTTATCAATAAAGCCCTATTTTTCTTTAAACACAATAGACTTCTCTTGAGATTAGAAAGTTTCTCTCTCACCATAAACAATTTTCCTTCCATTTTAGCTGAGTTTCTTGTGCCAAAATGTTTGAAAAAGGCAACTTACACAAATATTTATATGTTAAATCCTCATGACAGAAATTACAAAAATAACTTTACGAACAAAAGTGACTTTCTTTATAATCAGAGTACAGAATTTAATGCTAGTATTTAAAACATATATAATAACTTTACCACAGAGAAACATAACACAAGATCTACCTCAACTGTCACAGTCAACTTTTCTAGTATGTTTGAAAAAGAAATCAAAAGAAAACAGTAGGAAAAAGTATTAGCTTTGCTTCTGAGAGTTGAGAGTAAAGAACTTCCATATTGTTGTTAACTCGTGTCATACAAGAATTCAGCCATTATAATTTATGTCCTTTTAGAGTTCCAAAAATGAATGGGAACCTTACTCTCAGAACACCAGAAGCCATACAGACAACACAACAAAGAACTGAGAATGTGATGGAGCAAGTAATGAGAGCATAAATCTGAAGTTCAGCACTTCTCTCCATTAGCAGTGCATGGCAATTTTATGCTATTTTCTTCTGCTGAGGCTCTTTTGAACAGAACATTGAAGAGTGATTACATGTCCAAACTTTAATAAAATGCCAAAATCCACTGCTTCATTGTATCTGCAATTGTGATGGATTCCTCCTACATGTGGGATAAGAAAGCATAGAATTTTGTACTCATGGTGCTCCAAGCACAATGTTTGAAGTAGGGGCTTGATGTAAATCAGTTATTTGCCAATGAGAAAGTCATTATTATAACACCACATTTTAATTAAAAAGTCATTTTTGCTTTTAAAAATACAGCTTCATGTCTTGAATACACTTCTAAAGATTTTTAAAAATTTAGTGGCTTTCACCACAAAACAAATCTATGGCAAACATTATGTGTCACCACTACAAGGGGGACAGAAGATAGTGGATTGGGTTCTTCCCTGTAGTTTCAACCCTGATCGAACTGAAATAGGAGAAGGGACCTCTCTTTTGGGAAAAGAAGCTGCAAAATCTCTAGTTTGGCCTGAGTTTCTACCCTTTACAAGCCAAAGCTCATATCTCCAAGCTCTGAGGTCTGTCCAATACCAATGGAAAAAACAGGCATAGGCAACTGGGATAGTCGTGCTTCCACCTTCCTACCTCAGGTGATGCTGTCAATGCCAGATGGAAGATGGAAACTACAGGCAAACCAGACCAGGCATCAAAGACACATTCACCCTGCTCTATGGAACTCCCACCATGTGGCAGCTTATACAGTCAAGGTTAACTATATCCTAACCTGCTGGCTAAAATTCCCCCACTTATTTTTCATAGCGCAGGTATCTACAGACAAAATAGAACCAAACTTTTGATTTCTCCCTGTATTTTGGATGGACCCTCTTTTTAAAATGAGACCACATGTGAAAACTTGTTACTCAAAAGAGATTCCTTTTTCACTTATCCTATTCTCTACAGATGGTGATAAAAGTAGTTCTTCCTACCTACTGTAGAAAAAATAATCACTCTTTGAGTTTCAACAACCAAAGCAGTGTAAAGATTGTATACAACCTATGCCCTTCCCCTGGTAGAGGGAACACATCAAAGAGAAGACGTCTATCAAGAATGCACAGTGAAATGTTGACAGGCAATCCAATGATATTTAGTCAGCTCTTGCACACTGGATGTTGCAGAGCTGAACAGCAAATCTTACCAAAACCTTCTTGCCAGGAGATTTAGCTCTCCAATAAGCTGGGCTTTGACACGTCAGAAAGGAAAGAATAATTCTTGTATTTTCTTTGGAAACAATGCAATAGTGATTGCGAGATGTATTTGTCTGAATTAGATGTATAATACCAAATCTCATAAGAGACACTCTGAACTTCTAAAGTTTGCCTGGTAGTGATAGGAGCTATTAAGGGGTCTGCATTAATGGATAAGAAATATGACAACTCCCACAGAGCATCAACTGGTGCTGTGCTGGAAGGACGGAAAACACAGTCTTATCATTGCACTCACAGAGGGAAAAATGAAAACACAGTTCACATCAAGATCTCCAAAAGCGTCCATCCTGATTTTTGTTCAGAAATACATGAGTGAAGAACTTTGACTTCTTACATCCCTTCTGATAGAACTTACTGCAATTAAATCGAGCATTTTTTTGTATTCCCCAAGTGTAGTGCAGGTCCAAATGTCAATCATCATTTTCAATCTGATGGCACTGAAAAGAATCTTGAAATAACAGATCTGATTAGTGAGGCAAAATCATGAAGCTGGTTTGCCAGCCTGAATAGAAGTTGTCTGTGTTAGTCCTGCTCTGAAAAATGACATATTGCACCTAGATTATTGCCAGCTTTGTGAGACTGCTCTCTCTTAAATCCTGACAAGCACGGAGACATAATCATCATCTTCATCATCATCATCATCTTATTGCTGCACCGTACTCATTCCCTCAACATAAAAAGGCTGACAGCAGCCCATTGAGTGAATCACCAGGGAGGATGAGTACCCACAGACCAGATGTCACCCCAAAATTAAATTCCTGCCAGGAGAACCATGCTGTCTGATGTACATTTTTCATCTGATTTAGAACACACCATGCAACAGGAAATTTCTGTCACCAAGAGGAAGGTGACTATCTTTCTGCCTTGGAAATAGATGAACCCATGATGGCTATTATTTATAAATTCCTCATCAGATGATGTTTTCAGCTAACCAGAATAAATCTATTAGCAACAGTTTCAAGACCTCAGTGTCTCCCCACATTGCAACCATTCTTCCTGGTACACAGTGCCTAAACTCACATGCACCAGAACAAGTGCTTTCCATTATTTGCAGCTGACATCCATAATAATAAATTGTCTGTCTGTTTCATAAATGGGAGACATCTTTGTACTTCTCATATTATCTTCAGATGGGATAGGGTACTTGTTGCTTTGAAAATCCTATTTTGAATTAAGGCCATTTTCAATTATTTTATCAATATTATTCTCAGAGAACAACTTATTCCCCATGGTTTTCTCTTTCAGTGTAGGCCTTCAGGCTGACTTCTTTGACACTGTATATCCACCCCACTTACTGGAAACCATGATAGGCTGAAGAAATGCATCCATTTGCTTCACCTTTCCATTCATACTTGTCCAAAACTAATGTGAATCAGGACTTTCTTCCCTCCCAAAACCAAATGTAGGATGCTGCAACAGAAGTGACTTTAACAGCCACTAGTCATACACATAGTAAGAGAATAGTAGATGGGTTGGGATTATGCTAAAAGACTTCCTGAAAAGCTTTATAGAAACATGCTGTATAACTCCATTCTGAATTTTTACATAAGATCCTTTGTAAACTGAACATACTTCAGGGATCGCTGAAGATCTGAAGCATGATAAAGATACAGCACTTGTGACTTCTGCACAGCTTTACATAATATATTTACAGGATAACATCCAATAACTTTATTTAAGCAAACTTACAGACAGCTACTTGGTGACTCAATAAGTGAAACTGAAGAGAGTTTTACTAATGTAAAACCAGATAAGGGCATATTTCAGCAAAGTGGATTACTTCACCAGCAAGGCTGATGAGTAAAGCTACTAACCACCTTCTTTCAGAACTTTTATGCTGTTGCAGGTATATCTTACCTTATGATATCTGCATCTGCCATACATACACCTTGTTATGCATGTGTTTCAACAATATACATGAAAGGCCAACACCACAACAATTTGTAAATTATTTTAATTTGCCTCATTTTTTGGAGAAGGTTCCCTAATCAATATTAAGCATAGAAAATGCTTCCTCTTGAAGCTTCACTGAACTCTTGAGTTTAAAGTACAGCTGTTAAAACAGGCTTCAGAGACACAGAACTAACTTTTTTTTGTTTGTTTGTTTGTTTTCAACACTGAATGCTTGTTAGCAAAGTCCTAGAGTCCTACAGAGCAAAACTATTCCCAACAGAAAAATAGAGCTAAAAGTCTGTCTTTTACTAGGGAAGCAGAAAATCTTTTCACAAAAGCAAAAAACTTCAAGAGGACATCCTCTGTTGTCAGTAACTGACAATTAGGTTTTGTCCATGGGTTGCAAACACTACGAAGCATCCAGTACAGGAGATCCCATCATGACAAAGACAGAACCACAATGTCTATGAACACTGTGAAGTTTCAGTAATTTCCATCCTTTCTCTGAAAACTGTCTTTGATGTGTTCTCATCGTCAGTCATTTGCTTCAGATGTTGATTTCTCATTACACTGATTTCTCCACTGTTCCCAGTTTACTGAAGGTTTTATCACAAACTTTTCCAAAATATAAAATATCTTCAGTGAGATGACATTTTGGATGGAGCTTAATTCTATTTCACCCACAGTGGTGTCTGTTCTCCATCTGCTTACTAGGAAAATTCTTGTGGCTTTTACTGTATCTATTACCTTATGGGCACTTTAGATCCTACCACAAACTTTATCACAAAACTCACCTGTAGACGGTGTAACAGGCAAAGACAGATAGCTGGAGATCTCCAAGTCTGTTCAAACCTGTGCATCTGTTCTGAGCACCTAATGTATTAGGTAACACATTAGTCTTTGTATGCATTATTTTTTTAAATAATGTGGAAAATACAAACAATACACCTATAAAATTACAATGCATATTTTTCAAAATATTTAAGGTAGAAACATTCAAAAGGTTTTCAGAGGTGGTTCTCAGACTTTAAAATGTAATTTGCTTTTCACAAATCCCAGTCATTTGAGATTCCTTACCACAAAGATGACATCACAGATCTGAGAGATTCTAACTTGTACCATGAATTTAATGATTTTGTATTTAATATGAAAAACTTAACTATGCAGTCTGACTTATTTTGCAGCAAAAGCTTAATTATTAACTATCCAAATACTCCCACTGAATTAGTTTTACACATTAACTTAATTAAAATTAATGCTGAAGTTACATGTTACTTAAAAACACCCAGACTTAGATGATAAAATTCCATGTTACCACCTATACACAGACTCAAAAGTACCTAGGGCTTTCTGCTATGGAAGAACAAACTGCTCATTAATTTACAGTTGTCCTTCTCAATTTAGCTACAATGATTTCTGAAATATACTCACATGGCCTTTTGTTCATCTCTACTCTTCAAATCACCTCATAGGAAAACTAAACTGAAGCCACAAAGTTGGGCACAGCACTGAGTGGGGTCCTTACTCAAAGAGCTGCCCATTTGTCACACCTGGACACCACACAGCTTTTGTACCATGGCTCCCCCATGTTTAGCTGGGCCACTAGAAGATGCTGCTGTCCCCACTGCAGAAGTAAAGGAACAATAAATCCACTTTACGTGAAACTAGCTGGATTAGTGCAAATCACCCATTTAAATTGGCTAAGCTTTTCTGGCTGATTGCTCCATAGCCAGTGTGGGAGCCCTACTGGCTCCAGTGAGACCATAATTACCAACAAAGGGGCAGTAGGAACCTACCTGGAGGAGATGAAGGTTTCCAGTGGCATGGATTTTAGCCAAGCGAACATCTGTCTACGACCTCCAGCATGTAATTTTTAATCAAAGTAATGTTACTAGCACAGGCAGTTGCAGGAGGGCCTTTACAGTGACAGCAGCTCTTACATCTGCTCTTCATGCACCACAGACACATGTTCATTTGGCCAGTTAAAGACATTTAACCCCTGGGTATTCTACCACCTTTATACAGGAGGTTACTGACCTTAGAGCTCTGATGCTCTTTCATCTCCTTCATGCAAAACATTTTCCAGGTAGCTTAAATCACTTTTGATAGCCTTTTAAACTTAATTAACTTTTCCTAAAGCAAGTTACATCATTTACAGGATTCATTTGCCAGCAAAGCTGAAGAAAGGAAATAACTTCCGGCAGACTACTAGGCAATACTTTAAAAAGAGGGAGAAAGCAGGAAGGTGGACTGGAGGCAGAAGTATGCAAATAAAGCCTCCAGAATGCACAGCTGGATTCAGAAGATGGCAGCTGTTCATAACCTCTTCTTGTACTTTTGTATAACTGCACTTGAAGACAGATGTGTGAATGCAAAGTGCTAGTTTATATATTCAAGGGGTGGAAGGGAACTATCCCTGCTGCAGCAGCTATTACAACAGGGTCTTACTTTCACCATTACTTTTCTTTTTGCTGTACTTCAATACACATCAAAAACTCCAAAAATATTATTCTTGATTTAAAGAGTTTGAACAAGATGCAGTTAGCGAATTTCCCCACTTCACTCACGACAGAGTGAATGTGCTTCAGATGTGGAAGCTAACCAGTGAATAGCATTTCACTTGCAACTCAAAAGTCATATTAAGCTGTGCTTAAATCGTCAATGTCCTCAATGTAATTTTGAATGCTATCACTGACTCACTCAAAGCAAAACTCTTCATATCACATTTTCCAAGTGTTAGCTCACATTATAGAGAAGCAATGGAATTTTGCAGTTGAACAGTCCGTTCTTTAGACTCTTTTGATGTTTTGTAACTATTCTTGGAAAAAAACCTCAGGTCAATAGTTGAGTAGATAAGAAATATCTCAATTTCTTCTTTCAAGAACATAAAAATGTGGCCTAAATTGTACATATATCTGTGAACGGGTTTGGAATGAGATCTCATCTTCTCACTACCAGGCACTGTCTTTACACATTACAGTTGTTTGCTACGCTGCAGGACCAGTATCTACAAATACAGCACACCTCGTTATTATCAGTAAAGGAAGGTTTATGGGTAGTGGCAGAATCTTTCACTATCCTAAATAATATAGCTGGGATGGGGGAAGGGGAGGAGATCAAAATGTTGAGCTGATAAGGTTCCATGTATACCTAGTGTGGTATATATTTTAGATATATATCTGAGACTTGCTAGTTTCCACCAAACAGAAAAGGCAGTGTTAGTAATCAAGGAGTAGCTTGTCTCCAATTGCAAAGAAAGAGGTAAAACAAGGGGAAGAACCCCAAGATTATAGCATCCCATGAAACCAATAGCTCTATTGACTCTATGGTTTTATTGTCTCAACTGGTTTTATATTTCCAAAGGCTCAATGCTTTGGAAAGCATTCTGTAGTTTTTCCTGGAGGAGTAGGACTGAGAGGGTCAGAGACTGTGTAGGTACTCTGAGAAATGTTAACCCACCAATGTTTCTGTCCTTCATCAGCTGTCAGAGCACTCCATCTGTGCAAGGCAACTGCTTAGTCACCCCTGGGCATCCCAAGAGGCTCAGAGCAATGCCAAAATGCACCAAATTCCAGAAGGAAGCCAGGAATTTGATGATCCTGTTACAAAGGCCGTGCACTAGACCCACACAGAGCTGTGCTAGCACATACTGATTGCCTTGTGATTACCTTGCATTTCAGACAGTAAATGATTAATTTACATGTGTAAATGCAGAACACCTGTTCCCAGCTTGCACTTAGCCTCATAATTTCTGGCTTCCATTGCAGGCCGTGAAGAGCAGTCCCAGACCCTAAAGCTTGTTCTCCCCTCTCAGCTGCAGCAACAGAGCCAGTAGAAGATGTACTGGCTCTTCAGATCACCTCAGCCAGTGCAGTGCTACCCATTCTGCTAGCAAGAGAATCAATTTCCATGCATATCTAAAGGGTTGGCTTCTGGCAAAGGTTTATATAATTGTACATAATGCAAATTTCAGTAACAACATCAAAAGGAAAATTATTTTTCCTTTCATGATTCTGGGATATTTCTGTTTGTTCACTCATCTGTTTTGGCAACAGCCCTGGATCATGAATGCAGTATATATGATCCTATATTATTTTTAAAAACCCACAAACCAAATCAGGAGATGCTGAAGGAAATGAACAGTAAAGTGGGGGCAGCAGGATAGCATTTAACATTTTTGCAAACAATCCATTTGTCACGTTCATAGACCTGGGTTAATTAATATTCTATAAAGGTCTTCCAAAAGCTGAATACCTCTCAAGTCCTGAATTCATGGGGCTGACCTTAGACTTTCTCAGAATGATTTTTAACGCTGTCTGCTATCAGCAAAACCCGTTTAAACACATGTCCCATCTGCCAGTACCCCATTTGCAAAAGAGCTTCTTATACTTGCAGACAGTAATGCTTCTGCCTGCTTCCCTCCCTCCTCTAAATACCAGCTGTATGATAATGAGCACATACAGCTGAAAAATACTTCACAGTAACAAAGCTGGTATGAAAAGGGCAGAACAACGCATCCACTCAATGAGGCAGTTGTAGCATGAATTTAGCAGATTAGCTATTGAACAAGGGTGGGGGGAGGTTTGGAAAAAAATGTAAACGGTCTACACAGACAGCAAGAAAATGAAAAGAGACCAAAGGGGCACAGGCTACCAAAGAAAAGCCCAGATTCTAAAGTACTTTTGTTGAAACTGCATGAACCAACTCTTCACATTTTCTAAAGCTTACTCGTCCTGTACTAATAATATGCCAAATGCTATTCTGATCATTTGCAAGTTCAGTTAGTTTTTAAAGGAGGAAAATTGTTAATGAAAGTCTTTCATTCATTAACAAATCTGTTCATTGGCTGGGGGTGGGAAAATCCTTAAGAACAAGAACACGGTCTCTTACTTCAGTCTCTGGTACTTTCAGCATGTGGGATCAACAAGAAGCATCTATCAATTAACTTTAGCTACTATCTATTAACTTTTTGCATAATAGCCCCCTCAGTCTATCAATTTTTAAAGACTTTTAAAAAATGCTGACAACCATGCTACCCTCCAGATACTAACAAGCTTTTTAAGCAGACACTTGCTTTTAAAAAAAATTTGTATGTAACTGCATTCAGCTGATGTACATACAAGGCATGCAGTTGAGTATTTGTTTATACAACTAGCTAATTTGATACACACTGTTTGCATAAAGTCTTAAAATGGCACATGCACTTTTGCACTTGAAGTCACACACATCTGTCTACTGGCAGATGTGAAAGCTGCAAGCAGTTTAGTTACATAAAGCTGATGTGAAAATACAGGACTTTTTTTCTTGTTCACCATTTCCCAACAGCATCTAGCGTGTTACTGCTGCTTTTGAAGAATTGGAGCCTAACACTTTCGAACAAAAACATGGGAAAAGATAGTGTATTGACACTGCCTGAGCAAGTGCTCTGTCAAAAGTCTGATACATATGGTTAGCTGGTTTTAACTTCCTAATTTAAAAGCCTTACTGTTACAATCCCTCAGCATCCTAACATTTGTCTTTAGCAACAAGTAAGATGTTTTTCAAAGATTCATCCACTAAGATATACTGCAATAAAAATACTATATTGTTTCTAAAAGTAATGAAGAATCAAACCTTGTATCTGGGCAAAAAAAGTATAGTTCTAAGCTGATCACAAGGAAGCTCCTAAGAAAGTGATCTTTTAACCTTTATACATTGTACATAGAGAGTTAAACAGAACAAATCATCCATGTTACTGGCTTCTTTTCACTGGTACCAGAGAATAAACACAAACAAAAAGAGAAAGCCATTTTCTCAGGCCATGAAAGAGCTTGTCATTTAGCTATACAATGGTATTCACAGATGATATTTTTATTGCTCATGTATATCATAACCCTGTAATAAAGAGAAGAAATTTGTATTCAAATACAAACAGTATTGACATTCACAGGAAGTCTCTACCTAATTTAAAATTTTAATGTAAGTCAAATCTATTGAATTTAGGTTAAAGAACATATAATTTGATTGTTCCTGAAGAAGAAAAGATGAAAATACTTTTCATCTTTTAAGCATTTTAAAGAACTCATAACAATTTTGTCAAAAGAAAAAACAGGTAACAGACATATTCAACAGAGATGCATAAAATGTTAGCTAATGATTAACTAACTATAAATTACTTACTGGCTAAAAAAGTGTTAATATTCAGTTTATATACTTACTATTAGTCATTATAATTATCAGTGATTCCCATAATTCTTTGTACTTAAAACTCAGCACAATTATCACTCAGTTCTTATTTTAATTCTGCTCTCTGAATTGTTCAATATGCACCAAGATTAAAGCTGTTAGCTCAAAGACACTAAGCAAATTAAAGTGGTTTATTATGAGGCAAGGTACAATATTTGAACCGATGGAAAACTTAACTGTCAGAATTACTTTTGTTCTTTCCAGAAACATGTATTTCTTCAGCTCATCAGCACTCCAGGAGGAAAGATTATGATACTGCAGAAGTGCTATTTGCTATGTCACTAACCCAAGTATGCCTTGGTACCTTCAAAGGAGCCTCAGCTGCTCAGTATCATCATTTAGCTTTTCAGATGATGTTCATGGGGCACTAAAGCAGCAACAATGAACAAGGGAAGCCCCACTTATTCTAGAGATGATTTAAAATGGAATGGTGAAAGATTTTTTTTTCCATGTTTCACATAAAATTTCTTGGAACTCTGTATTTTATGACTTAGAAACAAAATTAAGCATTCACAGAAACAAGCCCGAAGTTGTCTATGAAAAAACCCGCCAATCTGACATAAAATATTCAAAGTATGCAAGAAAAAGTTTGTCAATGAAATTGGCAGAGCTACACTTAGTTATTTTTAAAGTTTAACCTCAAAATCTTCATTATTCTAGCATTTGGACAGAACACCAGCTAGAACAACCAAAAATCATAAGAGAAGACTGGAGTGAATGTTGGCTCTGTTGAGAAAACAGTGACATGAGAAATAAGCACAGAATCACAGAATGGTTTGAAGTGGAAAGGATTTAAAAAATCATCTAGTTCCAATACACTTGCCACAGACAAGGTGAAACCCACTAGATCAGGTTGCTTGTAGTCCCATCCAGACTGGCCTGGAACATTTCTCAAAACTTCTTTGGAAGACCTACTTCAGTGTTCTGCCACCCTCAAGGTGAAGAATTTCTTCTTTTAAACTTTTCTTCCTTACAGCTGAGGATTATACCTATACTCTTTGTTTCAGAGAATACATGCCAATATTAGGACCCTTCTCTTTGCAGTGGTGGTATCAAGAGACATTGACAGAATGCCTCCTTTGGATACCAGCTTATTCTACTGGGTAAAAATATATCAGGCAGCCTCAATATTTCAGTTCTGGAAGATGTAAATTAATTCATATAGAATGTGTCATTCACAATGAACAAGTACTTCAAATGTACTTTAATACTCAAAGTGAAAAAAACCAACCAAGCAAAAATTGCAATGAATTTGCTTTGTTGATACCTTTTATATTTCAAATCTAGCTGTGGTTTGCCAGCACTTGTCCATAATCTTCATGTGCTTTCACCATGTGAAAGCCTTTAAACACTAACAGTCTTTAAAAAAATATTGAATAATATCTATATTCATGAGCATAAACAGTGTCAAGGGGAAAACAGTGATTCATTTCAAACAACAATGTTCTAAACTGTACTGATATTTCTAGAATATTTATTTAACTTAAAAGAATTATCATACTTTCTTACAAGTAATGCACATATATACAACTGATAAAGCAACCACATTTTAAATATGATATTCCACAAAAGCCTGAAAAGATGAACACAGAGGAAGATTTATCTACAGCACTACACTGCCCCTTAACAACCACTACAGAAACAACACCACAAGCTGCATAATGTAAGGGGGGGGGAAAAAAAATCACTGAATATTAACATAACAATTATGTTAAACTACAAATATCCTAAATATTTTTATAGGATAGCCCCTTGCTCCCCAATAAAAATACATACAATGGAGGAAAAGCAGAATAAAATCAAACTTTTACTTTAGTGGGAAAATCACCTATTTTTTCCTTGATATGCATATTTAGACCTTCCCATTTTAAAAATATATAAATTTTCCACCTTGTTTACACAGTGGATGAGAATCGATGAAAAAAACCAATTCAGATAACATTTCTCTTTAACGAAAAAAATACTAAAATGGATACACTTAGCTATGACACAAAGTTTTATCTAAGAATGGAACAATAAAGATTTGATCAGAATCAACTCTTAATAGCATGAGAAATTATTTATGAGCATCTAAGATGCTTCATACTTCCAATAAATTCCCTCAGCTTTTAAAAGAACACAGTTTTCCTCCCAAGCATCCTGTTTCTTCGAATTTAAAATTCAATTGCTGTTTTGCTTGTTATTTAATGCTAAATGGATTGTTCTGATGGATGTATGGGTTATTATTTTTGGTAGCATTAACCAGAATGTCAGTCAGGAATTTCTGATTGAATAAAAGAAGGTGTCTCATATCTCCACGAGGCAAATTTCTCAGTGTATCATTAGCACATGCATTCTGAAGCCTCTCTCAAGCCAAGACGAGAATTTGTCATTCTTCCTACCCCTTCCTACAGTATGACAAATTAGCATAAATGAAGTACAAGATAACAAGGACCTTACTCAACTCCGTTGTGATCCAAAATTATACTTTTCACTATTAAAGAAAAAGGGTACACAACGAGACCACAAAACAAACCATTACATTTTAGAGGCCAAATAAATTTTTTAAAGAAGCAGAGTGGAAAAATTGGCAATTTAAAAAAAATATGCTCAAATTACTTTTGTGTGCTACAAATGTTCATATAGTACATACGATCAGCATAAGTAGAAAATGTGTATTACAAAATTCTTTTGATTATAAAATATTCTAAATGTGTTCTGTCCATTACATTGGTATGGTAACTCTATAAACAAATGTTGTATCAGAGTTCTTGCTTCTAGGTGCTCTTTATTAAATCCATGAGACATTTTAGGTAAGCTATAGTTCACAAGAACATCGCAAATGTTTCTCTCGGTGAGACTAAAAAACCCACCTACCTTAACAGAGTATGATCATAATTTAGTTTTCTCATGGACTAAACCGCTATCAATCAGGCTATTCAAGTCATCTACATACAAGCATAATCTTATCAAGGAGAAAGAGAAAAATTAAGTTGGCCTATCAACAGTTATAAAAAAGGGTGCAAAGCATTTATCTGAACTCTGTGTTTTGGAAAATTATGCAGAGAAATTTCAAACCTCAGTGCAATTTGCATGCTTCAAAAAATGGTAAAGAGGATTTCCTGGTTTTTTAACTTAGAGCATCCCCCATCAGATTTTACCACATTATTCTTGCTGTGCCTTTGTGAGTTTACACATACATCATGTATTTAAGAATGAAGCTTTACAAGGACTTCTTACACAGCTTCTTAACCAAGGTCAGGGTAAGGCATCCCCTTGCTAACAAAGTGGTACAAGAAGTAGCTTCTAATATTAAAAAAATGTAAAATATTATAAATAAAGGCATGCTAGGTATAGCAGAAAACCATTTTCCCACAACCATATAGATAATATCCAAAGAATTCTCTAGTAACAATGGGAGACAAAATTCAAGCTTTTTCTTCTGACTACATGCAAATAGAAACAAGGGGACTTAAAAGACAAGTTTGAAGTTGTTTCATAATAAATATTGAAAAGTAGTTATTACAGTTAGTGACAGTATTTGGGCCATTATGTATTTTATTTTCTCCTCTCACTACGTATTTTTTTACACAAGTGTCTTTCACCAGAGTATCCTTCCCTTAAAACACATTCTGAGCTATGAAATTAAGCTGAGTCTCAAGGGAACCACCATGACCTCTTCAGGGTTTCTCCTCTATGAAAGAGGTTGTGAAAAACGATTTCAATAATGGGTTAATTGAAAGGCTTTTGATTAAAAATAGGGATTCTATTTCTATCCAACTAATGGCACCTAGAGGTCAGAACCCTATAAGTGCAAATAATCCAGCTGTGACTCTACAAGCAAGGCACAAAACCAAAAGATTTTTAAAAGGCACTATGGCATAGTTTGCCTATGCAACACTTGGCGTCAGGTCTTCTTTATAATAAATGAAGGTATTCTCAAATCATGATATATTCTTTCTCAAGAATATGTTCCTGTTCGAGAGACTTCACTGTATAATGTACAGTGTCACTTTTAAAAGTGACGTGTAGTTATTGTCAAATGGGACTGTCACCTTGGGAGTACAAAAAACCCACTTTGATATCTTCTACCACTATGAAGATATTCTATTTTGCTGACATGCATATACAGAAACAGCCACATTTTTAGCCATACAGCTCTGGCTGCTTGGTACTATAGCAACTCATTTTTCTGTTCCACCTTTCGTCAGTCTCACTTTCTGTATATCGCATGTCATTTGTAGCCAACCAAGCAATGCTGCATCTATGACACAAGCCTTGGACCAGAATGTCACTGCATGGCTTCCTCTATCCCGTGATAACCACAATATTGCTAAACAGCCTCTGAAATTTGAAGTATCTACCACAGAACCAGAAAATGCCATTTCCTTGAAGCAACCACTGTAAAAAAACAAAATCACTGCATTAAGTCCACAGAAGTGCAGCTCAAGTTGCATCTGTAGAAGACAAATCTCTCCAATTATTTAGGGCAATCTTATCAAATGCTCCTGCCCACATTCAATTTTATTTTCAGGTAAGAGTCAAATTTAGAGATTTTTGTATTTTTATGAAAATAAACATGGCTGTAAATTGAAGCACAAACATTGTCATTCATAAATGAAGAAAGAAAACACATTTTACTTTAATGTAGTGGCGGTCTCTCATCTGCTTTTGTCTTGATGCTAGATGCATTCTGGACCAGGGATGAGAGTCTGAACATCCCACATGTCCAGTTCTTTAAACAGTCTGTATTACCTCAGAGACCTCCAACTTCTAACTTGCTGCAACGAGACATGTGGCCAGCATTCAACACAAGTATTTTTTCCATTTCAGTTTAACAGAAAAAATCCACTCTTGTTTTCCAAGTCAAACAAGGAAAGACAGGGTTTCTTAGAAGCAGCTGTTTCCAAGTCTGGAGACTATGACAGCAGCCACAAGGTAAAAGAAACAGGGAAAAGAAGGACATAAGGCAAGACTGACTTAGTTTCCAGATTTGTTTATGAAGCTACTGCTTACAACTATATCTTGGTTCTTGTCTCCCCTTTTGTGTATACAGTACATAAAATGCACACAGAAGATAAGCTGGGAGAATTTTTTTTATTTCATTATTTTCAAGACATGAGGGGCAAGGGACTGAATAAGGAAAATCAAGCTTCCTTATTTATAATATGTTATGAGACAACATTCAGGATTTCTTACGTTTAATATTTTTCCTATTAAAAATGAACTCTTGTTTATACAAAAATAATTACCTGGTTATTTTAAAGTCAGAATATAAGGTAATATAAATGGAAAGAAAAATAAATTAAACTAACTTAAGCTTTTTTCTGCTGTATAATAGTAGCAAATGTACCAATTTGTCTATCTATTTGTGAAAACCATTAATGAAAGCACACCTAAAGGAGGCCAGATAAAATCTTTGTGTTTGATACAGTTTTTGATATGTCTGCAACAGATACACCTAATCTAGAACAGAGTTTTATGAAGCAGCACTGATGCTACTTATTGGCAAGAAGCTAGAAGGAAATCTTGAAACTCGCCCTGAAAGGAGAGCATCCGTGTATGTATGTATCCGTGTATGTATTCTGAGGACTATTATTAAGGAGTATTAGATAATGAGATACTATGACTCCCCAGTTCTGAATGGAAGAAGGAAACAATTACCTACCAGCTATAATATTGTGTGGTACAGAGTGAAAACTATATATTGTATTCTGTATTTTAAAAATAGACCTTGAAGTTCACAAGCAGTGTCAAAGCAATTCAGAAGTTCAGAAAGGTTTTTAGCATATTTCTTAGCAGCAGCTGACATTCTTTTAGAAATATAAAGATGGTTGCATATATTAGGTTTTTAACAGGGCAACATCTTTGTGATCACATCATTACACACTTTGGAATTCCATATCCAATATCTGGCACACTGATCCTCCAAAGACAACATATGTTTTATGTCCTCTCTCCTAGTAAGCTTTAAAAGGGGGGAAAAAGGCAATTCTTTAAGTTTTCAACAGTTTAGTCTCAAGACTCCAAATTCTTTCCCTATATGTTCACATACCACAAAAACATTAACTATTTCTCAAAACCCTGTGCAGAAATTAAATCTCCTAGTAAAGAGAGATCAAATGATGGACAAAAAAAGTGCATGCGTCCCATGTTGCCTCACAGCAAGGAACTGCTTGCATGAAAACACACAAATAGGTGTCTTGACTTCATGGTTCTGAAGGAAAAGCAGAAAAAGAAGAAAAACTCAAACATACAGGCAATCTGAAATTAAAATTGAAGTGGAAAATAGTTTAAACTACATTCAAAACTACTACATAATGTACTTCTTTATTTTTTAATAATTGTCATACATTTCACGTCACTGAGGTTGAATTTGTGTCACTATAAAGAAAAAGGATTCTATTTAGTTCTTCCAAATACATTAATATACAAATACTGTACATAATGCACACAGTTGTTACACTAGGTTAAAAAAAGGACATTTTTGTGTTTATAACACAAAGATTAGTTACTTCAGAGAGACAACAGTTCAATTTAAAGGTTTATTTCTCACTAACATTGTTCATGCTTAAGTAGTGCAAATTTGAATTACAAATCTTAGAATCACTGAGAAAATACAAGGCCTTAGGGCCAATTACTTAATATCATGTTTCATTTTTTCTATCAACATACATACACAAAAGACAGAATATGCTGAGAGCAAAGAAACATACATCTCTTGAAAGATTAGATTCATTAGACTTGCAGCATCTATTATGACTGGGTAACTACGTATAACGTCAGGGGGGAGGGGAGGAGGGGCATTAAATATCTACTGAAGCCCAAAGAATAAGATGAAAATTTTCAGCAATTGTAATTTATATGGTCTGTGTGTCCACTGCCAACACTTCTTGTTTCTATAAATTAGGTCCCACAAGTCAGTAAGATACTCCATAGGTGAAAATTACAGGTTTTAGTATTTTTACAAGTCAATGACTACTGGGAATTTTTATTGCAGGTTTGCCTCTGTATCAGGAGGAGAGAAAGAGAAAAACTGGGGCAGGGGCATGAAAGTTTGCACACCATACTCTCCTCATCACCATGTTTTCAATAATTAATTAATTCCCTGAGGATGTCTTAGATGTTTTTAGATTTACTTAGATTTACTTTCTCCACACACCAGAAAGAACAGGTCATTTCTGATATGGCCTCTTCCTAAATCAGGAAAAGTAAGGCTGGACCTGCTAAACATGGCCATAAACAGATAATATTCAATATTTACGGCTATTTAAAACATTCCCGTGTGCTTAAATTAAAATGGGCCAGTACTTCAGAACAGGAAACTATTTCCTCTTCACCCACTCAAAAGTTTGGATGACTTCCCAGAAATCTCAAGACTGGCGCAGGGCTTAGTGCTGCGCCTGCAAGACAGCTGCATCTGGATACAACCCTTCATGGGAATGTACAAGGCAAACCAAGGAAGGCAGGTTGAGCAGATGTAATTAATGGAGGTGGTGCCAGAAAATGATCCCTCTTAACCAGACGCTCCGAAGAAATTCCTCTCAGTAAAGCACCACAGGCCTTTTGGAAGGCTACTTGAGCTGTACCAACAGATCTCACACAGCTGTACCCACAATCACTCACACAGCTTAGAACCAAGCAGCTCAAGCTGCCTTTTCTTCTGGGAGGGAATGGCTACAACTCACTGAAGTTTTCTCCCATGATGACCAGCTCTTTATGCAACAAGAAAAGGGAAGTGGACAAGAAGCTAAAGGAAATTTACATATAGCAAATTAATCTGATAATTAAATTTAATAATCCTAACAAAATCGTTACATTCTCTAACCCATATAGGAGGGGCATGGTGTGTCTTGAAAAATATCAAGAAACAAATCCCCAAAATCAATCTACTTTTGCAATTTTAATCCATGTAATATTCATACTAATTAGGCATCAACCAAATTAGCTGCTGCTATTCTAACTCATTGTCTTTCTAAAGTGAAGAAGCACTCCTATGTATGTGCCCTTAATAAATCCGGATATTAACTGCAATTAGTGTCAAATTTTCACAGTGCAAAGTGACCTCAACATAGAATGACATTTCAAACATGATGAGAAAACTAACCATTTCTATGAAAAGCAATTTTATACCATTAGATGAATCTCAGTCAGAAATAGCACAGACACTGAAGATCCTACCAAAGGTTAAAGGGATGATTTAGTCTCGTTTCTGTAATTTGTATTAGTAGTTTTTTTGTCTGTTACCTATTTTTTGCATCACTGTGAATGGAATTGCAAGTAAGTGGCAAGCACACAAGTCTAATACATTAAATGAACAGAAGCTTATTATTGCTTAAAACAAAAACATTCCTCCCAAAGCAGAAAGGTACACAAGCATCTATTCTGAATGCTATTCAACAGAAGAGAATTAGTACCAACTGTGAGAATTTATCAACTGGAGATAATAAGGCAAGGGTAGGCAGTGGAAATTAATTGACATGTACTATTTTAATTCTGAATTTATTATACTTAAAGCTAAACACATGTATTTTTAAAATCAAGTTCTGGATGTTGTAGAAGTTGCTATTTTCTTTTTTTTTTTTTTTTTTTTTAGCATGATGGCTTATCTGGTTCTCTTAGGAAATACAGCCAGTTACAGATAATTTTTTGTTTTCTTAAAGATGGTGTGTGGGCAGAAAGGACTAGAACAGTTCCCAGAACTGTTTGCAGGATAAGCAGAGAGGTAAAGGACAGGAGCACTGTGGGTGTAAAGAGGCAGGAAAGAAAAAGAGAGATGATCTATAAAAACTGTGTGGGCAGAATAGACACTAGACAGTAGAGGACCTGTTTGACAGCTTGGTATATAGACAGGATTTGGAGAAGGGAAGGCAAAAGGGAAGACTGTGAGGCCATGAAGAAATTCATGGTAAGAATTCAGTCTGAAATTTCACTAAGAACGTACCACAGGAGAAATGCAAGATGGAATGTAGCAATGCTGTAAATATGTTAAAATTGCAAACATTCTTGCCAGCTGCTGCTGTTATCATGAGAAGTAATCTTGTGTTAGGGTTTATTAATAGCAGCATGCTTTGGAAGAGACTGCCTTTTGTACTTACGAAACACTGCACCATGCAGATTGTCTTAAAGCAACAAAATCTTAACTGTTTAAATATAGTAGTGAATACCCAAACATTGGTACTCCAAATGTACCTCTGTGTACTTTCTATGATGTTCTTTTCCAATTTTTAAAAAGTAAAATGCTGTTGGGAGAGTATCCTTAGAGAAACACCAGTATGGTATCACCTACAGGTTCCTGGCCTATGAACCATGAACAGTTTTCTGCTTGCAGCAGCTAAAAACACATCCTGTCTCTTTTCTTATTTCATCTTCTGTCTTTCATCCCTACAAGCAGTAAACTCTCTGTGCAGGGACAATTTTGCATACAGTATATCAGAGTATTATATTACAGTATACTATATTATATTATATTATATTATATTATATTATATTATTAATAAAAATGTTTGCAAATAAAACTGTGCTTTTTAAAACCATGTCTCTATACATAAATGGGGGCATCTAAATCATGAGGAAAGATCTCACATTATTCCATCTAGGATCAATATGCTGCAACTGCTTACTATCATTGTACACTAGCTATATTACAAATCTAAAAATGAAATTTTAGAAATTCCACAGGAATTTAGAACATATTAAAACATCTTAAAACATATAATAAAACATCATATATTAAAACATCTGGTCTCTAATTTCCTTGTGTTTACGTATTATAGATTCATTTAAAAAGTTTTTTACCTACCTGCATCTTCCAAAGTTGCCTCTTTTTCACAATTTACAAATAAAACTCTATTTACTACCTTGCATGTGCAAAGCCATGCACCACATACAAACTTAGAAACTATCAGAAATAATGAGCCATCTGAAACAGGAGAGAAAGAAGCAAACAAAACACAAAATTTTACTACCTTTGCTACATTATTATATAATTTCCTGGAAAAAAGAAAGTTTCCCTAGCTAATGAATAAGTTGACTACATTAGTATTTATCAAGGTTTATGAATGCCTTTGATACAACATGTAAACTAAGCTGGGCTAAGGAAGTACTGCTACACATAGAGAATTCATAAGGGAAGAACATTTGTAGAAGAATGTATTTAGATTTCTAGCATCATTTATGTTATTTTAACTTAATCTCCTTCTTGCTTTGTCAATTAGTTTAGGGTTAGCAGAATTTTGGCTGTCCTTCAATATATTAGAATATGATCTACAAAACAAATTAAAAACACCACACACAAATCTTACTTGCCTATTACTTCCAAGTGTTACAGTAGCAGCAGAATTATTTAAAACAGGTTTATTGCACTGCCTTCTTGCACAGCATCAATGTTTTCATATGACATATACAAGAAGCACTTCTTTTTCACAAGCATAAATATTTGTAGTGCATCAAAAATGCACTACAGGTTTTAACTATTATTTGATCTTTAAAGAAGAATCATTGCTCTACTTCATAGATTGTATCTTTCAGTATTAAAATCATGTCCGTGTGAGAAGCAAGTAACTAGAGACATTTTTCTGAAATGTGATCGAACTATACATGACCACACAAATGATACGCAACCATCTCAAGCCTCTTACCAAGAAATTTGACAATCAAACTAGTTACTCAAAACATACTTTAAGGAACATAACAAATTAAAAGTACAGGGTTCCTTGAATAAAAATAAATATATAAAGGGAAAAGTCATGTCAATTCCAGGCTTTTTCTTTCTTTTTTTTGCCTTTTCAAAAAGATGAGTAACATTATAAAAATACCTGAGCAGCATTTAGAAAGACACTGCTGTTCTTCCTGTGAAAAACTGTATTTTCAAACATGGTAAATAAAGAGGCCCACTTTTAACAGAATGTGAGTATCAGTGAGAAGCTGTAGGGAGAAAGCAGAATTACCAGTCTAAAACTAGGTGAAGGGAGGGTGAGGTAGAGTAGACCGGAGCCATAGATGGAGTTTGAAAGAAAAACACAGGCTGAGCAGTGAGTCTAGGAATGAGATGGGATTGTTGCTCTGAGGAGTGGAGTTATTCAAACTGACAAAATCATCATTCACTGACATCACATAAAGAATGACAGCCAATTGGTTGTGGTAAGTGGCAGAGATCCAAGAGCAAGGTATCAAGGCTACAACCCTGCCTATGACTTGTCTGAGTGTCATTCTAGTTCAGTTTGACTTCCACTCAAAATCTGGGGAACACTGGAACAGAAATCATCAGTTTAAAATAATTTGCCCTCTGTGTTTCTGTACTAATGATAGTCGTAACAGAGCAGCACAATATTTTCATCACAAAGGATTCTTCCCCCATACCTGAAAAAGAACTGTTCAGGAAATTAAAGTACCTTCATTTGCTGCAGAAGGACAAAAAGCATTTACCTAGTGATAGAAGGGACTGCAAAAAGAGAAAAGGGAGATTCATAGTTAAAGCAATTAGGTTTCAAAGCAATCACTAACTATTTAACTACACATTTCATGAGTTCCCTTTTAGCACGATCAATCACCAAAGAGGCAGCTGGGTCAGTTTATGGCATCACTGTTGTCTTCCATTCCCTCTTCTGCTGGATGTTCTAACCTCCACAGTTTGAGACAACAAAACAGATGGACTTGAAGCAAGTAAAGACTTTTTCCAAAGTTAACCCAGCATGTTTGAATGAGACCATAACAATAAAAGCTTCTAAAGACATCTAAACATTTGGGCATAAAGGAGCAAAATCCCAGAGGAAACCTTTCTTCTAACACCTCCTGAAGGGAAGGGTCTGGCTGCAGAATCATCATAGTGTACTTTTAACATCTGCACTCCTGCAGTCCATAACAGACAGCACTGCTCATTGCAAGAGGAAATGGAAATTTCAAATGCATCAAAATCTCAAAAAAAAAAATAATTTTAGTTAGTGTTAAATATAAATGAGTTTCCAATTGCTGCTTCTATCTTGGCCAGATAGGTAAAACAATTTAAACAACAGTGTTTCTCTAAGAGCCAGTATGGTGACAGAGGATCCCAGAATACTCTGGAAAAGCAGTTTTTGGGAGTGCTATGACATGTGTTGCACTGCAGGTTTGAAAACAAACTAACATACCCACCCCCAACCAAACAACAAAAACTCAAGCAAGTTGTCCAGCTGTTTATGACCCACTACACCAGGCTGGACTAGATATGCACAGGTTAGCTACCAATTTTATTCTTTCCATGGGATACAGGGAACAGCTGTTTGAACAGTAAACAGTGCTTCCTCCTACAAATGGCTATCTTAAGCCCAGAGCTTCTCTAACACCCCAGAGAAAGGCAGGGTTAGAGAGAAACCTATTTCTACCTGTATTTCATTCCACAAAGCCATAAAAACTGGCTACATCTGACTGTAGGCACGGTTTAAAAGACAGATTTCATTAAGGCTTGGTAGAATTGGTGAGCATTGCCAGGGAGATCACGGGACACTACAGCTGAGCCAGGTTGAATCACCCCACCTTGAGCTGACCAGACAATTGAGGGTCTGTACACTTTCCACTTCTGTAAAACCTGTATTATTCCCTCTCAAGTACAGTACAGTGTAAGTTTGTTTGCAAAAAAAAATGAGAATATTGCAGAAAGAAGCATAAAAAGGGTGTAGAAGATAATTTTTAGACTCTCGTAACATATTGCTCTTTCTTCAAGGCTACCACCTCACACATGAAAAACATTTCTTTCTCTTGTGAGAGTAGATGAAGGCATGGGGAAAAGCAGATTCAGAGTAGACACACTGCATGTATGTAAAAAAGAAAAGAAAAAAAGAAGACAAAGTTAATTATCCAAGACCATTTATCTTCTAAAGGCATGACCCTCTAGGCAGAATGTTACAGAAGACTGAGCCTTCCTCATTTCTGTATCTAGTCAGTATTGCTTCCTTTCCACTCAAAACCATTTTCCTTTTCATTTAACTTCCTTCTACTAAGCTTTTGAAGTATTTCTGGTTTACTCCAGATTTTCCAAAACTGAAACACCAAAAATAATAAAAACAAGAAAAAAATCCCACTATAAATTATGAATTTAACAACAAAAAGTAAAATATCTAGAAGACAGGCTTTATTGTGAATACTTGGAAATCCAGAGCAATGGACACACCCCTTTATGAAAAATAAACACAGGTCAAGAACAAACTTCCTTTCCTGTTAAGTATCAACTGATCAGTCCATCATCTGTACTTCTCTGACAAGTTTTCTAACAAAATCAAGAGAAATTGAAGTAAAGGCTAAAACAGCATTGAAAGAAAGCTATTTCTGACAGCCATTCAAAGAGACATCTTAACACCAGACGTCATAATTTAAGTTCCCTGCCACCAAGTCCAGAAACAAAAATTCTCTTGTAGAAGACACAAGCATTTGGGAGTGCTCTGATTTGTCCAGTGACAGACTCTGAAGGCTACCTTTAGTTTTACATTAGAAAACTGTACACATATACATTATATATGCACACACAAATGCACACTTTCACATCATTTTTTCTTTATGTTCTTCTGTCAGTCTCTTCTTACCAAATGGTGAGAAATTCTGAGGGAAATTACTTATCTTTTATTTAAGGGGCAAATAGATTAGTGCTTTTTTACATTATCCAGAACCTTATCCAAAGTCATCTGCAGTACAGGGAAGTCTAACAGGGAAGACATATAATTTCAGAGAAAGCTAAACAGTCTTTTGTTCATTAAGTAACTTCTTACTGTCATCCATGAAATCAAGTGCTGTATTCAAGCAAGAAATATGATTTATTGTGGAAAACTTCAGGCCTACATTTGTTATGGATGGACAATGAATGGTTGAACGGCTGGCACAAACCCATACATAGATTTGAGGGAGAGTGAAAAGACTGATTTAGTTATTTTAACACAGAAATTAAGAGATAAAGAAACAAGTCCAAATAAGTGAAGCTGTTCATCCATAAGTCACATCAGTGTTTTAAATATACTACTAGCATACCTGTCAACTGGAGGAAGGAAAAGGAACTGCAGTTTCCTTCCAAGTGCCCTACTCCACAAATGTGTAAGATCAGTGGATGTTCTTTTACACGAAGCATGCAGGCTGGTAAAAAACAATGCTTCAAATGCTTTACCTTGTCTTCACTTAACATACAAATATTTTCTACAGGCAGAAGCATTTCATTGATGAACTAAGCTGACAAATTGCCAAAATTTGGTTGGATGTATTTTAAGGGTGAAATAGACACACATACAGGAAAACTGTTCTCATAAAATCATTGAGTACAACAGAATCTTTGGTGTTTATGAGATTACAGGCACTGAAAATGAATACATTTATTACCTTGATTTTTCCAGCTTGGAATACCACAGGGTGCACACTGAAACCCCTGTTTTATAACAACTCAGTGCTACTTTAATCCACTTGAAATGAAGGAACACTGCAAGTGAACAAGTCACTCTCACAAATTCTCCAGCTTACTAGCACTTCTTAAAAGACACCCATTCAATGTGATGAAATTGTTATACAGCAAACTTCAAGAGGATATTTCAAGACAATTCAAGAGAAATTTCAGGGAAAAAAAAACCTTGGAAAAATAAAGAGGGAATAAGTCTATTTGTTAAACAGCTTTTCAAAGAGCTGAGAATTACAAAACTTCAGAAGGAAAAATACTTTTGTTAGTGGTTTAAGAGCATTACAAAGTAAAAACTGCATACTTAATAAAGAGACCAATTTTTTTGGTCTGCAATTATTTCTGGAATCATTTACTATGATAAAAAAAATGCGGCACTTGATTTTGGAACATGTGTGATATACGTGACTATGCTGTATGTTCAATTATCAGCTACAGTTACATCACACAAAAGAGCTAAATTATATCTGATAGAGCTGGTACTGCGTATCAGCTAAAAGATATTAATTGCTTTTTCACTTTATACTGCAAAATCTGCTCCGGTGCTTACAAAAGATGTGCCAAAGGCTAAAGAGGACCACAGCTGACTACGTCTGGTGATACTGCATCTATGTTTCCCTTGACAGTTTTGTAGGAATACACAGGTTTACTGCGTAAGTACAGGACTTTTATAACTGTGCACTAAAGTTATCCTCAAGTGCTACACAAAGAATGCTAAGCAACACTGTTTTTAACTGGATTCAGATTAGTGGTATTGAAGACAAGTGTTATAACTACTTGAGCAAAAGGACAAAATGCAAAAGGGCAAACTGCTAAGTCCTGTGACCATTTATAGTGCACTTCTTGAGAGAAGCCCAGTATAACCAATGCAGAAGATGCAGAAGCTATGAACTGTCAGCACTCATAAAAGATCTTATTTTTACTCTTAAGGATCACAGAACACATTTTTACAATGTTTTGTTAGGTCTGATACACAACTAAGGAGAGGAAGAAATGAGTTCAAACAAGGAAAAGGTCACTATTAAAGTCAGATCAATGTCTAAATGGGCCAATCATGAACTTGCCCAAAACCAAGTGACATTCACATATTACCAAATCAATAACCTGGAAGAAAATGGTAGCTCATGTTCTAAAGCACATCAAACTTAGCTCTGAATATTAAGTACTAAATCATTTGATGCATTACTTATTAAATGAAAAGTAGATGTTTAAATAAATAAAACTAGAAGTTGCATGAAGTAAAGACTTTGTGTCAAAACTCCTGTTTTTCATAAAAATACCTTTTTCGTTGTTATGTTTATGTTATACTAAAAGAATAAATCTAGAAAACACAAGTATTGACTCTCTCCTCTGTTGATATGAAGAATTAGATTAGGTTTTACTATTAGATTTTTTTCAACATGTAGATCTTGTATGCAACCTCTGCGCATTAGCATGGAAGGAACCACATATGGTAACTGTCCAGGCTTTGGACTACGTCCAGGCTTTGCCTGTTGAAAGGCATGGGACTAAAGGTGGAACTCTCATGTTTTCCACTATCACAAACCATCATACTGAGAATATCAGAATACAAGATAAATAGACTGACGAAAGCTTAACTGGTAAAACATACATTTACTAAATCTTCTCCTTAGTTCTAATGCTAAAAGAAAAGTAGATGCTGAACACCTTTCTCCTCCTAGAACTAAAACATTAAACTGACTGACTGAGTGGGGTATAGGACAGAACAAATGAAATACTTCTGGTTATTCTGGAACAGTGCAAAATCTTGATAAAACTACCTTCAATTTTGGCAAGGTTGTTTTGGGGTTTTTTTGCACCTGTGATAAATTAACGTATGATCATATTTCTCATTACAGAAAATACACATATTACACATCGGCATTCAAGTTCCAAAAGTACACCATACTTATATAGGTGTTGGGGGTTGGTTCTTTCCCTTTTCCCTCTGTGGAATTTTCCCCATTGTCATGCTAAGATACCTGTTGACTAGGCCCTGGTGGCAAGAGAGAGGGGAGAGAAGAGGGAAACCCCACGAGATTCAAACATCCAGAAGAGGAAGCGGAACGCTCTGGCTTGCCCCGTTTTCCCCCTTGGAGTTTGGACGAGAAGGACGATCTCCACCTTCATCCTATCCCTGCCATCTCAGCGCCGGGAGTCATCCTCACTGCTGTCAGACCCTGCACTGCTGCCTCCTTGCTGTAATCTGCCACCATCCAGCACTCTGCTGAGCATCAGGACCGACACCGTGAGCAGAGGGCTCTCTCTCCATCTCTCTCTCTCCCCCTGGGACAGCTCTGCCATCACCCCCAGCCCTCCTGCAGCTCTGCGGGACCCGCCCGCCCCCAGCACCGGGAACTGCAGCTCAGGGAAAAGGTGCCTGCAGCCAAAAAACACTGGGACTGAGTTACTGTTCTGTTTGTAGCTAATTTCATAGCTGTTGTTCTTGTTTGTCTTGTTAGTTGTACTAGTAAAGAACTGTTATTCCTATCCCCATATCTTTGCCTGAGAGTGCCCTTAATTTCAAAACCATAATAATCTGTAGGAAGGAAGGATCACATTTTTCAGTTCAAAGGGAGGCTTCTGCTTTCCTTAGCAAACACCTGTCTTTCAAACCAGGACAATAGGCATGAAAATACTTCTGAAGTATATCTACTAAACTCATCCCCTTCACTGTCTACTTTTTTTTTTTCCAAGACAAAGGAAATGAAACTATCCAAACATATTCCAAATGCTTACTTTCAAACAAACAGTTCCAAATCATATAACAAAACTAAAAATACTCTATTAAAATACAGAAACTTACTTTATCATTTTCAATATTATGAAATGTTCCTATTCTATGTTCAAGAAACACATATGCATAATATCGAATTTCAGAAAAAATACTTTTCTGAAATGCACATGATCCAGTATTGAACAGTTGTGTGTGTATCTATATATATGTGTTCTAAATTTTGCATTGTTGTAGACTGACGTTAAGTCACCCCCTTCAATGCATGCCATGTATCTTTTACATATAAGAAACATTTTAAGATATTCCAAACAACATAGTACAAAAAAATCAAACCTTCCAGGATGATCTTGTCAAATTTACATTTTGTCTGTGTAAACCAAGTTTGCTAAAAAGTGGTAAGTTGACATTCAAAGAAAGCCAGCATATTTAAAAAAGGTGAGCTAGATTTTTAAAACTTGCATCGATAAACTGAAACACTATTTATTCAGCAGCAAGAGAAAACTCATATAATGTATTTTAATTAATATAGTTCCTGAAGCTGTAGTATTAGACCCGTGATAGCTTGTCAGGCTAGGATTGTCTATATATAAACCATATTGCAACCTCCACATAGTAACATGCTATTTTTATTTTATGTAACAGCAAAAAATATTATCTTCTTTACTGAGTTATAAAAGTACTAAAATCGTATTTCAATAATTCTTACTAAAAATGTTTAAATATTGATTAGTTTAACATTCCTAAATTTTCTAATTTAATATCCAACAGGTCACATATGCCACTACAATTCAGAGCTGAGTTCAGTGAATTATAATCCAAACTATTTTCATGATCAGAAAGACTGAATAACAGCAAAAAACACATTTATGAGTGCACACGTTTAGTACAGCATTTGTTTCCACCTACACAGTTTACAGCTCTAAGAGAATCACTGACATGTTCCTTTAAATGAGTAACAGCTTGGACAATACATACAGAATTTAATTAAATTAAAGCACAAGAATTGATGAAATAAATTACCAAAGAGCTCCTCTATGGCACCCTGAGTGAATACACATAAGTACTTCCTCATGAGTAACACACATAAGTACTTCCTCATGGAATGAATGCACCATGACAAAGCACTGAGCTCCAATCCAAGTGATGAAAATACAGTTTTAAAGACTTTTACACTTACCCGCCTATGGCAGAAGGGCAAGCCCTGTGCAATGATGCTGATGCTAAATATCTTCATCACAGTTTGGTGTGGTAGAGGTTCTTTGGCACTTTTAAGATCAACAGGAACCAAGCCATGGCTGATGGCAGTTTTCCCAGGTTTGGACATTTTATCGTTCCTACTTTGTCCAGTCTACTAACACTGCAAGAACATTGCTAAAATCTTTGCTTTAAAGTTGCATGACTTTTTTATTTTGTTTTGTTTCTTTAAGTTTCAAACTGGTGATTCAGCTCCCCAGAGCCTGCTGCCTTTGTCTCTAAACCTTCTCCTGCCAAGTGTCCTGACCTGTCTGCTGCTCAGTGAAGTGCAAGCTATCCTAGTATAGACAGGAATTAAACCACCAAGGGGCAGGCAGACTGCTCCTGTCAGTCAAACAGCTGGTGGACCTCCCCTGCAATGTTAGTAGTGCCTTTCTCCAAAAAGGGATCTGCAGACTGAAAAAGAAGAAAATCTTGACTGCCTGGATTTCTAATAAGCACAGTCACTTACATCTTCATTTTAAAGGAAGAATTTTCTTTTAATTTTTTTTTGTTTGTTTTAACAAGCTGGTATTACTCTTACAGAAGGAGATTGCAACTTTCAGAGGATAACAGTGCTGCTGCACGATCAATTATATCACTCCCAGAGCAGATTTCTTCCAAACTGTCAATACAATTAAATAAAAAACTGATCTGGACTTAGCTCTTTCTCAACCATGGTCTCTAAAAAGGTAATATATTGTCCAAAAGTTTAAAAAGGAATAAAAATGGATTTTTAAAATTTGAAAAAAAATTAGTGTCTCCTAAAAATTACAAAACTAGCTCATTTAATAAAAGTAGATGCTATATAGTGATTTTTAATTCCTTCCCACTGGCCTTTCTTACTTTTGTACAGGTACTCCAGTCTGCACCTCTTCCTCTCTCCCTGCAGGGAAGCACCATCTGATTGGCTTTTGCTCTAAGGATGCAATGGTACAGTAGTTTTCCCTCTTCTGGCCAACTCATTTCCCACGAGTTTGGGTACCAGTTTGCTCAGGCCTATCCATCACACCAGTGGAAGTATGAGGACTCTTCCTCCAAGAACATAGCATCTCTTAAAGGATATGGGAAGAGGTCTGCCTGCCCTTAGCAACAAACCCAAGGCCCATTTTTCAGGAAAAAAGTTCTTACTCCACTGAACGAACCTACAAAGCTATGTCTACTACTCATATTTTCCACAATTAGTTTACTTCCATTTTAAATAATTTCTTGATCAGATTAGCTTTCCTAATATGTCTCCATATGTTCCCACAATCCCCTTCTGGTGTCTGTACTTGGACACGTTTCTTAAAAACATATTCATATTTTGAAAATATTTTTGAGGAAAACTAAGTGGCAAGAAACAAAAGCCTATGAAAATATCTTATGAAGCTGCTGATAAGAGATGTAGAAGACCATCAAAGCTCTTGCACAGAGTCAGTACAGTCCAAAGCACAGTGAATAAATGATCATTAAGAAATCGTACAAGTCTCTTTATGCACAAACCAGCAAAGATAATTAACTGTATAATCATGTGAGGGCAAAAGAGGAAGTGGAGAAATACTTTAATGCTTGGAGCACAACAATGTAACTTGACAAAAGACTGCATTAAAATATGACTGTATTAGCATTTCCACTTAGTCCTTTGTTTCCCCTTCAGAAAACCAAGCTGTAAGCATGTCTCATTTGCATACTGAGGACCTCCCTGACCAAGCATTTGCATTTGGAAAGTTTTAAATAGGAAAAAAAAAAAGAAAAAATACAAATATCCCTAACATTTCATTGAGTGTGCAAATACATTACAGTAAGCACCTACTCATAACACAGTATTTTTCACAGACAAACATGACAATCCTTATTTCTTTACAGATGCTGCATACAGAAAAGCTGTGACAGAATGCTGGGTAGCACGGTGTTTTCTTCCACAAATGACTGGTTTTATTCTATTCTTGCATCCCATTCAGATGTTATTTGAAAGCACATTTAGATACCCATTTTCTTTTAAAAGACTCTTTACATTTCCTGGTTTATACTTCCAGCTAAAACTCCAAGGAACTGTTTACCGTTAGCCTGCACACAACACTAACAGCATTACTTTATAACCTCATTCTGAACTATTTCATATTTTACACAAGTACTAGGCTTTCACTTGACTGGAATGCTTCAGAATAAGTGTCTCAGAATCTCAGTTTTATTCAAATAAGAAAATTACACCGAAGTACTCCAAAGAGGGAAAAGAACAGCCTTTTCTTTTTACTTTGAATAACTAAAGTGAAGAACAGAACCAAAAGCTATAAAGAGACTAACTCACATACCCTATTGATGTATCACCCAAAAAGAAGCAACAGAACAGTTTTCCATTTTTTATTAATGTTTTAGTCACCATCTGAATTGTTCCAACAATGTGTGAAATTTACCAAAATGTAATATAAAATATAATTATATAAATATAACTTAAGATCAGATCAGGATCAGATAGAACATTCTGTATAAAGCAAGCCTTACTTTCTTCTTTAATAAATACTCAGTATGTAGTTTAGTTGCATACAGAATTGTCTGTGCTCACTAAGAGAAACTGCTAAACAAAACTCAGTTTTAAGAGTATTTCATTGCACAATTGCTGAAAGAATTCAACAGTGTGCCAGACCACCAGCTGTTATTGGCTGATACAAGAGCCTGGCATCTTACTACTTCACAGACTTACTCCCCACCTTTTTAAAAAAATATTAGCTCATAACATGCGTGCAAAATAGGAACATAACTTGGGCCATTTACAGATTTACATACAACTGGGGAGTAAACAAGACTCTAGTATTGCATTCTCCAAGGACTGCTCACCATGCCAGTTCTAGTCACAGGTGATTCTCACACTGAAAACACAAAAGTCAGGATTGTCGGCCCTTCTTCATTTGCGGTTTGAGAGAAAGTCCCAGTCGTACAATGTTTGTAATTAGTGTAGTCCCCTTTTAGTGGATAAAGCCATGGCAAAATAAGGCACTTTTTTTTGCCCAATGTGAAATCACAGAGCTAGATTTCACACTTTTCCACAGCAATAAGAAAAAAACTTTAGTTTTTACCTGTGTCTTCCCCCCCCCCCCCCCCGGTTTTTTTATTGCTGTCTCCCAGAAAAAAAAGACATGCATTAGCAAATGAGATCTTGTCCCAATTTTACTTCCACTTATCATCACTCCAGTTTTTAGTCTTGTATTTGCTACACATTGCTGACTGTAAGTGTCACTGTCTTACAGTAATGTTTAAAGGTCGCAGGCTAATGCTGGAAAGTTATAAAATTTTAATAAGTGAAACCAGAAAACAAAATGCAGTCCAATTTAAGCAGCAAGAGAGAAGACAAAAACAGTCAAGGCCGACTATCCCAGAAGTGTCAGAAATACATTGCATATTGTAGGTAACATTTATTTTTATATTTGTACTATACATATAGATTATCAATATAATTCTAATATAAGCTTCAAATGTAAAGCTTAAACAGCCACCCTACTGCTTTTATCTGTAAAAGAGTGTACTTTTTCATTATATGGGATGAGAACATGTATAAACCTGACAAATGTGATAATATGAAAATTTGAGCTTTAATGCCTTGTAATGCATTTTTCTAACATTCTGTTTCTAAATACAGTTGGACTGATTTCCAATGGTGCTCTTTTCAAGTGCCTGCCTCCTTTTAATCAGATCACATTTGAAATGAAATAACATGAAAGTGCCTGAAAAACTAGTATTCTTAACCTCAAGTTAAGGCTGTCATGAACTTTCAACTGTAAACATAAGAATCCAGAAGACTCCTGTTTCTTTTTGGACAGGCCAGTGAAGACATGCCTGTAAAATGAAAGCGTGTACAAAACAGCAATAATCTTTATACCTTTCAGTCGGAGTAATTCAAAGTCAGCTTTTTAGGATCTGTTTACCAGGAAGCAACTGTTTCAAAATTAGCTAGTTCATTCAGTATACTGAACTCAGGAAGGCCATAATTTTAAGATATAGATTTGTGAAATTATCCCAACACAAAAAAACAGTTCATGAAAACTTCCCAGAGTTTTCTTCTAGAGTTGTTTTGCATATTAACATTACTGGGAAAAAAACCAAAATCACAACATTTTAATATGGTGGTGGAGCAGTACACAACCTAGAGAGACCTAAATGAAGAATTTGCAAGTACAGAAAAACTGAAATGCAGATAGCAGAACACTAGACAGGGGCTCCACCATTCTTAACATCAGTGAACAGCTGCCCTCAAATGGATAAAGCAGAGAACTGCAACATTTGAAGTCACCTCAAATTAATCATAGTAGCATAATCACCTTCTGAATATATTTGATAATTTATTTCCTAAAGAATCTGTAGTAGGCTCTTCATAGCTGTAGCTTAGAGAATGCACTATAATTTACATTACACATAAGGCTAATTATTCATTTGCTATTCATGCTGGTTGCTGCCCATGTCTAGAAAGACCAAGAACCACTATGTCAGCAAAGCAAGGCAGCCTATACGACACTATTAACAACTTATCCAGCGACTTTGGTCCCAAGTTTATTTATGTGAGGGATTTCTAATACCAATATACAAGTAGTTTTCAAATGACAGATTGCATATTAGCCTGCTTTGTGCAGGTTAACAAATAAATTGTATAGATAAAAGGCACTGCTGAACAGAAGTTAACTGCAACTGTATTACTGGTGCTAGATAGAAAAAAAAAAACCCTACTGCTCTAAAATGACTGTTATATCCAAATTTATCCAGTACAAAAATCTGCACATATAAGAAAACATAATAAAGACTTCTGAAGAGGCTATGATGGAGACCAATGGGGAGGATAATTTTGATCTTTTGAGATCAAAATGTTCTCAAAAATGTACACTTTATTAGCATGCAAAAGGGACAAAAAAATTAGTAAAACATGCAAACTGATGGCTTTCTCCATTGTCCATGAGAAAACCTCAAGTGTAGACCTGTTGTAACACAAGCAACAGAAAGAACAAAGTCTGGCTCCAGGTTAGATTAATCTACAAGTTGAAATTGCACTTGAATTACACTATAGCTTCTCTAGGGCCTTATGGTACCACAGTGTCAGGGGACGTGATGAAAGCATCACTCTGAGCAGTCCAGGCATAGCAAACCTTTATTTCAGGCTTATGTGCTACTCTGAGTGCTGACTGCTAAATGGCTTTATACTGTAAAGGAAGGAATAAATGTTGACTGAACCTGTATACATGATCACAGCAAAACCCAATTCCACAAGGATTCAAAGATGCCTAAACAGGTGATGGCCACCTTGCAGACTTCCTCTCAGCAGTCTCTCCCCTTTCCTACATAGCTACCCTCTATTTATCTTGCAAACTTGTGTAATGTTAATCTCTCTTTTTGCCAAATCACGTGAAAATTAGCCAAGAGATGCATAAGATCTGGAAAAGATGACAGACAATGACACATGGAAGTCTCAAATGCACAAGTCTTGTTTTCTTTGACAACAAGGCTTAAGAACACAGTGAAGAAAAACCCAGATTTTCTTAACTTGGATTAACTCAAATGATAATTCCTGGTTATAATTCTGGCTCTGAAATCATATCAAGGCATGGTCATTATAAATTACTGTGTCTAACAGAAAAGAGCTACCTTACAATTTTTGCTCTGGAAGATCAAGAGGAGCTATGCCTTTTGTAACTGCTGATGGAAGATGGTACAACTTGTATAACACTCCTATATTAAAAAAAATTATAAAGTTTCAAAAAAATATAGATAAGGACAATGGTAAAGCTGCTGTCTGGCAAAAGACTTCACATTACACAAGACAGCACTCCCCAAAATCCACTAGTAGAGGTCAGGAAGATTAAATACCAAGTATATCAGCAAAGGGGAGATCATCAGAAAAACATACCTACTACATATTTTTCATGCCTATGTGCATGCTCATAACTGTTTAAGCATCCTGGCATTTACGTGTGAGTGCACAGAGACATAAAATGAGACTCAAATTTGACCTACTGGATTTAAATACTTGCGTATGGGGAGCCCAGCAGCAAGTCAGACTAACCAATGGCAAGGATTCACTACTCTCAGTATCTAATTGCAGCCACCAGTTCAAGCAAGTTTGAATGTCACTCTGCAATAAAATAATATCTCTACTAGATCTGTTCAATCCCACATCTGATCCTCTTTATAGCTGAAAGGAAACAAAAACATCCAATGGAGACTCTAGAAGCAAAAAGGAAACTATCACTTCACCCCTTCTATCTTTGGCCAGTTTTTCCCAACTCCTCAATAAACTGGCAGTAAAATTTGTCAGGCTTGTGAGCTCTGCAATAACACCAGTAAGTAAGAAACCTGAACATTCTCAACTTTCGTTGTTGCTAAGTCATTTTTTCCACCAGATTAGCAACTGTAAACAGCTCAAAAAGCAGCCAGATGCATGAAGAGACAAACAGTGTTTAGAAGTGGAGAGCAGTCAGGTCAGGCAAGAATGACTTATTAGATCACCTCTCTTTGTCCATGGATCCATTAGCATGTGATACCAGTCCCAAAAAGATGACAGCTTCCCAGGCATCTCACCAAGTGCGGAATTCCATCTCAAAAGAAAGGTAGGGGAACTTGCAGGTACATGCAGCTACAGGCATGGGATGTGCCCTCAATCATGACAGTACTACCACAACAGAACACATTTGCATTGACAGAAGGTAATTTTTGGTAAGGTCTCATGAAGTGTTTATAAAAACAACATAGACACTCTAGTAAAATGCATATTGACAAGACTATATAGTATCAATACTAATGATGCTATCATAATAACTATGAGCATCTAAAAAAAATTATGCCTACCTTACATAACTATTTGAAACTAGAGGCCTCTATTATCTAGCTTTACTCTACAAGCAACTACAACTTTATCACTGTATTTACAATACTATAGTGTCATGTTGTCATTGTCCCTTTTTTTGAAACTATCTTTAAAGCATGCATCTTCATTTCTCCAGTAATTATTTCAAAAAACATTCCAGGTATGCAACAGAAATCCAGCTGCATCATCTTGCACTTAATAAATATTCCAGAAATGTCTACCCAGTTCTCATTGGCTATAACAAGACCTGTTGGATAAGCAAGTTCAACTCTTTAGTCTAGTCAGTGTTGCAACAGCTGTTAGAAAGAATTTCTACAGTTGCTCTGTAGGAATTTATTTGCTGACCACTTATTTATGCTGATTTTGCACCTTTAAATAAAGCTGAGACAAGAATTAAGAACTGCAACGGAAGTCATACAATATTTAACACTGGATTAAAATGCAAGTCAAATTCCCAGCTGAGGATAAGCTGGGGGAAGGGAAAGCAGGTGTTTTTTTTTCAGCAAGGAGGCTGCTTTTATGAAAAGGTAAGATAAGGAACTGAAAAACTACTTTCCATACTGCAAAAATTAGCTTTTCTTACCACTGTATCACCCTTCCATGTAAAATGCAGCACTTTAAATGAGAAATTCTCTACTTATACAGCTACGCATACAAAAATGCACAAAGCAGTACCAAAATACATAAAACATGTTTCGAAATGATGTACAAAACACACTGAAAAAATGAGGTTTAGAGTTAGACCTTTCTTTCCAAATATTAAATGGGAACAAGAAAAATCCCCAAAATATCAAAAAAGGTATTATAAACATTTCCACCATCTTACACACTTAAACATTTTTTTCCTTCTGTAGTGGAATTCTGTCCTGACACTGTTTATTCAGCATTTTTTAAAAAATCCCAATAACACTCTATGAATTAGCTATGTTGACAACTGCCAAAATAAAAAGCTGAACAGTGCAATGTATTATATTTTGTATGTTTGAAACAAAATGGTTTTCTAGGCCTCTTTTGATGCAAGACTATTTTTCTTACCAGCACTGTAAAATACACATAAACACACATAAATCTAACAAATGCAACAAATGATTTTTACAATGGCATTCATTTGATAGAACCAAATTAAGCTACACAATCCTTTTCAGCTAGTAACAGAATATTGCAGAGGAGTGCGAGACTATTTATAAAGCTCAAGATATATGAAGTAAAGAATGCTCAGACCACAGAAAAAAACAGGTAATATGTGGAAGGGCTGGCATTCTTGATTGGTATGGTTGACTAAATCCAGTTTTGAGCTTACTGGCATTCTGGTACTAAACCCTGCCAAGAAAGATATGAAGTGCACCAGCATCAAATTCTGATTGGTACAGTGTGGGAAGAGTCAGAGTCTGTCAACAGTCTATCCTCCAAAACAAGTACATGGGAATACCTGCACACAGTGTGCAGCCTATCTGCTCTAGGCCATGGAATACTAGCAGTTTACACCAAAGCCAAAAATTGTGCAGAAGCATAAGTGCCTCTGAGTACCAACAGAAACTGTCCTCACTTTGGATGAAGTCCAGCTTAAAAGGCAAAGGACAGCATTATTACATTTGGCAAGAACTAATCCATATTGAATGATTTTGGTCTGATTTCTTCCATTTAGCTGCGTCACTTTATTTTATTTTTACATATTCATTTTAATTAAACCAATTATTTTCTACGTGTTTTAGGAAATCTGACCAAGATATCACAACCAAAGGAATTATGACATTGGCAAAATGAGTGTTTATTTGTTGTCTTTTAATTTTTTTTTAGTACTCAATATATTTGGGGCAATAATGATCACAGTAGCTGCCATCCTTAAGGGACACTCCATAATTTAAATGAGAAGAATAAAGAGTCCCCTGCCCACTTTGAAACACTGACTAGGTAAGAATGAGATTTGCACTTACAGGAAATGTTGCTAATACTTGAAAGTAGTGATGATTTCTGATGATGAATAAGGTGGAATTTATCCCTGCTGGCAATCTATGGTGGCAATAAGTACATTTTTCCACTTCACAGAGGGGCCAGGGGTTGAACAAATGTATTAAATTTTATAAGCAGTAACTGTGTAATACATCATGACACAGCTGAAAAGCATAGCCATTCTTACAAGAATGAATTACACTGAGCATTACTACAATTCACAGTTCACTCTTTTCATATTATGCAATATATGGTCAGGTAGTAAATTCCGCCTTTTAGTAGGAAAAAAGATTTTAAAAAGCAAGGTTTTACAAATAAATAGTTCATTTGGACCACCTTGATTTGGGATAGAATCTCTGCACTTCCTTAGTAAATGTGTCCTTCTCAGATCCTCTCCCTCTTCCCAAATTCTTGTTACAAACTAAAGAAACAAAATTTGAAACTAGCAAGAAGAGTAAAAAGCAGAAATAAGACAAAAGATGCCCAACAGCAATGCTTTCTGCTTGTATTTCACTGATTATTATCAAGATACCTATCTATCCACAAGAAATCATGATTTTCTCTTTTAAAACCTCAATACTACTTAACCATATAAAATATTACATCAAAAGCTGTACCATACAGAGTCAAGGCACATGAAGTTTTTTTAACATAAAACACATTTTATAGTAATTTGATGAATTCCTGAACTTTTTTGGCCAGGAGAGAATGGGCAGAAGTTTCACAGATTTTGCATGAAGTTTAGACAGCATCTTCATTAACCACACTATGGAAAAAAAGGGAGAACATGCTTGTGACAAAAAGAAACATTTATAGAAACACCTGTTCTAGGTTCTACAGGGATTTTTATAATAGAAATTTTACCAATAAACCAAACTGTAAAACTTTTACATAAACAAAACATAACAGCTCATCAATAAATCTACAGAAAATGCACAGTATATCATTACTACACAAGTACAGCTGTATGCATAGATCAGACACCATGCGCTAGCAAAGAAGAATAGTTCATGTGACAAAAATCATCCTTTGTGGATGGATATTAGATGATGTCTGTTCAAACATTTGCTGAAACAGCTTGGAAATTTTTTTAAGCATTTTTCCTGTTCAGAAATCTTTAAACTAGCAGAGAAATTGATATTGTCTACTTTCTCTCCTTATAATCAATAATATATAAAAGTATGTAAATTCCTTCACTGTGCAGAATTTCCTGAATGGCCATACATTCTGTAGGTAATGAAAAGTCTCCTACAGAAATAAAGGACATACTGTAATCTGCAAAATAGCTTGGTATGAGAAACATATCTGGAAAAAATGCTAGCTGTGCAGCAAACGTTAAACTTAGTTTTGGTCTTCAGATAAATTTCTAGTCCTCCAGCTCCCTAAGCTCATTTCAGTCCCCATGATTTTATAAGTATAAACATCAGCAAATGCAAGCTTACTAATTGTAGCTTGCATTTTTTAAACATATACTTCAAATCATAGCCAAAGGAATCTTCAACAATCATATGGGAAAGGATGTGTCAACAAAACCAAAAACTAACTTATCAGCAAAAGTTGTACTTTCTCCACACTTCAATTCATCATTTGCATTGTTTTATAACTTGTAATACCAACTTCAAAAGGAGAGGCAGCTTAAAACAGACAACAGAGCAACAGAAAACAGAGCAACAGCATCTACTGATAAATGCTCAAGAAAACACAGCTGTATCACTACAGACTGGAAATATTTGGGCTAACGATCACATCAGGCAATAGCATGTGCCACATTGTCAAAAACAGCAAAAGGAACAAATGGCATATTTAAGTGGGGCAGAGCTCTCAACTGTATTTGTTAGACAAGTCACATATCCCAGCAGAGTGAGTATACTAAAAGGATTCTGAAGCACATTTGAATGATTTCTACTTCATAAGACTGTTGTCATATAATTGGTTAGTTGAAATAGTACTACTGCACACTTTTTCTTTCATTCTTTTGGAAAAAAAAATCTCATTTTCATTTTGATGACAAAAATGCAGAGCAAAGACCACAGGGGCACTGAACTGACATTAATTTCCAAGTCTATGAAAAAGTGCGGGACAACAAGATGCTGATTCAGGTAGTTATCCTGAATGCATCAATTTAATTTATTCTACATAAAATAAAGTGATTTGGAAGTTTGAGTAACATATGCAAGTACCTCCTCAATATTTACCTTTAGGGAGCAATGCCTATGCCAAGCAACCAAAGGACAATTCAAGTATTTACCCTGTTTCTGCACCCCCTTGCCCAAGGCAGCTGGCAACTTTACTGCTTTAGGAAACTAAACAACCAATCAACATAGCTACAGGAGAACATACTAGACATGTCTGGTAAAACCCACCAGGAAGTGGAAGGTGTATGCCCTGATGTAGGCTTCACTACAAAGAAATGGCATTTGTATGTTGTCAGATGCCTCTACAGAGAAAACTGGCACAATCCAAAGCTCTGTACACTTATTTTCCAGTGTGGCTAGTTGAGGTAAATCCCTTGCCTGGAGTTTAAAGACTGACCTCAATTACTGGCATAGAAGTAGAAAATTTCTTGTGTCTTGCTCAGCAAAGACTTCAGTCTAGTAAGCAATCTCCATAATGAGAAACTAAATCAGCAGTACCTCTTTCCACATTTAAAAAAAAAACAAAAAACCCAAACAAAAGAAAAAATTTTAAAACCACCAAAAACCCTGCAACGATCTGCAGTGAAGGGGAAAATCAGTTTATATCTACTTATTAAATAGAATTTAGTAGTCCTAACTATGACCCACAGTCAGAATCAATGTTTTATCTTAAACTTTTTTCCTTTGCAGGCACAAAGATACTCGATTTTACTCTTTAAACAGAATCACCTACTCCACAAATTATATATTAAAATGGTCTTTGTTATAATATTTGAAAAAGTCATACTGATAAATGGTAAGACACCCCACATAAAGGAAAAAATTCCTTTTTATTATAAATTCCTTTAATTTGACTTGGACACTTTAACATAATAGTCAAATATCATTATTAAGTATTTCAACAACCTTGCATGACAAAGCTCGACTAGATATCAGAGTTGTTAGAGAAACCACAAACTCCGTTAGAAATAACGACTTTACTACAAACATAGCCCACATATCAATAAGCAGACTTCAAGATCCACTTACAGAGTAGGAAAAATTAGCAGAGCAGCAATTATGTAACACATTAATTTTATGTACAAGTGAAGGCATAGGAAAATTTACTTAGAAAATGCAAAAGTATACATAAACCTCTATAAGCCTTGAGAAGGAAATTAAAGAATAAATTAACACAGTCAAGTAAAAGCACAGGAAGTAAAAAGTACTTTTCAAACAAAACACTGGTATTTGTAGAAAAGCATGCTGCAGGTTAGTAAAGTTGGAGAAGTAACTTGCTATCTACAGAGAAACAAAGAATCTTCATTCCTTCCATGGATGCATTAATATTTAACAAACTACATCTAATGACAGTTGTGCAACCTTTTCAAATGATCCTGAATGCTTGGAATGATTAGCACTAAGTTGTGGAATTTATAAATGAGAAAGAAGTCAAAGATAGGAAGTGTTGATTTATATTAATTTCCAAGTATGAATATTTTTAAAATTATTACCACCCATACAAAAAATAAGGCTTTGTATCAGAAAAAGAAAAAAAAATTAAGCATCAAAACTTGCTTGAAAATAACTAAACTGTCATTGCAATGCAAAAGGAATTCCAACTGGCAGTTAGGAATCATAGAATCATTGGAAGGGACCTCTGGAGATCATCCAGTCTGATTCTCTGGTAAAGAAGATTCACCTGGAGCAGATTGCACAGGATCATGTCCAGGCATGTTTTGAGTACTTCCATAGAAGAAGACTCCACAGGCTCTCTGGACAGCCTGCTCCAGTGCTCTGACCCTCAAAGGAAAGTTCTTCCTACTTTTCAGATGTAACTTCCTATCTTTTTGTTTATGCTCATTGCCCCTTATCCTGTCACTGGGCACCATTGAAGAATTTTCCCCAAATATCTAAACGCCTGCCGTTAAAGCTTTTGTATGTTTGACAAGATCCCCCTCAATTAAAAAATAGAATCATAGGAAGAAGCAAGAAAAAAAAAAAAAAGAACTGCCAATGCTTTTTCTGTTGCCTTTTTTCAACAATCAGAGCAATTTTTATGTGAAGGTAGCCTTTGCGACAGTTTTAGGCAAATTATTACTTACTTTAATACCATAAAACATTAACTGAAAGGCATGAAGAATCTACATACCTTTTTGCATGTGATCCTTGCAAAAAAAAAAAAAAGATAATAATCTTTCTGTAGTATGAAGTTTTTTCTCTTTCTCCTGTGTACTCAGAGCAGAGAACTAAACATCGCATTCTCATCACACAGGCCATCTGAAAATAAGTTTAATACTTGTTCTTTTAAAGGAAATATTCCTACATCATTTCCTATACTGGAAGCATATTTCCTGGGAAATAAAAAATACTGAGTCCTTCTGTTCCAGTTACATTTATTCCCTACACCTAAAAATCATGCTTTAGGCTTTTAGCTACAGAAGCAAGGAAAACCTTTGCAAAGGAAGACCAAGCAAGTCTGCATAGGGCTGCAGCAAAGCACTAGCAGCCCCCTCTGCTGCTCAGAGAAGGAGAAAAATTATTAACAAACACAAACCACCCTCCACCTACAAACACTGCAACTTTTGCTTAATTCCATGTACTGCCTGTACAAACAAAAATTAATCTGCTCCCAAGGATCAGCATTTCTGTAATCATCTCTGAGTCCCCTTTATTCACCTATCCTGCTTTTAGTACATCAATAATTCTGACAATAACTGTAGCCTTTCACACAGGAGTCATTCCCACTTTACATTTGCACAAAATGCTCAGTGCAATCTTACATTTCCTCAGTTTAAAAAATTAATGCTGCCTTTCTACATAAAGCCAAAACTCCCGGAAAAAATAAAACCTTATGTACTGGAGTGACTTTATGATGCTTGTATCCCCAGTCATCTGTTCTGTTTGTGCTGGATGTTATGTTCTGCAACTTGGAGACTGGATTCATGAGTGAAGGGGGAGAGAAGAGGTGCAGAATTTGTTGTCAGAGACTGCACTCATTTCCCCACATCCTTCACACTGTGTTGTCTGCAGTGGACAACAGGAGAAAGCTGTTCTTTGTTTTTAGTTAGTTTTTGACTAGCTGAGACAGAGAAGTTCCCTGCATTTTTTTTTTCCTTTTTCTTGGAATTGTTTGAACCTGCTCTGGACTGCAAACCCAGAGAAGCACTGGGAGCTCGCACCTGTGTCCCACCGGGCCTGGCCTGGGCTGTGGCATTTCCCAGCACTGGAGGGACTGGGAACAGACTGAGTGAGCTGGGCTGCAACCCACGAAAGGGACTCTTCTGAATTTGTCATCTATTCAGAGTGGCGAGAGGTTTTTTGTTTAGTATTGTTCATTTTTGTGCTGGGGAGTGCTTTCCCTGTTAAATAATTTTTTTTTCTCACTTCTCTCCAAGGAAATATTTTCCTGAACCAGTTAGGGGAGGGCCTGCTTGACTCTGCTCCCCAGAGGGGCCCCATTCAGAGTTTTCCTCCCAAATTTCCCCTAAAGCAGGACACCTTCTTATCTCTGGGGCTGTACACACAAGCTTAGACCAGGCACCCTGCAGCAAAAAACTGTTGCAACCTGCACCATTTAAGAGCAGAAAGCTCTGTATGCAAGCAGGGCTTTAGATTTGTCTCAGAATTGAAGAGATGGGTATTTAAGATCCAAAGGACAAGTTTTCCTGTGGTACATCCTCTTCCAGCTCCACCCAAGTCAATCCAGTTTATTTCTTGTATCTTCCCTCCCTCTACTCTACTATGTGAATAAACAATCAAGAAGAGGCACTCCTGGACAGCACCATTACTTACACACACTCTCTTGTCACTTACACAAGTACAAAAGTATTATGTAATATCCAAATGGATAGTATGGTATAAAGTATGGTAGAGGATGCTGCAATCAGAGTACACTGGTTTTACACAAAAATTAAACTGCTTCTCAGCCTTTACCACTGTTGTTTTGTAATACATGTCATGTATTAAATGTATCTATTAAAAAAGTCTTATTACCTTTAGTAATGAAGCAAAGAAGCAAATGCTAAAATATGACAACTTCTGAAAGGGTATCAAAGTGTTTTGTGTGGTTGTTGATGCAACTACACAATAATTTTTCATCTTCATTTTAGCTGATCTGTTTCCTTGAAAGCTCTGCTAACCAACCAACCACAACCCATAATTCTGCAACAAGCAAACATGCATCTGAAGAGAAGACTAATTAGTGAAGTTATTGGAGGGTTCTGCACACAAGAATGCCTGACCTGTCATGAGAAGTCACCATCACAATCCAAATAGTTAACACAGAAGTAACATTTCACATTCATAAAACCTAATTTGCTAAATTTTATGACAACCTCAATATAAGAAAAGGAAATAAATGTTTAAGTAAGTGAGGGTTGTTGCAAAGATTCTTGTTATGAACAACAGTGCCTGTTGTCCAGATGGATAAAGCATCTCACATAATGGGCTCAAACACTCCTTCAGAAAATCCTCCAGACAAGTAGAGCAGACGAAAGTGTTTTCTGAAACCCCAAGCAAGAAAAATGGCTACGTACCAGCTAACAATCTTATTGCTCCACCTGTTCACTTGGATTTTAAAATTCAGGTCCTTACATAATACATTTCATTCCTGTTAGTCTGATATCAAGTAGCTATTTTGCTTACACCATAGAAATCTGTGACAATATTTGCTGGAAATAATGCAGCTAATGCTTTTCATGAATTCATCTGTTTAATTTTTTTTTTAAAGTGGATATTTCCTAACTGAGGTGGCTTCAACATAAAAGACATTGAATATTAAAAGTATTATGCAATATTTAATTTTTATATAAATATAAACTAATTGAACAAAATTAAATTTGTAGGAGCTTGCAAACAAGTCACCATTAATTTTTTCCCCACAAAATCAATTCCCCATCAAACCTATACCAGAGATGAATGAACCTGTAAATTACTGTAGCTGTTTAGAAACAATTTCTAATAAAATAAAGAAGCCAATGCTCCTCTAAATATGAAAAGCTTTTAGCAGTTCCAGAAAAATAACGTATCTTAATGGGAACCAAAATCACCAATAAAAAACAAAATATTAATGTATACTGAAGTCATTACTATTTATAAACTATGAAACTGGGAGTTGCAGAAACGGTTATGCAAAGACAACAAAACAGGAATAAGTTAAAGATTGTATCAAAATATTTTTACAAATTAGAACAATCAAAATATTTCAGAAATACCAAGTAAACCTAATTATTTACAGGAAAAAAACTTGGAAAAATAAACAGAGTACAACCAAGATAACCCTATGGTGAAACCCAGGTGTCAGTGCAAGAGAAAAGAAGGCACTGGTTGACATAAAATAGGATTATAGCATTGATGACATTTTCATCCACAAAATCATGCTGGTATCACCTCTGACATAAACACCAATTTTGATAAACATAAAATACTGCTGGCATGATATATCTGCTAGTACTACAATTTCAAGAGTATGAGCACAGGTAGACAAACAATTTAAATCTCCAGTAAGCAAGAATGATAATTTACAGAGCTGTTTCACAGTGATGGAAACTGCCAGTAATATATTCTTGGCCTTGCATTGCAGCAGAATCCCACATATAGAGGGATAAAAGCATTTAAGTGCAGTTGAAATAAGGGATGTAAGAGTATTTGCTTATGTTGTAGTTAATTTTTACCCAACAGAATTCAATTAATACAAAGTCATCACAGAGCACTGGAAATGGATGCCACAAATACAATGCAAACAGTAAAGAATCAGCATCAAAGTCATGTTTTTGTCAGACTGCTATATATATTTACTTAGCCCTCTTGTGCTATTTAGTATTTTTAGAACAGATATGACAACATTTGACAAGACACAGATCAACTGGAGTAAAAATTAAGAAACAGTAAAGGATCTGTCTGACATGTGAGAAAACCCTGGTCACTTTAATACAACTGAGCATCAGTTCTTTAGGTACAAAGGACACAGGCCAACCTTACAGAACAGAAAGTTCTCTGATAAAGGCTTGTATTATATTAGCACGTTTGGCACAAATCAGCCAAACATGAACTCCCAAAGCATGGAGTTATTTGATACGTAAATAGGTAAATACATTGCATAAACAAATTTTAACTGTCCTTGGCACAGCTGGTACTGGGTTTTAATCACAGTTATGATACCATAGAATCATTTAGGTTGGAAAAGGTTTCTTAAAGTCATCAAGTCCAACCATTATTCTAACACTACTACAAGTCAAACACTAAACCATGCCCCTAAGTGCTTCCTCTACATGTCTAAATACCTCCAAGAATGGTAACCACCTCCCTGAGGAGCTTGTTCCAGTGTTTGACGGCCCTTTCCCAGAAGGAGTGTATCTTAATCTAAATCTTCCCTAACGCAACTTCAGACCAGTTCCTCTTGTTTTATCCCTTGTTACCTGGGAGAAGAGGCTAACCCTCACCTGGCTGCAACCTCCTTTCAGATATTTGTAGAGAGTGATAAGGTCTCTCCTGAGTCTCCCTGGGCTAAACAATACCAGCTCCCTCAGTTGCTCCTCACAGGACTTGTGCTCCAGATCCTTCACCAACCTCATTACCCTTCTCTGGACTCTCTAAAGCACCTCAATGTCCTTCTTGTAGTGAGGGGCCCAAAACTGATCACAGGCTTTGAGGTATTGCCTCACCAGTGATGAGTACAGGAGGATGATCACTGCCCTGGTCCTGCTGGCCACACTATTGCTGATACAGACCAAGATGCCATTGGCCTTCTTGGCCGCCTGGGCGGACACTGGCTCATGTTCAGTTGCTCTCCAGCAGCAGCTCCAACTCCTTTTCTGCTGGGCAGCTTTTCAGCCACTCTGCCCAAGCCTGTAGCACTGTATGTGGCTGATGTGAGCCAAGAGCGGGATCCAGCATTTGGCCTTATTAAGCTTCATACAGTTAGCCTTGGCCCATCAATCCAGCCTGTCCAGACCCCTCTGTGGAGCCTTCCTACCTTCCACCAGATCAACACTCCCAACCAACGTGATGTCACCTGCAAACTGACTGAGGGTGCAGTCGATGCCCTCATCCAGATTGTTAATCAAGATATGAAGACATCCACAATTCAAGACGAATGTTCCAACACCAGAATGCTCAGAGAAGTATCATAACAAGAACAAAAAATAGAAATATATGCCCAGTGTTCCCATTGTCCTTATTATTTACATTTAAGAGTTCTATCAGGGAAGAACTTGACTGCACAAAGTATGGAGAGAAAAAAACCACATTTCTTAAACAGCTCTTCAATACAACATGCAAAAACAACAAAATTGTAATAGTTGGAAAAAGACAACAGGAAGAAGGCAGCGTAAAGGTGGAGAAGTTTAAACACTGATGATAACTCACAAAGTATTAAACTAGGCTTGTGAGAGATTTGCCTTGCTACACAGTTTCCTGTTTTCAGTGACATTTTTCTAAAAATAAGGTTTAGCTTGCACAGAAGTCAATAAAGAACAACCTAATATTTTATGTTGGAAATCATAAAAGGTAACCACAAGGATCCTTCTAGACTACTGTGTGGTGTTGGTGAATGCAGTGAAATCTCTCCTGAACCACCGGCCTTCTCATTTCAAGTGCCCATGCCCTTTACCCATAACATTTTCATAACATTATAGCAGCAGTTATTTATCAGTTATTTGCACAGAGCAGTAGTATGAGCCAAATATTTTTATATATTTTATAGATTGTTATATCTATTATAAAAACATTATATAAAACATGAGTATATATAAAAATTATTTGAATATAAATACAACGGGGTTTATGCTTCTGATGATGTTTTTCAGGTAGAACACAGCATGCTTGCTGCTACTAAGGTGACAGCCAGCAAACCCAAGCAGGGTACACTGTGGTGTTATGGGCGAAATATGACATTTCCTTCCTTAGCCACACAGAATTGTGCAGGTCAACCAAAAAAAAAAAAAAAAAAAAAGTCAGATTAGAGAAAAGACTTTATTCAGCAGTTTATGAGGAAAGGAAGAAAAAGTAGAAGGGCACAGAACAGAGATATTAAAAAACTATGATGAACTGTACAACATCTACACTAGTAGCAGTTGCTATTTTGTTCAGTCTCACAATTATCTCTTGGTATTCGGTAGCGTAATGGTTTTGGTTCATCAATTTTAGATTTCCCAGCCACCGCACCAATTTATATGGTGGGTTTACTGTTGGCCAAGAATACTTACTTTCTACTGCAAGACAGGATTAGGAGAAGAGCAAAGCAGGCTCAAACTTTAAAGGGTATAAAGAAAAACTTCATTAATAAAAACTAAAAGAAAAAAAATAAGAATCAGAATAAAACCTTCAGAACACTTCTCCCTCCACACACTCTCTTTTCTTTCCCACTGACAACGTACAGAAACAATTCAGTTTATCACCTCTAGAATAGTCTTTCTTCAGTTCACTTACGGAGTCTCTCTTGTCATGCTATGGAGACTTCTCTACAAGAAAACAGCTCTCCTGGCTTCAATTTCACAGTGAATCAGCCACCCAGGAGAATGGAAATCTGATCACTGGGTAAAGTTCCTCCCCTTGACTTACAGCTTTCCCCACAACTGTTTTGGAGGACTCACTCTTTAGCTAATGGGGTACACTCTTAAGAATGTACTGTTCAGAAGCAAAAGTTCTCTTTATCTATCTCTGAGATCATCGTCATGTCTGGGAACAGAGGTCTTCTTCTTCCCTGGGGGCATAGGGTCTTGATCACTCTTCTCTCTCTTTGTTCAAACTTCTCATGGGTTCACAGCTACTTCAACATCTGCTTACTCAGCATGGATGACTTTGATCATGTCATGCAATTTTAACGCTTCTCCCCCCATGCTTTTTTCAATGAGTTACAGGGGAAAAAAAGAGTCTGATGTAACAATCATAGCTTCAGTATACCTCACAAGAGAATTTCAGCCCAGGAACAAGGCATCTTCTCATCTCCTCCCATCTGGGACCTGACTCCTTGCTTACTGACCTTGATGCCTTCATGTTGTTTCTCTATATGTCTTCACTTTGTACTTCTCTTTCACTTGAGAGAGAATCAATATTTGCAGGTCTCATCTGTAAACTGAAAGAGTTAATATCTTGCCCAAGGTCTGCAGAGGGTCATGTGGTCCCTGCCAATTGGCTTCGGGAGTTATTTACAGTGGAGAATCCTTCAGCAGCCACGCTGGGGGGAAGGTCAGGATCTTCCAGGGGTGTAAGCCAGAACGGAGGTGGCTGCTCTGGCCACACGGCTGTTTTTCGGCTTTTGCTGCATTTAATTCCAGTAATGGGGCTGATGGCTTCCCCTCCCCTTGCCTGGCAGCCACTGAGGCCCAGCCTGGTACCCCAGGCCACATGAGCCACAGCAGAGGGGGCCCAGCCGAGCTCGTAGCCACTCCTGGGGTGTAGCAGACCCCGGCTCAGCCCAGGCCAGCAGTGGGGCAGGGTTTAATGTTGGTAAGATATTAGCAGTCACGGCCTGGCCCAGCCTCGGCTGAGGCCCACAGCCTCCCCTCCCTCACCCGGCCACTGGATGGGAGGGGGAAGAACTTCTTTCTGCAAAGTTTGGAAAGCAAGAGAATTTTTTCCCTGACTTGTTTTTAACGTGTATGTTCACAGAGGCATGTTCAGTTTTCTTGGTGGTTTAACAGGTTGTCAGGTCTCAAAACTAATCACTGATTGGTTTTTATCAGACATGGAGAAAGCTCTTAGCAGATCCTCTCAGAAGAATAATTTCCATGTGTGGCTTCTAGCCTCCTCACAAAAACTCAATTAATACAAAACAAGCACAGGTAGTGGCAAAAGTATGCCCATATGTACAAGCAGAACAAACAGTGTTGCATTAGGAATGCTTCTGAGGAGCCACGTTTACACCTGACACACAAACATGAAGTAGGGCATTCAGTCATCACTGCCTATAATGGTGGCACAAAGCAAGTTTCACAGAGTACAGAACACAGCAAGGTAATTCAACCAGAGTTTTAAGAATTGTAATCAATTACAAACACTGAGGAACATGTCTGAAAAACTAAAAATAAGTCCACCAGTTCAAGTCTCCTGGGATGACTCTATCCTCAACAGGTAGAAGCAGAAATCCCTTGTAAATATAGATAATGAGTCTGCTAACACTCCCTTCTCTTCTTAAAAACAGCATATTAATTAGTCATGCTTATTTTTACTCTGGTAATTAATTCATGCTTTCACAGATGTATTTCCACAACACTTTCTAAAACAGAATGAGTTCCTCTGGTTAAATATTGGTCTACTAATGAATTGGTAGCATTAAATGTTGCATGTTGTCCGTTCTAATGTGTAACCATCCTGCTGAGCAGTGCTAGCTGAAGCAGCTTTCTAACCTGTGCTGATACTTCAGGTACACAGTTGAAACTTCCTAAAACAGAGCTGCACCATGAAAAAATTCCCAGATATGGTTTGCTACCTGTCTGCCCAACAATTCTTGATGAAGCACAGCCTGGGAACAGAGCACAGACAAAAATGGCCAGCCCTGCACTGAACATGCAGGGCAACTATCAGACCACACAGAAATTTTGAATCTGTACAAAGATCTTTCAGACATCTTCCCTCAGGCTAAACCAGCTTCTTTCAGTTCATATCAAATACTCCTCAAGAAAATAAAGAAAAAGCTACATTCATTATTGAAGTTAATAATAAAAACCTTCAAAACTGGCCACCACTGAAAATTATGTTCTGCTATGTCTGTACATAATCTGAGTATAGTTACTTACAAAGCACTTCAACAAGTTTCCAATTCAGAGACTTAGAAACATATTTTTGAGTATAAGAATTTCCTACATTAAATATTGTCCATACTGGATGCAAGTTGTTAGATGATACTCAATAAAACATACTAAATCCAGGAAAACCAACGTGCTGAAATAAAACCAAGGATTTCAGGTCTAAAATCCAATTCAGTGATATGAAACATAACAGTATTACACTCCAAATTAGAAACCATATGCTTTGGTACCTTGAAGAGTAGAATTATAAATATAAAATTATAGAAAAACATATGTGAAAACATTACAACTTTAAAAAAAAACCACATGTGAAAACATTACAACTTTTAAAAAATCAAAGATGTTAGCTGAGATACCTTAAACACGGAAGTGAATTGCATACTATTGTTATTAACAAAAGCATCACTGTAGATTCCAGAAACAAATGCTCACCCTATTTACCTGTTCCGGTGCACGGTCAAGACTGATTATCTACCTCTTTACATTTATGATCATACTCAACCTGTTAACTTATGCTAACTGACTTTTTTGTGGCTTTGTTTTATTTTTTAAATCAGGATGTATTTTTCAAAAGCAAAATTTAAAGTTTGAGGAGGTTTTGTTTTTTGAAAGGTGAGAGGAGGCTAGCTGTTCTATTAACAAATAATGAGTAAGAGAAAGTAATTTGTCCATACACTTAGGAAGAACATTCCTCCATAAGAACACTGGCCCACTCCTCTTTCTTACTAGCCAATTTCACTTCTTTTTTATTTTGTTGCTCCTATGAGTTAACGGAATTCCTTCTTCCCAAAGAACTTGGAAAATAAAGTTAACTACAAATGCAGCCAATAATTTCTTTTTAATCTAAAATGTTAGGTAATAAAAGCAGAAATAAAAGTATGAAGATTACTTTCCAGATTCTTGCTGCAAATCTGAACTTTTCAACAACTAGGTTCATGGTCCTCACAAACAAGGTACTGTAAGACATTATGTAATGACTTCCTAACTGAATGACTGGCTATCACTTTTTTAAATCTGTATTTTGTCAAGAAACTCAGCAGGCCAGCAGGAGGGACTTCATGTTTCTGTAATATTCCACCCTACTTTTTCATCACAATGTTTTCATCTAAATGAACCAGAGCTTGTTTGAGAAAACAACACATCTTACCTTCCCTTCTAGCCCACTTGGAGAAGGAAAATAGCATAAATAACACCAGGAGGGTCTTATGTAAAAATATTTATAAAGAAACATCTTGCTATTTTGGCCACAGTCATCAGAATGCTATTCCTTAAAATATATAGGGGTATTTGCTCATGTCAAATGCATGCAAATATTTTTATTATTAACAGATAAAACAGCATAGCTTTTGAGTACTACATAAATTCTTCACTGTAAGCTCTTTGGGAAACAGAATGTTTACTTCATGGCAACATTTTAGTTTATGCTAAATGTGTAAATTTTTTTCCAAAATCCAAAGTTAATATGGATTAAGAGCACAAAAAAATGCAGCTTCTCACCTTTGTCTTCATGTAGAATGGCGATGACTGGTGAATGGGCAAGTCCATGAGGCTGTTGGAATTTGTGACACTATTACAGTTACAATGTTCATCTTCTCTACTGCTGTCATCAGACTGATCAAAATCATCACTGTCCTGGTCCATTTCCTCCTCCTCTTCCACCTCTTCCTCTTGATCACCAGCACGTTCATCATCATCTTCCTCTTGGTTACAAGTGGAATCTTCATCCACTGTAATAAGTCTGTTATTATTTTCTTCTAACTGCTCCTGCTGAGACTCATGCCTGTCATCAGATCCAGGATCTTCTCCTCCTATCTCCCTGTTCCTCCCAAAGTGTTGCTCCTCTTGTCGTCTTTGCTGCTGCTCCTCCACTTCTATGACCCGATTCATCTGCTCCTCATCTACTTGGCCTGAGGAAGCATTACCTCGAAGAGATCCACCAGTACGTCGCCTCTTGCTGCCCACAGAGAGCAGTTCCTGATTCATTTCCAAAAGCCAGCTTGCTACTTCTTGGACCTTGGCTAGGCTATCTGAAGATGCAAATGCTTTCACATTCTAAGGAGATAAAGAAAAAGCAGAAAATTACAAAAATTGCTTATTTTTTTATTACATAAAGCAGCAAAAACCTATTTCATGGTATTATTCCCTGCAAATAAAAACTTAACAGGAAACAAGGAAACTTGACACACAACTAGAAAAAAATCCCAAAAAAACACTACAGGCAACTTTCTAGCAAGAGAATGACTTGTTCTGTCAGTCTGATCATAGTCTCTTTAAGCACCAGATTCTGCAAAATTCAGAAGAACTAGTTGCCCTTCTAGAGAATCCACAAGAGCCATTAACATTCACGTTAGCAGAAGATACAAGTATGCAATACTACTTGCAAAAAATTGTACACAGATCATTTCAAATGGCATTTATTTTCCCTCTCATTTGATTACGGACTTTGCATATTATTCAAGAAACAAACTGTTTTCGGTCTTATTATGCATTTAGAGCAGCATATTTTCAGATATAATTGAAAGTCTCATTTCTTGTTATTCTAATTTCCTTTTAGATTACTAAAGAAGAGAACGTCCATTAAAGAATACAGCCTTATCACTGCCAAGTCTTCAGCTGGCCAGAGAGATACCCAGCGGTCAAAAGAAGACATCACTAGGCAACCTGTGTGGCCCCAGAAATGGCACATACCTCACCTGGAAAAAAAAAAGATTTTTAGTAGTAAAGTTACCCAAAGTCTAAGAAGCTACAGTAACTGCTAAATGAGTCTCTGAGATATTAGAAAAGGCCAAAATTAGGTGTATTTTAATAGAAACTGAAAAACACTAATACAATTTCCTAATTATTCATGCATTCAGTTACCCATGTGTCTCCAAGCAATATATAAGAACGGGGGACTATAACACCAACTAATTAATTATTAAATCTGGTAACAGATTTCCAGCTATATAGTCTTTGAGGCTGGCACATCCAGACTCTGGTTTTCCTAGATTCAAGCAATGTGTTGAGTAGATGAAGCCAGACACAACTTAACAAGTAGTCAGATCCAAAGGCCATCAAAGCAGTACATGAAAATGTGTACAGAGAGAAATTAGCTTTGTCATTGTGTATAGTCACTGTACTCAGGAGCCCAGAGCCCTACCCACCCACTCAGCAGGCCACACTGTGAGAGAGCTTCAGAAAGCACAACACAAATACCAGATGGGAGCACAAGTTCTGACTCCCCTTGGAGTAGGATGTTTCCATGAGTACTTCAGCACAGGATGATAATCTCTGAACCTCCACCACCACCACCCTCACCCCCTCCCTTTTCTTAAGTCACCTATCTCTTAGAGTTTAATTTTTTCTTTCTTTTTAACAAAAAACCTAGGGCCTTGTATGATGGACAGGGAACAGATAAACACCAACTTTACTCCATGACACTTGCAAAAACATTCACCTTATTGGTTAGTAGGGAACAAAGTACCAGAAACCAGAGCTCTATTGTAATTTTCAGTGTGTTGTACCATAAAAGGTACAGATACACACTTACAGGTGTTTTCCCACTCTTTCTCTGAGGCGGATTCATAGCTGGGATTCTGCACTTCTCTGCACCTTTCTTCCTCTGGGAAACACTACTTACATCCAAAAGACAGGGTTCTCAAGTTTTCATGTATCTACCCAGGTGATGATTGCTCCAACTAAAACCTTGTAAGATCAGTCACAAAAATAGGTGTTCAAAGAAAGTATCCATTAAGTTCCAATCAGTGAAAGAGAAGGTAACACTGAAACACAATTAAGTGCCACACATTCAATGGAAGGAAACAGACACTGAGCTGACTCACGATTTTTCAATGGAAAAAGAAGCTTTGGGTGCACGTGACCCAAACCAGAAGCTAAGGTCTATGTTTTTATATTCAAGTGGTAGCAAGAGCAAATGTGTTTATTTTTCTGTGTACAGTAACTAGCACTTAAGAAAGATGACATAGAGAGTGCTCTCTAAGAGAAATGTTTTCATCTTTCCCCAAAGCTCAGAAACCTTAGCATGTGGGAGTGATGTTTAATAACAACATTTCATCAAAAGTCAAATTGCATCAATCATCTGATGGTAATACAACTTATGTATCAGGCTTGCTACATAGTTTGGGCATTATGAATGAAATAATACTACACCTTATTTTCTCAACATGGAAATTTGAAGCACTAAATAATGTAAAAATTGATAGTTTAATGAAAAAATTAAAAAAAACCAGCTGAACAAGAGGTTTACATCTTCTTAATCTGGAAATTTCAATTTCCACTACAAATGTTTATGTAAGTAGCCATGGGTATAGCTTAAAAGTTTAAATGTATTTTTTTTCAGTATCAGCAGCAATACTGCTTTCATTTATACTTGATAAAACTGCAAATGCTGCATTTGTTTCAATTGTTTCATTTAATACATACTTCCAATTTGTATCTGTAAGCAACAGACATAAATGGTCAGCTTTGAAACGTTAAAGTAATCAAATGCAAGAATACAATAAATGTTTAAGTGACAAAAATATCACTGTTGTTACTGTTATTATACTCAAATGAAATTCCAGCCAATTAAAAGTGTCCACAAGTACTAGCATATGTTATTAATTATTCCTACATTTTTGAGTGACCATCAGTTCATGAAATTAGCTTTAGTTATTAGTGGTTTCCATTTTACTCTGCACTTGCATGAATAAATTCAACTTTTTTTCAAGAAGCCTGTAAAACACATTATCAAAATTTAATTGCAAACAGTGTTACATCTGAAATCATCAGTATGCAGAGGTGATGCATTTGCTAAATACAGATGGATGTACATTATCTGAGAGATTTGAAACATTAAAGCCTTCTGTCATGTAAGTGCTTTCAGAATTAACTATTGTCAACTAATACACGAGATATAAAATTTTCCATATATAAGGTAGACAAGAAATAAGAAAGGATTAATATTTTGCCAGAAGAAGTGTACTTACAAATCAACTTCCGGAAAACTGAAGTTATGTGTTTTCAGCTAATAATGTCTCTTTGACTTACACAGTCAGAGACCAAAATTACTCACATCAACTAAAAACCAGAAGAAATACTGAGGAAAGCTAGTTTTTCCTACCTGTCTCAGACCACAAAGGGTTTTTTTGAGACAGACACCAAAACATAGCCAACCAAGTGGCAAGACTTTGCATAAACATGCAAAATTCATTAAACTTGGTCAATGAATCTAACTTGGCAATTCCCAGGTAAGTTTCTTAACACTTGGCATTGTATGGGAAAACAAAATGCAAGAAACCCCTAAGAAAAATGGAAGTCTCCAGACTGATCCAACAGCAAACTCAGAGCTGGTGAAGGCATCCCACACATCTTTTGAAGACCACATGCAGCGCCCAGCTCTACTGAATATTAAAAGTTACTTAAGTGTAATTCTTCAGCTTTATCCATTACATTTTCACAGAAGCTAGATTATAAAAATTAATATGAACAACAGTTGCTCAAAACAAGAAATACTAAACAATACTAGAAGGTTAAAGGGAAAACTGCCAAGGTTATCTGTGACAACAGGTTGCATTCTGTACTGCAAGGATGACCACTTCACTTCCTGCTTTACTGCTAAATATCTCTGTCCTGCTAAAACAGATTTTAAAAGTCGTTAAATATTTTTAAGTTATGAACCCATGTAACTATGGAAAAATAAAATTTCTGTCAGTACTGCCTGTTTTCATTTTTCCATTCTTATCACTTGAAACTGTAAAGAAAAAAGGGAATCAGGTGGATGTAGAGAGGTGGAGGTTGGGGAGTGGTGGGGTTTTGTTTTTTAACAAAATAGATTGTGAAAAGGTTTTAAAAATAATTAACTTGGAACTTAATGTATTAGACTGACTTGGATACTAACCTAAGTAACACGATAGCATTTAGTGATAAGACATTATTGCTACAGACACAACATGGTTTATGGCCAGTGGATGCCCACAGAACAAATCTTTTGAGATTACAGATTCAGTGGACAAAAACAAATGAACTAATAGAAAAACTTCTGCAGGTATTTCACTAAATCTTAACACTGTAACATATCTACACTTTTGGTTGTGTTATTTAACTGTGCAATACTGAACTGAGATAAACAGAAAGCAAAATCCAAATCTACCTTCTGAAAAAAAAGTGTAATACCTTTATAAGCACACTGTGCTCAAGAACACCGCTGGTGCATTGGTCCTCACAAGAAAGCAGCGCAGCGCTGTAGGGGCAGAGATGCAAAGCTGAGACACAGCACCCACAGGATACCAGCTCTGAGGAGAGGAAGTGATTTATTCCCATACCTGCCCAGACCTCCACCCCCACCTCAGGCTTAAAATGACCACCACAGTTGGAGCACACCTTCTGCTTCAGTTTCAACCAGAAGACACTCTGGACAGCTGTGCTTCAACTTATTCTGTTGGGGATCAGGTGTGGACAATCAGGAATTAGGTTTTTAAAGATGCACTTGATCCAAGCTCAACTACCACACAAAGTGCAATACACCTAACAAGCCAGGCCACCTAAAGCCTGCTAAGCCCATTTGAAAAAACATGCATGAGAAGAGGATTTATGTGCAGCATCAAGCAAGTATAAACAAATAACAGGGTTAACAGTGAGACTGTGAACCATGTTTTACTGAAGAAGAATTTGTATCTTAGTCATGACCATAATACTTAACATTGCAAAACACTATGAGCAAGACACATATGTGATGTGTTTAAGAAAACAGTTAATATATTTGTCTGATTACTGGCTACACAGTTTGTATATGGGAAAGATTTTGAATAACAGCTAAGTAACCAACCAAAGCAGCCAACATGCAATAACTGAAATACAAAAATCAAATCAAGAATCTATCACTTTCTTTTATAGGTTATGGTAGTGGATAATTATTATCATGCAAGGGCTTGTCAAAGTTAAGACATGTCAGGTAAAGACACAAATTTAACTACAATTATGAGTATAAATGAAAGTTACAGAATTGATTTTGCTCCACTATAAAGGACAGCAAGCATGATCATAGTAATGGAGTCACAAAATGGTGTTGAATACATTGCACAGATGAAGAAAATAAAAAACCTGTACTTCATCAGTACTTATGTTGATTAGAGCAAGACTGAAAGAGATTTAAAAACTTTCAGTAGCTTTTCTTCAAAATAAAGTACATCATTAACAATGTAACTCATTCTACAAGAACACATAATTTTTCTAAGAATGATAAACTACTTCTTCCAAACATATACACAGCTCAAATCTCTCAGTCAACTCCATTATTTACAGCTCCAAGCTCCAGAACAAAATAGCAGCCAGAAAGATTCTCTGCTCCTACTTTACCATTAACCTCCCAACAAAGCTCTGACAACACTTAATAGAGCAGCACATGCAATGTTTCTGTTGTATTAGAAATTATCCTGATCTTTTTTTCACAATCTCAGTATACTTCAACAATCAATTAATGTAGTTTATTCAGTGCATAGGGCTCAAAGCAACAAACATTAAATGAAAGTGTGCCTCTAATTACTTACTTATGTCAAATATAGATATGACAGCAAACAAAAAATTAAATTTAGTATTCATTAAATTTTAAAAATACCACTATTAAAGTTTCCTGTTTAAATTTAGTTATGTCCAGCTGTATTTAATCTTCTTTTGTAGCCAGTTTTATCTCACTATCTACTGAAATTCAGGCCCATCTACCTGCTGAAGCTTCTCACCAAGTCCTAGTGTCCTGACCTCTCCTCCTGAATGTTTCTGAACAAAGACACTTCCAGGTTTCCCACTACACATGATCTACTGTAAGATGTCTTTGCCTCCTGTTCAACTGCTTCTATTTAACCTCATAATCCTATTTCAACAGACTTTATACTTTCTCTACCTATTTCACCATCCAACTTACTTTTTTCTTCCAGGACTGCCACTGAATATGGCTCCCTCTAACCCCAGGCCTCAATTTCCCAATCCCCTTTAGGTTCCAGTGCTATTACAGTCTGACACTTTGCTTTATTCCCCACAGAAAAGGGATTTATTTAAAAGAGAGACAGTATCTGATAATACATGGGTGAGAGCATGACAGTGCCATGTCCCTTGCTATCAGTTATGGGGACAAACACAAAGAAACCATTAAAAGAAAACTTAGCTTTAACTCTGGGAATGAAATACCTTTCACATAATCCTACCTTCTTCTGACACAAATATATAAAGTATTTAACATGGGATAAAATATGAAATAGCACACAAAACTTATCAGCGATGGAGAGATAGGGACATCTGAGTTTGGATCAGAAGCCAATTTTACTGAGTATACCAAGTGTATATATAGGGTTTTACTTGTATGGCACTTATATACCGTTCTATTTTTGGTAACAATTTCCCATTGGTTACACATTCTTCATGATATCATGGTCACCTGGTAACACATTGTCACAGAGTTTCACAACATGTTTCTTGGTCACTTCTTACCCAAGCAGCACTTATTTCATGCCTGTCTATCCCACGGTTTCTGCTTGATCAGGCCTAAGATACCAGGCCCCTTTATCAGTTCCATTGTACTCTCTGTTTTATTCCCTATAAAAACCCACTAGAGTTGAGAAAATGAGTAAATGGTGCAAGAATTTATGTATATTTAGCAGTATTTAGGCTAAGTGGCTTGATAAAGAAATATCAGAGGTAGAAGAGAGATTAACAGTCCCTTCACAAGCAAGAGTTTAGAAGAAACAGTCTGAACAAAAAGCAGTCCCATTCTTTAGATGATGATAAAGTATGCATGATCATACAACCACAAACAAGGTTCAGACACACACAAACACAGAACCTGGATGTATTATAGCTCATATGGATTCCACAGATTCTCTTTCCAATAGCAAGAGCAGAGAAACAAGCACGCAAACATGAGCTGAACAAAGAGACTATGGGTCATGCTTGACGTTCTTTGTTCACCTGTGGAAGCTGTAAACCTTTATTTTTATCCCAATGAAAAAAGTTTTGAAATTGTTGGTATAGTAGAGCAATTTTGGTAAAAGCCTGGTATCCTTTGTGCTACTTTAGAGAGTTAAAAACACCCCCATAAAATTCGTAAAGCTAAAATTACCCCCTTTTTACTACAACTCGTTAACCCCTGAATAAATCTGGGAATTGATATTTATGGAGAAGGCTGCCACCAAAAAAATAGCTCACAAAGGTACGGAGCAAAATCTATTGCTATGCTAGTGCTTGCTAGTTTTGCTTCCTTCATGCAGTGTGGATTTGCCTGTAGGACAACCAAAGACAAATGTTTGGGTTACTTTAGCTAAAGTTGCATGTTCAGACACCATACACCTGTCCAATTCAAACCCAGAGAAGCCTTTTTCAACCTAATTGGTGTGCCAGTAAAAGATTGGCCAATACCTATATACTATGATCCTTAGACCAAAAGGCAACTGAATAGTAAGCCAGGCGATGTTGCCAACAGGAGCAATCCTGTGAGTGACTGGGATATCTGAACCAAAGAACTTCCCAAGGCATTATCCAAACCCCAAGAATTAGAGATCCTTGGTTCTTCAATAATGGATTTCTGCCTTATGTTTTCAGCTAGTGATTGGCAAGAAAGTGATCCTCCAAAGTACAGTGTTATTTCCCATTACTTCGCATACTGAAATTCGAGATTTTGGTGTAATTATTCAGACAGTTGAGATGACCTTTCCAGGGCTGATCAATATCCATGACAATTATCAAAAGGTAATTTGTAGAGATAGGGCTTGGCAAGGCATTCCATCACACCTTGTACATGGTCCATGCAGCATTGGAAAGCTCAGTGTGATATCACCTAGCGCTAAAGCAGTTGTTAAGAAGAAACAGAGGGGAAAAAGATTTGCCTATCGACATAATGAAAACTGTAGAAGTAATTTTAGGCCCTGGAAGGCTGCAGAAAGGATTTCAGTAGTTTTTTTTTTACCCCAACTTGCTTCAGCTATGGCCTTGAAACAATTAGATCAAGTCGGGTGTTGGCTGAATAAACAAATCAATGCCACATCCATTGCAATTAGTGATATGCTGACCAAAGTTAGCAGTGTTAGACATGCAACCCTACAAAACAGAGCAGCAACTGATTTTCTCTTACTAGCAGAAAGACATGGTTGTGAGTAATTTGAAGGATTGCGTTGTATGAACTTGTCTGGTTACTCCAAATCTATCCACAAAAGTACACAAAAACTGAAAATTTTAACATCTCAAATCAAAAGAGATTATGGATCACAGTTAGACAATTTGTTAGAGGGATGGAGCTTTGCACCTTGGTTAAGGGAGCTTTGCAAGATAGGTTTATATGTATTGATTGTTGTGTGGTAATATTAGTAGTAGTGCTGTGTACACTTAAGTGTGTGTGACAAATCAAGGGAGCTTTTGTAATCCAAAAAAGAGATGTAGGAAAGGAAATTGCAGAGAAATCTCAAAATCTTACAGAAAAATCATGGGGTCTTATGCAGTTGTCTTCTGATCCCAAGTTAATGTATGAAAATATGAAGGCTGACATGCCTTTGATTCAAGGCCTTAGAACAGAGGAAAGTTAACAAATCAAGAGATAGCACTTACTACCAGATTTGATTTACATCCTTGAAATCGACCAAATCTTTTGAAACCTTAGAACTGTTATAGTTTAAAATAAAAATGCTTAAAACAAGCTAAAAAAGTGCCTTAGTCAAGCAAAAAGCAATATATGAAGTTTATTAATATAGCCTTGTTTTAAAAGCTGGTAATGGTGTTTTGCTAAATAAGGAAGAATGCACTGTAGTAGAGCTATTTAATGCAAGTAGTTAATATTCGATAAAGTCATTAAAAGGATTTCTTCTGGGCTGAACCGAGAGGGGGAATTGTGGGAAATAGAAAAGGCATAAAGCTCTCAGAAATCTGTGTGAAAGCAAATCTTAGAATGGAAAAATGAAAGAAGGTTAAAGATGCAAGGTCAAGAAATAATAATGCTATGTGTTATATAGAGATACATAAAAATATACCAAAAAATATGTTTCAAATTATATATAATATATAATTTCTATATAATTAGAATTATATAGAAAATATGTTAAGCAAGAAAGTAGAAATACGTAAGCTTAATAATGAAGCTCTATCCATTGTTTTAAGCTATTACAAGCAAGCATTGTCCAAAGCAAGATGTGTGTGCAGCTTTATTGATAGGCTTAAGCAAACACTTGTCAGCTTTTGACATTATGCTATTGGCTAGAAAGTTGTTAAAATACTTTGTAACAAAGAGAATTCTGTCTGCTGTTGTAAGCAGCTGAAGTTGTTTCCATCTCCCTTGCTTGACTTTGTAAAATGGGACTGATGATTATAACAAAGTAAAAGCTGCTCCAGCAGTCCTGTCCCATTGTTTGTGTATATATTTTTACATATAAGAAAAAGACTACAGATATTCTAACACCGTTCTTTAGATGATGATAAAGTATGTATGATCATACAACCACAAACAAGGTTCAGACACACACAAACACAGAACCTGGATGTATTATAGCTCATATGGATTCCACAGATTCTCTTTCCAATAGCAAGAGGAGCATTAAATCTTAAGGCTTTAAACCAAAGGCCTTTTGTTCCCTCTTTGTGCATTCGCAAAACAAGGACTGCTCTGGCTAAAAAAGAGGATAATATGAGTTAAGTCATAACAGTTTTTAATGCTCCAGCACAAAGAATCATGATATAAAATGTATTAATAAAGACCTGAAGTCCAAGTTAAAGCAATGATCATATAAGACGACAAGAGAAACTGGGGGATTTTTCTTTTTACAAACACTTGTTCATAAGTAATTCATGAGCTTAATTCTTGCATTTGAAGTGTTTCCAAACATGCCTGTATTTTCCTTGTTTCAAAAAGAGTATCATAGCAAATAATCAGTGAATAATGTCTTACAGAAGTTCTGCTTTTACCTCTAAATTTGAGACATAAGAAAATGAGAATTACTGTGTAATTCTTTGGCAAGGATGGGGTGGAGATAAGAATGAAATGTGAAAGTGGCCCATGAGGAAATTGTTGAAAGCCTTCATCACATAAGAAAATCACCCATCATAAGTGAATAAGAAAACTGCAATTAAAATACAAAACCAAAACAAAACCAAACAAACTAAGACTTTAAGTCCTTTACCTCAAAGCTGTATCCCAACTGACAAGTTATTAACACACCGGTACAGTGTTATTGTAGAAGTAGGAAGCTCAGGATACTTTATCAGGAACACTGTTTGTACCTCTTAGCTGCCTGAAAGGGAAGACTAGCAGCAAAAGTACAAAAGTTACTCTTCAATTTTAATTTTACATTCTTATGTTTTCTTCAAGAACAGTGAATGGATATAATGTCGAATAAACTCACTTGCATTCTTTGGAAGGCATCATGGCAGGCAACAATCCACAGTAGGAGATCTATATTATCTCTAATCTTACCATGTTCATAGAAACATTTATGTTATTTTTAGCATTTATATTAGTAATGACTGTTATGCAGAAGATGGCTGCTTGGTCTATTCACTAAAAACTTTTTAAAGACAAAGGATTAAGCTGTAAAATGAGACAAGTTACTCTAATGTGGAACTAATGAAAGGTTTGTCTCCCCTTTTCCTCAGAAAAAGAAAGCAGAAAAAAAGGCCTTGAGTTATTTAAAGTGTGCCAAGTTTTCCAGCAAGTACTGGAAACAAAAAAGGCAAATCCTCCATATAATCTTGCATGCTGCCACTCAGTATCAAACAGTGACTATCTTTCCATTAAAAGGACGTCTGAAGTATAAAAGCTAAGTACACAATTTTCAGTTGCACTGTCTTAACCTTCCCACTTTGACAACTGTAGCACTACTTAGGTCCTTATATCAAAATTTTTACCTCTCCAAATCTAAAGTTCTTACCTTAAATAACTAATTAATACCTGCTTATTGCTTTTCCCATGAATTAGATTACTACAAGAAGCCTACACTACTACTGCTAGAGATATAGCCTAAGTATCCTTGTTTGCCCAGTTTCGAGCAGCAAGTTAATATTTCAGCCTCGTGTAAACTATGCTTTCTGTGCATACTAACAAGGAAGAATTTCTTGCCAAAAGCAAGCATTTGATCTTACTTAAAACAACATAAACAGAGTATCTTTAGCTACATTACTTGAGAAGAACGTCGGCTGAAGAATTCTCAATTTAGAAAACTAGGCAGACAATTTTTATATGCCTTTCAAATTTAAAAGTGCTGTTGTACACCTACTTAGGGAAGGCTAGAGATGTACCAACAGGTTCATCCGAACTCTCCCATGATAGATACACATGCAGTAAAGAATTTCTCTACAAAAAAGGGTCATGAATCCTCTTACTGTACAAAAGGAGACTGAGCACTCCTTAAAACTTAACAGGTTTGGATAATTTTGGTTTGAATTCAACCTTCTTTTCAAAAAGTCATTAAGCAATGTTTGTGGGTAGTTGTGAGGGCTTTCCAAGATGGCCTGACATCTCCACAGTACTACTACATATTCTGTTCTATTTTCACATGCCTTTCTATCCCCAGACTAGACCATCTATATTCTCTATAAGATTCCTTGGGGTCAGTTTTACAGCATCATCAACACCACTGCATACAAGGACCAATCCAGCTACCCAGACCAAAAACTTCTTAGAATAGTTTTATACTGCTCAAGGCTTTTTATCCATAGGAAAAGAATCTGAGGAGCAATGAGGGATGACCTTCTGGCCTTCTAGTAGAGAACTTAGGTTAAGCTGTGCTGCAGTGTTACTGTGTTACGGAAAAACTTTTCTGCATTAGCACACATTAAGCCATAGGTACCATGGAACCAGAAATCTCAACTATCTTTCCAGTAACATGTATCTTATGTAAACAGGCAATGTGATTTCTATGCAGAAACAACTCAATTCTTCCCAACTGTCTACGCAAACACAGATTTTTATCTAGGAGACAAGAAGCAAGATCCAATCACTAAATGCTGAATCGAGAAAAATACAGATTGAATTAACTACAAGGATAATTACTCACTGTAATAGCTCACTAGGAAGATAGTCAATTCATCACCACTTTAAAATTAGAAATATACTCCATTTTAGTTTAACACATACATTCAATAACTGCAGAACATGCAGTGCAAGTGCAGCTACCGGGGCATGGTGAGCTGCCTGCCTCTCCCTGAGAATAAACACAAACAAGAGCTGTTGTCACCTCCTCTCTGCTCCCACAGTGACACAGACAGAATGTATGACCAAACTGCTGATTAAACCCTGCCTAGTTCTAGTGCAGACTTATTTCACAACTCCTAGGCTTAACACAAAGGCTAGTGTTGAATGGCCAAAACAGTCTAAGCATAAATCTTTCTTCAGCACCATAACATTGATGGGCCCTGGGGCTGGGATGCATTTCCAGTGGGAAAACCTTAGCAGTACAGCACGCTGAACCACTTTACATATCCATTCACACAGACTGTTACCTCACCTGGTGCTGCCTTGCGAAGTAGCATCATAACAGCAATATATTAATAACTTTCAAGCAGAGCTGCCCATTATTAATGCAAACTATTCTGAATGCAAAAAAAAAAAAAACAGTATTTGGCAGTGATACCACTGCTACTAAGATGTTTGCCTGCAAACCTCAATAAAAATGATTTCCAAAGTACCCAAGTGACTTCTCTGTCTCAGTCTCTTTCCTGTCCACTAATCATAAAGTAATTTTGGGTACATAGTCTGAAATTATAGGTTTTGCTAATAGTGAGTTGCAATTTTACCAGACAGCCAGTGTCAACTCCTGGCAAAATGGTAACATGATTTCTTGAACTAAATTCAAATGTTGCTGAAATGCACCACAACCAGACACACAGAAGACCAGAGACATCAAAAAACCAAAAACAGTGATTTAGAGCACAGGGCAGAAAAGATGGACCAAAAAAGGTAATCTTTAACTGAAGTGGGCTAACAGACCTGGAGAACAAATAGCAACTGAATTTAGTTGAATTTAAAATTATTTTAGTTATATGAAAACTGGAGGAAGGACAGGATATTAACTCAAACTACCAAATTGACCCCTACCTCTGTTTGAGAAAAGAGTCCTCTAACATGGATCAGCAACACACAAACAGATGGGAACATATATACCCTTCACACTAAAAAGCATTCTAATGGTTAAAAAGAAGATGACTGCAGAATTATAGTTGAGAAAAACAAGTATCACAGGCTGTGACTACTATTAAAGAACAATTTTCCTCTGACTGATTATAAAGTTGAAGTAAATATCCATTTTACAAGCAGCTCTTATATCGCCTCTAACAAGCAAGAATAATCAACTCTTCACTCCCAAGAAGCTTCAATGGGCAGAACAGTATTTTTGGGCCTCTTAATAATGACTAATGATGTAAAGGAGGAGCAATGCAGGTTATGCCATGAAAAGTCCAATCTCACTATTCTGTTCAGTTGCAGGCTTCTGCATCAGACTAACCTCCTGGGAATTACAAGAAGGTTACGGTAAAACTTAAGAATATTTTACTAAGAGATATTAGAAGATAGTTAAACACCCAAGTCTTTTCTAAGTTATCAACAAGCTTATTCCAGGCTACTGCTCAAAATTTTTATTTTAATTTCCTGTTTCAGTTTCCAATTCTTTAAAAAAGGTCTGAAGGACAAGGCCAACAGTATCCTGCATACATTAGGAAAAGCATTGCCAGCAGGGGAAGGGAGGTGATCCTGCCCCTCTCCTCAGCCCTGGTGAGGTCGTATCTGGGCTCCTCAGGACAAGAGAGATATGGAGCTCCTGGAATAGGTCCAGTGGAGGGCAGCAAGAAGATGAAGAGACTGTAGTACATGTCTTAGGAGAAAAGGCTGAGGGAGCTGGGCCTGCTCAGCCTTGAGATGACTGACAGGGGACCTCATTGATGTCTGTCAGTATCTGCAGGAAGGGTGTCAAGGGGATGGAACCAGGCTCTGCTCAGTGGTGCCAAGTAATAGGACAAGAGGCAGTAGGTAGGAACGGATGCACAGGAAGTTCCACCTGAACATGAGGAAGAACTTTACTGTGCAGGTGACTGCACACCAGCATGGATGGTCCAGAGAGGTTGTGGAGTCTTCCCTCACTGAAGATATTCAAGAACCCTCTGAACACAATCCTGTACCATGTGCTCTAGGATGGTCCTGCTTGAGCAGGGAGGTTGGACCAGATGACCCATTGTGGTCTATTCCAATCTGACCCATTCTTTGATTCAGCTATCATGTACTCCTATTTGCTAGGGGCGGAAAAAAGATAATTCTACCAGTACCGTTAAACAGGTTGGAGTAAAAGGCTGTAACATAAGATAGACAAAGGCATTTTTTATTTGTATTTATTTCACCAGTTATAAACCAAATTTCTTAGATAAGAAAAGGGAGCTGGGATCAGATTGGGGTAGAAAATATGCCTCATGAAAGCAACACAAGATAACACTGGTGTATTTTACCATTTTGGTGGGACAAACTACAGCTCAGCCTTATTTCTGTGAGATTGCCCTAAAAGAATGAGGACCAATATATATTTTATGAAGAAAGTCTAGCTGTCCACAGTCCCAATTCATAGCTTCTAAAATGTTCAGCTGTGAATGAATATCAGATTTTTGCAGTATCCACTGAGCAATACTGTCTCCATTCTGAATACTGTGCTTTCAAAGATGAACTTTCTTATGTACTTTCTTCCAGAGCTAGTCAGTGAACGTTAAATGCATCAACAAATTGCATCAGCTTCTGATAAAGAAGATTCTTTGATCTGTACTTCTTTACTTTTAATAAAAGCAAGAAATATGAAGAGAAATATAGAGGCAGCATTTATCAGACTTGCTGAAATCTGCTAATACACTGGTTTGTCTGCATTTCCAGCATCTTAATCATTAGAAAGATGTAAGTAAAATAAGGTTACATACTACCAGAACACAGCAGAACATATTCCATTTTCTAGTGTCCAATTTAAAAGGAAAAAAAGAATCCAAACCAATTACAGTCTCCACATGGTATTAAAAAAAACAGTAAATGCCTTCTCATTAACATCACATCTCCAGAACACTGCCTAGCAGACACTGGTTCCTAAGTTTATGTTCTGTGCTTTACAGAGAAGCTTCATGGCACTGGATTTAAAATCTGACCTTGCAGAACAACAAGGCACTTGCTGACAAACAACATGAGTGAGTGCCAGGTTTGAAGGAAGATGATATCCCAGCCTGTCTAAAAGAATCTGGCCCTGGCCCAAACAGACTGTTAGCAGGCTCCACTGGAGAAATGGAAATGGTTGCAATTATTGTTATTGATTTAATGCCCTTAAAATGGCTATCTGGGAATCTTATTTCAGTAACTGATTAAGCACTATGATTCAGCAGCAGGGCATCTGCTAATAACGTACAGAAACATAGATTTCTTTGCTCAAACTGTTTCTGGGACCAGGAAAGTAAGTTTTTGTGTTTGCATGACCAGAGGTAGGTAAGAATGTAAGGTGGGCTACAATATTTAAGTCAGGCATGCATTCTAACTTTCTTTCCAATTCTACTAAGCCTACTCCAATATCCTCTGTTTCTGCTCTACAAAAATTTCCTAGAAGGAAAGGTGATGTGACTACAAGCAGTAAAGACTGCTGTGTTCAATGCAGTAAAGCACTGATCATGTATGCAGTTAACCAATAAATTATGTACCTGAACTACCAAATAAAAGAGATACTGATGCAGACAAATATAAACAATCTTAAAAAATTAGAAATTGGGATCATAATTTGAGTGGATGAAAAACAGATTATAAATATTCTTTTCAGTGACTAATATTAATTTAAGATGCTGTTACTGCTTTGCCAAAGGATATTTTCAGTGGAGTTTCACCAAAATCAACTGCCCCTCCCTTACCCATTCCAGAAAAAGAATACACAAATCAATTTTATCTCACCCGTTTCCTCTAACATGTATGGTGCTGTTGGCACTGGGTTAAGAATGACGGATATTAACTCTTTGAAAAACAGCAGATCTTACATCTTTCCAGTAGAGATGGGTAATGATTAGGCACCAATTAACATCTTACACCACTGCAAAATAAACACCTACCTATAAACTTGAAGCTGTACTCTTAGTAAAAGCAAGGAATGCTCTTGCTAGCATTATGGATCTAATCTTGACTACTAGTTCACCACAAATGGCATAATTTCTCATGCCTATGTGGAAAGAGGCATGCAGAGCTAAGACAGTTTCTTTCCAACAAAGAGCCCACCACGCAACAACAGCTGCAAAGAACAGCCCTCCACATCACTGCCTTGATCCACCTTGAATGTGGGCTAATGTATGTTTCAAGACTCCTGTGGGTAAAGAGCAGTCTCTATCTTTCCCAGACAGTGCTAAACTGCATCACCTGTACTGATCAAACACAGACTGAACCACTCCCCATCCAAAGCTGCTGCCTACCCTTGTTGCTACATCAGGTGTACCATGTTTCACAAAAGTCATTTGCCATGCCTTGTGGATATTGGAGAGCAGCATATTTTGGAAGCAAGTATATAGTTGTTCAGCTGCTAGTGAAGTACTGATATGCAGAAGGAGAAATTTGCTAGATTGCTGGTAATAGGTGGAAATCCAAAGAAGCTGAATTGGTACAATCTGTGAGACAAAATGGTGTGTCTCCTAAGTGCCACAAAAACCCACAACAGGCAAGGGGAAAGTCAGATCTTCTTAACAACAAAGAACAGACCTCTGGGTGCACTGAACACAAAGCACATTGTTGGGCTGACTGTTTACTTTCTAAGCTAGAAAAGCTGTTAAAAACCAAAATTCATAAAATAACTGATTTAATACAAATTTTCAGATAATTCAGAACGCTGTTTTATCACTACTAAGAGTGATGTGTGGAACAGTCCAGCTGAAAACAGTTGCATTTCACTCCAACTGTTTCTACTGATAGAACACCAAATTGGATGACTTTCTGAATAATACATTGGCTGTTGATAGCAACAGTACCATCAAAAACAGGGCATTTGTATTTGTTCTTACTGGAAAACCTGGCTGATTAGGCTATGCCATGTGACATAGCTTGAAGCCTGCAAAATGGACCTTACAGTAACTTTCTCACTGAAGCAGCCCAAAAAGGCTTTTAGTAAATGTAAGGCACTCTCACTAAATAGCTCAATTTTTCAAAAGATCTAGTCCTCCACTGAGGAAAACAGAATATAGTACAGGCATATGAAGTGAAGTTCAAGTCATCCCTCACAGCATGTCAGTATGTATTTTAGTTTTTCTTATAATCTACACATGGGCTTCCATGTTCTTAGATGCATGGATGGTTAACAAATGCTACCATTCTGTCCATAGTTCAGAAGTCACTTTTTTTGTCAGCAAGATACAGGAGTCAGCTACTTGCTGAGTTGAAGCAATGATTAGGTATGAAGTATAAAACGTAAGATATTTGCATTTCCATTCCAATCATCTCAACACCTGAGAAATATCTAGCACACCAATTTTCTTTCTTTCTTCAGCAAGAATCCTGGAACAAAACTAGGCTCTAAGAAATGTTTTCATTTCCTAGTGAATTCTTCACGGATTTTAAACAAAGCCTAGCAAGAATATATTTTCTATCTCCAGTACTGCAGGGTTTATGTACTGAAATCCCTTCCAACAGAACTGATAGCCATTTTCAAAGGCATTGCAGTCAACATAGAGTAATGGCACCAGTGAGTACACATCTGCACTTACTCCTCAGACATTAGTGAGATCAAGTATAACAAGTATAACCTTCCAAGATATTTCATCATTAGGTGGGCACTGACCTGAAACCCCCAAGCTCTTTCAGGCATTTCTGGTATATTTTTTCAATATATTAAACAACTACTTTGACACTGAAAGTACAAACTGTTTCAGGAACATGGCTGTTCTCAGCAGCAGCACCTGCACTGTGTTCACTTCTCTGTTGAAGAACCATTTTAAAAATACTGATCTGCACAATTTTCTTGTGGTTCTTCTTCAAACGTCTGGCCTAAAACCACTTTTCACAGACTGCCAAATTAGTCTTGCATTCCTTGATTTTTGAGTCACAGGGGTGGGGGAGAGAGTGAAGAAAGCCTTCTACACATCTGGCTTGGAGTCACAGAGAGCAACATCTGCCACTCCCAGCTCTAGGGCTCATTGGAAAAAAAAATCTGAAATCAACAGATTTGGACCTATTTTAAAGGACTTGTTACAAGTGGACAGGAAGTGACAACCTAAAATTCTGATACCAAGTCCATTCAGTTCCAGGTGATAAATTTACAAGACAGAAAACATTCCTGAGACTTTTTCTGTAGGTCCTAACATCTGGAAAATGTTCAGCTGATGGTAACAGGACAGCAGGCTGGGCATTACTAGATCTTTCTGTCACTGGTGAAGGAATAGAGATTGGATGATGAGTGCTCCATCATCTATATCCCAACACGGAAACACAGAGAAGATGCAGGCACCATCCATCAGTGACAAATTATTGACTTAGTAGACATCACATTACCAACCTCAAAACAGCATAAGTTTTCTATGAGCTTACACAGAAATTCTCTTAGTTATGCAATGGAGAAAAATGGAAGAAAGATTCAGCAGACATTCTAGTAGGACTTTTTAAAATATAAAAAATCAACTTCAGATATCTGACAGCAGTTTTTTGACAGATATTTTTAGAAAATCATTTAGTTGGTCTTTCTCCCTTGCAGTTGTGTGCATACAGTTCCAATGGAAACTGAAATATTGGTTTAACTTTTTATTCCTATACGAGGACTAAAACCAGCATCCTAGGGAAACCTTAGATCATTGAATTAGATAAAACTGCAACAAAGCAGTCATATATTAAGTTTAAAATAGGTAAGGACTAGCAGCTAATAGAAAACAAGCACTCAGCACGCCAGCATGCTTATTCTGCACAAGATTTATTTTGCTTTCAAAGCACGCTTCCTGACACATTAAAATAATCTATTTATAGGAACTTCTGGAAAGGAGGGTAGAGATAAATGCATACACTATTCCTGAGGTACAGGCTCAGCCTCCCACACCAAAACTGCTTACCCCTGCATCCAACCAGATCTCCTGGCATACCTGCATATTAAGCATCACTAATCCACTTCAGTCAGAATGAGCCAAGTTAGCTTACAAGTTTAAAGTCTCAGCTAAGCAGATTCATTTTGCCTGAAATAGATTAGGAGCACGCACAAGAGCAGTTCCACTTGCAGATTAGAGGCGAACAATCTACTTCAAGGGCACAGGGCAAGCAGCATGCAGCCACAGCTTGCAGTCAGCCCAGCTGAACCTGAACTCAATGCCCACTGCGGCCCAGTCATATTCACCTGGGAAAGTAGCAAGAGCTCATTTCATATTCATGCTCTGTCCTGTTCCACAGTTTTCCCATGTTGATAAGACCCACCAAAAGTCAGCCAAGGATCTCAATCTCAGTCTTAGAAAATAGCTGCCTACAAATGTACAGCCTGCAAAGTTTTAGACAAAACACACATCTCAGAAAGTACCCTACAAGTGATATGTAGAAATAAACTGCTCACACTTCCCTTATTTAATCAGACAACAAGCTGTAAATGCAATTAAAATGTTTAATATTTTCCAAGCAACAAATTTCTTTTTTGTTATTTTCTTCATGATAAACATAAGAGGAAAAGAGTACTGGCCAATTGGAATTACAATTCATGGGCTTCCTCCTTCTTTAGCAGTCACTTTCATAAGTGAACATACTGAGAAAGTTAATGAGGATAGATAATTTCAAGGGAGAAGAAAAGAAAGTTAATGTCTATTTGCAGATGGCAAATTTACCACAAAATTTACTACTTGGAAGGTGTGCTTTGCTGCCAACTTTACTCTCAATTCTAAAAATGGGTATTGTGGGAATTCAACTAGTTGGGATGGATGGTAGGCCAGTCTTCATCAATGACGAAGGCATCAACTTAAGGCATTGGAAAGAGGGATGCTTAGAAGGGAGACCTCAGATTCAGTTAGGGTGAGAAGTGCAGAATTATGGGTACAGCTGTTAACAAGGTAGTTCATATAAGGTAATGTTCTTAGTTACAAGTTTTGATTGGCTAGCAACCTACTCCCTATATTGTAATGTTTTTTATTCTCATTCATTGGTTCCCTACCCCTCAGATAAGATTATATAAGGTTCTGCTCACCCCATGGTCAGAGTCTTTCGAGGTTGCCCCATACTGTGATTGGTTTATGTATGCTTGTTGTTTTGCTCCTTTTATTAAAGTTCTTTTACAGGCTTACTTCACCGCACCCGTCCCAATTATTCCATTTGCCACTCTTGGCTCACCTGGTTCTGAGTAGTGGAGCTGAACTGTGACAAGGTTTTGTTGTTGTTGTTTATTTAAAGTTTAAGTTGTTCCAATAACCTGAGAAATTTAGCAAAATACAAGTCTGCAAATACATTGAAAGCATAAGAAAATGTATCAATGGGTTCAAGAAGATGTGCCATGCAAGGGCAAATGCATTCCACAAGTGGAACTATAAAAAAGGATATTTCTAAAGGTAAATGTTTTAATGGTTTTTCTACCACTATGTTGCATTCACTAGTGCCTGTTTCTGCTCTGCTACCACTTCTTGTTACTTATGTCTCCAAGAAGGTTTGAGTGAAAAAAATTTGCTCTAGCATTTTTTATCTACAAGAAGAAAGCAAACCAATCAGGGAGAGCCTGAGATGCAGAAATGTAGACAGGACAGCTCCACTATTCAGGTTGATGACAGAACATAGAGCATGCTTCAAGGAATGGAACATCATCAATAATGTTGCTACCTTTTTGGTTTGTTTGGGTTTTTTGGTGTTTATCTTTTAGTTTGTTTTCTTGGACTTGGTTTGTTTTTGTTCTCTTTTAGCAGATCATAGATGCATGGAAGAGATAAGAAGACAGAAGAATTAGGAATTTTTATCTATAAAATACAATACTTTTGTTCAGGAGTATGCTGCCCTTACAAAATCCTCATCAATAAGTAGCAAAATATCACAGCTGAAACAGATAAACAGCTGAACATAGAAACATCTAAGACTTCATAATATTTGCAGATGTAGTAATAAAACAGAAGAAATAAAATACCAACTGAATCCCTTCTCTTCCAGTAGCAGCAGTGCCATACATATTACAAGAATGACTTGGAATCATCCAGCCATTGACACAAACCCCTCAAAAATCAACACTTACAGATATTGTGTTCATTTGCATTTTATAAAATCCTTATAAAAGTTTACAGGATGTAATGAGAGTCCAAATACCTGGAGAGAAGTTTCTTTTTTTTTGAAAAGCACCTGCTGGATTTGAGAATCCTGCAGCGACCATAGGCTCAGTGACTACACTTCAGCAATAATGAACAAAGCAGGAATAATGAAAGATGGTAATGAAGTAGTATGTAAAAGTTCCACTTTATCTCTTAAAAGAAAACCCAAAGAAAGAATGACATTTCTTTCCAAGCACTAGCATATCCAAAACAGGCTGTAGGAAATTATTCTATTCCTGTTTATTCAAACATTACCTTTATCCTTTTCACTATACTTTCCCCATGACTGAAATGTTCAGTGCTGCTCCACCTTGGTGCATTTCTGAAAGTCTATTTAAGTCTTTTGCATCTGCAGAAGTAAAACAACCCCAGATTTTGTTTTTTAACATGCACATTATCACCTCCAAATTAGTTACCAGTAACCTTCATACCCAGTACATAAACATGAAATCCAAAACCAGGTGCTTTTGTTCGTCCTTCACAGGGAAAGTCCTTTCTCCAAGTACATGTTTGACAAGTATCAGTCAGGATCTCTCACTATTGATACATGCCTTCCTTTTCAGAAGGAATGAGCCAAGTGTCTCTGGTACAGTGGAGTGCATAGTTTATACTATCTAAAGATGAGTATTTGCTCAAAGACTCAAAAATCTCAAAGGACAGAATATATACATTTAGCTGCTTGCAATGGGATTGATATGTTGTTTATTAGTTCACCCCCTACTGTTTTAGAAAATTAGAAGCAGCAACACAGGAAAGTGGGATTACATTAGATCACAGAAAACGTGTTTTGAAAAGAAATTGCAAGGTGAAGTTAGAAGCTATGTATCTCAACAGAGAATATTCCAAGTACACATGGCAGTGTAAAACTAGAAATGAACTAAGCATAAGGAGATAGGAAGGGGGAAAAAACCATGAAGCATAGAATAAATTATACATTGTAAGGTCTTAGAGGAATTATAGATAATTCATTACTAGGTACAGAGTAAACAGGATCAGATCTGTTCAGTGCCTGTAGGCAAGGAAGTGCATTACTGATTTACTGTATTATGCAAGGCTTGGAGAAAGGTGACAACTCAGGAGTAAGTGTTCCAGCATATCAATTTTTATATTTAGTAACAGCTGAAACAAGCAGAAATGGACACTTCATAACATTAGTACTTGGTTATTTACTTTATGCTTCAAGATAAATTGGCTTTGTTCACCAAGAAGAGGAAAACTGTCATAAAGGCCATGAACTCAATTCCTTAATTTAATAATATTTAAAGCTTCTCTAACAACAAGAGATGGAGTCCAACCAGCACTGTACTTGCAGCAGACCATCAATATTGTTAGGACAAGAAATAAATATAGGAAACTAACAAGTAAGAAGTTAAACCAGTCAGCCAGTGAAGTTCACTAACCAGACTAATAGCTAAAGTAGCTGAAGCATTTATAAGGAAGTATCTTCAAAAAGTGTTCATCTCTCTAAACCCCTTTTATTTGACATACCCAACACAGGCTGGGGTAAATCTAATATGATCCTGAAATGTACAGGTTGTTAAAGGCCAACTCAAGTTTCATATCATGTGAAAGTTGCAGAAGTCTATTTACTTTTGCATAGGACCCTTTGCCAAGTTATTTAGAGCTGATATGACAGAACAGAAACAGGATCCAAGGAGAGTAATTGATTAAATAAATGAGCAAATTGAAATGTAGAAGATTACAAACAGCAGTAACACTCGTTGTGACTAGTAGAGGCAAAAAAACCTTACCTTGGGACAGCAGTCAATTTTACAGAATTTAAAAAATAGAAAATACCAAAAAATGTCTTTTTTTTTCTTCTAACTGAGAAAATGCAAAGACTGTACTAAAATCTTTGCATAAAAATGAAATAAAATGTTCTATTAGTGAATGACTTTGCCTGATACCAGAAGCTGTTTGTCAGTCATCAATACAATAACTAACATAAACCAAATAAAGAGACAAATGTCTTCACATACTAACAGTACTTGCCTATATTTATAGTCATAGAAAGCTTTAAATGTGGAAAATAGTGGACTCATAGTTGTGGGAATGTCCATCCTGCCATTGTGATAGATGGCCTGTCTAGATACATTAACAACTGTATACTGACACATTTTAAAAGAAATCTAAATTTATATAGCAGTAGTATCTGCCTTCCTCAGAATCAAAGATATCTTAACTGGCCATCTGAGAACTTGCCTTTTAAAACCAAAAGTGTAATTGCATTCAAACAGTATGAGTAAATGTACAAAACCTGGAAGTTTGTGAACAGAAGTGGTTCAATAAAGTGCAAAAATACCACTGTGTCCTCACTTGTTCCCTGCTCAAAAGTCAACTACGCCGACTACAAGTGCAAGTGAAGTTTGACACCATACGTCACCTAATTACACCTTATCTAATATACGTAATCAGGACATTTACCATAGACATCCCTCTGCAAGTGATGGCACAAGATTTTTTCAGTTGTCAGCTACTGTTCCATTTTCCTGTTCATGGAACCACCTTTAAAACTACATGCACTACTACAAGACCTTTTCAGACTACAGCTAAAATAAACTGGTAAGAGTTAGACAGCCAAGGAATTACCATCACAGCTCTTTATTTCACAGCTCTTCCCACAAGCAGGTACTGGTAGTATGCCCTATTTTCCATAATTCCTACACTTAGAATATCAATTCTGAGAAACAAAAGTCAGCTACACATATTGGAATAGCATCCATTTTACTAAGTATGTGGAAATCTAGCACACAGAGGAAATTTTGGAAGTGTGATTCCTACATGAGAGAATGATTAGGAGTTTTTTCCTTATGTTAAAAGAATCTGATGCCACTGGATATTAACATTTCTGCAACTCACCATTCCGCAGTCACTCTGTGCACTAGTTGTGATACAACAACTAAGGTCCAAGATTTGTCTTCCTATGCTTACAGCAACCAAACCTCCTGTTATAAACTTAGCTAATATCTCTAAGACATTAATACACATTTTACATCTTTGCTCTCTCAGAACAAGATTCATTACTGGTTTTTCCTTGGTGGCAGTGGGGGCATTATTTTGTATGGGGACTTTTTAGATGCCATGGGATCAAAAAGCATCTGAAATATTCCATAATCCATGTGATTGTTGCTACCTTTATGGGGTCACTGAGTCAATGCAACAGCTCAGAACCATTAAACGTGGTTTCCAACAAAACTCACAGTACTTGTTTGCCTACACTTTTCCACTGATAGAAAGCTGCTTTTACTTTGGTCACAAATTTAAAGGTCCACTAGACACTTCAAAGTGAAGTCCTACCAGGGTTGGAAGAATAATTAATGCAACCATACTAACAATACAGAATAGTGATAAGATTCTTGTTATGTGCTGCATGAAACAGGTTTGAGGAAGACTTTGACACTGAAACACATAAAAATAAATTATGTTCTTCCTAAAGAAAGATGCCTCTTCAGTAAGTTTGTCCCCAGTTGAAGGTATGGTCACCAAATGGCCAGAAACATCCAGGTCTGGAAAAGATTAACTCCACATTTCTAGTAATAATCAGCCTGGAAGGTGGTATTTTTTGTCTCCACAGGATAATAATTCTCCTTACATACAGTTTTATTATTTTCTCTTTGAACTCAATGCATTTAGAAACTCCACAAAGATAAAGTACGGCAAATACATGTTAACTACTCATTCTTCTGATGGAAAACATGCCAAATGTGCAAAACGTTAACCAAGATTTACAAAGAACTTGAAAATCAACCTATGTATAGGCGTCAATGCACCCATCTGATCCTAAGAAATTTTTTATGACAAATTTAAAAGGTAATGGGTATGTATACCTAAGCAAGATTAAAAAATCTTGGTTACAACAATGAAACAAAGAACTTCTCAGACCAATAAAACTTGCAAAACTTAATCAGTTTGTAACTGCAAGCTGTTGCTGCTTTCTTGAGCTCCCAAACAAAAATTGCCAGGAAATCAATGGCAAGTAAATATATAGACACATATAGATAATTAACATAAATAGATATATAAATAAAATTGAGCATCAAATAAACATAAGCAGAAGGTAGAATCTATCCATATTATACACTTGAATTAGGCTAAGTGGTTTGCTAGCTCATGTTTCATTTCAAATTCAGCTGGCTTGTCACACTTATTGTGATGCTCTGCACTAACTTAGCAATGTGTATGATCTGCAGACTTTAACACCTTGAATTGCTCATGCATGGGATCTTTTTAAGTAGAAAAAATAATTAATGACCAACCTTCCATCAGTAAATTACCACTCAAAATTAGGGGTTGTTATAACTGTAAGATAAATACATTACAGAATTCTTTTCCCAGCTCCTGCCCTCATCCTTCAGTCCACATTGTCTAGCTGTTTCCTTTCTTCATCAATTTATGCCACTTAACCAAAACCTGCCCAAAAAAAAAAACTTTTTTGTTACTACAGACATTGTGAGAAGTAGCTGTAACTCTGGGTGGAAAGCAGATGGAAAATGCTTTGGTATACATTAGTTACGACATGTTCAGGAAGTCTCTTCTACTCTCCATCCTGAATTGTGAGTATGGGCATAGGCATCTAGAGGAAGGAAAGGTGTAATCTGCATCCTCTGGAGAGACTGGCGTCAGGGACAGGCACAAACTGACTATTACTATAAACTATGCATCTGGGAGGCAGCAGAGTAGGAAATGGAAAGCAAACAATGGAAGTGACCAGGCAAGCAGATGTAACCAAAAAGATTGGAGGAAAAAACATAATCAAGTGGCAGCTGCATTAGTTGGCACACGGTTCCCAACTGTTGGCAAAGGCATAGCATACATAGTTATGAAGATGTGGCACAAAAGAAACTGAAGCAATAAGGTCCATGAGGCTACAGAGACCATTTTGTTAAATGTTTTGTTAAAAGGTAGAAAACAGTTGTGATTTTTATCCCAAGTCCAGATGAGAGAAGTTCAGCAATCACTATCTTCCTTGTGCCTTATTTCTCTAGTTACATGAAATGGGGATCACCTTTTTAAGGTACTTGGAATATTCCTACAAATGTTTTGCCATCTTGCAGTCACTTGAGATCTTTCTCTGTGCTTTTCTCACAAAGAAAATACTATATGGAGAAAATGTGACCTAGTGGGAAAACTGATGAATGCATTCTGAGGAGATCTGGTTTCCATGCTCAGATTTGCCATGGGTCTGAAGAAAACCATTTATCCTTTTCACTTTCAGATTCTGTTTCCCCATTTATAAAGTGATGTTTATTACATATGCTTCCTGGAAAAAGGGCTTTGAATAGTGAAAGGTAAATAAAGGATAAAAAATCTCATTACTTTGTCAGCCCAAATTCTTCCTGCATATTCATTACAACAGTCTCACACTCCAAGTTTTGACCGCACGGTCCATATCAACATGCCCACAGAACGTAAATAAGGTGTATTTATACATTTTCCAGTTGCTCGATGCAATGGTATGTATGCACATTTCATAGCTAACTGCTTTATCTTAGCAACAAACAGGTGAAAGAGTGATTCTGTCAGAGGCCTGCGCAGCAAGGTCAGCTACACTGAACTTAACTGTGATAGCAAGTTCCTGTGAAACCCAGACTTGTATCTATAGCAATGTAGCATAGCTGTGCTTTGAACTCTGACAACTCTGTTTAAATCTAGTTTTTTGGAACACTACATCTCCTCCTTCTTCTTTTCACTTTTTGTACTCATCAACAGTTGAATATGCTGGTTATATGTTTGTTTTCCCTCTAGCATTTTCCCATCCCAGGAAGGCCTGATGACCAGGCTGACACCTATGAAGGAACCACAAACGAAGCAAAAAAAAAAATCAAAACATCATAAGGTCTGTATGTCAGGCTCAGTTAGATGAGAAATTAAGAAAGGCACACATGCATTATCAGAGCAAAATTTGATGAGGGAGATTTAAACCAACATTTCTTTCTCCTCACTACAGCATTCCAAGACAACAGGACAGAATAACAGAAGAGATGATTAGGATATCAGCTCCTAGTGAAAGCTGTATTTTAGTCCTGCTGTTTTTCCACATAGTTGTTAATTTTTTGAGAGAGAAAATTTGGAAATAACGCAGGGAGCAGACTCTGGTGCTCTGGCATCTCTTCCCCAAACTCAGGGAAAAGTATGCTAAGCCTGCAAAATCATATTCCTTCTGCCTTTCTCTTCTCTTTATTCTTAATCTCACACAGTAGCCTACACACCACAACAGAGATGTAAGATACCCCTACCCAAAATATTTCTCAGCACTCTTCTAGAAAAGGGAGAGATGAGCACTTCCACCCTTTACAGGAACAAACAGGAACTGAACCTGGCCCTGAGTGCTTGAGCCATTCCCTTTTGCCAAAAGATTGGCACTGTAGGCACTCCTACTACCACCATTAGGGAAAAACCAAATCAATCCTGTTCTTTTAGGCTCCCATCATTAAAGAATAGCTCTGTGCTCTGTACTGTGAGCCAGCATAAAACAGCATCAATCTGATGATTGAGACATATTCTTTTACAGTAGCTGTTTTATGTTTCTAAAATAAGGAGAAAATACTCCTCTGCACACATTCCTTTCTCATGTGGGATCAAACATTCGTTAAGTATAATAACAGAACACCAGGAGACAGCCATCCTTCATTCCTGTTAGATCCTTTGGTCAGAGCAACTGCAGGCTCGGGAGAAGGGGAAGTGGAGGCGGGGGGAGCCAAGACAAAGAGGCAGGCAGGTTCAATAACTGCTGTAGATCCCCTAGAGATGTCCAGAGGAAGAGAGCATGGAATTCTGCTACTTTTTAGATGCTGAATTCAAGTACCTCAAGTAATGAAAACAGTCTTAAAAAATAATTTTAAAACAATAGTTGCAAGCACGCATAGTGAGTCTGCTGTGTAAAAGAGCAGTCTGTAACCTTTCATAAACTCATCTGAATAGTTTTTAATACACTGAGCCCTTACTGACTCACCCTGAAGCCTAAGATCTTACTATACTTTCCCTCAAAGCAGTTTTTTATTGTCAGCACTAAGTCACTGATAAAAATGAAAAGTTTCATATATAAGTGCTGACACAACCCTAACTTAAGAGTTCTATACAGCATCCTGGCATAGCTATAATTAAAAAGACAGTCTACATCAAGCAAAAAGCTTTACCACAAACCTTTTCAGTGGATCAACAGAATATCATCAGTGACATCTCAACAGGGATGATAAAGGAAAAAAAGGCTTGCTATGGAATTAAGAAAAATCATATGTATTTATTTTGAAAATAAATCCTTTTAACTCTGCAGACAAGAAGTTAAACTGACAGTCTACTTCTAATATTAAATACACAAAGCATAACATAGCAATGTGTGAGATGTTTGTTTCTCTGTCTTGGACTACAGTGTAATTGCGAAAGTATTTAAGGTAATAGACACAACACCACTAAAACTGGAATAAAAACAGAACTGAGGGAGCAATTGTTTAAAAACTTCAGAAGAGAAGCTTTAACAAAATGCACGAGAAAAAGTCTTTGCAATTACTTTACCAAAACAATGAGCAGAATTCAGCTTATAAGAATGCAAGATATTTTCAGGCAACTGAAAGTGTTGCAAGAATGACCAGAACATTTCATATTACATGAGCTTTATTCTTGATGTGTCCCTGAACACCATCTCCCAAGAATGAATGTCAACAACTTTTAAGCCACAGCACAAAGTCACAAAACATAAAGTCTGCTACTTAGAAAAACAGATATTCATAGGAGCCACAAGGTAAGAAGTTTCTTGGAGGGCCTTTGAAAGCAGCCAAGCCAAGCACACAAATTCAGTTTTGCTCCAGTGATATTATGCTCAAGAACCTGAAGGTCTCCACTGCTGTGATGACATTTCCCTCTCCATGGCTCACTGCTGTCTTGTGGAAATTAATGAGCAAAATGCAACTATGGAGGAGGGAACTGGGGGAGAATTACTAAGATTTTATATGAAAAGTTGGTTTGATTAAAATTGACAATACTTAATTTCAACCCCAGAATCTCATAGTCCTGAATACTATCAACAGGATTCTGTGTGCCTCATTTATTTCCGAAATTGATCTAATTTTCTAAATTCTGCTCTGAGCCAGAGAACATTGCAATGGTTTTGCAGTCTCTTACATTGCTGTTCTTCTGATAATGACAATATTGATGCCAGTAAGAGCATTTTACCACAGAATGTTATTTCTTGCTAGGTTGTCATAATTTTTCCTGTTTTGCCAACAGGAAAAAATTATGTGCTGCTCTTAAGGGGAGAAAAAAAGGGAAATAAAGAAATCACTTTAGCTTGATAAAGACCCAGGAAAATCTAAATACTATTATAGAATCTTCAAAAAGTGAATAGATGACAATGCATCAAATGCTGGATTAGGGCTTTGTGGGCAGAACAGTCTGAATAAAAAGAATAAGCAGCATGATTTAGCTCTGAACGATGAATATTGTTTACTGAACCTCAATGTTGGGGTTACCGCATGGGTACAATCCTGCATCGTGCTATGCAGATGGTTGGACTAGATTGCCATAGAAAACCACTTAAAAATCTGTATGTCCATTTATTCCAGCTCAGCTCCTCAGCATAGTCTGTCATCTCCCACACACAGAAAGCTTCCTAACTTGGTTCTATGTTCTTACCACCATTTCCACATTCAAATACCACCAAGAAAGTTTCTTTGCTCAACTATTCAGAAGTCTGTTGCTATTTAAACTTATTCTTCAGAGTATTCACAGGCCATTTTACCATCTCCACCCTTCTGATTAGACTTCTTTTCTGAACATGTAATATAACACACCTTCAGTCTCTCCCCCTCAGGCCTGCAAGACTCCTTCACTGTTAAGCTCCTGTGCTGAGAAGTACCAGTTTAAAACAAAAAAAAAACCACTCCCTAAATCATCATTCATTCATAAAAATCATAGGCCATCATACTTGGAAATTCAGTAAAGTGTTCTCTTTTCAGTTATAATTATGCTAACCTTTTAACATATAAAGCAGATGTAAGATGGCACAACCAAATAAGCTGCAAAAACGACGTATCTGCTTGTCCAGTAGAAATACTTCATGACTTGTTCCTTGCTTTTACTGTGCCATATACAAAATAGGGCAAGTAGACATCTCCACAAGAAACAGGAACATTCAGCCTTCAGCATCTCTACAATACAACATTTAAAGATGAAAACCTATTTACAAGAAGAATTGACTTTAAATTTACTAAAGGTTTTGACCTAAAAAGACCTAACTGTTCTTTTTTTAATTGGATATATCTAGACTTGATATTTTCATTCTACTACAAGAATACTTTGATTTTTATTTTTGGGGTTTTTTTTAAACATTATTCTTAGCAGAGGTAAATTTAAATTTGAAAATTAAATTTTAAGTGGGAGTTACCAGGTTCCTGTTAGACACATTAGAACTAAAATGAAGAATTATGATCACAAATTCTATTTCTTAGAGAATGAAGCCTGACATTCAGATCCCATAATAAATTTCTAATGATAAATTTCAGTTTGGAGGGCAGCATGAAACAAACAAGAAAACACAAATCCCAACTATAACCCTTGTTCATGTGTATAAATGCACACAACACTGCTTGTTATCTGCAGAAGTCAAACAAAATCTGTGGTTAGCAGCTGTGCAGGATTCATACACATAAATAGTAAAAAAGTGCCTTACAGCCAAGGTTTTCCACTTTCCAATAAAACACTTGCCTGTTTCTAGTTCCTTATAACTTACTGCTTCTACCTCTAGTATCCAATCTTTAGCATTCTCAAGTCATCATTCAACTTCATGAACTGCTACTTTTTTTTAGTATTCCTTCTCCACTACTGGTACTTCTCCTGTTCAAAATGAGGGCTCTGCAGGCAAGAATACAGCCATCTACACTCTTCTAAAATAGGCATTTACTCTTATAAAATAAGCATGTGTGACAAATTTTGAAGTGCAAAGGTACGTCATGCACCCATTTTCACAGTCCCGTTATTTTGTTCTGGATTTAATTCAATTTAGGTTTAGATGAGACCCTAAAATAATCTCCCATTGCCAGCAGTTCCACTAGTATTTACCACTGCCGCTAGTATTTGTTCTTACTGAAATCACCTGCAGTGGAAGAGGGGAAGCTATTAATCAATCTGGTCAATTCCTGATTAAGTAATCAGATGCAGAAGCATCTGATCTGGAGGGTCAGGCAGAGTGAGAAAAACAGTTCAGAAGATCATCATCTTTTGTCTGTAGCTACACACGTTTGAAAATAACAACACTTTTTCACTATATTTTTGGAAGAAGATCAGTAAATAAAAGTATGGGGTTTCTTCTATTGTGAATGCTTGTTACCAATCAGTAACAGTTCTGGATCCCACAAAAGCCAATATGGTTATGCAGAACAGTACATGCATAAAAAAGTCTAGTAATATGTATTTCAGGAAAATCAAATTAAACTAGACTGCTGAAAAATCTTCCAGAAGACATCATTTTGTCAAGTATTTCTCTGGGAAACACCTCAAAGAGTTCTGTTAAAATAGGTAAAAAGTAATAAGCATAAATTTTTATGAAATTGATATAATTCTCTCAATCCTTTTTTTTTTCAATAAAGGCATCTATTTTGTTGGAAGATTCCTTTTGCTTACGCTTTGAGAGACACTTTAAACACGATATTTAATTTTTTTGTTGACGACATGGATGAGGGTATTGAGTCTTTCATTAATAAATTTGCAGACAACCTTAAGCTGGGAATGTGTGTTGATCTTCTGGAAGGTAGGAGGGCTCTGCAAAGAGACTTGGAAAGGTTGGATGGACAGGCAGAATCCAATAAGACAAAGTTTAACAAGTCCACGTGCATTTTGGCCACTATAACCCCTGCAACGTTATAGGCCGGTGTGGGAATCGAATTAGCTGGGACAGACCAAAACTTATGCTCCCTACACAGAGAGCATAAATGTGAGACCCTGGGAGGCAGGCTGTTGGGAAGCAAAGCTTTAGACTTAAGGTCAGGCCCCTGCCCTGCAGATGCAGGAGGCTAAAACCTTGGGACTTGTGGGGATATGTAAGGGCATGCCAAGACATGTTCCTAGTTCTTGTTCACGATTGTACCTTTGTCCTCAGGTACCCCTATGTATTGTTAAGTCTGACACCTCCCTCTGGTATTGGATGCTGCCTCTCAGACCGCACAGTCACAGATAAATTAAAAGATTTCTGAGGCACACCATTGTACCCACCCCATTTATTTAGGCATGCTTAGACCTGCCAGACAAGAGTTCACAGGGGAAACACTCCCCTGCAACAGGCTGGGTATGGTGTAGCTGGACAGGGTCCAGGCAGAAAGGGACCTGGGGGTAGTGGTCAACAGCCAACTGAACATGAGCCAGCAGTGTGCCCTGGCAGCCAAGAAGGCCAATGGCATCATGGCCTGTATCAGGAATAGTGTGACCAGCAGGAGCAGGGGAGGTGATTCTTCCTCTGCACCTGGCACTGGCGAGGCCACACCTTGAATACTGTGTCCAGTTCTGGACCCTTCAGTCTAGGAAGGACATTGAGATGCTTGAGTGCATCCAGAGGAGGGCAACAAGGCTGGTGAGGGGCTTGGAACACAAGCCCTGTGAGGAATGGCTGATGGAGCTGGGGTTGTTTAGCCTGAATAAAAAGAGATTCAGGGGTGACCTTATCACTCTACAACTTCCTGAAAGGTGGTTGTAGTCAGGTGCAGGTTGTTCTCTTTCTCCAAGCAGCAACTGACAGAACCAGAGGACACAGTCTTAAGCTGCATCAAGTGAAATATAGGTTGGATATTAGGAAAAGTTTTTTATAGAAGGGGTGGTAAAGTATTGGAACTGTTTGCCCAGGGAGATGGTAGAGTCACCATCTCTGGATGTGTTTAAAAAAAGACTGGATGTGGCACTCAGTGCCATGGTCTAGTTGAGATGTTGGGCTGGGTTGGACTTGATGGTCTTGGAGGTCCCTTCCAACCTTGTGAGTCTGTGTATGTAATATTTTAAATCTGCAAAATTATCTCACTAAATGGCATGCACAATTAAACCAATTTTGGCAAATGTTGAGACCTAATTACCAAGGTTAATTTTCAACAATGAATGTACCATTTAAGGCAGTTTCTTTGTGATTTTAATATACCATTTTACTATAATGTTTACCTTGATGTTTCACATGCTCAAAATCTCATTCTCATGACAATTTCTTTAGAAAACAAATCCTGCTCAGGGCTAGTGTAGTGGTTACCACTACAAACATGTTCTGGCTGAATAATAAGAAACACTCATTTTAAATCTGGCAAAATGCTGGCTTTTCTTATTTAAGCGCCAGGGCACAAGGAGGTGCCAGGACCTAAAATAACATTACTGCTGCACAAAATAACCAGCCACCCCAGATGCAGCTGTGGGGTGGGAGCTGGGAGGTAACACCTGGGACACAGTGGGTGGCCATGGGCAGTCACACCTTGGACTGTGTTACCCAAGTGTCACCAACACATGCCACAGGTATTTTGGTGAGTCTACAGCTGAACTTTTAAACTACTAAATACAACTTCAACACTGCTGATACTACAATTTGCTGTCAGCCAAGATTCCATTGTCTTCATGAGGGAAAAGCCCATTCTTTATTCATATAATGCATTTTTATACTGTTTTTACAGACCTCGTGTGCAGCTTTAATTGGGTAATAGCTTTCTTGCCAATTATTTTATTGGTAAGTAAAAGGTACTTTTATTTGTCCATCACATCTGTCTATTCTTCAATTGCTTACACATTTTCTTCACTGATTCTCATGGAACAGATCCATTGTTTACCCAGGTGCAGACTTGTTTTTTTTCTCACCAAGAACAGGTTGTTGTGTTAACAAACTCTCATTTCCAAGATTACTATTGCCTGGGAACTTGCAAGTGTAGAAGTGACAGGCTAGCTTTAATTTAGCAGAGCAGGCCTGATTTTATGAGGCCTTTCTATAAAGGCCTCATAACTATAAAGTTTCTCTACCTGTCTACGACAACTATTCAATTAGCTCTATTACTCCTTCTGTTCCACCATTACAACAGTACCTCCAGCACATATTTATTCACTGCCATTTCAGAAACATATCACTCTCCACAGAAAAGCCCTTTTCTCTCCCCTGCCCTAGTTACAGTTTCACAAAGTTGTGTTTTCAAGTGCAAGTTTGCACATAAAACACTACTTTACAAAAAGAACTTACTTGCTGCCTTCTCTGAAAAATGTAATTCTTTTCAACTACTTGTCACTGGCTCACAAAGATTTTTCTCTTGAACTTCAGAACTCATTCCACTAGCTATTTATCATCATGTTTAGAATTCAAAGCATAGCAGATCACATCAATTTTCTTGCAAATACTTCTATGATATACAACATTATGGTCACAAAATTTCCATGTAATATAAGCTAACCTTGAAAAAGACATATAAAAATAAAAGCAAATTAAATGCAATCTATTTAAGCTTATTTTTCTCATCAAGTTCACTTCTTTAAATGGAAGTGATTTTAAAGTATTCTCTCTCTTAAATTTATACCTGTGTTTCCCAGTGCCTGTTAAGGCAATTTAAAACAAATAGCTGAAACACTGTGAGAATGTTAGAAGTCAAATCACTGATCTCAAAAATGACTAAATAGATCCTGCAACCTGAGCTCACTTAAGTGCTACCCCTAACACCATCAACACCTTTGAACACTACTTCAGGTTCAAAAAGCATGCTTGGGCTCATTCCGCTATTCCAACACAATGACCAGTTATTTCAAAATGAAGAAACATCTTCTGCTCTGGAGAAATAGGAATCTGGGTGTGTAAGGATAGGAATTACATGTGTATGCTGGTGAGATACAAACCTATTTCTGCAAAGGACTCATGCTCATTTCACAATCTTTAAAAAACCAAACCAAAACAAACATAAAAAACCACAGATCAAACGGCCAAGAAGAGTATGAATGTCAAACCATACACAACAGGAGCAAGCATGGGAATAGTACTATATTCTTCTTATAAACAAATAGATGAAATAAAATAAATGAGTGGGAATCAATTTTCTTTTAGTTACCTTCATTGAGATATAAATGGAAAACAAAATTAAAATCTGCTGGTATAAATAATATGTTTCTTGCTCACTGCTTTTTATCAAATGAGAATTGGCTGAAGGAGCTCTCCAGGTTAGTTTAATTATAATCAGGTTTAACAATTTCTAATCCAGCCACCTTGATTTTCTTCAGGCCACTGAAATCACTATATAGACAATCAGGTGATTGTCTACAAAACAGGTTCCATGTTTGATCCTAGTTATTCAGCCTTCTAATGTACACCTGCCTACTGATGTCCTCCAGCCAAGCGTCTTCTTCTATACTTCAGCCTACTGAAGTCATGTTTTGACCATTTCTTACTTTGAGTTCCCCGTGAGACTTTTCTACTTCCTGATATAATATTTTCCCCATCAGTTTTCACTCCAAAATGGGCACATCAACAATGAAAAGTCATTTAATAGCTCAATGGGGTGTTTTGAATTTAAGTTTTTGCTATTATATGATATGGCAAATAACAGTGAACTCAAAAGGGCATGTTTATTCTTTCACAATAATGGATAAAGTACTTTTTAGAAAGTGAAAAAACTAGATACAAACTATCAATAATCACTGTAGCACAGTTTGTACTTACACTACACTCCAATTAATCTGCAGGGGAATGATGTACTATGCATCTTAAAAGCTCTTAGAGTTTAACATTTCATCAGCCTAAAACAGATTGATTCAAAAAGTGGATCCAATTAAGCTTCCCAATTTAATTCACTGGATCACAACTCCTAACAGCTTTTTTCTACAGTAAAAGCTATATTCTGATATGGAATGGGTTTTGTTCAGTTCAGTTTGTTTTCTAATTGTAGCCAGTTTTAAGCATAACATACTAACAGAAAAAAAATCCCCCAACATTTAAAAGCAAATAATAAAGAGCTGTTCTATACTTTCCTCTAGGCACAAACTTGGACTACATTTAGCATGGATGAAACTCTCAGGGAATGCACAAAATATGTGTGTTCATGTATTCTAAGTAGCCATCAGGAAAGGCTGACAAATAAGATGTTACATTTTTAGCATCTAGCAGCTTCAAAGCAAGTGGAGGCCACAATCAAAACATCCATTAGAGTGCTCCACATTTCAGAACAAGCAAGCAAGTGGTTGTCAGTGCATCCAGTAAATCACCTGATCCTATTACAAAAATCAATTACTGTAGCACATTTCTATTGCTACACAACCTGATAATGGCAAAATTATATTGGATAGCTACTCAAGGTCAAGAAAACTGTCAAAATATCTAAATTCTGTTTTTTCATCATGTAAATCCAAATTATACAGCATCTTTTTAATGGTATAGTTAAAATTAAATATATAATTACCTTTTTTGGCTGATTGAGACATTCAATGGATACTCTCTGCAACTGCTCTGATGTATGACTGCAAGACAGAAGATTAGGCCAGCAGGTCGAACAGCACAGCCTCTTCATTAAAGAAGAAATAATGCTGCAGGCACAGCCACACATTGACTTGTTCATCAGAAAAGTTTATTCTTAAAGAAATTAGGATCAGTACTGTCCCATAAACACTCAAAATTGGCCAGCTCCCTCATTCTGCAGCTCCCTGACTGCTAAACAGAGAGGGAAAGAAAAAAAAAAAAAAAAAGAGAAGAATAAAAAAAAAAGAAAAATGTTTCTTAAAAAAAAAAGTCAGTCAGTCTCATCAGCAAGTAATACTTTGCATTTAAAAAACAGGGGCATTTTTCCCTCCTCTTTGCAAGGTAAACTGCTTCATAAAGAGAGACAGCTGTCTAACAGAGGAGCAAATTCAGGGATGGCAATCTCTCAAAACTGCTCTCTGTCTACTCCTTCGCTGGCTGTTGTCAATTCCAATCTGTCTTGCCCTCCCCGGCAGCGCAGCCTATCCAGCCTCGGCCATGGCCAGAGGAAGCTGTGCCAGCCCAGAGCCGTGTGCCCCACCCCATGCAGCCCCACACACTCAACCATGAACCTGTCACTGCACACAGCAGGTGCCTGCTTGCCTGCACATCTCTGGGGCTGCCAACCTGCTGAAAGTCCTCTGCTGGAAAAGGACCTTCCAATTACACAGGGGAATGATGGCATTTGACTGCTACACTCTCAGACTGACTACCTGAAGTGTCTGGAAAATGGTGAAAAGGTCTTCTTGGAAAGTCAGAATGCATGAGAAAAATGCTATCCAGGTCTACCAGATCCTGAAATAAGAACGGCTGCTACAATGCTAGGATGATGAGAAAAACATCAGGAAAAGCCAACACAAATTTGAACCCAAGAAGAGAGAAGAATGAAAGGATTTGTAGTAGAATGTCCAAAGGTACCACAACTAAATCTCAAAGCAAGCTGGAGGCATATCATGTAAGCAGCATTAACAAAGTCTTCAAGGAGCTTTTTGCTCTGAGAAAAACAAAAAAATGCAAAACTAAGTCAAATGAGCAGTGAGACGTAAACAGGTCTCCTAACCTTTAAAAAGAAGTATACTCTGGTCAAAATACAACATTGGATACCTGCCCCATTTAACACACAAAATAACTTACTGCTGGAAACTTACTGCTGCTTAACTTGTTTACAAGAGATAATGATGCAGTAACTATATACTTTTGCCTTTTCAAAGGAAAGAAATGCAAATAATGTAAAAAGCTCATTTTAATTGGTTTAAGATGGTATGGTATGCAGTACTATTCCTGAAAGCAGAAGGTGTCACATTAACATAAATGCTTAACCTGATTACAGGATAATCTGACTTGAAATAATTGACACTTACATTTAGAGAGATATCAGTGCTTGTTCAATAGCATCCTTTTTAGCAAAAGGTTAAGAAAATACAAGTGATGTGAAAGCAGCTGAAAAAAACCCCTCGCTTTCACAATGTGCTGAAACCCTAATTTCTCTCCTGCACTGTCTCCTTGATTCTCTCTCTCTTCCTCTCTCCATTTCTGTGGTTTAAAGCTGAACTGAACCTCTCCCTTCACCTTGCTCTGCCCTTTTTATATTTATGTTCCTATTAAATCTATTTCCAGTTTTGCACAACAAACTGAATGGTAAAAAAACCCTCATACATAAAGACTACAGATGCAAACAAGTAAAATAATGTAGTAACCTTTTACTTGCCTGCTGGAGGTACTGTCTGCTGCATAGAATTTTAAATCCTCATCTGCAGATGCAATTGAGCTGGCATTGCCAAGGACTTTGCTCTTCCTGTGCTGATTCTACATTCTATATTCATCAAAAGAGCACATTATATACAGCATTTAAAGTAATATCTGGCAAAATTACTTAAATATCTTGAAAGGAACCAATTTCCAAAAAAAGCAGCTATAGGTCTGACCATCCTCATTTCAGAGATATCTCAGACACATTACTGATGAAAGTCTTACTGCTGATGCATGCTTGTCAGCAATGTGCAGGATGTAGAAGCAGAGAGAGCTAATGAAAAGAATTAATACAGAGATTTAAAGTGCAAGGATCATGCTCCAATGCTTAACATTTCACATGTCCTGCATACCACAAAAAAAATCCCTTTACAGAATCCCTATTGTTTACAGGACTAAGACAACGTTGAATGCAACCCCCACATCCCCTTGCTTCAAATCCTGGTCTCTCAGTAGACTACAGATCAATTCTTACACAAGTGTTCCTACTGTACCTTTATTTCTGATATATATACTAGCCTTTTCCTTTGACAGCTTGTAGTTAAGGATTACACAGACATACTTCTTAACAATAAGCAGACTAAATGAAAGCATCAATATTTGAGATAATGGTTTCAAGCCTAATAGGGTTAGGAAGTGCAAGAATACTTCACTAGAATTTGTATTACTCTGTGTAGAGATGAAGTGACAGCAGTGCAGCCTGCTATTTATTATTTATGAATCCTTCCCCTCCTCAAGTCAGCTTCCTTAATGCACTATTGATCGTCCAGTGCATGCAGATAGAGCCAGTGACTGACAGCCATGGCTTCATAGAAACAGCATCTGCAACATAAATTAATATTTTTAAGAACATCAAAGTAATTTTACTGGGGTGAGGGGATGAGGGGTGATTGTTATGTCTATAGACAGCAAAACTGAAGTCCTACTCACAGTGACATAGTTAATGGAAGAACAAACTTTCTTCCCCCCCACCAAAAACATCCTACCGCGCCACTTAAAACATGAAGACAGATTTGCTTAAATTTTACATTGGTATTACCACTATATTTTCTTTATTTCATTTTTCTTGTGCCTGATCAACAAAACTTTCAATACAACTTTATTTCCTATGCTTCATATGAAACTGAAATTGCTTGCTATGAATATTTTTCTTACATCCCTGTTTCTAACTAAAGCAATAAATGTATAATGCTCTCCATAATAGTCATTGACAGGATAGAGTCATGAACTCAACATCCTCAGAACTGTAGTCACCTTTCAGAATATCAGCAATTTTCATCATTATCATAGCTCTCATGACTTCCACAAGCTTGGTCAAGTCCAAACTTCAAAACAGAGCAGGGCTGCTTATGGTTTTAAATAAACCATAATAAATGGTTTATTTAATAAAGTTTATAAATAAATTATTTTAAAAGTAATTAAATAAATTTAATAAATGTTAGCATTTATCATGCTAACAAATATTTCTTGCAATATTCTTCATCACAAGCCACAGACTGTTTCTCTTTAAAAAAAAATGCAAAATAGACATGATTTTACCCTAAGCTAAGGCCATGCAAAATCTCAATAGGCAAGTAGGCAGACACACTCTTAAGCACCAATGAAATACCACTTGGATGCAAAGTGGAAAACTTTCCTTTACTATGGAAAGCGTAAGTACCAACTAAAAAAAGCGCAGAATAGATACACATATTGAAACAATATATAAATTATGAAATACAGTTAGTGAACAAATATCCAAACAAATACAACTCTGAACTGGTGGAAAGTGGCCTGTGATTAGTAATAAACAATTAGGAAAAAAATCACTATACTATATACAAGACATTGTAAAGTTTAAATGTCTAAACTTATTGCAAAGGTCTCAACATACAACACACCTGATACACCGTAAGATGCTCAAACTGAAAAAAAGCCAACAGGTTTATTTGTTACATATTCAGAAAAAAGCAAGAGAATGCAAGGGAGCTGAAACTTCAATGGGTTTAGCAGGATGGAAGATACTTTTCACAACAGCCATATGAGTTTTAAGGTAACTCTCCAAAAGACAGTTGGAAGCACCAGAGACCATGGAGCTTGCCACACAACATGGCCAGCTCCCTTGTTCTGTCTGCTGAAAGTTCCATTGCCTTGGAAAATAAATCCAACATACAAAGCAACCTCCTTTTCAATACCTGGCCAAGAAAAGGGGTGGCTGTGTGCTTCCTTCAAATGAATGGATTTTCTCAAAGCTATAGTCAAATTGTTGCTTAATTTTTTTTTAAAGCTGTTTTCAATACATACCTAGCTTTTAATACAGTCGGAATATATTTGTTTGTGAATAGCAAAAAAATACCACGATCAGAATTACCAAGATCAGAATGTAGGCTTCTTGAAAGGGAGATGATAGCAATCTGAATTAAGTTTTACAAATCTAATTAAGATAATAGAAGAACCTGTAGCGCTATAAACTCAACCTATGCTTGATTTTTCTTTATAATCCAAAAGCTGCTTTAATGGTACATATAAAAGAACTAAGACTCCTTTCAAACACCAGTACAATAGATATATAGGTAAAAGATAAAATAGCTTCTAATTGAAGGTTTACTCCTGGTAATAAAAACTTTGAAATCCTACATTGCTTTTAAAATTGCATCATCTGCCCAGCTTTCAAGACTGCAACTTAAAGATCTGAAAATGGCTTTTTGGGTATTTGAGTTCTCATTTCAGAGATAATAAAACAGAAATTTAAAAAACACCATCACAATAGCTGAGTACACTGCCCCTGCAAAAAAGAGATTTCAAAGCAGTTATAGGAAAGATATAAGAAGGCATGTCCAATTTCACTCAAGTGAAACAGAAGTGGTGGTTTTCAGCTTAATCAGCTTTTCTCAAGGCCCCTTCCTTCTTTCTGGGGTGGGGAGAGATGAATGGGTAATCAAACTCAGGCTCATACTTTCCCCTCTCGCTCAACAGAAATCACAACCAAAAAAAACAAAATAAAACACCAATAAAAGCATTGAAGACAATTCAGGCAATTCAACTCTTTGTTACAAAACTGCAATTTGTACAAGCTTATGAAGGAAAAGCACTGGCTGCACTTTCTAAGGCCCCCATTTCACACTTGATCTCCTTTGTTTATGGCATGTTTTTTAACACGGTCTTTCTCACTCCATGTGTTCAGTTACCTTTATTGCAGGAAAGCAACAAAACAAGCAAGAGAAAAGCCCAAAACTCAAAACCAAAACAAAACCCACAACATCACCAACATTTCTTTGACTGTGACTGAGTGATTCCTCCAGTCCCTGGTCTGGCCTCTCTAGCTTACTTCCCTAACTTTGCTTTCCAGAAGATTTATATTTAGCTTTTCATCTGGTCTGACAATCTAAGTAAAGAAAATCATACCCCTTTAACAATTCTGAGTGTCTGCTAAAACATGAGAAAGTCCTTTCTACCATCTTCCAGCTATGTGAGACAATAAAATGTTCAGCTCACAAAGTGAGTACAGTATAATGAGGGCAATCAGTCCAGGGCTTATGAGGATGTCTCCTGAGAGAGCAAGAGATGATCCAATGGCAGATTTCTGAATGCCTTTTCTAGTGGGCTTAAGAACAACAGAATTCATAACTTGGCTTGGGAGCCAAAATCACTTAGCTTGAGTGGTGCTGTTGATAAACATGTGGTTCCCAGCATTAGATAGGAAGCTTACACTTGATTCATGAGCAAGCATAGGCAGCAGCAACCCCTCGTACCCAATTAGGTATGGAGCTCTTACAGCTAAACACAGGGACATCTGCACAGGAGCTGTTCCTTTCCTCCAGGAACAGACTTACAGCCTTACTTAGCAGTCTCTACTTTCCCTTCTTGCTGCTTCCATAAAATCTACATGTAAAAGACAGAAAAAGCTGGAGATTATAAAGTAATTAAATAGAAAAACTTAGCAATGCTTCAGGTAAAGAACAAATTCATACTACCATATACTACCTGCACATATTCAGTATACTGAAAAAATTAGCTCATTAGTATTAAAAGTCATTGAACACATCCTCATGTGCCTGTTTTTAAATAATGGTTATTTTCCTCCTTTAGAGTTTTGGTAAAGAGTTGGTGATAAGCTTTTATCTGACTTCCAGATTACAACCCAGTGTTGAAATAGTTAATATTTTCCTCAGAGATAACCCTCAGGACAAGCCCGAATGTTTCTTTCCTTCAGAGTTCTTGTTTCAGGATAGCTGCTTATTTAAGAAGGAAACACTATCAATTTATACTTAGTACTTCCTTTTTAAGGTGACTTACTTTTCAAGCAGTGAGAATGAAACAAAATTCCACAATACTGTAAAAGAAAACTGACATCTTATGGAAAGAGGGAAGCTGCTACAACACTTCAGCCTGCAACAAAAATTAAGAGGAAGCAAGTAGTTTGCCATCTGACTGCAAATTTCAGAGCCACCCACTTCCACTACTACTGATGGAAGCAAGGATGAGAACAACCAATACAGACACTGTCACCTCTGTCATGATAGTTAAGTTTTCCTCAAACAGCACAGAAAAACAACCAGGCAACTCCTGCTACACTCTTGGAAGAAAATGCTGCAGGCCTGGTGAGGCTGAAATATGAATCCTAAATGGTTGTTTTCAAACCCTTCACGTAGTATTGCCAAAGTAGCATTGCCCAGACTTTGCACCTGACCCCTGATCCTCTTGTTTCTCTGGGGCAAATGGGGAGGGATGAGAAGTAACAGGGACATAATCTTATGTGTCACAAAAGCCTGATATTCACAGAATATCAGCAGACTGACTCCACTGCCTCTTCACAGGTGGGTCATGCTAAGTGACAAGCAAGGTGTAACCACAATCCTTACCTATTACTGGAAAAAATACCACATCATCCAGCAAGGTGTATTTCTAGGAAGAGCAAGCAAAACACAAGAAGTGATCTGTGGCGAAAATCAACCATTTGATACAGAAATTATCATGTGAAATCACACACCAAAGCAAGACCTGCAATTATTTTTGTTCACTGTAATTTCAAGCAATATTCAAAATCAACATATTATTATAAAATTGCAACTTACTCTCATTCATAATCTAAGTCTTCAGAGAGCTGCAGACAGAGGCATAAAGTTAGCTTTATGAAACTCAGTTTCTCAGCAACATTTTTTGAAAATGCCAAAATAAGTAAAAAATAACACACTAAAAGCAAGAGAGATGGAAATTATCCACGTCAGGGTGCAAAAGATAACAGACCTTAAAGTTTTGGTTAACCAGAAGGAATACTTCAAATAGGAAATCTTGTAAGTCAGTTTCAAAGTTCAAGAGAGAAGGATGAGAGCCTTACAAAGAGCAGTGATTCCACTATATGTCACTTTTAATCACAAACAATGGAGCTATTCTAATCCTCTATCCTCTTCAGGCTGCATGAAACTAGTGGATCAGCCTTTATTATGCTTGAGACACTAGAAACTCAGAGAAGACAGGCTACTTCAAATAAAAGCTAACAACATTAACATAACCATTACCAAATAGCAGATATTTTTCCCCAATTTCTCGATTCTAGCCCGACCTGCAGGCTTATAGTAAGGCAAAATATATACTATAAATATGGCCTTTTGCAATACTCTGTCTGAAGTCCTTATTCACTGCCAAGTACATTTTCAATAACCCTTTGGAAGTCATGGTCCAGATCTTTCTGCACAGCTTTACTCATAGCTAGAGTTAATACAATCTGTATGAGTGAATTGCATGGGAAAATGCTAGCATAACACCAGTAGGTTATAAAAGTTTAAAAAAATATTTTTAGTTCAGATTCAAGTTCATCACAACACAATTATTTTCTATGCCTTTGTCAGCTTTCCAATAGGAGATCCACACTGCATATTATACAGCAGAAAACATTAACTGATGTTGATGCAAGAGAGAAAAAAGCACTTTGCCTGTTCGCTTTTTTTCATATGAGATTATCCATCTGGTAATCCTAGAAGGGGAACTGTGTCCTCCAGTTAAAAAGAAATTTAAGGTAATCCAAAGTTATCAGTCAGAGAAGGTGCACACTTTACAAACTACTTTCAAGAAGATACTACACATTTTAACAAAATTAACTAAATTAACTTCATCTCTAAAAGTGAAATAGATAAAAATACAAAGTACAATCTAACTCAAGATAAGCAGAAATTGCACTCTTGCATCAGCCTCCTCCTAACAAACTGCATACACTTAGATGCAGTACAGAATTTTTTCACAAAAATAGTATACCCATTCTTAAACTAGGATTGAGTAGCAAGGAACAACCTACAAGGACATTCCATATTTATTACTGTGTTGGAGGTTGGGTTTTCTTTTCCTTGTTACCTGTGCAATTTTTCCCACTTACTTCCTAAGAAGCACGAACAGCTGCATACTTGACATGGGGGAGAGGGAACTCATCTGGTTTTGGGAGTTTCTCTCAGAGGAACAGAGACACCACGAGATTAGAAGCAGGTAAAAAGACAGCAGAGGGCAGCTGTTCTCTCACTCACTCGGCTTCAAATGAGGACAGTCACGGCTACCACTGCCATAGCCCAGCTGGGAGCTGCCTCTTCTGCTGCTAGACCCCGCACCCCTGCCCTGCTGGGATGCCCTGCCATTTCAGCTTGCTGTTTCTGAGAGTCCTGCTGGAGCACCGGCACCGACACTGCCCCAGGGTTCATGAAGCAAACCCTCTCTTTTCCATCCCTTCCCATCCCAGACCCAGCCGCCATTACCGCGTGCTCCCCGAGCTCTCAGCACAGCGCCCCCTGCAGCCCCGGGGGGATCATTGCACCGGCCCCGTGCACCGGGAGCCGCCAGCGCTCCCTGCCGGCTGTGACGGGAACTGCACCAAAGGGAAAGTGCCTGCGGCCGAGAGGAACCGGCACTGGGTTCCTGGTTCTGTTTGTCATTAACTCCATAGTTGTTGTTTTGTTTGTCTTGTTGTACATACTAGTAAAGGACTGTTATTCCTATCCCCATACCTTTGCCTGAAAGCCCCTTAATTTCAAAATCATAACAATTGGAGGGAGGGGCTTTATATTCTCCAGTCCAGGGGAAGGTTCTGCCTTCCCTAGAGGACACCTGTGTTTCAAACTGAGACAGACTGCTATGTACTGAATTTCTTAATATACCTCTACTACTTTCATCTGTGCCAAAAGCAGAGAGTGATTCAAAAAAGCTGTGAGGAAATAGTTAATCTTTCCTAAACTATCAAATGTATTTATCAATTTATGTGCAGGACCCAAGTAAAAGGACAGTTAGCTTCTCCCTACCTCTGTATGCCATGCCATCTATTTTCTACACAGAAAAATCAAGGTATTATCATGCATGAGGTTAATCTAGACAACACAAGCAACAACAGCTGTACAGATGCTTTATTATGAGCCTTAAGTGTGTGCCAAAATACAAAACTGAAGAAATCTCCATCCCTAATCACACTAGTTAAACACACACACACACAAGCACAGGGGCATTAACTTCCACTAGTCACATTCTGAATTTTATTGAACTAGAGCAGCCCAGTGTCAGGGCTCGTGGCAGGGAAGTTCACCTGAGGCTGCTGAAGGCAGTGGCAGCAGAACCACTTACACTAGCTTCAAAAACATACTTAATTCCCCTCTCAAGTGTTTCCATCCCCATGTCACCCTTGGTCTTGTGCTGGCACAAGAAACTGTGTAGATTGCACAAGAATTTTAGATGTTATTAAAATAATTAATTTTATCCTGCAACAGTTCTGAAATCTAGATAACTGTACAGATGCTTCTAGAAATCAAAAGTCAGAAGCTGATCAGCAGAATTTATTTCAGTATCACTGCCTACTTTAAAGTGTTTAAAAACTGTAACCTAACACTAATTTTAATTTTAGAAGCTTTGTTGCTTATGTCAGGTTACAGAGTCATTGAATCCTTGTTTCAAACGCCTCTTCCTCCCTTACACGGGGGAATACAGAGGTGTAATTGTTCATTTAGTTAGACAGGGAAAAATAAGAAAATTTTTATTTGGATAAAAAACACAGGAAAAAAAATAAGGCCACACTTCACAAGATGATCAATCTAGATCAGTGTGCTATGCTGCACATAACTTCATGACACAATACAGAGGGGGGTGGTGACATGGAGGGTAGAATACAGCAAAGAGAGGATGTTGGGGATATTATTGTTTAAGACAGCAGGTTTACCACAGGAAACCAAGCACGACCAAATCCATGGATGTCATATACCCCACTGATGAAATAACTTGTTGCTCTATTCCTCGCTTCCTTGTCAATATAACGGCTTACTATGGTTAGGGCACTTGAGCAAAGTAAGGAAGTTAAAGACTAAGTTATTTACCAACCTATTAAAGAGCAGATAGAAAAGGAAGGATACAATTCTTGAAGGCAACACAAGGTGAAGACAGCTAACACTGGCTGTAGTTTTTCTTCCTTTTCCTGTGACCAAAGAGTATAGGAGAAATAGTTGTTAAGGGGTCTGACATGCTGCAGACAGCTTTCCAGAGAGAAGAAAACTCAAAAACTGAAGTCGCAGCAATAAACATTCCAAACCCTACTCAGAGGAAGCTTGAGCTGGATCTGATGTGCTACTTAAAGCACTCCAGGCATTTAACTGTCCCCAGCTGCCATTGTACTGCATTAGAGCAGCATTGTCACAGGGGAAGAACTGGCTGAGAACAAGCACCCTAGTGATACAGAATGATCACTATCAACCATCAATGTAACATCCTAAACAGACTTCATTCCATATTCATAATCCAAAATCAGATTTTACTTCTAAATTACAACTGGTTCTTTGGTTTTAAGGCTTTTTGTTTTCTTGTATGTTAACAAGATTTAATTAATATCAAGACGTGAAAGACCAGTTAAGTAGTGAGGTCCCCTGTGCACATATTGGGAACCTGGTTTTACATACAGGCATTCCTGCAACCACTTTGCAGTAAGCAGCTAGAGCAGACAAAGCAAGTCATACAAAGTCATGAAAGGTTTAATAACTTACAATTATTAACTGAAAACAGAAATACAAGAATCTTGCAAAATTCACATCTGATTACATGCCTTACAATACGGTTTGTATTCTTATAATTAAGCCAAAGTATTAAATTTCTCTAAAGTTCTGAAAATCTTTAGTCCCAAAATATCCAATTCACAAGCCATCTTTAGAAATTGTGACTAATTGGTTTTCAAACTTCAGGAACAACTTTCTCCCTAAAGCAAGATCAAGACAGTGCTGGGATATACTTTGTACAATGCATCCCAGGCAACCCATTCTCAGTTCATTTTCTTAAATGTGATATTGAAGAACATAAAACCTGCAGAATAGCACTGATCTTGTTAGACCAACTAATGTTTTATTGATTTATTTATTTTTTCATTGCTTGGGGATTCACTTTTTTCCTCTTTTTGTTAGTTGGCAGTGGGTGAGAATATGACAAGACCTTTTAGGACATAAAGAGAGACAATTGCCATTCATCTGTGTAGTCTCAAACCAAACCCCATTTCATTTGTTGTAGCACTGTAAATAGGGTGCTTAAGGATTCAGTCAAGGTGAAGTCACAGTTTGCTCATGATGGTTTTTTTTTGTCTGCCACAACATAACTAAATCAACTTCAAGTAAATTAAATGTTTTAGTTAATTAAGCAGTGTAACCAATTTATCATTTTCCATTTACACCTAAGAATTAATACACTACAACATTCCACTCTCTCCCTTTTTGTTAGCTGGTCTAATAAGGGATATTAATTCTTCTTTTCTCTCCTGCCCCTCACTGCACAATAAGCCTGATTTTACTCTCCTTCTTCTATCCTATCACAGCTGCAATGCTGTTATTACCTGCTGCATCCACTCCGCAAGATGGCTAGTACATCCTGGCTCTCACGCATTCCACAACAGAAAAATTTCAAGTAATCCCAAAACTCCTAGGCACTAAGCTTACAAACTGGCTTAGTTTAGTTTAGATACAAAATTAGACACATTCTGGGCAAAAATATTGCATTTATCAGTGACTAAAACAGAAATCAACAAGATGCCAGGAAAAGTTCTCTCACATGTCTTCTTAGGAGCTTTTTAACTCATGTGTCTTGGAACCTTCTAATTGATGCATCTTTGATGTTTCAGTTTTACAAAAACATTAAATTTCTATATTCCATTATCTAGGAATGACTTTGCCAAAACACACAAATACCATTGTCTGCTGATGTTGCTTCACATGGACCGGATACAACCGGAAGTGAGGAGTATGAAGGATTATAGAGCCCTGAGAGTGACATTAAACTCTGGAGCACAGGTAGATTTTTACAATAAATCCTCCCAGTCAAATGGATTTGAAAGGGCCAGCTGAATCTGGAAAATCACAAAATGGTTCCAGGACTGGTACCACCACCAGGGGCTTAGCTACCTGGACTGTGAGCCCTGCCTTGTGAAACCCAGTTTTAACAAGGGCTGATGTGGTCCATCTGTCTGGGAAGGGAAGTGTGTCGTCAGTCATAGCCTCACCAAGCCAGAGAAGAGGGCTTTAAACCAACAATGCTAGGGTGAGGAACAGTAATTTATCCCACTCATACCAATTTTGATGTCAGTATCAACAAAAGAAGCCCAGAGCCTGGAGAAGGATCACAGTGCAGTCAGAGAGCACCTGAACGGTTGCCACAAGGCCATTTCAGCCATTTCAGACAGTAAGATGGCTTCATCACGGGCCCAACTGAAATGCCTCTACACAAACACAGGTAGCATGGGGAATTGTAGGATCATATTTACAGGAAAATGGACATATATTAAATGAACCAGCCTAAACCTTCTCAAATAGGTCATCTCTGTGGGTAAAAAAGCTGAAGTTGCAAGAAGAAGCAGAAAGTTGCTGACAGAACATAGGGATGTCAATCTAAGCAAAACGATGCTTACAGTATCAAGCAATTAGATGAAGAAGAAAGGTGCGTGCTTACCTCATGGACAATATAGAAGTACCAATTAAAAGATACATGGACAAATCAGAGCAACCAATAGAAAAAAAAGCTTGACTGTATAATCAAAGATAAGAATATAAACATTGTTTAGAGGCATAATAAACAGCTTTTGCTTGATTCACATTGAATCATGCAGAGTCTTTTGTCTTTTCTCTACAAGAAATAAAAAAAAAAAAGTTAGTTGTGATCTTATTGGCACCATGCAGATATGGTGGGATGGCTTCTACGACTGGAGTGCTGGAACAGAAGTACACAGGCTCTTTAGGAAGGACAAGCAGAGTAGACAAGGAAGGGTGTTGCCCTTTATGTTATTGGCCAGCTGGACTGCATGGAGATCTGCCTGTGGACGGGCAAGGAGTTGATCAAGAGCTTATGTCAGGATTAAAGGGAGGGCAGGGACAGGTGCAAAGCACAACATCCTTGTCTCAAAACTGGAGAAACATTAACTTGACAGGTGGACTGCTCAGCAGGCAAGGAATTGTCGGGATGGTCTCACTCAAGAGTTGTGATCAACAAATAAATGTAGACCAGTGATGAGTGGTGTACTTCAGGAGCTGGAATTGGGACTAGTGCTATTTTACAGCTTTGTTGGTGACCTGGACAGTGGGACTGAGTGTTCCCTCAGCAAGATCACTGAAAACACCAACCTGTGTGTATGGTCAACACATTGCCACTCCAGAGGGATCTGGACAGGCTTGAGAGGTGGGGCCATGTGTACCTCATGAAGTTCAACAATGTCAAGCACAAGGTCCTACACCTGGGTGAAGGCAGCCCCAAGAACCAATACAGGCCAAACAGAGAATGGATTAAGAGCAGCGCTGAGAAGGAAGACTTGGGGGTGTTGGTTGAGGAGAAGCTCAATGTGACTTGTCAATGTGCACCTGGCAGCCCATAAAACCAACTGTATTCTAGGGTGCATCAGAAGCAGAGTGGGCTGCAGGTCAAGGGAGAGAATTCTGCACCTCTGCTCTTATGAGAATCACCTGGAGTACTGCATGCAGCTCTGGGGTCTCCAGCTTAACAGAATTGAGGACCTATTAGAATAAGGCCAGCGGAGATACAGAAAGGATGTCAGAGGGTTGAAGTACCTCTCCTATCAGGACAGGCTGAGAGAGCTGAGGTTGTTCAGCCTGGAAAATATGAGGGCTCTGAGGAGGCCTCATGGCATCCTTCCAGCACCTAAAGGAGGTCTACAATAAAGCTGGACAGGGATTTTTTTTATAAGGGCATGAAGAGATAAGGAAGACTGGTTCTAAACTGAAAAAGGATACATTAAGACTAGATATTAGGAAAAAATCTTTACTGTAATTATTGTGAGGCACTGGCACAGGCTGCCCAGAGAAGCAGCAGATGCCCCACCCCTGGAAGTGGTGAAGGTGAGGCTGGATGAGACTTTGAGCAACCTGATCTAGTGGAAGGTTTCCTGCCCATAATGGGTGGAGTCAGAACTAGATGATTTTAAGGCCCCTTCCAACACAAACCACTCCAGGATTCTATGATGAAAGATACTGAATATTAGCCTCCCTAGCTAAGTGACAGAATCTTGGGAGCATGTCAGATAAGCTGAAGATTTTTAGGAACTTTCCATGGAATCTGAAAGGTTTATTTTCTCAGCTTCCAACTGAATTTATATTCTTAGCCACTAGTTTTTCTACTCAAATTTTTAATGCAAAGTTACAATTTGTGTGCAACATAAATCAGTCACATATTGAATGCATTAGCCAAAATATTGTGGCACTGAGGAGCAGAAAACATTCCATAACTATGTTAAACCATCCTCCTCACAGTTTTTAATTGCAAGTTCTTATTTTTATTTTAGCATCTCCTATGGTTCAAAAGTTCACATAAATTTAAGTAAGCATTTCCCTTAAATTTTTCTCATAAGAGTAATTTTCTATTGAATTTTATATTCAGCTAAATATTTCATCATTCTCCAGTAGCAGGCAAATCAGCATGTACTTCACAACTTAACTTAAAGAGACAACTGCAAGTATATTATTAAATATTAATATATTTTGTGCAACTGAAACTGAATTTCTGGCCCAAACTAAATTGGTTCTTGTTTACCTAGAAAGTGCCTGGCTGTAAGTTGCAGCCATGGAGGAACTGCTTCATAAGCAGTTTGGCCCACAACACAGACAGAGATGTTCTGGTGTATTAGCTCTCTCATTCAATTAAGACCATTCCAGTGGGCAGTTGCAGGATGAGCTTAGTCCTTGAACTATCCTGGAAAAGTTCTCCTTCTGCCATCACTCCATCAAAACAGCCAGGCAGTTTTGTGTCAGGGCAATGACAGATGCTCTTCAGCTTTATCTCGCTGTAGGCAAGTCACCCTCCCAACACAAAAAGACTACAAGCAGCAGCGCTTTCTTCACAAGCATTAAAAATGAAGGGCTGGCTATAATTTTAAATCACTAGTTACAGTGTTCTTTTGCAAAAAGACTTGGACAGCTGAAGAACATTTTGCATTATATTCAGCTCTGGAATACAGTGGAGTAATATGTATAATATGCATTCCCCCCCTGGAAATGTACTTGTGCATTCCCAAAGAGAAAAGGAAAAAAGTACATGAAGTTACTAATTTGTGTTGTTTGACGTGTTAAGTTAAAGAACAGAATTCTAAATTCAATTCACATTTGGTATCTAATTAACTTGCTAAAAAATCCCCTCAGGTTTTTCTGTGCATAATAGTTTAGTGTCAGTTTCATTTAATTATTCATGATACATCTGTCTCAATATTTGACCAATAGAAAACATTACACAAAAATATAAAAGTATTTTTAAATTGAGTTCCAAAAAAGATTAAAAAAACAAAACCCACAACGCTGATTAACCAGCACTTACTGCAACTACTTCAGAATCAACAAAAAAACTGATTGTCCCAGAATATTCCATTTAAAAAAAAACAGAAACAAAACCAAAAAACATTACTTTTTCACTGAGAATACTGAGTGAAGAAAAAATTAGGGTATTTTATGGTATTAAGTTATTAAGTTTGTAGAAGAAAGCTACCAGAGACAACTGGCAACTTGCTGGCCAACACCATCTTTGCACCTTTTTAATTCAATATGTCAAATCATCAGAAACTTATTTTTATGAAAACTCTTTTGGAAATAACTACAGCATTGTTTTAAGTTACTTTGCTTTTACTGCCAAGTATTACTGCTGACAAAGTTAACAATTAACACAATTCAGAAACCAAATAACATAAGCACAGAAAAGGTCCAAACCAGGGTCAGTCTTGATGGACAGATGAAAGCATGGAGGCTGCAAGAAAGGGATGGTATTCACAAAGCGAGTGCGACCTTTGGCCAAACCCATCAAGAGCAGCTCCCTTTAAAAAGCTCATTCATTAACTTCCAAGGGCTACAGATTCTGGTGTCTTTCAGGAAGACAGGTAAGAGCTTTGCCAGTCTAGTCACTGCTGGCTGGCAGTTGAAGGAAAGGGTGGGAGGTGTCTGCTCCCTTCCTCAGCTTAGTTCTCCTGTGGGATCAAAATTCAAAGTTTTGTAGTTCAACTTGCTTTATATTAGATATCACCAACCAAATAAGAACTGGCATAGATTCTAAAATGTGAAAGACAAGTTTTAATAGTGCAGAGAACAAAGAGTATTTACCCATAATTATACCCTACTTCCCCCCTGTCTTCACTGAAGACAAACTTCTCTCCATATACCACAAATTCCAAATAAGTTTCCTTCTGAAAGCTAGAACTCCTGTAAGACAAGCATCTTTCTACACTAATTTGTACCAGACAGAGCTGCTAATACTGTACCACCAAGTTTAAAAGGTTCTAGGTCCAACATATTAATTTTCATGTCTTAAAACAAATAGACTAGAAATATTTTCAGATACATTCATGTGTTATGGGCCTTTTACTGTCATAGAAAAGTAACAAAGGTATTTTTACTCTGCATAACTGACGATCTACCCTGCAGAGAGCCTCCCTGGCAGACTCTTCTTGAAAACAGACAGTGATAGGCTACAAATGCAAGTTTCAAGAACAGAAATTCTGACTAAGTGTTCTGAAAAAGTTTTACATCACATCCAAATATTGAAGCAGGCTTTCTAAAGAAGCTGTGGAATACCTCCCCTTGAAGATATTAAAAACTCATCCTGCATAGCAACACTGAGCAACTTTATCTAATCTGGTCCTGCTCTGAGTGGGGGTCTAGACCAGATCTCTGAAGTCCCTTCTAATCTAAATCTTCTTATGGCACCATGAAAAAAGAAAATCACCTCATGACTCCATGAAACTGAAAGGAGGACTGGGGGAGGAGAGGTAATGGTGTGTCAACTGTACCACACTGTAGAGCTGTATATTAATGTACATACACCATACATATACCATACAGAAAAAATGATTGATTTTTGCCTGTAAAAAGGGTTGCAGAAATCGTTAGTAATTTATTTTGACTACTCTGTCTCCCCAGTGTCCTCCTGTTCCATCTCCTAATAATCAAATCAGAGCCTTCCCAATGATAATAGTCAACATATATAAAAGGACACTGCAGCAATCATGATGCCAGAAGATGAAAGTTAAACTATGTGCATAGAATATGGATCTCATGTTTTCCACAGGAAAAATGAAGGTGATTTCATGTGTGAAACAACAGCAGCAATTCCATCCTTTGTGGAGACCCACTGTTTCTAAAACCTCTATTGAGACAGCATGAAGAGATTCTGCACGGGGACCACACCTATGTCCCTGGCAGTTTTTCTGTCCAGCAGGCTGCTATAAATATTCAGCCCATTCCTTATTATAGATCCTACCAGTCAGACACAAAAAGACCCCTTCCCACCTCTGCAAAAATGTTGTGGGGTGGTGTTTCTCAGGTCTGCCACACCAGCAAGCAAAAGCAGAGAAGGACCTGCCACTGGGAGGAGCTGTAGCCATACACTATTTTAAATCCTTGCCTTCCACTCAGGACTGAGAACCTGACTTAAGTTACCACTCCTGCAAGCCCGGTTCTGCCAGCAGGCCATAGGCTACCTGCTGCAATACACCAAACTGACTGAACAAGCACAGAGAAGTAATTCTGGATTCTACAAAACAGAGGTCAGACTTCCGTACATTAAAATAATCCATCATTTGTAATCTTCTCTAGATTAGTCCACAGTTTTGTCTGAACCTACACTGTCTGTACACTGAAGTGTAGAGAAACAAGTAATCCAAGTGCAAAAAAATCCCTGAATCCACAAGTGTGAAAATCAGTTTCTCCATAATGCTGCTTTCAACAACAGATGAAACACCGCAAACTAAAAAAAAAAAATTAAAAATCATATTGATGTTTCTCCCTTTGACATTTTCACAAACCAGCCAACAGAAACACTTCATGGTCCCTCTTTGGCAAGATGCAAGTCACTCTCAAAGTATTGTATCACCCAGCAGAGCTGTTAACTGCCACTGGTAATGACTTTAGATGCAACTGTCTCACCACTGGATGCTCACATCCATCACCACCGGCCACAGAGCCACTCTGGCTTGGATGATATGAGTGAGAAAAGGAAAACACCACTCTTTTAAAAGCAAAAAGCATGCATGTGTGGAGGAAAAAGCTAATTACTATTTGTCCTGCCTTCAGCAAATAGAGAGCTAAAAATGGGACAGAGTTTAAAGAAAGATGACACTGAGAAGGGGGCAAAAAAGTAGGGCAAGGTCACAACGTAACAAAAGAAATTGGATAAGAAAAACATGGACTTTCCTCCGCTGGCAGCTTAAAATGAGGTCAAAACATTCCTTTGGATCACAACAGTCCTAAGCAGCACTGCAGGCTGGGGTAAGAACAGCTGAAAAGCTGCCTATCAGAAAAGGACCTGGAGGTGCTGGTCAACAGTAGCTGAACATGAGCCAGCGTGTGTCCAGGTCACCAAGAAGGCCAATGGCATTCTGGCCTGTATCAGCAATAGTGTGGCCAACAAGACCAGGGCAGAGACTGTGCCCCTCTATTTCTCATAGATGAGACCTCACCTGTGTTCAGTTCTGGGCCCTGCACTACAAGAAGGACATTGAGGTACTGGAGCATGTCCAGAGAAGGGAAAACAGAGCTGAAGAAGAGCCTGGAACACAAGTCCTCTAAGAAGCAGTCGAGGGAGCTGGGGTTGCTTAATCAGGAGAAAAGAAGGCTCAATAGAGAACTCATCATTTTCTACAACTACCTGAAAGGAGGTTGTAGCAAAGTGAGGGCCAGTCTCTTTTGCCAAGTAACAAGCAAATAGGACAACAGAAGTTGGCCTCAAGTTGCAACAGTGGAGGTTTAGACTGGATATTAGGATACATTTCTTCCCTGAAAGGGTGGTCAGGCATTGGAATAGGCTACCCAGGGAAGTGGAGGAATTGGCACTTGTGAAAATGTTCAAAAGGTGTGTGGATGTGGCACTTGGGGTCATGGTTTAGTGGTGAATCAGGCAGTGCTGGATTAACAATTGGACTTAAATCTTGAAGGTCTTTTCCAACCTTAGTAATTCTATGAGTCTGAGGGATGCTGGGCTAGATTTTTAAGCCCAAATTCTGCCCCTAATTTCTTTTAATGAGCACACATGATAAGATAATGGGAAATTAATACAATTTCTAGTGACATTTTATCCAGGACAGACTGTCACATCCTAATCAGCATTTCACTAAATACAAAACAGGCCTTAGCAGCACAGCTGGTAGTGCTCCCTAGTGGAGATAAAGGAGGAAATACTGCAGACTTCATAGCCATTGTAGCTTCCTGAAACAGAAAATAAACTCATTTGGAGTGTATTTTAATCACAATTCTCTGTGAACATAAATAATGCTATTCCAGGCTGAAGAAGCAAAATAGAGTGAGTCCCTTCAGAACACCGATTTCCTAAATATCTTTAAAAGACAAAGGTGGGGTTTTTCCATCATCAGTTCCGCACATTGCTTCTTAACAACTTACTTCACTATGGACATATGACAGAAGAGAACATCACTATGCAATATTTAAAGCGTGCTTTATTGTCCATATCTGAAAGTAATATATACTACAAATAACTACCGCAAAGCTTAAGGTAGATGGATGATAAACCAGAACACAGAAAAAGTGGAGCCCCTCTAGTGTACTCCTCTATTAGTAACATCACAGCTGACACAGAAAATTTGGCAATGAAAAGTTTGCCTATCAGGAGTCAAGGAGGCTAAAAATATTGCTAAGAACTCTGACCAATACCTACATTTCTGACTGCAACATTTTGTGGACAGAATATCCTTACCACACTGCCACAGGCATAGAATCTCAGCTGCGTATTTCTGAGATCTTCTGTCTCCATACACAATGCAAAATCTTCAAGGTATGCCACAATTATTTTCTCAACAACACAGTTACACATCCAAAGAGGAAGTGAACAAACTGCTTTAGGTTGTCTGTCAAGATGACCTTGGATTCAGAGCTAGATCTTTGAGTTACTGGTACTGCCTCTTCCTTTTCTTAGTGAAGGAGGAAATGAGACTGGAGTATAGCTCCTGTGTGATTAGTGAAATTTTGGATTAAAGCAGATGCTAATTATCAGAGCTAGTAACAGAGAGTAGTGTAGGAATGCTGATATGCTCTTTCCTGATTTTTACATAGAGTAATAGAAATTCTAAATCCCAGTTAGGTCCTCACTTCTATCTGTGCAGCATTTAAACTTTCAAATCAAAATTTAGAGGACATTTCAGTGCAATCTGAATTTATTCTTCACAGTTACGTAAGTTCAGTTCTACAAAACGAAACTGAACAGAAGTTGGCAACAAGGAGGAAATTACTTCAGCAATTTAGCAGTAATGTGAAGAAACCAAATGGATGCCATACCATGCTGTCCCGGTTTACAATACCAGATACATATTCTATTACCATCTGAGAAGGGTGATCATCCTTATCTCTGTGGGAAATATCTTCTGTTAATGGGCCATTAAGTCCTATTGTATAACTAGTAAGATTACAAAATCCCATTGGGAGATGGTCCAGCCAGGGGGAGGAGCCAAGCCTTTCCTACCTAGATAAAAACTGATGTTTAGAACACCAAAAGCAGCCTTTTTCCACTGGATTCTAGAGGAAGAACCAGGCTTTTTCCACATCATCGCTGGACCCTTTGGAGGAAAACTGCACCTTCTACAACACCACTGCTTCAACTGAACCACATCTGTAATCCAGGAGGTCTGTAGCCACCATTTAATTGGACTGCAACCAACACCCAGACTGACAGGGTGTCAGGTTGTATTCTGACTCTGTCAGTGGTTTTATTTTGCATTATTGCATGTATTTTATTTTTCCTTTTTCTTTTCCATATTAAAAATTGTATTACTGATTTGAAGTCTCACTGGTTTTGCTTTTCAAACCAATACACATGCACACGAAGCTATAGTGAGAAAAATTTCATGTTTACAAAGGTACAAAAAATTAATCTATGGTCACTGTGAAAGACTAAAAGTTATTTGTGTATTTTCATCTGTCTACAGAGACAATCATAATGTAGTAAGGCAATGAATTACACTTGTCCTGTTTGAAAGATAGAGATGATTTAACAGATCTGTGAATGCCTGTGTAGGCTTACAATGTAGATGCAATTAGGATGGCTTTGGTGGAAACATTAACCAATCAAACAACCTAAATATTAATTCGTATGTTCTCCCAGTTTTCTTTAAGAAAGCTTCAACAGCACCCCTGAGGGGCCTCTAATCTGAGAGAGAAGGAGGAGGACATTTTATGCAGCCTCACACCAAGAAATATAAAACATTAAATACTACATTTATGGCCTAGTAATGTTGATCTTTTGGTGCCATCAATGGCTCATTCTCCTATAATCTGCCTGAAATTACCCCCAATGATATCTTGTTTGTTAAGGATTTTATTTTTTCTTGTAGTTTCTTGTAAACATTGGAATAAACAATTTTTCAGGATACAACAGCTCCCAGGAGTAATTCATGATAATCCTGAATGGTTCTAACACAACAAATCAAGCTACTCGCACAATAATTCTGTTTTGTAACTAGAAGTGAGAGTAAACACAAATGGCAAGGCATTTTTTCAATTATGCTTTTGGAGACAAAAGCTCTCCTCTCCTTGTAGGGGTAATCAACATTATCTTCTCTCTGACTAAAGAAAAACTACTGCATAAGGAAATGTTTATTACCGACCTTGTACATCAGTCCTTTAATGGCTTATAAGCTATTAAATTAACATTAGACAAACTTATCCTCTGTTATTGTCCTAAGGCAGTACTCTCCATGCCTCTTTTCAGACCAGGATTTACAATGAAAACTCAGAGCAACACAGATGTAGATTTATGCAGAAAAGCTCCTAAATATACAGCAAAGGGAATCTGCAATGCCAAAAGAGGTAAAGTGCAAAGTATTGTACTGAAACAGCTGAAGAACATAGCAATCAGTCCCTGATACTCAGGAGGATTTGCAATTTTATTTTCTGCTTGGTTTAATTTGCATAAGATTAAAGAGCAGTGTGACAAAGAAAGTCCTAACAGTCCCCATTGTCTTTCAAATTCTTTGAATAATCTAATTTTAGGACCAAATATGGAAAATTTAGAGATCCTGTTTGTTTGCCTTGTACCAGTAGCTATATTTTGCCAGAATGACTTTCACTTTCTAGCACCTATAACATCACTGAAGTAGATAAACATCAAGAAAATCCTCAGCATGGTCTTGGATAAGGGTTTCTACCAAAGGCATCTAACATTTTTTCTACATTCATACAGATGTGTGAGATGAAAAGATTGGGAAACACACAACTAGAATAAGCACTCTGGTCTACAGCAGCATATCTGTCATTCTATTGTACACCCAGAATCCAGTAGACTTCTCGGAAGCAGTTGGTCCATTCATGTAAACATATGAAAAAATATATATACATATAAAATTTCTCACATATGTAACCTCATCTGATTCAGGCCTTCGTTATTTTAAGAACAAATTGCCACAAGGCACAGGACAGACAGGCACTTCTTCAAACCACTCTCAGTAAAAACATCTCAGGTTCTCAGTAATATGCATACAGACACCCAGCAATTTGTATCATAGTCTAGTAAATGAAGATATTCAGATTAACAGATAAATCTATGTCTGCATCCAGATTCACATGCAGCATTGTTAAGCCATTCCTCAAGATCTTTCAGTTCCCTGACCATCTAAATATTTTCATATTATTATTTAAACAGGAAAACAAATATTGAATTTATTACATGTATCATCCTACCTTAATTGGTTAAAACTCAACTCTTTACAGTCCATGCCAACAATTATCAATATTTCAAGTTAGTATAATACTAAACTCCAATTTCACAAAAAAATAAGTAAAAAAGAAGGAAAAAAACCTAAAATTAAGTATCACTCTAAGTGTTAGCAAAGCCAGTAAGTCGAAACTAAAAAAACACAACTCTGAAGAAGATACCAGGCACCTTTTAAAATAAGAATTTTATCAGTAGCTTTATCCATTTCCCACAGCCACAGCTTTATTATCATTTCTAGCTTAGTTACCAACTCAAGTTTGGCCCACGACACAACATTTTAACTACTAAGAAAGAATAATGGAAGCATTTATTAGAAAAGGAAGGGCTGCTTGCTTTATACTTCCCATTTGTTTGCTAACAAAACATTCTTCCTGACTTTATAAAACAGCAGCAGTGAGAATGAACAAACAGAAAATAATTAAAACTGTAAAGATACAGTACTCCCTCCCAGTAAGCACCACTTCAACAGCAAAGCATAAAAAGGGTAAAAAATGAAACTGACTTTAAATTGACCAACCTTGTTAAAAAATAAATTTAAAAAAAGACTGTCTTTGCTAGAATTCTATTTTTACAATCTGATTAAAAATCTTACAAAAATCTGGACATGCCTTATACCAATTCCCAACACTGAAATGAAAAAAGCCAATCCTGTCTAATCGCATACTGTATGCTAGACCCTCCTGCTGTATATAGACCTCCACGCTGTATAAATTAGCATGACAGTTTTCAAAGAGCTGCAAACTCTGAAGCTGATGAGCACCAAAAGCAGGTTCAGGTGCTTCAGACGCCAGCACCCACCAAGGCCAGGTTCTTGCAGCTCTGCTTCTGCTCATGCTCCAGGACTGTAATTCCACCCACACAAAGCAGAAGGATCCTGTTCCATCATGCAGCTGTAACAGGAGCATCAGTAACATGTACTATTTTTAGAACTAGTCCACCACCAGCTAAGACAAATGAGAAGCTGGAGACCAGGGCACCAATCAGGGCACTGGCTGCTGCTGTATCTGATCCCTGGGATGTGCCAAGCTTCCCTCACCCTTCACTACTACCTACAACTTAAGACTCAACTGGGAAAAACTTGCTAGAGCCATTTTTTCACATCTCCTCAACTTGCTTCAAGATCCCCTAGGCACTCCTGACAGCTTTTGCATGTTTCCAGTCCCAGCCAACGCTTTGTGGATTACACTCTGGTGATGGCTGCGGGCTTCTCTTTGCAGCCCACAGGCCCAAGCATTTTATATACTGGTCAAGGCTTTGGTTACACCACATGACGGCTGGTGCCAAACCCAAAATTTAGCCCTCTAATTCATACGCACACTGTTAATCCTGTTCAAAACTTCAAAACTTTCTTCCAGTTATTTTGACCCACAGGAAGAGATATGTATCTGAGCACCAAAATGATTTCCAGGCTTTTATATACTGTAAGAGCTCAACATCATTATTCTTATCTAAACTATACACTGGAAATTGAAGTAAAGCATTAGTTCGTTAAATGATAATTCTGGCACAAGAAATTTTCAAGCATTAAAAAATTAGAATGTCTTCTTGGCTGTTCTGTGAAATTCATTTCAGACACAGGAATTGAGTACCATTTTAAAATAAAGCATGAATGAACCAACTTACAGATACAGAAAAGGCACATCCCATATTCAAAAGAAGGGAGGAAAGTCCTAAATCTCCTCTGAGGAAATCAAGGATTTTGGTAAAGTTTTTACAGAGTACCATGAAACTTTAATGTGTACATCTCAAACACTAAGAAAGGCAAACACAGAGCCATTCAAGAGCTCCATCTTATTTTTAGCTTAGCTGTTGCCCATAGGGTACTATAGAGACTTTTTTTTTTCTTCTCTCTGCCTTCAACTCCTCTAATAAATCCCTTTATTGGATTATGGATTAATGCAGCAACTATAGCAGTGAGATGCTTCCATGAGAGTGAGAAAGCATAAGATGTTACTCTGCTTAATGGTACACATCTCTCTCAGAACTTGTGGTTCTCTCTTGGATATTGCACTCATTACGTGAGAACAACATTTATTATTTCTTAAGCATATTTTGAACAACATAAATAGCACACAAATTTAGCACCTGCTAAAACAGTCCTGCAAACATTTTATTAATATAACTACTTATTTCCTTAAAGCATCCAGTGTCCAGTGAATCTACTAGCAATTCATTTTAAGTCACTGCCCCCATTAAACAATTAATAGTTATATGTATTTTGAAGAACATATTGAGATTATTACATAAATTACAGGCTTCCCTTTCAATGCAGAATGGTGAGCTACTGACACTGCTTGTTTTTCAGAGAAATAAAACTGCACTATTATACTGGCATCACAAATTGTGATCACCTGAAAGAACACTCAACAGCTTTTACCCAAGACCTCGAGACATGTGACAGATGTGTACTCTTATTTTATAAAGTATGACACATAAAATGGAATAGTATGCTCCTGAATAAGAGAATTTCAAAGTCAGTGGCAGCTAGGAAGCTGGAAAGCTGGAAAAAGAAACCCCAGTTCTTCCAACTATCGCACCACTGCTCTGTCTGTATTTCCACCTCCAAAAGACTAATGAAAAAGGCAGCTACATGAGTTAAAAATAACTTCCAATTAGCAAGGCAGAAGCCCTATGAAAACCAAATGAGCCAGAGTCTCACTGAAGGCTGAACTAGAACCTAAAGTGGGGAAACTGAACATTGTAAGGCCAGGTTAATGTTTTGCTCAAATTAAGTGAAAATGAGTTTTCTAAGACAACAATTTTGGTCCAGTAAAGTGTTAAAAGCTCTAACCTATAAAGGTTCTTCTATTATTCAAACTGAACAGACTAGGCACAGATTCCAAAAGAACAGAGAACAGCCTTTAGAACAACTTCAAGTTGAGGATGTGAGGTCTGATTTCATCTGGGCTATGTTAATTAATGAGTAGGCTGAAAACTTTTCAAATCGAGATTTTTCTAGGGAAATGGCCAAAGTTAAAAAGCATTTGTCATTTAAGAAGGGCAGAATAGACAATTACTATTTACATGTGATATACTAGAAATTTAAAGGAGTGAGAAAATTAATAACATTTCAAAAAACCTCTTTCTTGAGGCCAGGATAGTCTATATAAACCCATACCTAAAAACACAGATTTGTCTTCTGAGCGTTCCTTTAGGCACACCTTTGTTACTACCCATTTTCTCTCGATACCTTGCTTGCCTGAAAGAATAGAGTGGTTACGTCTTTTCTAGATATGTGTTCATTTGGGTGCTTAGCAGTTATTTGCTTTCCCTCCCTTTACTCCCATAACATTTGGTGACCTGTATTGAATATATTTAATTCTGGTGTATGGATATGCAAGACCCATATATTTTGCTGATTTTAGTGGGGAGGAAAACAGTATTTAGCATAGGAAGGTAAAGATTCATTGCCAAGCTTTGCATTTGTTGCTCTGCAAGGCCTGGTACTATTTGATGTAAATTCACCTAAAAACAGTTTGGCTCTGATCATGGTAGGGGATTATTAGGAAGCTAGGGAAAAGTTTGTAATTTCTTCCACATACCATTTCCCACTATAGCTGGTAATGTTCAGTCATTTTCTGTAGAGATTCCAAGCCACAATGCTATGTCACATTTTTCTTGATTTTTCTTGTGATTCGTGCTTGATAGTCAAAAATTTTACTGTTTCTCTTGAGGAATCATGTTCTGAGGTACATGCTTTGAAAGACAAATATCAAATGCACATTCCTTACCACAGGTGCAGTGATACCTAAGGGATATACAGCACATGTTTAATTGTATGTAGCAGATGGCTGCTGGTTTTAAAATAAACAGATGTTTATCATATCTTTTTTCTTTAATATATGCAGTTTGTGGGCTGCCAGTCAATACTGGATGTTTAGGAAGCTGATATTGATGAAGAAATGTATAATGAAAAAGCTAACTGCAGCATAATTCTAGACAGCTAAAACTCTTCCATTTGTGCTATTGCTTTAGCTTTAATTAAGCTATCTTTCCAATGAAAACTGCACCAGAATTGCCAGTGTTCTTTTCCACATACAGCTGGCATCAATTGCTATTGGTGCACAGTCATAACATCAACACAGCTTCAAAACCAGTTCCCCAAAAGTGGGTTGTTACAATACAAGTTTCCAGAGAGTAGTACAAAGGGTTAAAACATATTATTTGAAGCTACACAACCTCTTAAATTCCATCACTCCTAACGATACTTTGGACATAAGGAATTTACAAATATGAATTGTGTTTAGTCAACTGCTGCCATGTTGACTACTCTTAAAGTACTCTTACAGTAACTGCTGCACTGTCAAAATCCTTGGATATCTTAACTGATTCTAAACAACACTGAGGATACAAGTCACCTTTAAAATTTGCACATTGGGAAACTGAGATATAGACACATCGGCAAGTACTTGAGTAGCTGTCAGAATGGGGGGCTAACACGACATCTGGAAGGGGCAACTCCTTTAAAAATATGGGCTGACTCAACTAACTTTTATGCCAACAAAGAACAAATATTTTGAACAGGTACAAAACTACTTCAACAGCATTAAAATGTAAAACATGGGAGGGAGGGCAGAACTGAACAAGCAAAGGGGTAGAGGAGAAAAAACGCAGCCAAAAGGAGCTAAGAAGATAGCAAGATTGTGCTAGAGAGCAAAACAAACCTCAAGCACATGCCAAAAGACCAGGGAGAAGGAAGAAAAGCAAGGAAGGCAGTAACCAGAAGAGACCAGCAAGAGGAAACTGCATACAGTGCCAATCAAATAGCCAACCCAGCTTCTCACAGGAGGAGGGGAAACAAAAAAAATGGGTTTTTTTCCTGCTCCAAGTTTCCTCCATGCAAATTTCACATTCATAACATTTTGATGCTATAGGATTCATAAGAAAGCTGAAGTCCAAAGGTACTTCCTGTAAATAGCACTGTGGAGCTATAGCTGTTAAAGAGAGTACGATGGTGTCTTAGGTTGCGATACAGGATGTGATCAAAAGTATGTATTCTATCACCATCTGTTGAAACCATGTGGGACAGTGATCCTCATCTCCATGGGAGATACTCTCTGCTAATGGGCTGTTAAAACCAGGTGGGAAAGTCATGTTTTCCACAAAGCATCCTTCCTCCAGGAAGATATCTTCTGTTAATGAGCCATTGAGTCCCACTATATGACTGATAAAATTACATCATCCCATTGGGAGATGCTCCAGCCAGGGGGAGGAGCCAAGCCTTTACTACCTAGATAAAAACAGATTTGGAATACCAAAACAGCCTTTTTCCACTGGATTCCAGAGGAAAATCGGACCTTTCCACATCATCACTGGACCTTCAGAGGAAAACTACACCCTTCTACAGGACCACTGCTTCAACAGAACCACATCTATCACTCCAGGAGGACTGCAAGGCACCATTTAATCGGACTACTACCAACCTCATGACTGATGGGGTGTCAGATTGTATTCTAATGCTGTCAGTCTTCTGGGTTTGCTCTTTGTAGTACTGTATTTCTATTTCTATTTTCCTAGTAAAGAACTGTTATTCCTATTTCCCATATCTTTGCCTGAGAGCCCCTTAATTTCAAAATTATGATAAATTGGAGGGAGAGGGTTTACATTCTCCATTTCTAAGAGAGGCTCCTGCCTTTCTTAGCAGATACCTGTCTTTAAAACCAGGACAGATGGTAACCCAGGTCCCCTCTGACCAGGATCAGTCTGAACACATACTCAGTGTGGCTGCTTCTCCTCAACATGTTCTAATGCAAGCTCACCCAACCTCATTCCTAATTTCAGAAACAAGTTTATAGCAACAACTGTCTCAAAAATGAAATCTAGATCAATTTATGCATGGGCAGTTTCACTGCTTGTCATAGTTCTCTTCAAATTGTTGTAGGGAAAACTTATTTTTTCTAAGGAATTAGGAGCATATTAGGGTACAAAACTGCTCCATGAGAAAAAAAAAAAGTAATTTTACGACTTTATTTCTGTTACAAATAGAGTTACCACTATAAACTAGACCCAATAACAATAAACACCAAACATACAACACAACACCTACAACAAAATTCAAGAGTATAACTCAAGTGCAAAGTATATTCCAGCAGCTGCTCCCACCAGATGACAAGGACAAATCTGCAAACTAGAAACCAGCCAGCTACAGAACATCCATGCTGCACTGTACTGCCCTATCCCTGATACAAAAAGTATTTCCAGAAAATAAGTTTGTTTCATACAGTATTTTCATCAGAGAGAAAGTCCCTGATCCTTTCAATCATGATTTTAGCTTCATATGTTATACAATGAAAATACATCTGAATCCCCAACTTGTACTCCAAAACTATTATTCTAGTCACAGGGAGATGCTCATCTTTAATTAGCAATATGATAAGATTTTAAAGCAAGCTGATAACCATAAAAATGACTGCGATGTCATCCCACCTGATATAGCAACATTTCATTACAAAGACATCAACTCTGAGAGCTGATTATTATCATTAACAAAAGTCTACAGCATCTAACAAATTTCTTCTGTGTCTTAAGCATACAGCCAGGAGAAAAAAAAAAAGCTATTTGCTCATTTACATAAATTCTTAGGAAGTAATTCAAGAAATAAAATAAGGTAACTTAATTCAGGCACAGGCTATGGTTAAGTCATGTGTATTACTCACTTAATAAAACAAAAACAAGTCAGAAAATCAATAGTAAAAACAGACATTTTTTGAAGACTAATACACTTTACATTCAGAAGTGAATGAATACCTGCTCTAATATGTTTCCTTACAGTTATGACATAAATACCTTCTTTCTTTACACACAGGTTCCATGAAAAACAGCCTTCACAAAGTCAGTCCTGCCTTTTCTTGTTTCAGCTGGTTCACTACACCAAGCCACCTAGTAAGAAAAGCAACAAAGCTATATGGTCTCTTGATTTTTACATTGCTGAACTCAAGACACAGCAATGCATTGGTCCTTTCCCTGCACACTTTCCCTCCTCACAAAAAACTTTTTATTGTGCTTTAACAGAAGGTCAATGGCTATCACTTCTCTACTCCAGCACAATGATGAATTGAAACAAGAACCCATAGCTGGTTAGACTGACAAAGCAACCAGTATGTCTAAGCCAATAAAGCAATTTGTTCCTTAAAGCTACTAATAAAACAACCTTTTGTTACTCTATGAAACATCAGTAACCTCATAGAATACATTTAACTATGCCTTTTTAAAAATCAGTAGCTCAAAAGTTCTAAAATCTGTTAACTTCTCCACTTCATTAAACTGACAGTAAAATGCCTTTGTGTTGACTTTTCAAAACACAGCAAGTGCGATGCAAACTTTCCTGCCTATTCATCATCTGAAACATTTAAGGCTTTTGGCAAAGAGATCCCCCCCTGACAAGAGCTCAAATTCATCATATTAATGCACTGTGTAAAGCTTCCTGTGCACATCTACAACCTAGTCACCACCACAACTATACACAACGAGAACAAAATCATTCAACAGGCACACTCAGTTTGGACACAAAGATTTATTTGGATTTGACAAAAATGATAAGAGCTGTAGTGAGCAAAGATCAAAAATGCTGCAACCACTTGTGTCCATTGCTTTCAATTAAACTGAAACAAAGTCTGAACCTGAGTCCCCACCACTCAGTATTGCTATATGGAGGGGGTTTGTTACTATTCTCAATAACCAGCACTAACATGACAACTACAAACTTCCTCCGAACATCAGTATTTTTGCCCTGACTTTAGCAGCACGATACCAGCAATCCTTGAAAGCATTAAAATGAAGTCTCCTCCCTTACTCACAATTTCTAGACTTGCTTCATTAACAGGTATTATTATGTGATTAGAGACTGGGCCACTAAAAAGAAGAAAAAAAAATAAAAAGGCAACATTGCATCCAATTACCATCAGCTAGACAAAAACGGCCAGGCAGGTACTTCCTCTAAACTTTTATGTTTAGAACCTGTGAAAGACAATTTTACTAGCAGCAATATACAAGTATCAAAGCTCCATAACCTATTAACACAGAAAATAAAGCAAAACAGTATGTGAGGGGAACAATATTGTACACTTACTCATTTTGAACCGTGAAACACCTCTTTTCTAGAAGCAATCTAAAGTAATTATTTTGCTCCCATTTCTCATCTGCATCTTTTCATCAAGCAGACTGCAACTACTGGATTTTTTAATATGCACAACAACCCAAGCAATAAAAGAAAAAAACAAGTTTCATCCTTATTACTGCAACTCCTCCAGAACATTTGATACACTGGATATAGCCTTTGAATTACCAGTGAAAGCGCTTGTAGCAGAAGGACAGTAAAATATTTGTCCCTACTCAGAGATACGTATAATCAGCCAAAGTTCTATCACCTGCTATTCAGAAAAAAAATAAGCTTTATTGATAAAATAAACAAGTCTATTACCTAGGCCAGATAGCATCCCTACCTCTCCAGTGTGACACTCACTATCAAGCCATGAGACTATATCATCCTTTTGGACTTAAGTGCTTATTTTAACAATAACACTTAAATAGCATGTGAAACTTTTCAATTAAACAGTTGTCAAGCATCCAGATAAGGCACAGAAAAACAACTGACAGCTGAAAGAGTCATACAACAAGTTTTGCAGACTTCCTAGCTCCTGCCAAAGAAATAGCTAATCAGTGAGTAGTCAAGAGTCAAAAAATGACCATTAAAATTCATAGCAAAAACAGACAGATAATTTTATTTAATTGTAAAGTCTCGACCATTTTCTATGGTTTTCACTTAAAACTTTTTTGGACTTCGGAGCCTTTTGCCTACTATTGCACCACTGACATGTGCTAGCAAAGAAAGTAGCAGGACAATAACTATTGTGAAGACACTAATTCTAAAGAGTTACACAATGCTTTTATTACATTCTCTTTGAGAGAGGACACACATGACTTTCAAACAGCAATTAAAAATAATTTACACATAGTATTTTCCTATTTAAGTCCTGAAGTCACATTTTGCTAATTCTCCCTTCCCATACCTGAGCAGGTCTTCCAACAATTCTATAGTCTAATATTCATTTAGGCTGAGAAGATGCATACAAGAATCAAACAAGAACACAATCCACGGCCTGATATTTGTGGTCAACTGCACTTTTCAGTTTGCTTAACTTCCAAAATTAATCCTCTCCTTCAGTTCAGTTCTATTCCTCTCACAGTAAAAAGGCAGTGGAATTTATATTTCTGAATGACTTAAGCATACTTGAAAAGTCCCACTCTTCAGAGATTAATTTATTGCTCTTACAAGTAAATAAACAGAAAATTAGACTAATTATTTTTTATCAATAGGAAACTGATATTTAGTTCTTTTCTGAGGCAAAAAATGCACGCAACTAAGAAGTTTGACAAATTTGCATTTCTAGGTACTAATGCAGCAAACATTATACAAGTGCATAGCTTTTTACAGGTATTCTTACAGCCAAATCTAATTGTATACTCCAGTGACTGCAGGATCAGACCTAGATTTCATTTATCTTATCTTCACCTGTATTCCAAGACAGCTAATATGGCAGACTATCCCTAGTAGCAGAAGAAAATTAACCATTGAGTTAAAATGCTTCACATGTATCTTCAGATTTTTTCCTCCATGACAGCATCAATTTTACACTAAAAAAAAAATCATCAAAAACATTTTAAAAGCCTGTGATGATTACAGAAATAGCTTAGATAATTTAATAACTACTATTTTAAACGAACACTAATTTACATGCCTTTAACACAGTAATACTTCAAGATGTAGCTTGCAGAACCCTTCTATATATTTCTAAAAAAAATCATTCTTTAAATGTATACATTCACAGGAGTGTTTAAGAAACAAAGTCTATCATCTATTCTTATAGATTCTTATTTCTAAATACTATCCATTTGTATAGATCTACAAATCACTGAGTGAAATAAAGGCTTTAGAGATTGTCCTGGTTTGAAAGACAGTGTTTGGGATTGGTTTTTTTTCCTTTTTCTCTGTGTGGAATTTTCCCCATTGTCATGCTAAGATACCTGTTGATTAGGCCCTAATGGCAGGGGAAAGGGGGCAGGAGACGGAAGAGGGAGACCCTCCCCCCCCAATATTCAAACAGCCAGAAGAGGAGGTGGAAGGCACTGACTTGGCCCCCATTTCCCCCCGCGGAGTTCGGACGAGAAGGACGATCGCTGCCTCTGCTCCATCCCCGCCATCCCAGCGCTGGGAGCCATCCTCACTGCTGTCAGACCCTGCCCTGCTGCCTTCTCGCTTTCACCTGCCACCATCCAGCACTCTGCTGAGCACAAGGACCCACACCGTGAGCGGAGGGGTCTCTCTCTCTCCCCTTGGGACAGCGCTGCCATCACCCCCAGCCCTCCTGCGGCTCTGCGGGACCTGCCCGCCCCCAGCACCGGGAACTGCAGCTCAGGGAAAAGGTGCCTGCAGCCAGAAAGGACTGGGACTGAGTTACTGTTCTGTTTGGTGCTAATTTCATAGCTATTTTTTTTTGTTTGTTTGTCTTGTTAGATATACTAGTAAAGAACTGTTATTCATGAGAGCTCCCTTAATTCCAAAATTATAATTTGTTGGCAGAAGGGATCACACTCTTCATTTCAGAAGGAGGCTTCTGCCTTTCTTTAGCAAATACCTGCCTTTCAAACCAGGATAGACTGGTATCTGCTAAGAAAGGCAGGAGCCTCTCTTTGAAATGGAGAATGTAAATGCCCTCCCTCCAAATTATAAGAATTTTGGAATTAAGGGAGCTCTCTGGCAAAGATATGGGGATAGGACTAACAGTCCTTTACTAATATGTCCAACAATATAAACAAAAACAACAACAGCTATTAAAGTAACAACAAACAGAACAGTAACTCAGTCCCAGTCCTTTTTTGGCTGCGGGCACCTTTTCCCTGTGCTGCAGTTACTGGTGGTGGACAAGGGCAGGTCCGGCACAGCTGTAGGAGGGGTGGGGGCGATGGTAGTGGCATCCCAGGTGGGAGAGTGATAGAGAGACCCCTCTGTCAGTCGGGGTGCTCAGCAGGGTGCCTGGAGGTGGCATGTTAAAAGCGAGAAGGCAGCAGTGCAGGGTCCGAGAGCAGGGAGGGTGGCTCTCGGTGCTGGGATGGCGGGGATGGGGGGCAGCAGCGGCGGTCGTCCTCACGCTGCAGGCAAAATGGGGCGAGCCAGTGCCTCCCCCTCTCCTCTTCTTCCTTTGTGCTCTGGCAGTTTTTCCCCTCCCTCTTCCCCACCGCCCCTTTTCCCCCTGTCACTAGCCATATGTGCAAGGGCCTAGCCATCAAGTTTTTAGCATGACAATGGGGAAAATTCCACAGAGAGGAAAGGGAAAAAAACAACCCCCAACAGAGGCATACAGAAAGCAACAAGGATTAAATTTAATTTTCTTCACAAAAGTATTCACATGGGATGATAATAAAATTGAAGCACCACAGACCAAAAAAAATTTCAATTTTAAGAGCTGAATTTTTGTTTGCTTTCCCTGGTTCTAACAGTTGTAATGCTAACATGGAAAACTTACTTTTTATAATTTCAGATAGATCCCAGTGTTTATTTATTTTTTCATGATCTATAACATCAACAGAGTGAAACTTCAGAGTTGCTATGCTGATGTTCTAACCACATTAAAAGATTAAAACAGAACATTTCAATTAAGATACAGAATAAGCATTTTAACTTTTAGACATCTCTCCCAAAACTGCCATCTTGATAAAAGATATTACACTCAAATGTTTTAATGAGCTTGACCTTTCATTCAAAATACTAGTTACACAATTATATCTCTACTGGAATAACATTACTGATTATTCTTCACTAAAACAGCTACAGCAGTTTCATGGCTTTGCCACCTAGACCCTGTGTCTGTGCAAGCACTTACTGGGCAACATAGTTCTACTACTGAACAGTTCCAGCTGCCATTTGCTCCATAGAAAAGCTAAATTACTTACTTTGGGTTTATTTGCAGGTTGTTTTCCTTCCTGAAAAAAAAAAAAAAACAAAAACAACAAAATATAGAAACAACAAGAACAAATAGATGGAAGACTATGTCACAGGAATCGGCCTGTTCACTAATTAGGGAGACTTCTATAGCCTGTTTCTTCCCTTTTCACTGCACATCTCAAAGTGTTTCTGCCATGCGAATTCAAGACCTCCTAGATACTGCATTCAAAGTGTAAGAAAGGCTACTTGAGCACACAAGCTTCTTAGCTGCCACCACTCCACTAGACCATTTGGGAGAGTAGAAGAGAGCTAACAAACCTACCAAAACCACCAACACCTCAGTTGGAGAAAACATGGTACTTTTGCATTTTCTCATTTTATTTGCAGAAATCAGAACTGAGTGATTCCACAGGAAAAAGATAAAAAATATTTATAAGTAATAAAAAATTACATTCACCTCCTACTAAAAACACCTAGCATTCTAATGTGAGAAAACACAGTAGTTACCTACATTTGAAAGAGCCAGTAAATGTGATTTAATGTGTTACAAACAAATAAGCCATTCATGCAAAGCAAGCTATCTGAAACAATTGTTTGGAGAATATGATTGTAAAACATATGCAGGTAATATCAGAGAATTCACACAGCATGGTTTCTGGAAAGGAAACTATGCTTTTTAGGCTAGTAGAAATTTTATAATAACAACAGTGAACTAGGGAGAAATTGCTAAAAGACTCAAAGAGCCTGCACCAAAGTCTCAAGAGGCCATTAAGTAAAATTAATATTAGTGTTAGGGGAAAACATTTGTGGTTAGATGCCAGCAGTAAAGCATCAAAAGAAAAAGCAGTAAGTGGTCTGTTAATTTGCAGGAAGGGGTTAATAGCAGAAAGCCATTGTTCTGCACTAGAACCGCAACACATATTCCTTAATGGTCCAGAAAGCAAAATGTGGCAAAATTCATTTGCATAAAAGCTATTAAGGTTAAGATAAGGAACCTTAAGAATTTCATGTGTAGTCTAACCAAGCTAGATAAAATGGGAAATACATGACACACGAAGAAAATAATGAACAAGCTATTGTATGTCCAGGTGAGTATTTAACTCATCAACTTCCTGGATCTTAACAAGAAATTCAGAAAGAAACATGTTGACTCTTATAGTCCATAGAAGAATAGTACTCAATAAATGAAAAAATTAGGATGCATATTGAATATTTTGGAGAATATTGTAATTGGTACATTACAAACTCAATACAACATTTTAAATAGGCACTTTGTAAATACACAGCGCTCCTAGGCAGGCATAAAAATGGTTTGAAATGTAGTTAAACTATAAGTCAAAAAAGGTGACTTTTAGTAACAGGTTATCTTAAAGAGAAAGCCAAAAAAACCATCAGAAAGTTTGGGTATGTTGATTGTAACTGAGCGATACAGAAGAATATAAAGGAAAAGGTATAGGAAAAAAACACTAAGAACCTAATTTAACTGGATTTTTATAACAAAAAGAATATATTCAACTAAACTGGGGTTAAAGTATCACAGATAATGTAAAAAAGAACTGAACTACTTTGAGTTTTATACATGAAACTTTTCAGTGCCACAATACATCTTTGTGAAAACAGATTCTGAAAAGAAAGATACACACACCTTATAATGAAATCCTACTGCTTTTCTGGATATGACAACTGATAGGCCTATAACAAAAGTTAGATTCTCAGCTTCACAATAATTTCTTCCTAGAATTCTTGAAAGCAAATTTTTTCCTCTGGCAGCAGCCACCAAGTATAGCTCTGCACAGCTGTGCAACATCCCAGCACATGCTGCCTCTAGCCCAGCTAGCAGGTAGGTTATATGGGGAGTGTTAATAGGTTGCAGGATCTGACATACAGTGATAAGGAACGTAACAGGAGATAAAAGGACAGTAATCAGAACTGCTACTGCAGTGATGGGATACAGCAGCAGAATAGAAATCAACAGGAAACTAGGTTTTGTTAGTTCTGCCACTAACAATTTGTTTCCTTTGTATTTTACAGATTTGAATACTAATATTTCTGTACATTACAGCTTTGATCACTGTGTTAAATTGTAGCTCTACTGAATAAAAGGATTATTTTGCCCAGATTGGCATGCTTATGACTGTGATATGAAGAGAACTCGAGGGGAAAAAAACCTTGAAGATCAAACATGTGCTCTATTTTAAAGGCTGAATTGGTAGTAGTAGCTGAAGGTGGTTTATATAATGCATATAATTTATAGCATGATACATATCACAATACTTCTGCAGTTCAGTATAAAGACTGTAAACGCTTTCAGATTACTTAAATTTGTCTTGCTATTAAAAGGGTAAATACCACTCTCTCCTTACTGAAAAGGCTAGTCTGGCAAGAGTAGCATCCATGCTGGTTCACAAGCAGCTGGATTTCAGAAGTGGACAGCACAACTACAAAAGCAAAGAAGGGACTGGGAAACAAGATCAGCCCTTTTGGTTATAGCACATACTCCACACTGGTTTTAGCAGATCATCAAACCACAACAATGAGGTTTCAGGGTACAGTTAAACTGATCTAATGGCCAGACAGTGCCCAAAGGATGCACTACCAGCTGTGCATCCCCCGTGCCAGCTCTAAATGCACATTCCATGTCACACTGAGCCAACAAAATTTGCTTTTTAGTTCCCTACTCATTTAAATTCAGGGAACTAAAATGATAAAAAAAACAATAGCACAAAATTAATTTGAATAATCTTGACAAAAAAACAGATTAAACCAATAGCTAGTGTAGGAAGAGGTATGTGTAGGAAAAGCTGTTGGAAGCCATTTCTTTCAGTAACAACTAAGCAGGTCAAATACAGTATGAAATGACAACCCCATAAAGGCCAAGTGAATATAACATTTCAACCTTTGTGACATTTGAAATTATTTTATGAAAGGAAGGGTAAAATGTTTGATAAGTTTCTCCTTTTTAATCTTTGCTCGGTCTTGCCTAACCTACCCGATCCATTTTGTTCCCACTATACCGCAGTTTAAACAAATAACAGGAATGAGAAGGATCAAAACATTAACATTTCTTTTGTGCCACGAAACAAGCTTTTGTTTTTCCAGTCATTCCCAGCACCTTTTGAAAGATTCCCACAAGCCATGTAAACAACCGCAAGCTGAGCAGGATGACTGTACATGCCTCCTACATAGGCAGGTAGCAAACACAGCATGCAGCTCCCCTCACTAGACAGCCAAACACCCACCCCATGACAGGGGACACCACCCACCTCTACTCTTCAAAAAAAACTGCCCGTGCTCCTGAGTCACACTAAGTGTTATCTACTACGCCCATCAGGCCAAATGTCAGTAATACCAGAACTGAAGTTTGACTCTCAGTTACTTCACTACCAGCACTTCTTTTCTTTAGCATATCAGGAATTCCTTGATTTCAAATAGTCATGCCTAACAGTGGTCAAAGCACAAACAACAGTAGATTCACCATGGCAATAAGCTATATACCTGGGAATACAATACACAACTTGCAGTCAAGGAATCAGAGAATGGTTTGGGTTGGCAGGGGCCTTAAAGGTCATGCAACTCCAACCCTTTTGCCATGGGCAGGAACACCTTCCCCTATACCAGGTTTTTCAAAGCCCCATTCAGCCTGACGTTGAAGATGAGAAGGAAATACAGGATGTCCTGGAAACAACCTAAGTGCAACTGTGCATGTCAAAGTTGTTTTGCTACAGCAGGCCATATCAAAGAACTGCCCTAGCTGTAGTGCACTCACGTATGTAAAACTTTCAAATTTAGGTTAAACATCTGGACAACCTAAGGAAGCAGCCATTATGGAGATAATCAGGGTTATTAACAGAAACACTTCTGTATTATAATATTGCAAAATGTAAAGTTCAGCCACCTGTGTATCAGAGCCCACCTAAGATACTATTAGTTGGATCTCTTTCACACATATAATCACTCCCCTGAAGACACATAATGTAAAAACATAGTTAGTATTACTACCAGGTTACTAAGGGGCTACCAAAGCCTGGTTGCTACTCTTGACATGTTTCATGAACATCAAGTGGCCATTCAGGGCTGTGTAGCACACAGCTGGTAGACTGGAGTAAGTGCATGGCAGCACAAAGTCCAGCAAGCTGAGTGTCAAGCAGTCACCAACTCTAGCTCTTACCCAGACCAGTGACAGCACAGTCAGAAACCACCTGCTGTCACAGATAACTCAACACATCATGAAAGCAGAGGGATATAACTGCCCCCTTCCACCAGAAGCTTGTCGTAAGAGGGGGGGTCTGCCCCATCTTGGCTACGCAGACAAGTTTAAATGTGGGCCAGGTGGGGGAAGCATAGCAGTTTTGATCACTGTCTCCCTCCCCATTAACTCTTGCAACAAACAGCAAGTTAGGAGAAAAGCAATCCCCAAACACAGTGCCCCAAACAAATTGATATTTCAAACTTATTCTTTCTGAAAGATCAAATAGGGACTGCTATTTAGGCACATGAAGAAAGAAACAGTGCCAAAAGTTTCCTGGCAAAAAAATAAAAATATAAAACCACTGAAAACCACAGCAACTTTGCCTCAGCATGCTTTAAAGGATGCTGAAGATTAGCCCTCAAGAACCATAAAAACTGTCACTATTGTACTCTGTAGTAAAGAAAAAAAGACTTACCTGTCATTGCAGTGATCCACCCACTCAGAGAAATGTCACAGATCTGCAGACATACTCATCAATTCTGGCAACAGCAGATGAAACTGCCACCGCAGAACTCAGAAACAAACATTAAAAATAACTTAGACAAGGGTATCTCCAGGATCACAGTTTCAGGGCCCTTTTCTGTGGTGCTAGATCATCTCTTGCTTCGAGTATCATAGCATGAATTAAAGCAAAATGACAAGATATAAACAGCAAGAGAAGTACACACTCCTGGCAAACTGCAGGTTTACTGGTCCAAGCTCAGGGTCACAAGAAACACAGCTTAGCAAAGACACAGACAATGGTGAAGCAAAGGTGAAGACATCCTGTTTTCAACAGATTCAGCACTATGGCAAGCTGTGTGTGGTCACACTTGCCACAAAACATGAGTACCATTTCCTCAGAGAGGTCTGAATCCATAGCTGTAATTTTGGTTATCATTATTTGATGGTTACAGCCTTGAAAACTAAATAAAATACTCTCTAGTATATTCTAAAGCCTTATTAGGCAATGAAGTCAACAAAAGCAATGTACCCACTACTGTCAGGTCTAGCAAAGAAATGCTAGATTTTGCAGCTACGGCAATAGCTAGTGAGCAACTTCTCAAGCATGAAGTATGCTACAACGCTGAAAAGGCTTGCACTTGCCAGGGAACACACTGAGCAGCTTACCCTCCTAAAAAGGTAACTTGGGGAAAAGCTTGAAACCTTTTCTTCCCCATTAGTTTATGATGCATTGGGCTTGTTAGTCACTTAGTAACACAAGTGGCTTGTTCTGAACTAGCCTGTTCAGTTCTGAATTCTCTGTTGACTATTATCATTCCTGCAGATATATACAGACACACATTCTAGCCTATAAAGCTACATCATATATTTTACATAAAGACAGTAATAACCTTTCACATACAATTTTGCAATACAGCAAACTAACACCCTATAAGCATAGGCAGGTCCTGCATGTTACAGTAGATCTAAATGTAAATTTTCACCTTTAAGAAAACATGGTAGACTTTATCCTGAAAATCACATGCTCCAAAAGTATCCACCAGCATATGTGAGAATACAGAGCTAATCTGTGCAGTAAGGACACTACAATGGTCAAACAGGGCAGAGTTCAAGCAACACAACACACACACAGGGTTTGCAGCTCCTGTCCTTCTGAAATTCCCAGCAGTTGCCACAACCAATAAGAACACAAACCCACAGTTGAATAACTGACTCAGCATGACCAAATTATGGAAGACTTCAATCTATCAAAAGGACCAACCAAAACTTTGTGTACAATCAAGTCTCCACCACCACCCTTCAGTTCTTTGACAAACCCACCAAGGAAACACACAGGGGAAGTCTCTAAGAGACCTGCATCATGTAAAGGTCACCTCCCACATTCCAAACCATCCAGAGCAACATTTCTTAAGGATGAAGTACTGAAGAGGGAGAACAAGCTCTGACACTGGACCAAGAAACTGAGGAACAGGAGAAGGGTAGATAGGAACAAGTACAGTGATTATCCCAGAATTAGTTCAGATATTTTATTTTCAAAGGGAGACCCATGTGTAAAGAAGCAGAACTGGAAGGGTACAGATTTAATTTTTTATTACAACCTAGGATACTGGAGTGACGAGACTCACTGATTGAGGTTTACAAAGAGTGTAAGGGGAAATTATTGCAAACTATTGCAACCTCCTCTAACCTCCCATTCGCCACAGCTCCAGCTCCACAGGGCCAGATCTTACCACAGCACTGCATGCCTCTCAGCTCCACCCTAGGGCAGCCCTCCTGCCTCAGTAAGGAGGCAGATCTTGTGCTTAGAAAGTGTTCAGCAGTATGCCCTGCCCTCTTGAATGCACTCCATCCCAGCCTGCCCATGCCGAAGAGTTCACAGTCTTCCTAGAGCTCCTTCTCCAGAGAAGTATCAGGCAGGTCACACCATCCACACCACTGAAAGTTTTCAAGCAAAAAAGCATTTCAAAACATTCACATTTTGGACACCTTTGAATAGTCAGCCTTTGAACAGGAAGCATTGCTAAACTACCTCAGAGCTGTGCCTCTGCTATAAGCAACCACCCAGTCACAGGTCACAAGGCAAACTAGACTCACCTAGGCCAGCTTAGCCAGGCACTACCTGCAACAGACTTCTCCTATACTGGAGCTGCTTAGAAAGCACAGAGACCAAGCAATTTCAAGAAACACATTTCTTTCCCCTGCACATCCCAATGACTCCTGCCCACAAAATATCTAAGGTACATCAGTATGTTAATCAGTTTCATAACAATGTATTTGGGTTACAAAAATCCAAACATCACTCGACCTTTTACTAGAGTAATAAAAGGAAACTGTTTTTCTTTTTTTTCAATATAAGCTGAGGCAAATAGCATTGCAAAATGTATCATACTGGTATAACTCTAAATTACAGCCCAAACTGAAAACAGCACATACTTTTTTGTTTGGTTAGGGCTTTTTCTTTTCTTGCTTTATATCTTAATTAAAATATGTCAGGCTTCAGTATTTTATGGCCATATTTGTGTTTGGTCAGAAGACTAGACAAACTCTACTAGTTCATAGTGCAACAGCCACCACCGATCATGTTGAAGGGATTTGGATTGAGAAAAAAGAGCTGTTTGGGAGCAAATCTTGCTGTTGCAGCTACCTGCAAGCACAAAGCTGCTGAAACCATCACATCAGAAGTGTGCAACCAAAACAGCACACACCAACACTTCATCATCCAGCACAAAGCATAGCCAACTGTCTCAGCTCAAGACTCAGGCAAAGCTACCTGAACTAAGCGAGCCAGTTTTGGACAATATTTCACACGTCTCCTCTAACCAACCAGATGTGTGTGTTGTATTTTCTAGCTGATAGCAACATCTTCAGTTGCCCCAGCAAATGGGAAAAGGTATCTGCTGGTAGGTTAGGCATGACATTACATAAAAAAACACATTGTTTCACCCTTGTAAAAATAACTGCACAAATTTTGTTTTCTCAGAAAACACTGAGAAAACAAAATAGAGCTTCTGAATTTATCTGAATTACAAAGATCTGTCTATTCAGCAAAAATGAGCACTCTTGAGGAGATGAACACGCATTTTTTGCCATAGTGAGCATGAACAAAACTGAATGCAGTAGTTCCTTTTACTCTGACATTCCTTACTTTTGAAGTATTTGACCTTACAGACATAAATCATGTCCACATTACTGACAAAAAAAAAAAAAAAAACAACTCAGTAAGGATCTATTAGAAAATATACAACTGCAGTACTTGCACTGATACAGGACAAACACTGGAGTAGCTAACCAGAACCACTGATGCAAAGACCCAGGCAGGATTCACAATACTGCAACCGTTTAATTACTCCCATTCCCTCTTCCTGCCCAAGAAATGCTCCCTCACAAGTGAGCCACAATGCCTCTTACATTCATTACAGACAAAAATACATTCAAAATTAATTCATTACAGTATATGCAAAGTTCCCAAACAAGAAAAGTAAATGTGTAGTTTAATATTTAAGTAAGACCCTAATCAAGCTGTTATATTTATTTATTGATTTAACTGAACAGAGAAGGGAGACAAAATTATTACTTGATTATTTCACCAATAATCTTTACCAAGTGAAAGATAAAGAACCTTTCATTTTCTACTAAATACAAAACTATGACAAGTGAGGAACGGACAGGGATTTAGTACTCTTCCTCTCTCCTAATATAGGAATAAGAAGGTACTCAATACAGCTGACAACACATTTATTCAAAACCAGTCACCTCAAAACAATGACTTGTCCATTCCTCCCTCAAAGCCACCAAACATGTTCACCCAAGAGGAAGCCACTAAGGACTGCCAAATGCATAGAAATGACATAGCCATAAAAGTACACACTGATAGCAATCAGAAGGGTGTTCTGGGACAGAGACCTGTAAACATCTAGTGCTGCCTACAGTCTTTCGCAGACATCCTCTGCTAACCACTGAAAGATAGAGGAGACTGGACTAAACTGTCCTTGCTTGATCTAGCCAGAAGAACCTGTGTAATAACCAGCGGCTGTACCACCACAAAGCAAGATCAAGAAGTTTGTTGACAATAAGTCCATTTCCATGCTTACGTGGGTCAGGGTCTTCATCAGAAAAATACTTAAAATCTTCATAGCTTTTGCTGTCACAAAAGACTATCTTAATGTCCATAGTAGTGATCACAGTAAACAGCTTTTGTCTGTCCAGTGAATACATAAAGCATTTCAGTACTGAACTATCCATGTTTCCAAAAATTTACTAAAACACAATACTTTGTTGTGGAAGAGAATTTTCATGAGCAATTACAGGCAATGTTTATCGTGTCTTTCTAGAATTACCTGACATACACAGTCAACATACAACAAGGCTAAAGCAGCTCTGCAGATAAGGTCTTTATGTTACATTTATTTGAAGTGTAATGTACATATAGTCATTGCATGTGCTTTTCACAAAAAGATTCAGATTAAACATGTTTGCTAAATACTGTCCAAATTATAAAAACTCTGTTTACTTCAAAGAGACAGAAAAATAGCATTCCTCTGTTTAATAACATTGTCTGGCCTAAATAATTCATTTCTTTTACTGATTCAGAGACAATAAATTCCATTGAAATAATGAACAAAACTTCTGCAAAGTACCACATGCGTACATAATAAGGGGAAGTGAAGTTCATTCATCAGGCTAAGTTTAAAGATAAAAAGTATTTCTTTCCCTAAACTAAAAAGTTATCTTTTCTAACAGTTAATGCAAATGAAAACCATATACTTTCTGATAAACATTTATGTTACCAAACTGACTCTGCTGTATTAGTAAATTATATAGCTTGAAAAAAGCACATACACCGATCAGATATAAGCTGCAGTAGGAGGAAAAAGCTAAACCTTGACAAAAATAATTTTAAAAACATTAAGTGATATATCTTTTTGATGTACTTATGAACCTAGAAGACCAACAAGAATGCATAATTGCCCTAAAGAGACAGAACCAGGCTGCCATTAACAACTGGATGATGATGGAGAAAGGTCAGATTTAAGTTTGGGAGTATGAGGTGCCTTAAAACAAGTGTAATACTACATGAAAAAGGATATAGTGTCATTTCAGTCCTGTAGATACTAAATACAGCATAGAATTGACCTCCTTAACACTGTGGCCTGAAGAGAATGCAACTTCTTTTCCTAACCACTGAGTTCTGTGACTGAGAAAAGCTAGGAGTGAACCAAATGTAGAGTCCAACTTCTTTACATCCCTTTTTAAAACAGCAGTGATGACAGAAAGCCTAAGATAGGGAGACACTTCGAACTAAAGAAAATGGAGTCTTCTTACCTTCAGCAAACTGGGTCTCAAAATGAAACTGAAAGGTCATGTGTCCTGCCTACCTTAAAATTCCTATTGATGTGTAGGCTTTCCCCTGAGTTTTCAGAGGCTATCTCCTCAGTGGAATGGACAAGTATACAGCTGGGAAGCAGGCAGTAAGTGCTCTCAAAAGTGTAGCACAAACTGAAGCACAGAGCAAGCATCCATAGCTGGAATGCTGGAGTATATACATCCATATATTTCAGAGCTTCAGCAAGTGTATACATTTCTGCTACGTTTTTTTTTCTTCTGCTTTCAATTGCATCTGGTAAAGAAGAGCAGGTGCCTAGCAACTGACCCACAGGATGTTCACAAGCTGTATAGTCTTCTTTTAATGAAAAGCACAACACCCCTTACAACCTTCCCCTTGAAAGTCTTTCTAGACTCTTTCCATGAAGATGTGGAAAGGACTCATGAAGATGACAGTTCCCACACAAGAGTTATAATTTCTGGATCTCTGTCTGAACACCGTCTCGCCAAATAAACGACATTTAACGTACTCTCTTCATTTTCTAGTACATCCTCCTCATACGTAATAAATTGCTGAATAAATTTTAACAGTCGAATAGTACAATTTAACACCGGCATACACAAATGCTTCTTCCCCAACAAACTCCTGAGGTGTTGCTTTTTGTTTTTTATCTTCAGTTAAGAGAAAGTTAAGGTACTTTATTAAAACACTGCAAGTTTTGATGCAGGTTTTCTCAGAGAGCAGCAAATTATGCGCGGGACAGAAATGCTAAAAAGCCAATCAAAACAGAACCCACGCAAACGCAATCCCATTCCCAAATGAGACCCTTCTTTCCCCAGTCCCGGAGTAAGGTCTGGACTAAGAGCAAGAGCACTCTCGTGCCTCGTCAAGCAGCGACTAGTCCAATAAACAGGAAGAGCCAGCACTACTCCTGGATATTAAAAGACATTCAAAATACTTTACATAAGCAACTCTTCAATAACCTTTTTCCGCGACAAGAGTTGCATCTTCCACCCAAGTGTTAGGCAAACGAGCGTGCAGGAGGCAGCCGCAGGGCTTGTTAGGAGCCACTAAACCCATAGAGAAAAGAAGGAAAACGGGTGAACGGGGTAGAGGATGTTTGAAACCCTCGGGGCTCACAGCACTGCGGCCGTGCGCTCCACTCACAGCCTTGCACAACTTTGTGCCGCGGCAGTTTCGCTCGGCTCCCCAGGCGGGGACGGGACGGAGGGGTCCGAGCCCTCCACCCGCCGCCTTTGTTCGCGGGGGACGCCGCTCCCGGCAAAAAGCGGGCATTAGAACTTGCGGAGGAGACCTCGGCACTCCCCAGAGGCCACGGCGGAGAGACCCTCCCTTTCTCTCCCCCCCCACCCCCCCCGCGGCGGCCGGGAGCGGCGCGTGGAACCACAGGGCAGCAGACCGTGCGGAGCCAGCAACGTGAGCCGCATGGGAAACGGCGGTGGCCGGCGACGCGCCCCCCACCCCGGCCCCCCCGCCCGCTCCGCCGGCAGCCTCGGGGCACCCAGCCCCTTCCTAAGGCAGCTCCTCCCGCTCTCACTCACTTTTCGGGATGGGCTCCGCTGGGCTCTCCCTCCGCTTGCTGTGCGCGCACCTTCTCGCCGGCGGGGCGATGCGGGCGGCGAGGAGTAGCCCACCTCCCCCGGCGGGACGGGGTCCGCTGCCCCCCACCGCCACGGGGCTGCCGCCGGGGGCCGGGTGACTTCAAAGGGGCAGGCGGGTCCAGCCCCCCCCCCCACTCCCGCCGGGCTGTGGACTAGTGGCCCTCGAGGAATCCCCCTCTAGACGCGGCTGTCCCGGCGGCGGATCAGGTGCGCCGCCGCGTCCTCTCACATGGAGCCACCGCCTCACCGCCCCCCCGGGCCGGTCCCCGCACCTCCGCCGGCCAGGAGGCGAGTGGCTCGGGCCGCGGCCCCCACCCCGCTCTCCCTCTCATGCACTGCGGGCGCCGCCGGGCCCCGGCTCCAGCGGCAGGGGGGCCGTCAGGGCCCCAGCTGAGCGGCGCGGCGGGGCAGCCGTGCGGCGGGGCTCGGCGCCGCGGCCGCTCCGCTCTGCAGCATGGAGGGGGGGAGCGGAGGCGCGGAGCGCTGGGCGGCGGGGCAGGGCCGGACCGGGGACGCCGGAGGAGGTGGGGGGAGCGGCAGCAGCAGCGCCCCGGGATCCGCTCGCTTCCTGCGGCGCCGGGAGGGGGCGGGGAGGGAGGGCGGGAGACGGAGCGACCGCCGCGGCGGCGCGGGCGGATGACAGCGGTAACCCAGCAACGGGGCCCGCCCCGCCCCAGTGTTGGCGCGGAGCGATGATGCCAAGGGCGGGCGAGGCGGAGCCGCGCAGGTCCCTCCGCGGTCGCGCGGTTCAGCCCAGGACAAGGGGCGGCCCCGCTCCCGCCCCCGCTTTGCCGCGATGGGAACGGCAGATGCAGGGGCGATTCCAGCAGGCGCTGCTTCGTGCCCGGCTGCCGCTCAGTTTGTCCGGGAGCCGACGATAGGAAGTGGTGGTCACCCTCGGGGCTTCCAGAAACTGGGGCTTACCTGTCTCTAGCAGCACTTTGTCAGTCGGACTCCGAGTGCCGCGAGCCCAGTAACGGGAGTGATGGTTACGCAGTCCCTGCTCTCCTAAGGCTAAAACCAAGCGTTGTTTACAAGATCCTCTAATAGAATCACAGAATCTATTCGGTTGGAAAAAGGCCTCTGAGTTCATCGGGTCCAGCCTATGACCGAACTCCACTATGGTCAACTAGACGATAGCACTGAGTACCACATCCAGTCATTCCTTAAACACCTCAAGGGATCCCACCACTTCCCTGGGCAGCCCCTTCAAAACTACTCTCTCTGTGAAGAAATTCCTCCTAGTGTCCAACCTAAATGTCCCCTGTTGCAGCTTAAGACTGTCCTCTTGTCCTGTTGCTCTTTGCCTGGGAGAAGAGACTGACCCTCAGTCATCCCAAGTCTTCTCCAAGCTAAACAACCCCAGCTCCCTCAGCTACTTGTCACAGGACTTGTGCTACAGTTTATTGCAGAATTCTGGCTGACACATGAGAGGTCCGGTAGGCCTGCTTTGATTTGTGATGTTATATGGCTGTGTTCAACAAACAAGGTAAAAACTGAATACTTAATTGTCAATCATTAAGCGTGTGGGCTCCCTGAACACAGCACCCAGCCTGGCTGCTGAGAAAAGCTTAAGCCTCAGGAAAAAGGAGAAAAAAGCAGTATTTGACTGTTACTGTCATAAAACATATAGAACAAGAGCAAAATTAAAGGTTACTCGTGTACCTTAGGTCTGGCATTTCCTTCCTTTTCCAAAGATCATGGCTTATCTTTGCCATATCAGGGTATGCCCAGGCAGACATTAGCTGCTCTGCCCAGACCTCAAGCCAGCACTGGGCCATGGGATGTCTGACTGCCCTAAAAGCCTTCCAATTGCCCACTAGCTTTTTCCTGTCTGCTATTCAGTTCTAATTCTGCCTCTTATTCTCCATTATCTTCTGCTTGGTGTTTCTTTACCCTGTCCTGTTACCTGTTTACCTGATTTTTCTTTCACCAGATGTTTGAACTCACCCAAGTCTCCAAACCTCTCCTGTGTCCCCAGTGAGACAATGCAGCACAGAAGCACTCTCACTCTTGAGAGCTGCAGGCACGTCCCTTCCTCACCAGCTGAACATCTACACATCCATTCCCGCATAAATTATGCTTATTATAACAAACTGGCAAGGGGTGCTTTTGCAGACGGAAGCCTCCTTCACTAGTGAGCTCTGCTTCCCCACAAAACATCACTCACCTTTTCCACAGAACAGCAAAGCAGACACGCAATAAGTATATAGGTAAATATATAATCAGGTAATTGAACTTTTTATTCCTGGAGCAGGAAGGAATTAAATCTGCATGAATAATATTGACACTTTGGCAAGGTTTTTTGTCCTGGTTTGAAGGACAGGTGTTTGCCAAGGAAAGCAGAAGCTTCCCCTTGGACTGAAAGAAAATGTGATTCTTCCGATTATTATAATTTTGGAATTAAGAGAGCTCTCAGGCAAAGATATGGGGGTAGGAATAACAGTTCTTTACTAGTATATCTAACAAGACAAACAAGAACAACAACAGCTATGAAATTACCCACAAACAGAACAGTAACTCAGTCCCAGTGTTTTTTGGCTGCAGGCACCTTTTCCCTGAGCTGCAGTTCCCGGTGCTGGGGGCGGGCAGGTCCCGCAGAGACGCAGGAGGGCTGGGGGTGATGGCAGCGCTGTCCCAGGGGGAGAGAGAGATGGAGAGAGAGCTCTCCGCTCACGGTGTGGGTCCTGATGCTCAGAAGAGTGCTGGATGGTGGTAGTTCACAGCGAGAAGGCAGCCGGGCAGGGTCCGATGGTGGTTTCCCGACGCTGGGATGGGACACAGGCGGCGATCGTCCTTCTCGTCCGAACTCCGCGGGGGAAATGGGCCGAGGCCCATCCTTCTGCTTCCTCTTCTGGCTGTTTGAATCTCGCGGGGCTTGCTTCTTCCCTCCCGTCCCCTCCCCCTTGTCACCAGGGCCCAGTCAACAGGTATCTTAGCATGACAATGGGGAAAATTCCACAGAGGGAAAAAAAAGGGAGAGAATTAACCCTCAACATTATCCACCACGAATTTTCCCCTACCATCATGCCAAATCAAATTAAAAATCTTCAAATTATAGACATCCATACAGTTACAGATACAGGCACAGTATTGTAGGTAGTTCACCCTAAAACAAGGTCTCCTTGGGGTATGCATCGGGTCTTTCCATCCCTTTGCATGATCCACCAGGTACACCCTGGCCCTTGAGCAAAAACCACCCCACAAATTGGATTGTCTTTGCTGGAGGCAGGGTTCACCCACACAGTTTTTCCTAGCATACCTCTCATATGCACCACTGGAACCTTGTCCCCATCTGGTGTTCTTAAGGGCTCAGACTGGGCAGGGCCTGCTCGATTAGTGGAACCTCGGGTGTTCACTAACCATGTGGCCTTTGGTAGATTAATCTCCCAGTTTTTGAAAGATCCCCCACCCAGTGCCTTCAAGGTGGTTTTAAGCAGCCCATTGCACCGTTGCACTTTCCCAGCCGCTGTTGCGTGATAAGGAATGTGGTACACCCACTCGATGCCGTGTTCTCTGGCCCAGGTGTTTATGAGGCTGTTCTTGAAATGAGTCCCATTGTCTGACTCAATTCTCTCAGGGGTACCATGCCTCCAAAGGACTTGTTTTTCCAGGCCCAGGATGGTGTTGCGGGCAGTGGCATGAGGCACAGGGTAGGTCTCCAACCATCCAGTGGTGGCTTCTACCATGGTCAGCACGTAGCGCTTGCCTTGGCGTGTCTGAGGCAGTGTGATGTAGTCAATCTGCCAGGCCTCCCCATACTTATATATGGACCACCGCCCCCCATACCAGAGGGGCTTCACTCGCTTGGCTTGCTTGATGGCAGCACACGTCTCACAGTCATGGATAACCTGGGAAATACTGTCCATGGTGAGATCCACCCCTCGGTCTCGTGCCCACTTATAGGTAGCATCTCTGCCTTGGTGACCTGAGGCATCATGGGCCCATCGAGCCAGGAACAACTCTCCCTTGTGTTGCCAGTCTAAGTCTATCTGTGACACCTCCATCCTTGCAGCCTGATCTACTTGCTCATTGTGTTGGTGCTCCTCATTAGCCCGACTCTTGGGGACATGGGCATCTACATGACGGACCTTTACTGGTAGCTTCTCTACCCGACTGGCAATGTCTTTTCACTCATCAGCAGCCCAGATTGGTTTTCCCCTACGTTGCCAGTTAGCTTTTTTCCATCTTTCCGGCCAGCCCCACAGAGCATTGGCTACCATCCATGAATCAGTGTAAAGGTAAAGCTTTGGCCACTTCTCTCTTTCAGCAATGTCCAGGGCCAGCTGAACGGCTTTGAGTTCAGCAAGTTGACTTGATCCACCTTCTCCTTCAGTAGCTTGTGCAACCTGTCGTGTGGGGCTCCATACGGCTGCTTTCCACTTCCGGTTCATCCCCATTATGCGAAAGGAACCGTCAGTGAAAAGAGTGTAGCGAGTTTCATCTGCTGGCAGTTGGTTGTATGGTGGGGCTTCATCAGCCCGGGTCACTTGTTCTTGCTCCTCTTCATCGGCAAGACCAAAATTTTCACCTTCTGGCCAGTTTGTAGTTATTTCCAAAGTCCCAGGGCGATTTGGGTTTCCGATACGGGCGCTCTGTGTGATGAGGGCAATCCACTTGCTCCATGTGGCATCGGTGGTGTGGTGGGTAGAGGGGACCTTCCCTTTAAACATCCACCCCAGCACTGGTAGTCGGGTTGCCAGGAGGAGCTGTGCTTCTGTGCCAATCACCTCTGAGGCAGCTTGAACTCCTTCATAAGCAGCCAAGATCTCCTTCTCTGTTGGGGTGTAGTTGGCTTCAGACCCTCTGTAACTTCGGCTCCAGAATCCCAGAGGTCGGCCTCGGGTCTCACCAGGTACCTTCTGCCAAAGGCTCCAGGACAAGCCCTTGTTCCCGGCTGCAGAGTAGAGCACATTCTTCACTTCTGGTCCCGTCCTGACTGGGCCGAGGGCTACAGCATGAGCGATCTCCTGCTTGATCTGGGCAAAGGCTTGCTGCTGCTCAGGGCCCCAGTGGAATTCATTCTTCTTCCGGGTGACCAGGTAGAGAGGGCTCACGATCTGGCTGTACTCAGGAATGTGCATTCTCCAAAAGCCTATGGCACCTAGGAAAGCTTGTGTTTCTTTCTTGTTGGTTGGTGGAGACATCGCGGTGATCTTATTGATGACCTCAGTGGGGGTTTGGCACCGCCCGTCTTGCCACTTTACTCCCAGGAACTGGATCTCTCAGGCAGGACCTTTGACTTTGCTCCTCTTGATGGCGAAACCAGCTCCCAGCAGAATCTGGATGATCATCTCTCCTTTCTCAAATACTTCCATTGCCATGTTCCCCCACACAATGATGTCATCAATGTATTGCAGATGTTCTGGAGCTTCACCCTTTTCCAGTGCAGCCTGGATCAGTCCATGGCAGATGGTGGGGCTGTGTTTCCACCCCTGGGGCAGTCGGTTCCAGGTGTACTGCACGCCCCTCCAGGTGAAAGCAAACTGAGGCCTGCACTCTGCTGCCAGAGGAATGGAGAAAAATGCACTGGCAATGTCAATGGTGGCGTACCACTTTGCTGCCTTGGACTCCAGCTCATACTGGAGTTCCAGCATGTCTGGCACGGCAGCGCTCAGTGGTGGAATCACTTCATTCAATGCACGATAGTCCACAGTCAATCTCCATTCTCCATCAGACTTGCGCACAGGCCAGATGGGGCTGTTGAAGGGTGAGTGGGTTTTGCTGACCACCCCTTGGCCCTCCAGCTCACGGATCATCTTGTGGATGGGGATCACGGCATCTCGATTTGTCCCGTACTGCCGGTGGTGCACTGTGGAGGTGGCAATTGGCACTTGCTGCTCCTTCACCTTCAGGAGTCCCACTACAGACGGGTTCTCTGACAGTCCAAGCAAGGTGTTCAATTGCTTAATGCCTTCTGCCTCTACAGCAGCTATTCCAAAAGCCCACCTGAGTCCCTTTGGGTCTTTGTAATAGCCATTCCTGAGGAAGTCTATGCCTAGAATACACGGTGCCTCTGGGCCAGTCACAATTGGATGCTTCTGCCACTCTTTCCCAGTCAGGCTCACCTCAGCCTCCAGCAAAGTCAATTCCTGTGATCCCCCTGTCACCCCAGCAATAGAAACAGGCTCTTCCCCAACATGTTCTGATGGTATTAGGGTGACCTGTGAACCAGTGTCAACTAATGCCCTATGTTTTTGTGGCTCTGATGTGCCAGGCCATCGGATCCACACCGTCCAAAAGACGCAGTTTTCCCGTGCCTCTCCCTGGCTAGAGGCAGGGCCCCTCTAGCGCTGGTTATTATTTCCTTCCTGGGCATACATGTTGGAGGTTCCCTCAAGGGGATCTGACAAATCATCCTCCCTTTTGTAATACCCTGCATCTTGGTTATGGGAAGTTGAGGCTACCTTCACTTTAGTGGAGCTCCTTTGGTTATTGTTTCCCTCCCTGAGTTGACGCACCCGCGCTGCCAGGGCAGAAGTGGGTTTCCCATCCCACCTCCTCATGTCTTCCCCATGGTCACGCAGAAAGAACCACAGGTCAGCTCGTGGGGTGTATCCTCTCTCCCTAGCTGCGGGACGTTGGGCTCTAACTCTGGCATCTGTGACTCGCACTGGTGCTGCATTGACCTTCCTCATCTCCTCCCTCACCCCTCTTATCTCCTCCTTGAACTCCTCTCTGAGTTCCCTAATCATGGCAGAGACCTGAGCCTGCATTGGGCCATTCATTATACTCTCAAAATTTCTGACCTTATCAGCAACAGAACCCACTGTCTCGTGGTTGGCGTCAGCATTAATGGCTGCAATGAATGTGGTGTATTGAGATGGCCCCAGGTGTGCCAGATTCCACAACATCTGCCCTGTGCACCTGACCTTGTCGGGGTCATTGTCATGTTGTCCACCCCTCCCAAAGAGTACCTCCAGTATTGCTACTTCTCTCAGCTGTTGGATCCCCTCCTCAGCGGTTTTCCAGCGCATTCTATGGTGGTGCTCCTGCATTCTCTCTCTATGGACAAACCTCTCTCTTACACTCATTAAAAGCCGCTCCCAGAGGGAAAGGGGGCCTGGTTCCCTTATGAATATGTGATCCACACCTGAGTCCTGGGTCAGGGGTCCCAAATTCCTTGCCTCAGTACCATCCAGCTGCACACCTGTACCCATAAGGTCCCAGACCCGCAGTAACCACGTTGTAAAAGCCTCACGGCCCCTTCGTACAACATCTTTACGCAGATTACGGAGACTCTCGTATGACAGGGACTCTGTGACGATCTCAACCTCTGGCTCCCCTGCTGGTTGTGAGGGCCCTGCTTTCTGATCATTATTATCTAGGTGCTTTGTTTTCACCTTAGACTTTCTAGTTTCCACGGGGGCAACTGCTGCTGGCTGTGAGTGCCCTTGCAGTTCAGCTGGAGCCTGGAGAGATGTAACATTTGTGGGTTCCACTGCTGCACCATCAGGTTCTCCCTCTTTAAGGCAGGGGGAGAGTTTCTCAAGAGCTGGGGAAAGGTAGTCCTTCAGCATTTGGCCCATCTCCTTCACTAGAAACCCCACCCACTCTGGATGGTTCCTTTCTGAGGTGAGCTCTGGGGCAGAATCAGGCTCAGGGGCAACATCCTTAACCTCTGGGGCAGAATCCTTAGTCTCTGGGGCAGAATCCTTAGTCTCTGGGGCAGGGGCAGGGTCAGGCTCTGGGGCAGAGTCCTTAGTCTCTGGGGCAGAGCCAGGCTCTGGGGCAGGGCCAGGCTCTGGGGCAGGATCCCTATTCCTTGGGGGACGTATCAGGGTTGTCATCCAAGTCAATCTCCCCTCATCTCGGAATGTTAAATAGAACAGGTTTACAAGGCCTATTAGCAATGTCAGCCACTGTATGATATCATTACTGCTTAGAAGAGATTTGAACCCCTCAAAAGCTGGTGGAGCAGACCCAAAAAACTGTGTAAGGGGTTGGGACAAAATTTTCCCTGGTGTCATATCCTCACAGTATGTACCATTATTAAAGTAGCCCCAAAAACATACAGTTAGAGTGTGATAGCTCCGAATCCATGTGCCCACCTTCCAGAGGAAGTTAAAAATCCATGAATTTCTCACGTTATCAGCCCACAAAAGGAACTGGATAATAGTTACAGCAGCCTGAGTTACAGGACCCATGTTCAAGTAAGGGATTGCAAATGGCAGAGATAGAGCTGTGGCCACATGGAGCCCAAACCACGGTAAGCTGGACAACATGATGCCACCTAACACAAAACTGAGGTAACTCAAGAACTGTTATTCCTTTTTCACCCTTTTCTGTCAATGCCCTCGGGCCCCACGTTGGGTGGCCAAAATCTGTCCTGGTTTGAAGGACAGGTGTTTGCCAAGGAAAGCAGAAGCTTCCCCTTGGACTGAAAGAAAATGTGATTCTTCCGATTATTATAATTTTGGAATTAAGAGAGCTCTCAGGCAAAGATATGGGGGTAGGAATAACAGTTCTTTACTAGTATATCTAACAAGACCAACAAGAACAACAACAGCTATGAAATTACCCACAAACAGAACAGTAACTCAGTCCCAGTGTTTTTTGGCTGCAGGCACCTTTTCCCTGAGCTGCAGTTCCCGGTGCTGGGGGCGGGCGGGTCCCGCAGAGCCGCAGGAGGGCTGGGGGTGATGGCAGAGCTGTCCCAGGGAGAGACAGAGAGAGATGGAGAGAGAGCTCTGCTCACGGTGTGGATCCCGATGCTCAGCAGAGTGCTGGATGGTAGTTCACAGCGAGAAGACAGCAGGGCAGGGTCCGATGGTGGTTTCCCGACGCTGGGATGGCAGAGATGGGACACAGGCGGCGATCGTCCTTCTTCTCCGAACTCCGCGGGGGAAGTGGGCCGAGGCCCAGCCTTCCTCTTCCTCTTCTGGCTGTTTGAATCTCGCGGGGCTTGCTTCTTCCCTCCCGTCCCCTCCCCCTTGTCACCAGGGCCCAGTCAACAGGTATCTTAGCATGACAATGGGGAAAATTCCACAGAGGGAAAAAAAAGGGAGAGAACTAACCCTCAACATTTTTATTCTCCACAAGTTTACAAAAACATGTAATTTTTGCCCTTTACAAAGGAAATAGCAATGCTAAGACTTTTGTATCTGTGGTATGGATCTCTGCCCTTGAGCAAAGAGAACACAGGTCTCTCTCCTCAGACCCTATCCATGTCAAGGGGTTACTGGTTCCTATTTCTTGGATCTATTGCTTATTCCACTGGCTTTCTGTTAATTGTGGAGTTCTCTCTCTGCCACTTGAGTAATAAATTCACGCATAGGTCAGACATAACTAGGACACTAATACTCGGTGCACATTACTTGGGAGTAAAGGAAAAAGTTGGCTGTCTAGTCAAAATCACTACTCTGCCAGCACTGATCATAGTGCTCAGACTAGCTGAGGAGTTAATGAAAATGTTGCAATTATTTTATTAGTCACAGATTAAAATGGTTCAGCATGTAGTCTTTCATGAAAATGTGGTCATGACTGACTATACTTCAAACAGTAGGGATGAAAACAGGAATTGTACTGCAGATCAATGCATTGGCAGAACTAATCACACTGTCATATGCCAGACTTGAATGCCACCACACAGACAGTTTCAATAAAACTGATTTTAAAAATAACACACAGAGCAATTTTACTGTATTGTAAAACTGTATTGTTTTCAACATGCAATCCAGTGAGAATGCAAAAACCTTGCCAGAGGTTAATACTGTGCATGAAATCATGACAGAGGATGAGAAACACTGGGGCATTTAAGCACTCTGCTTAGAGGCTGAAAGGATACTTGCTGTTTGTCTGGATATATTTTTCTTCCTGTGATGTTTATGATCTTGATGGACTACCAGCTGAACCAGAGGTTGGTATTAAGCTTAATGGCAAGACTGCAATGTATCAACAACCTTGATAACCGAAAAGATTCCATGCTAAAAGGCATAGAAAATTAGGTGATGATTTGAAAATGAGAGTTAGCCAGGAGAGAGCACATGTGTGAGTAACAAATCTTCTGTAGAATTGTTATTATCAAGGAAAGCTGCCCCTGTATCACACTATGTTATCTTTAAAATGCGATAAATAATAAGGTGAAATAACCAAATGAAAGGAGAACATTCAAATACTGAACCACCATTTTAAAAATCTGCTTAATTTGTGCATATTTCTGGTTTTATAAAGCATCTATGATATATTTTGTAATCTGTCTGCAGATAAAGGGAAGAATGTTTCATATGGGAAAACATGGACCCAAGTGATGATAATGCTGAAGGAGCCCTTCTGTACAAAGTTTAGTCCATTTTGACTAATGCAATTTGAATTTAAATCCTTACTTTTAAAGATTATTTTCCCCAGTTGTTTACAGGTAGCTGGCAGTGTTGTGCATCCCATTGCCTGCAGGAATGAGAATGAAAACTGAGCTCTGCCTAGGCAGATGCTTAAGCTTCTCTAACCTGCCCATTCCTGAGATTGCATGTCCTAGGGTTTGGGATGGGAGACGCAGACATCCATTGTAATGGGGTCATCAGTGGTGCACACGTGTGGGTCCAAGACTGGGGAAGGTTTCTGAGGCAGAGTTGGTGGCTGAAAAACAGACCTTTTAGCAGGACTCCTGTGAGGAGGGAGTTAAGTTACACCAGACAAAGTTCTGGCTTGCAGCATAGTGCTTATCCATGTTTTGTTCCCCCCCCCCCGCCCCCCCCCCCCCCGCCAAACACCAACCACAGGTGTGGTGAAGTTGTGCTGTTGAGCTGCTGGTGTAGGAGGAGACAGGCATTGGAGCAGGGACACTGGATCAGCAGTTGTCGTAATCACAGCTTGTTCTGCTGGGTGAGTAAAAAATCTCAGGAATGGACAAAAGGTAGCAAAAGGGGCAAGATAAGCAAATCACAAGGGAGTAGAGCCATGCTTCTTGTTAGTGAAATACAGATTGATTAATCCACCTCAAAATTCACCCTTTGAGCTGCAGAACTTAGGCTACACATGGGCCATCAAAACCTTACTTAAAACTAAATCTATCAGTTTAGACTGCCCACTGCCACTTCCTAAATGGTATGAAGCATCCTCTCTGCTTCATTTAAGGATATGGCAGACTGGAGGTAAAGAAGCAAATAGCTCCTCTTTTTGATAGGCAATCTTCTGAGCAAAGACACGGTTAATTCTACCTTTAATTCCCTACAAATTAAACTGCTGTCCTGGCTGACCTTGGGAAGGTCATTTTAAATACCTGGCGTGATGGAACTGAAATCATCTCCTTCTCAGCAGACAGGCTTTGGTTTGTCTCTCTTTTCTTGCTGTTCTTTTCAAGAATGTTTTTTGAGTCACTGGTAAGGCGTAATTCACATTTCTCCCATGGCATTACTGAATACTGTAAAGTTGTGTACCAGTACATTGCATGAGACTTAGACAATAAAGTCGTGGCTGTAAATAGAACCTATTGCATACAAACAAAATAGAGGGGATACAACAGAAGTAATAACAAGAAAACAAGAATGAAAATCATCGTTCACCTTAATTCCTGTAGGGAACAAGTCATCATGGACATACTGAGCCCAAGTGGAGGTATAATGTAAATATTCTCTTCAATAAAGTGAACAGATAAAGAAAAAAAGAGCTATGGAAGATCTCATTTTCAAGAAGTGTTAAGGTCTAACACTTCTCAGTTGCATATAAAAAGCCTGGAAAAGAGACAAAATTTCCAAGATGGTTAAAGGAAATTTTCATGGGTGCAGTCAAAGAACTGGACCCTATTTCCCAAGCCTTGTTCCCACTTACGAGACAAAGGAAGTAAATTTACTGCAATAAACATTCATGAAAGTTTAGCCAGACATTACTACAGCAATCCCAGGATCTGACTGCAAGTGAAGATAAAGGACAGTTCTGTGGCAGCGTTAGCTCAGAGAGTTGATAGCACAGATATCAACAGGAAATTTCATTCTCAAACCCTAGGTCTTGGTAAAAACATCATCCTTTGCTATTGACATTGACATAAAAGTTTCATAGAAATAATATCATACCAGAGAGGATTTTTAAATTCTTACCCTGACTCAGGAAAATGGCCTCATTTTTGATACTTACAGGGATAATACAATGCAAGACCTTCCCTTATTCTATTGCTCCATTTCTGCCACTGTTATAAGCAGTGTAATGATTTTAGTAGAAGTAACATATAAAAGAAGAGAAACCATACAGTCAGTGAGAAGACTGGCAAAAGACCATATGTATAAATATACTGGTTTCACTGATAGGCTTAATTACCTTTGTATGTCTGGCTGTAACTTAAAGCAAATATAACTAGAGTTAAAACATCTCTGGCCTAAGTGTGCCGCATACTTGATAGATAATTTACTTTTAATTCAAGAGTGCTGCTGATGTTTTTTTCTTTTTGCACTGAATGCAAAATTGTACTTTTAAAGGACATGGCTTTAAGCAAAACCATGGGGTTTGGTGAAGTATTTGGAACAGAGCCCCAGTTTGATCTGTGCAACACTGCAGGCTCAGATCTCCAATCTTAGAAACCTTACAGGCAGGTATTTCAGTCCATTGCTAACACCCATGATAACACACTCAAGTGAACCAAATTCTGAAAGTTCTCCAAATTCACACCAAAACACAAAGTTTGTCAGGTCCACCAAGGCTGCAATTACACCAGGACTAACTCAGCACAAGAACTAGAATTAATTCTGGCAAAATTTGGGCAGACATAGAAAGGGTAGTGCAGATGAGTGTATTGGCAAAACTATATTGGGCAGCTTGCCTGAAAGCTTTCTGCTCACAAGCTTTGTCAGTCTCTTGCTACTATTGGACTTTAAATTCATTGTAATGGAAAGAGAGCTCAGATATCTAAGACTAGCTAATTGTCTTATAAAGGCAACAGAGAAAAAATTCACACAAGAAAGCATGTAGTCTGTGCCTCTGGCAAGTACTAGTTTACAAAACTAGTACTATTTATAGTATATATACACAGCCTATTTATAGTATTTTTCTAAGTGTGTACTTGAAGTTGAAAGTGTTAGCAACTTTCTTCTATAATCTATATCAACGTCCTTCTATAATCTATATTTAGCCATGGTAGCCTGACTGTCATGGTAAGCAAAGAAGGTTTGGTGGGAGCAAATCCTAATAAGGTATTCCCCAGTATTGAAAATAACTGAGTCACAGCTGCAATATTTAAACTATTTATAATTCCATTAAACAACAGTTCATAGGAAACCACTGTGGAAACCTAGTGGTAACATCACTGTTTTCTGCTATGGGATGATCTTAGTGCTGAATACCCCCACACTGTAGCAGAGCCTTTTTTTCCCAGAAGTTTCATCAAATTCTTGTTCATGTCTTCAGAAGTAGTTTTACAAAATATAAGAATATTTTCTTGACATAAATCTGAATACCTGCATTTCACATTTCTTTCAAATACTATCTGGCACTGTCTGGATCTCCAGTAAAATTTATTGTTCAGCCATCTTCCTTTGGCCATCAACAACCCTCACCCCTCCCTGCCAATGGCTGAAGTATATAAAACAACTATTCAGGAAAACAGGTTCTGTAAAAACATTTGCACAAATATTAAAAAGACAGTGATAAATAGACATTGGACTCATGTATTCAGTTAAATCAGAGAATACTTACTAACTGTAACAGGTGACACAAAATTCTCATCAATTACAGTTTTTGGAGCCATTTGTTCTTTTGATTGTAATTATGTGTCTCTAAAATTGGACACTGGTGTTTTAGCCCACTGCCACCTGGTCCCCTAAACAAATGAGGTAATGAGGTAAAAGGAACTTTCCCAAAGTCTACCTGAGACAGACAGCTCTCAATTTATCTGAATTAGGCTATTAGTACTGCTCAGGAGTGGCAAGAGTATCTCACCAAATTCTAGGCTTTGAGTCTTTTCTGATTTTCATTTCCCAACCAAAAATACTGGCAAATTAATATAGAAATTTATTTCCAATACTTTACAGGCTCTCCAGATAGTAACTTGTTTCCTGTGTTGTTTTCTTTTCCTTAGTTCATTCTTATTTCTCCCCCATCTAAGCAAATCAAACTTTCCCATGACTGCAGAAAATACAGTCGGTTTCTTGAGTTGTGTTGCTTCTGAATAAAGCAACTTTAACTACTTGTATTTCAATAACAATATTTAAATTGCACATATACATACAGAAAGGGAAGAAAAGCATGAGAGCAACTTTCAAAATACTTGGCTGTGTACTAGAAAAATCAAGGTGTAGTTGTTACATCAAACTGTATAATAGAACCTGAAAACTATGTAGATTTGGCAAGCCATATGAAAAAGAAAAAAAATCTTCCTCTCTTCATGATGTATTCCAAAACAATAGTTTTGGTTAGCCAGTCATGCTACCCATTTTTATTTAGCTTCATCCGGGCCCCTAAGGGAAATAGAAAGACAGAAAGGTTTATACTAGCTCAGTGCTCTTTGGTATATTTTTTCAGCAAATTTGCAACAATTTAACAGAAAGTGATTAAATTTTATCTTGAAGAGTGGCGTCTGAAAGGCAGGGTTAAAGGCCAGTGCTACAATCTCTGGCTTCCTCTTTTACCTGAAAAATGCTTTTTCTCATCAGGTAAAACTGTATGACATTAAATCAAACAGCAACCAAACACATCAAGAAATAGAAACATTAAACATGTAGGGAATGCTTAACTTTGAAAGTATCTGCATCTTCTTCAGAGAGAATGCCCAAACTTTCTTTTTGAAGGCACAACTAACAGACATTAGCAAAGGAACCAAGCAGACAGCTGTGGGTTTGTTCTCCATAGCATAGTTTTGCTGTGGGCAGGTGATGCAAAATTTTCCAGAAGAGAGTCGTGTAGAGAGCTAAATAGGTTCCTAGGGATATCCCTGGTTCAAGGGAGAAGAAAAAAGTACCATGAATTTGTGTTGAATACTGTCTTTTTCCCCTGAAAAAGGAAACCCTGAAGAGAGAAGGTGTTACTGCCCTGACAATTGCTGTGATGAGTGATCCCTTCAGATTATTATGTTCCTGCTTTGCAAGAGTTATTCCGAAGGTCATCAGCACTTTCATTCTGTGAAGGCTATATTACACAATGTAAAATGCTTTAAAAAATGCTTTAAAACTTTTAATTAAAGCAACCAGACTATAAGCAAAATCTTATCACAAGTAAAAAGTAGTCTCAGGTGCTTGAGAGGGAAAGCGAAAGGCAATTCTAGGATGTTCAGAGGCAGGCCAAATAAGTCTCCAAAAATGTAAAGGATTCTTATACAGTTGGACCCTCTTACTGAACCTATTATTATAAAAGCCAATTATTTTTTTATTTTTGAAATGTGTTTATGGTAATCTATTATTCTAAATATCCTCAAATATGGATCAAGCAAGGTGTTACCACGGCTCTCTTGACTAGTAGCTGGTATTCCTGTGGGTAATTTTAACAGCTGCAATCAGAGACTGTTAAATATTACCCAGATTAAATAACTTGTCATTCAGATTAATGTAATCCAAGAGGAGGAAATAAGGATGAATTCCCTTCCAGTATTCACAGGTCAAATATTTATTTTCACTTGGTGAGTATAATGGGATTGAACCACATCATAAGCTTGAGCAAAGGCAAGATAACATAATATCTCTTCTGTCGCTCTTCTCAGTTCAGGTTCTTCACTGTTTCTATTAAGCAAAGCAATGAGCCTAGACGTGTTATTTTGCAGAATTACCCTTTAGCAGAAGCACTACTAGAAAACAGCAAAAATTCCTCAGCCAAAACATCTTCTCAATTGTCATCTTCACTGATGCTCAGAAGGCTATTGCTGTACAATAAAACTTCTTAATCAGCAAGAGACTTCAAGACCCTTGTTATTTGTAGGAAAAAAAGGCCTGGAGTTATATAATACTTGATCAGTTCCATGACGGTTAATAGCACTGAGTGCCTTAATCTGGACAGCACTCGAACTTTGCAAGAGCCGTTCAGTATTGTGCTCATCAGAGCTCCTGGGAGAGTGCCTCAGTGACACAGAAGACACTTGCTAGAGCTCAGGAAAAGTTCCTGCTGGTTCCTGACACTACTTGCAGTGCCTCTGTGCACACTAGTAGTAGAATTTGCAGTGGACAGGAGTAGGAAAAACCACAAACTCACACATACAAGGCTGTGGAGGAAAAGCAGCATGCTAAGGCTCAGCAGACAGCATCGCTGCTTTCCTGTGGGAGCCAAGGCTGCATCAGGAGCCTTTCCTTCAGCCTCTCATTTGGTGTGTTAATGATGCTGTACACAAAGCATGATGATCCCTAGCAACTGCTGCTAGACAGGCATAGCTTTCTGGATTCTTGTTAATGCTGATACCAATAGAAATCCATCATTTCACTGTCTGATCAGGTAAGCTAGCCAATCTAAAAAGGCAAAATCAGTTTCAGGGGTTTGGCTTTTCACTCAAGGATAGAGGACTAGTGAAAAATGCTCAGACTCTGTTAGGGACCGCTTTATAAAAAGTCGTGTTTATATTAGTTTTGCCCCCTGACTTGGCAGCAGAAACACAGGCTGGGCTTTCCGCCATGCAATTGCAGAAGACATAGCACTAAGTGTCATGCTGAAGTTTTGGAGCATGTCAGCCCTGAGGGCCCCTCTCACCTCCTGCTGCACAGCCCTGTCTCCACCCTCACTGTGATAGCAGCTTTTTGTACAGCCTTAATAAAAACCAGACTGGAAATAACCCTTTCTTAGGAGGTTTATTTTGGAGCTTGGTCAGCTAACTGTTCTTTTTTCTTCTCTGATGCGGTGATGCTGGGAGCTGGTGTGCTGAGCCTACCTGAGAACAAGTGACCAAGGAATCAGGAATTTGCCAAACCCAGCCCACAGTCAAAACTTGCGTGGGGCAGGTTGTGTTTCATTCCCAAAGGCTTAATTTGGTTCTTTAAATGGTTGTTAAAGCAAACATAGCACAGGGTTTCCTGAGCTGTTGGCAGAAGTCACACTGATCTTACTAGGGCTAGGACTTTATCTGTTTAAATAAAAAGGCAATCCAATATGTCATGCAGTGTCATCATCAACTTACCCAGCCCACAGCTGCCACAAAGCCTTCCAAGCTGGATCCTGAACTTCTAATGCAGAAGCTGCAAGACCATACATTTCTTAACTTTTACTTTCCCACAAGAAGGAAAATATGAAACTCCTATCAGTCACTTAGATTTTAAGCACTTGATATTAGGGGCTGAGTCTCTGACTGGAGCACAGGGAAGCTTGTGCCATGAAATTTAAATCTGTTCCATGTCCTTTGGATCTGAGATTTAGTTTCACCTCTGCTTTTCTTTCAGCGTTCATATTTCATACACTTTTTTGGTTTATACCTCCAGGAAAGTCACTGAATATATTCTGATAAATGCTGAATTACATACTTATATCTGTGTTTTGCTGATTTCAGAGATCTGTAGCTGTAGGTTCTAAAAGTTCAACTGCATCAACAGAATTGCAGGTGCAGCTCAGATCCCTGAAGGCATTTACCAAATCATAGGGAGAGATTTATAACTCTGACTTCAATGGTGTTACACTGATTTATGTCAGCCAAGGAGCCTCTGTGTGCTTTTTAGAGTGATCTGCTTGACAACTTGTCCATCTTCTCATGTGACTCAGCTGCCTTCTGTTCTTGGGCTCTAACCTTTTGCACATTAGTGAGTGTCATGGTAACTAAGGAGCAACCACACGTAGCAGGCTAGCAAAAAAAGCAGAACTGCTGAAGGTGAAAAAGTAAGTGGAAAAAATATTTCAGTTATGTAAAAAAAGAAAACAAACCTCCCCCCTTCCCCAAACATGAAAGACACTCCGAACTGAACTTTGTGTGTTTTTCTGGTAAAATAACCCAGTGGCAATAAATGAATAGCACAGCTGGAACATCTAACAGCAATATGATGGTTCTGTTAGGTATGTTGGCAAGCAGCAGGCTATGGGTTCAGATTTGGGCAGTTCTTTTGCCTGCATAGAAAGGAGGCTGAAGATAGCAAACTCTGGAAATGTTTAGGTTCATGTTTTGACAGGCGGCCAGACAAGTAAAGATAAAACTTGTATTTGCATAGCTAAGAAGTGGACAAAATCCTTTTACAGCACTTGTTCCCAACAGGAATGTAGAAAATGAAGTGGGAACTTGCTGTGGTGTGAATTTGAGAAGAAGCTCTAGGGCAGGATGTGCTATAGTATGATTCACCAGGGGGCTGGGGTGGAGGTTGGTGATGGGGGATGTCTCAGCAAAGAGGCTCATTGAGTGAGCTTTAGCGCAGTGTGATATGTGCTGAGGGATCACAAATCTCAAAAACACTCATTCAAAAGAAGCCCTGACTCCCAGTTCAAATACTCTTAATTGACTGACTTCTAGATTGTCTAAAGGTGAGTGGAAGTCAGGGAACAAGCCTGGCCTATGACTCCCACATCTTGGACTTTCACCTGTGCTGACATCCTCTGGCCATACTCATGTCTTTGAAAAACACTTTTTCCAAGTGAATAGAAGACAGTGCACAAGAGGCATCTTCATAACTGCAGGATCTTGGGGATGTTACAAGCTCTCCTAACCATGTCTCAGCAAACAAATGTCTCTATTTTTGCCAGGAGCTGATGGTAATTCAGAGTTCCTAGGTCATGGAGGGAAAGTGAGATTTCTTCAGAAGAAGTCTTTGAATAACAAATGCATCCTCATCCTAGGTTACTTATCCTTTTTTATTCAAAATGTCTCTTATTTCTGTTTGCATTTGTCTAACTCCAGCTTTCATCCATTTAATATTCCAATATTAACTATAGATTCAGTATTTAATGCTCTATAGTGAAAATCTCCCAGTGTTGAGACATATAAAATGTTACAATTTCAAGTGGAATATGTCACATGACAAGGCAATATCTGAAAAATGTAATTATTTTTTCATATATACACATTCTTCACTAAGGCACATTTGTATTTGGAGAATTGCAGGCTTTGTTTAAGGCATCTGTCTGGACATATCTTCTAATGGCTTCCAATGCAAGACACTCTAGCGTTCTAGGTGCATTCAGTACTGAAAGAACACATAGAGGTGAGAAGACTGAAGAGTTTCTCACAAGTGCTGTAATCAGAAGCCCTTTTCTCTTTCTTTCTTTCTTTTTTTTTCAGTCATTTTCAGACTGAACAATTTGAAATCACTGTGTTATTCTGTGTTTTTTCACAATGAAATTAGCAACTGTTCTGCTTACTTTCTATCAGTCACTAGAAACTACATGCCTATATATAAATGAAGCTATCATGATGTGTAGATGTCATCAAGCTTCAGTGCCTTTTTATGGAATAAGAGTTTATTGAGACACCAGTTGGATTCTTTGGCTCTTCCTTTCCCCCTCCCTCTTCTCCTGGGCTGTTACACCAGGGCCTTTCTTGGACACTGCCTCTTGCATGTGAACTCAGTCTTGTCTTCCTACCTGTCCTCATCCCAGCACTTCCCTCGGGTTAACTACCAACGGCTTTCAACAGTAGATGTGGACACATTTGCATCTATTTAAAGCACATTGGTTTAGGCATGATCTTGAGATTGAAAATGTGTAGATATAACTGGAAAAGAATAACAACCCTGTTGGCTTTATCTTAAAACTAATAATGAATACAGGTCTAAGTGTTTGTGCTGCTTATATCTGTATATAAAGATCCTCTCCCCCATCTGCTTGTAGACAACCTGTGACTTTGTCTTTCAAATGCTGCTGGTGTTGCAAATTTGAAGTGTTCTCTCTGCTGCTGTTAGATGCTCTGATGAGGCTGAATCCTGTCAGTAACTCCCAGCCCTGGCAGATCAGGTGCTGAAGCTGTTGGGTTGGGTGAGAGGTGGTATGCAGCCCTACTCTGGAAGCTGTGTGACCACCCACCCTGGCTGTCCAGGAAGGAAGGGATGCAGCTGGAAAATCACCACACTGAAGCTATGGGAGGTGATCCTGCCTTGGGGAAGGTGGTGGTACAATGCCTCAATTGCCTTTGTCTCAGAAAAAAATGACAAAATTAATTCACAACTGAGTAGTGATTTCAGTATCCTTTATATGGATGGAGTGACAGAGCTTTAAGATATATTTCTGCTTCTTCCCAGTTCAAACCTAGGAGGAATGAAACCCAGCCCCAGCATAACCTGGCACAGACTCCATCCTGCTCTGAATTATCCCCTGCTGCCAGAAGAGACAGCCAATGTTTCCTGCTGCAGCCCTGTGCCACTCCCTATGGATAATCTGGTTGCAGAGTGAGGTGAAAGGGGAAGAAAAAGCAGAGCAGCAAATTATGCCAGGAGGAAAGCCTTGTTATATTTATAAGGCAGCTGGGTTAGGAGCAGGGAGTGAGATACTCATGTAGTAATGGAATAAATTCTGTAAATGTACTTTAGAATGGATGGGAGGATGCAAGCAATTAATTTGTTTAATTATTTTTAATTTCAGCTTTACATTCAAGTGTAAAATATTTTATATGCAGAAATGCAAGAATATGCAGACTGAATGTAAAAATAATGTATGTGAATTTTCATATTACTCTGATAGGGGTTAGAGGTTTATTGCTGGAAAATCACTAAGGGAAGTGATTTTTTTGAAGCAAAAATATGCAGGCCAGGTCTCTGTAGGATCAAGGACTGTGTTAAGACAGCAGGCAGAAAAATCAAGAAAATAAATAAGGCACAGAATTGCATGCAAGAAAATAGCAAACAAAATCACACATTTGTGGTCCAAAGTAAGACAAGGATAATGAGACTAACAACTACTGGGAATAAAATGCTTATGTGTGTGAATGAGGTCAAAACCCTTAAAAGGATTTCTAGAAGAGAGGAAGAAATCATTAGTGTTTTGTACATGGCAATTTTAATAGACTGAGATGAGGAAAAAACACATAGATACTGGGTAGGGCAAAGATCTGAACACTATAAAATTACAAACTACTTTGAATCAGCTCTCCAATGTAATGTAGGAAATACCCTAATAATAAAACTGGAGATGTCTGACCAGTGTGTCTCCTGTGGGTACAAACACCTCACTGCTTCATGCCTTTGCAAAATTTAATGAATAGGGGCAGGCAGAGATGGGATGCAGTCAGCCAGGCAGGGACTGTGCCAAGGTTTGCTTGTCAAGTCATATTTGCCACAGTGCTGCAGGGTTGGAGCTTGAGGGGGTCTAGGACTGACTGGGTGTGGAGGCACTTGGCAAAGACCCCTGGGCTGGTAAGCCCCTGGATCAGCCTGCCTGGGCATGATGAGGAGGCAAGGTGGCTGCTGCTGGGGCACCCCTGCTTAGGGCACCAGGGTTGCATCAGGGAACAAACTGGCTACAGAGCTGGCATAACTGAATTGTCAAGTGTCACTAGTTTTAAACAAGTTTTGGTTGATTTAGTTATTTTTTATTGGGTTTTTTGGTTTGGGTTTTTTGATTTGTTTTTTGGCTTATGTTTCCAAGAGCTGCACCAGTGTAGTTGACTTTCCCTGTTGATAGTTAATTACATGGAGATTGAAGGAAAATAAATCACTGAGGCTGCAGGAAAATTTATTTTCAGAACAATAATGCCGTGTATCAACAAAATGTTTTCTTCTGTCACTTGGTAGCTCATTGGCCATGAGGCACCATTTTGGGATCTTTGTAGACTGAGCATTGGCTTGTCTATACCTGAGTTGGTAGAAGATAAAAAAACTGTCTTCATAGTTCTTGTATGATAGTTATAGAAAGAGATGAATGGTAGCTGGATTGAGGCCAAAGCCATCACATGCCTCTTTGTAGTAGTTGCATAAATAGGGGATGAGTAGATAATTTCCCACTCTCTTCTGCTCTTGCCTAAGTTCTGTCTTGTCATAGATAATTATAAATCAAAAATAATGAACTTCCCCTTTAAAGCATTTGAAGCTTTGGCATGAAGTGGTGTAAACAAGTTCTGAAGTCTAGTATATGGGAGCATTAAACCTAATTATTAATAGATAAGTAACTCTTCATCAAAAACTAAGGGAGGAGTTTGGGGCTGGTAGTATATACATGTTATGCTAACATGTGTACCCATAAGTACTAATAACTTGAGGATCCTGTGACTAATCTTGTGTTCACAGAATAGATGCACTATGTGCATAAATCTATAAAACAGAGAGGAACTAGTTCATTGTGCTGCCTGCCTGGACCTACGAGTCCTACCCTGGACCTCAGCTCTTCCCGAGCTCCTGGAATGCACAAGGATAATACTTCAATTCATGCCTTCTTCTGGTTTGTGCTTTCAGTTCAGTGATTTGGCTCAAGTGAGGTAACACAAGGATCTGGCCTTTTTAGACTATGGTCTTTGATGAGTGGACAAGTTCTGCTCTTAAATTTTCGAGTTTTCCTACAAAGCTGTTCACAACACGGAAAACTGGAAAGAATTATCGATGATTAAATGAAGGGTTAGCAGTTAACCTTAGTATTTTAATTTCAGAAAAGAGGCCTTTCATTGTTCTATTGTTTCTTAAAAATAAGTCTCTTCTGTGAATCTGACTAATGCATGGCTGTACAAATCCATGTTTTACCTTTAGGGTTATAAACTCCTTATTATGCATTCACTTTATTTCTCCTTTGTTACCCCTTTTATCTGCATAACCTAGCAGTCACAGATCCCCAGGAGGTGAAGCTCATTGCACCTATACCATTGCTATTGTACCCCTGTAGCAATTGTACAATGCTATTGTACCTCTGTAGCATTGTCAACCAAACCCTGGATGAGCCACCTTCAGAAGGATTTCCACTTCAGTACTCCACAAGTCCTATTTTTCCTCTGAATGAAGACAGACCTCATTGATAGGTCTGGCTGTATAGTAGACTGAAAGAAACAAGGCTTCTTAAATAAACCTGCTCCTGGAAGTTGCTCTGTGATTGCTTCTGCTTTAACTTCCTATACTAACACCATACTGCCTAGTGGATAAGAAGTATTTATTTTCCCCAAAGAAAATGCTTGTACTTATTCCAGGCAGTAAAAGGTTTGTATCTTTTTGTTCTTTCTTAAACTGTCCATATTTTGCTACAAAATCTTATTAGGAATTATTTAAGTTAATATATTGGGAAAGTAAATGATGCAGTTAGAGAATCAGGCCCAGTCTTGCAGTCTGTACTGGAGAGAAATCCTGCTTAAAGAAAATGGTTAAATTACAATCTGTATGTAAAATTTTCAATACTTTCACATGAATATTCTTGTATAATTTGGACTGGTCTGCATGATTAGTCAAGTAATACAGTGTGTCCTGGGGAAGAACACTCCCCCTCTTCTGTCCATGTGCTTCAAACACTGCTTCCAGGGCAAACTTCCCCGGGCTCCTTCTTTCGGTAATACGAGTCATGGTTCCATATAGGAGATGCATTTCTGCAGCTGCAGGTCAGGAGTGCCTCCTGGGGGTGGCAGTCACAGTAGCGTTTCTGAGCGAAGCTGGATGCATCTAGGCAGAGCAAAGTAGGTGCCCTGAGCCGAGGGAGAGACTCCAACAAACCAAAAATAGCTCCTTTAATGGGAGCTGGGCACCCAAAATAGCTCATTTTCTGAGAGCTGGGCGACATTCTAGCCACTGTCTGGAAAGACACTGCTTTGGTGCATAATTCACCTGTTTATAATAGTTTACTGGAGTTGTGAGATCCTACCCAAAATGAGGCCAGAGAATTGATCTAATACAGAGCAAGACCTGGAGCAACCTCACTGGAAGGGGATGGGAGTCTGCAGCCGGTGCTGCCCTTTGCTGTGGTGTCAGACCATGCTGCTACTATTTTCTTGTCACTGATATTCAAGGAAAGTACAACCATTCATGAAACCATTTAACCATTCATAAAGCCAAAACACAGAGTAAATGCTTGGGATGTATTACCAAGTATGTTGGTGATAATGTTGGTGCAGGATATGTCCTTTGCTCACCCCTCAAACCACCTGCCAAGCCAGTTTTCCCACGACCCCTTTCAGCCTTCTTTTAGTGCACATTTGAGGAGTCCCTGGGCCGTGGGTCAGCATGATGGTACTAGGAGGGGCAGAATAGGTCAAGAACAAGTGTCTGGGGACAGGAGAGTAATTGTGTTACTTCCCAAGGTGTCACAACACTTTCTGGGACTTTGTAGTCAAATCCTTTTTTGTGCCTCCCTTGAGAACTAGACAAAGATTGCCCCAAAATGCACATTTCTAAGTCTGTACCTTAGACAAATGTCCTGCTGATGTGCTGTCTAGGAAAGAGAGAGAGAGAGAGAGAGAGAAGGAGGTGACTAGTTTCTGCCTGGTCATTGCTATGATGCTCTCGTAATGAGGTTGTTTGAACATTAAGAGCATTAAATAAAATAAACACTGTCTCAAGCTTTCTGGATACTCCCAGGCCATTATACACTTCTCCAATGAAATTGTCTGTTGCAAACATAGATGAAAGTAATGCTTTATTTTATTAATCTTTTCTAAATCACTAGTTGGAAATACATCTCTCTCTTTTTTTTTTCTTCTTCCTTTTCTCTTAAATCCACTGCAAATTATTTTAGCAGGTCTATAAACTTGGAGACTCCCATTTGAGTGTTTTAACTGAAATAACCTGGGAAATGATTGATGATTAAAGAGAGATGACAACAGTCACCCAAGGAGAAACCATGGAAGTAATTCACTACTTTCCTTGGAATCAGAAATATCCCAACGAAAATATAATGAAATATAAAGCAGCTCTCTCTTTTTTTTCCTTTTGCCTGAATTTTAGAGAGCTGATCAGAGTAAGATATCTACATACCATATTCAGTTGTGCACATCTTCTCAGGCCTGAGTAATTGTGACATCAATAACAAGTAATGAGGATGCATAGACTTGAGAGGATTAGCAGGACTGTGGGAAAAACAGAACCTGTAGACACTAAAAACTTTATTAGAACAAGTTGTTTAAAATCAAATTCTTATATACAATTAAGTAATATTGTATCTTTCAAATACTTACATTAGAAAATAATTTGGAACATCTATTTGATAAAACAGTTGAATATACAGCAGTCTCACATCAGAAAGGCAAAAGTTCAATTTGCAGTCCACCAATGAGTTTAGCATTGCAAAAAAAATATTTTTTTAATCTCAGAGTAAGAGTTATCTATGAATCTATAACTTATGATTATCTAGAAACTAAAAGAATGTTCCTTTTTGCTGATATTATTGTTAGGATTATGCGCTTTACAACTGCAGGACTATTATGGAATTAATTAGCTGCTGGTAATATCAGCAACCTTATGTTTGTAACTTTATGGAGGAGTTACTTCTAGTTTGTTAAGACACTGATTTTAAGCATATCTAGGAGAGGTGTTGGTTCTTAATTACCCTTCTTACTACCTATATATTTCTCAAATAAATCCTCCTTTGGAACTGTAGCTTTTCTGCAGAACAAAAAGGCCTCACACTGTTAAATGAGATGTCAAATTGTCTTGAAGTGCTGGATAACTACTGAAATTATTTTTAAAAAATGGAAGAAGAGGTAGCAGTTCCTTAGGGATCATCACATTTGTGAAACATTTTTGAACAATTCATAGTGGGAGGCACTTCCTGTTTTCATGTTTTTCTCATTTTCTACTGAGGGAAGATAACTTGAGTTATAAGTTACTGGTAGATGTTGTAAGGTGATGGTGAGATGGGTTGGCTCAGATCAGGCTAACGATGAGGACATTACCACAGAAGCTTAAATACTTCTGTAGTGCATGGTGATAAAATAATTTTTAGAGTTTGCTGCTATCTTATTGGCTGTCTGATTGTTCTCTGTTTTATTTTGTAGGTTAGAGGACCTGACTGTGTGAATGATTTAGAGAAAATGAAGATGCATCAACAGAGTGTGTACAGTTAATACTCATGAACTGGAATATTATAATGTTTTGGCTGTATTAATGTAGGCATGAAATGGTCTAAATCCCCTGTAATTCAGTCCACCCATACAATTAAAATACTGAGGCAAAACTGTGCAAAAGGAAATGGCCAGGAACTGATGAAAAGTAAAACAAACAGGAGAGCAAGGGGTACACAAGTGAGCAGAAGAGGGAAATGGGGTGAGGGAGAAGAGGGGTCAAAACAGTTCCCATGGTGAAGCTGCACCCCTAAACCTGGTGTCCACAGAAAGGCTTGACTGTAAGTAAGTGAATGGGTGCTGGGCAGTGGGCATGGCAAATGCAGACCTCAGTGTGAAAGTTATGATCAAAGAGGGAGACCAGCAGGGTGAAACAGAGCAGTGCGGACCTCTATAGTTTAGGGCAAGGGGAAGAATAACAATGATGTATAAATCTTCAGGGAAAAGAGAAATACTAAAAATTGTATTTGTCTAGTACTGAGGGAATCTATTAGAAATATCCATAACTATACTGAAATGCAGATTACTTGACCCTTGGTCTGTTTCACAGGAGGACAGGACCTGATAACAGGTGAGATTTGATGGAATGGTACATTTTTCAATAGTAACGCAGCATATATTAACTTTGCACTTTTAAAAATCAGTGGATAGAGAAAATTTATTGGCCAAGGAAGTGCCCAAAGCATTGCTTTGTATTTTTAGATGCCTAGAAGTTCCTGAAGAGGCAAATAAATCCACTAGCATGCCAGAATTTAGAGACAGTAAGTGACATCAATAATTATAAATTTTTATAATTATTTAAATTATTTATAAATTTAAATTATAATACCTCTAACCTAGATATTAGTTCTGGACAAAATTGATTTTAAAGCTTTATAAAAAGATTGACCAATTATGAACATTGAAATAAGAATTAATGCTTAATGGAATAAGTTTACAGAAAATATATTCTCTCAAGGTAAACTTAAAAAATAAAATATATAATTGAAATTTAATCTCTGAGAAACTTATGGCAGAAGGGCCATCTAGAATTAACATCAACCCCAAACCATCAACATGCACAACACAGGCTCTTTTCAAATGCTACAGCAAACCGAGTTAGTGTATTGCACTATTATCAATGTGTGACTCAGGGTGATGGATCATCAGTGTGCCAGAACTAAGTTAAGCCATATAATGTCACCTTTGGGAGTTGGTTAATTTTCAAAATTAAAAAAAAAATAAAGTATGAAAGACAAGGACTACTTCATGTCAAGTTGTGCTTCAACTCTCTCCAGGGAGAAGGCAGCAGCTGTTGGACATGGAGCTGTGTGGACTGTAGCATGGTGTGGTGTGTGTCACTGCTGGACACTGGTGTTGCAAACTGCTGGGTCCCACTGACTGCCCTCTAACCACACAGCCTTTTATCTTGTACCATTTAAAAAAAAAAAAAAACAAACCACCCCAGTCTCTCTGTTTTGGGTATCTTCAGGTTACTGCTTTGCAAATTGTAGGAAACCTGAGCATAACATCTTTGTTGGACAAAAGTAGCTAATAAAACTGCTACTGGAAAATATCTACTTCAATTTTTAAAAATTTTCTAAATTTCAGTCTTTCAGTTTTTCTTCCCCTTGTGACTGTGTTCTTTTAAACCAACACACTACATGGTGGGTTTACTATCAGGTAATAGTGGAAATGTTTAAAAACCAGTTGTGAAATATGAACATAAAACACTTCTTTCAAAGTTAAAAATCATCTATACAGGGAAAATTTATTTACCATCACTCATTTACTAAATCAAATATTTGCAATAAATTGTTTTGGAATAGTGAAGAAATCTTTTATTCTTTGAGGAACTTACTAATCAAGTCAAATTCAGTAATGAATGAATATGGTTAGCTCTAAACAATTCTCTCCTTCTGTATTTTGACATGTCTTTAATTATTCACAAAACTGAACCATCCTCTGTATTTGTCAGGTGTTAGTCATACTTAGGTGCCATCAGAGAGGCTTGGTGCATTTGTTTTCTTTCTTCAATCAAGCTCTGCGTGGTTATAAGCAAATTATTTTCAGGCAAAACAAAACAGATCATATTAAACATGTATTGAGTGGGAAGGCATTACATATTTAAATAGAATATGAGGATAGGTGTTACAGTTGTTTCATCAGCTGGGCCACCACAGTGGGGGGGTGCCGGATCTGAGACAGAGACACACCAGCACCCCTGATCCATTTAATAAGACTTAAACAACTTTATTGTTTGTGAGCACCCTTAAACAGGGTGATTGAGTTTTCCCGGGCACACACAATGGTGGTTGATTACTATGTCATTCACTCATTTCCTCAACCAGTGATACATCTGCACTTCGGGTCCAATAGATGAGTTGGGATTCTCACCCGGGTAACCGCCTGCTTACAGGCTAGCTAGGTTTCAAATTGCATCCTTTAGAAAAGCTGCAATATATACTGCCATGGATAGGTAGGATGTGAGGTGTGGTAGGATATGAATCTGCTATTTTAAATAATGCAAGAGAAGCTTTGCCCAGACAAGGATTCACTTTTATGTGTGTTACATATTTAAGCTACATCCCTAAGAGACATGCTATCTAAAATCAATGGACACAGTGACAATATTCATATTCCCACCTTGAGGTATCACAGGAGTCTGATTTTCTTTTCATTGTAACTAAAGGTGACTGGGCACACTTAAAAGTGCATGTCTTTCAGATATTGCAGGCTCAGTATTTAAAAACAGAAGCAGCAGAAAACCTCCTGCAGCTGAAAACCTTTAGCATGTAGTTATACATAACATATATTTATCTAAATCTGTATTGACTATTGAATATGGCTATTGAATTGTTCAATTTTTAATCTTACTCTTTTTTTTTTTAAGTAAGTTTTTAAGTTGGCTGTTCCTGAAGTAGGTGGTTACAGAACGGCCCTGGACAGGGAGAAGAGTTACATAGGACACCTAGTCCAGGGTGCTCATCTGTGGAGATAACAAACTGAATGGCAGTCTCAAAATAATACTTTTCACTTCTACAGTGCCTTTTATCTGAAAACCAAAAAACACTCTACAGAATCCGTGCCCTCGGTGGGCTGCAGTTACTTCTGGGTATTCCTTTGAGAGGCTTTTCACCTCCTGTCTGTCCTCAGAGCTGTTCTGTCAGTCCTAGACTGGTACCTCCTCAACAGCAGTCCTGTGCAAATCAGTGCACTGTTAAGAAAAAGCAAATTGAGAAATAAACATTGCATAGGCATGAGCTTCATATCCACCAAACCAGGGCAGTCCAGAATTATGGACACTGAAACAAACAAGACAAAGCCATCCAAAACAAAGAAACCCACCAAATCTGGAACAGAATTGGTTTTAAGTGCTGCCCAATATACAACTGCAGAACTAGACGGAAACATGGGCTGCTTCAAAAATTTTTAGAAGCAGAAAAAAAGAGGTTTCTTTTGATTTGTGGTGAATCACATTGCAAAAAGAATTTAAAGCAGTCCTTGATCTTGCTACAGTGCTTTTCTCTTTTTTTCCCTCCTTTTTCTTTTCTTCTTTTCCCTTGGTGATGTTTCCTTTCTGAAGACCATATGAATCAGGACACAACAAAAATATTTGCTTCTCTGGTCTTTTGAGATGAATTATATTTAAATGCAATTCTTCCAATATCTGGGGGATGATGAGTTTGTGTGCTGCATCCCTTTAGCCAGTTCTTTGCTGTCCTGAGGACTTCATGATTCACCATCACTGTGTACATGTGGAAAAGAAAAAAACACCAGTTTCACACTGTTGGGTTAGTTGTCCCAGCGGGAAATAATGTGAGAGAGTATCTCTAGAGTTCATGAGGAGGTGTTACCAGAAAATAAATCTGTCACTCATGCAATGGATGAACTGATGCTGGCAGCGAGGGCTCCTCTGATTCCTGTCTGATGGTTTGTGGCTGCCCAGCAGAGCTTTTCTCCTTCTCCCGGCTCTCTTTCCACAGCTGAGGATAACTTTGGAATTTTTGGTTTACAGCTGACCTCATAACACGTGCATTTTCTCTTTGTCCCACTGGTTTCTTTCTGCCCAAGTGGCTTGCTCCCTAGCACTCTCTTAATAATGTTTGGCTCATACAAATGTTAAAAAATGTGACATCTTATATCAGCTGGTTTGAATTCAGTCAGCAGGGATAACAGCAGGGTTTTAAACCACCTCTGAAGCTAAAAGGGCCACTCGTAATCTTAATATTTTACACGTTTTCTTAAGTCTCTTGCCAAATTGAGGCACATTCTAGAAATGCAGTACTTCTTTCTGTACTGATTTGCCATCCATCCAATATATTTCTCCATAAGGAGTCATTCTTTTTCAAACAGAAAGTCTAGGAGGGTGCCCAGCAGCACCCAAGACAAAACAAACCTCTCAGGTGATAACGCATAGGGGGATTGCTTGTACTCCACCCCCTACAGTGACCCATGCTGTGAATGGGACAGGCTGTACTTACTTTTCTGGGACAGTAGAGGTCCCTGGAGCAGAGATTGGACTCTACCCCCATGTGCTCCACAGATCATCGGCCCTTGCCTGCTGTGCCCACACACACTGCTTGCTCCCTCCTGCATGCACAGAATGGGAGCCCTTGCCCAGGACAGCTGGGGGTGTTTTGCAATTCTGTGCTCAGGCACAATCAGGATTCTAGCAGTAGGTTTCAAAGGCAAGATATTTAATTCAAATATGTTATGTATGTTATGTTATGTTATGTTATGTTATGTTATGTTATGTATATCATATATTATAATTAAATTATATCTAATTCAAATATATATGTTTTAAAAAGCGTACATAAATTTTGAAAATGAATATATACAAATGTTTGTAACTTAGCCTACAAGGCCAGGGCAGGTGACCTGCACCTATCAGGGAGCCCAGGCTGTCATATCTTGCCTCCTGTGCACAAATGTGCAGCCTTGATGCTCATGAGTACAAATTTTGCCACAAAAATAGCTTTGTTTCATTTTATTTCTCAGTCTTCCACTTTCCCTGCTCAAAAGAGCTGCTGAAAACATCTATTTATCTGTATGTAATTATCTTCCTTACATTATTTATTCATTTAAGAATTTGGTTGGGAAAAGCAGCAGATCATGGCCTGCTAAGGTTCAACTGCAAACTGTTTAAGGAAGCAATTTTTTGTTTTTTTACCCAGAAATCCCACCACTTCAAATATCTTTTCACATTGAAATGAAACATATTTCAAAATTTCATGTGAAATGAAATTTGAAGAAGTAGCCTTGGGGTAACGGAAACACTCAACATAGAAATATTTTACTGCCACACAGTTCTGTTCTTCAAACTTTCAAAAAAAATTTTATTAAAAATTCACTAACTCTGAAGAGTGGTTTTGGAACAATCTTAATTCTGAAAATGTCAAAGTGTCATTATTGAAATGTTTTGTCTCATATGTTTTCAAAATTATATGAAAATCGTTCATAGTTCAAGACATTTGGGTCTTGATGAACTCCCCCTCAGCATTTCTGTGAAGCAAGAAAACACAACATCTGTGTTCAGTGTAGCCTCAAGATGTTTCCCATACTGAAATACCAATAAAATCTAAAAAATAAATTACCCTAATTTTAAAAGATTTTTTCCCAAACAAAGCAGTCTTTCAGAATCTCAAACTGAATCTTGCATTTTGTATTCAACTAATATCCCTTGTCTAAGCAGCTCTGAATGTTTTACAGATAAATCTCCTATTTTTTATTTGCATTTGCTTGCCTTTCTTCAATTTAGGGGAATAAATTTCTCTAATCTAGTCTGATTCTAAGATACCATTCACAAGAATATTTGCTTAAATAATGTGTGTTCCTTTGCTCTGACTGAAGCATACTTAGATGAACAGGGTTGCTTTTTTGTATCAACATTTAAGCCTCACTGTAGTGTTCTAAAATAACTCTGTTTTACAGGTGGGGAGCTTAAGGTAGAGTGTAGCCCAAAGTTGCCTTACAATAGCCAGGACCAAAACCCCCTTCTTCTGATGAAGTTAATGCAAATCCAGCACAAAAACACTCCTTTAGCAAGGATGATAAAATGTCAGCTCAAGCTGATAAGCCATGATTATTTTTTTTTTCCCTTAAAATAAATTTTTAAAGATTTGGAAAGTAAACTTGATGCTAAGGGTGGTGTTGTGCCTGAAAAGCGTTTTACAGTATGACTTCTGCCGGTGTTAGCCTATGGCTGAAGCATCCTTTGTCCTATATAAATCCAGGATGTTTTCCAGTTACTAAGGGTAAAATTAATGTGCTTGCCTGCACCTGGAACCTACGATTGAAGCATTACTTTTTTTTTCCAAACAAAACTGAACTAAAACAATGATTTTACTTGCAATAGGTGTAAAAAGAAACATTTTATATACAAGTGGCTGTAGTGGACAAGCCCTATCCAAAGGTTCCTCTGAAACTGCAGCTTTGGAGCAACTGAGTTGCAAACTGCAGCAGTATTGATTTAACATCCCTATTTCACTCCTGAGCAAGGAAATTCAGAAAAGAGGATTGGAATATTATGACAGTCTATAGTGGGAGGTGCAATTCTGCCAGAGAGGCATGTTCAGCAGATTTTTCTGATACCATGGGAAGTAGAAGACCTAGGTCATCTCCCTGTTCCTGGCCTTGCCTGATTGCATTGCTGTTTCCACTGCACCAGGGATTTCTTGGCACACAGGATGGCTTCTTTGTTATCATCCTGTGAAGCTGCTTTGCTCCTCAAAATGCAACTGCAACACAAAGGTGCAGGCAAAGGCAATGTACGGCCTTTTGTTTCCAGTTGGAAACAAGAACCAGAATTTTTAATTAGGGAAAACTGTGAGGGGTTTAGAAGTTCTGGCCAAAATCCTGAGGAAGCCAACCAGAAAGATATTAAGCTTACAAACTCTTGGGATTGTGGTTCTGCATCCCACTGGAATCTCTGCTTGGACTATCAACTAGTGCCAGCTCTGGGGGAGTGCTGCAAGGGGGCACCAGGAAGACCTGGTCACAGCTCCAGCCAAAACATCTGGCAGCGGTTCCCAAGAACCTATAGGCACCAGGTGGCAGAAGGGAACTGGGTACCTTCAGTGAAGAATGCTAAAGAAGCTATGCTGAATGCTTGTATGCTTGGGAAACTGTGATTGAAGTCTGATCTGTGATCTGAGTCTGAGTGAAACTCCATCTGTGCCATCTGGTTGTCTGTCTTGCACCACTTTACAACTCTAAGATTATTTAGTAGTGCAGTTTTACAGGAAGAGACCTGTTTAGAAATAAGAGCATCAAGCCTTTAGTCAAAGTTCCTATATATAAAAAATTTAAAACTCATATGGACCAAAGACTAGTTCTATAATTACATACAAAAATTAGATTATTTTAGAATGACATTGACCATATTTCTTCAAATAATATAATGAATTAAAGGACCTTGGGTTGGTGATTGATTCTTTTTCTTCTTCTCTTACAGTAGGCAAATATTCACAGTCACCTGGAAAAGGGTAAGAAACAGTACTATAGTTACTCTTGGTACTTATTCTACATTTATTTCAAAAATGCATCAACTTTTATCCTGCAGTCACTCTAGAACACAGATCTGCAGATGCACTTCTGCACCCTTTTATCTGCATGGTCCCTATAGCATAAATCTTACACCTTCTTCCCTTTGATAGGTTTTGCCACAGTTTATTTATGATAATATATTCCAGTTCTCTATGTACACCTATACAAATGAGCTACTTTTGAGGACTGTCTCCTACACACTGCCTCGGGGAGAGTTGTTTGTTAATCTTCCACTGCTGACAGGGGAACCTATGCTTTATAGTCCAGCTGGGAATTTGGAGCTGGAGTTTAGGGAACATGCGCGCGCACACACACACACACATACACACACACACACACACACACAGGAAAGTATGTAAAATGTTGGCTCCCTTCTCTCCACAAAACTCTAAAATATATTTTACACCACTTTTATCCCATGCAGTACACTTAATGCCTCTCTTTCACTACTTCCACTTAGCACAAGTTTTCTACAAGAGCTTACAGACCGCAATGGTCAAAACCCCATCATGTGGAGAACTGTGCTAATGCAAATGCTCCAAAGAGCTTTATTTCCTGAAAAACAAAGCATGCCTAGTAGGTCAGAAAAACGAGCCATTTGGATAGAAGGCAAGGGACCAGGAATGAAAAAAATATCAGTGTTTCAGCATTTCCTAGCCAGTGAAAAGCTGTTCATGTTTCAAAATCAGACCTTGGTTAACTCATGGCTTACCAAAGACCTCCATTTTTTGAGGAGACCCCGGAAGGACAATGCAGACCCCTTACACATTTTTACTTAAAATTCACCTGTGACAAAAATGAGGGGGGAAATGCAAGGTACTTAAAAGTAATTGAGAAGGCAGCTGAAGGTGCTGCTGCTGGTAGTTACTGCATGTTCTAATTGTTCCATGGTCTGATAGCTTTGCAAGGGAGTGGGAGGGCATATTCATAGGTTGCTGGTAGCAATTTTAAATAAATGGTGGTCTGAACTACAAGCAAATCACAGAATCACAGAATCACTAGGTTGGAAGAGACCTTCAAGATCACTGAGTCCAATCCATGCCCAACACCTAAACTAAACCATGGCACTGAGTGCCACATCCAGTCTTTATTTAAACTCATCCAGGGATGGTGACTCCACCCTGAGCAAACCATTCCAGTACTTTATCACTCTTTCAACAAAAAAATTTTCCCTGATAGCCAACCTATATTTCCCTTGGTGCAGTTTAAGACTGTGTCCTCTTGTTCTATCAGTTGCTGATTGGAGAAAGAGACCAACCTCCAACTTCCTTTCAGGAAGTAGTAGAGAGTGATACGGTCACCTTGAGTCTCCTTTTCTCTAGGCTAAACAACCCCACATTCCTCAGTCATTCCTCATCTGGCTTGTGTTCCAAGCCCCTCATCAGCCTTGTTTCCCTCCTTCGGACGCGATCAAGAATCTCCACATCCTTCCTAAACTGAGGGGCCCAGAACTAGACACAGCTGCATATATGCACAAATGCATATTTCTTCTACAATACCTCAATGTGGAGAACAAAAGTGTAGAAATTCTGGAGACTGAAAGGACTAGATGCTTCAAGGAAACTAGCATTTAACATTAAAATGTGTATTTAAAAATATAAGTAACATTCACTATAAGTGTGTTTAATAGAAATGTCTACTGGAAACTGAAAACATTTATGAGATTCTATCACATATTAAAAATAAACTCCCACACAAACTAAAATACTCCTCTGAAAAAATCTACCCCTGTTCAGTTATTTTAGTAGGAGGGAGTCAAGAGCACAACTAAAAATGTTGTAGGAAAAGCAGTGATACGCATACAAAACACCTTCTGTTGATTTCCTATGCATGGGATCTATGGCAGCAGAAAAGGGGGGGAGGATGGAGTAGAGGCGTTACCGTGTACCATTTTTGTTCATGCTGTTCATCCATTTATCAAGCTCTTCCATTTCTATCTCCATAACAGAGGGTGTGTCTTCTTCAAAAATAGGGCTTGAGAGAAAAAAAGGAGGAAAAAAAGCATTACACAAAATGCTTAATTGAAGCAATTTACAATGCAGTGATTTTGTATGACTCTTCTATAATTCCAGACACGTGTATTAACTTTGAAAAGCTATCCTAGCCCAGTAGTCTGAGGAGATGTCAGCCCAATGGGTGTGAACTAAGGGGCTATGAACAGATGAGAGGGAGCAGCACTGAGATGCCAGTCCTGGGCAGAGATAGGGCCAGCTGAGACATAACACTCAGAGGGACTCAGTGCAGCCAGAGACATGGCAGAGCATGGGATCACTGTAGCTTCTTGACAATGGTACCTGCTATAAATAGAAAACTAAAAAAAACAAGATAGTTTGTCCCTGCCCTCCTGGAACACATGACGGAAGTACTGTTGCTCCAGTGTTTAAAGGTGAAGGCCTAAAGTTTCATCATAGCTGTGACTGATATTTGCAGCGACTTCAAAAGGAATGGTCATGAGAGCTGCATTTATTTGAAGGCCTCTGCTTAGCTTCCTCCTGCTTATCATTCCTGCTGTCATATGATAGAAAATACTTTTTAGCAAAAAAACCCTTTATTTTTATCACATAGAGCCAATTCATTAACTTTCAGCATTGATTAGCAAGATGGAGGTCAATAAAAGGTAACAATAAAAGTTATTACTCTGATACAAGCCACACAGCTAGTGTCTTATTTTCCAAGCATCTAAGACATTACTCCTTTGGCAGCCAGGCAAGCCTTTCTGGCTCACCTCTGAGTAAGAAGATAAACTTGAAAAACAGGTGAGCAAGACACAGAGCTTATTCTGAATAGCAAAAGCCTGTGATGAGCCTGGGAACAGATCCCGTTTGCTCTTGGGACACCTTGTACCTCTTGTGGCTGATGGAGCAGGAGGTGCTCAGTAAGGGCTGCGGGTGTCTGTGGGACTGCCCTTGCTTCAGTCACTACTAACTCTTTTTCTGCTCTAGTCTTACATTTCAGCCACATACTGAAGTCACACTTTATCTACCTATTGAGATTGCTGGTTCAACTGATGGCAAAAAGTAATGGTGTTAAGTTCACAGCTAAATTAACAGAAGCAGTGAAGGAGTCTGTCTTAGTTTGAAAGACGGGTATTTGTTAATAAAGGCAGAAGTCTTTTTTTTAAATGGAGAGTGTAATCCCCTTTTTTTACAAATTATTATAATTTCATAATTAAAGGAGCTTTCAGGTAAAGATATGGGGATAGGAATAACAGTTCTTTACTAGTATATCTAACAAGACAAACAAGAACAACAACAGCTATGAAATTAGCCACAAACAGAACAGTAACTCAGTCCCAGTGTTTTTTGGCTGCAGGCACCTTTTCCCTGAGCTGCAGTTCCCGGTGCTGGGGGCGGGCGGGTCCCGCAGAGCTGCAGGAGGGCTGGGGGTGATGGCAGAGCTGTCCCAGGGGGAGAGAGAGATGGAGAGAGAGAGCTCTCCGCTCATGGTGTGGGTCCCAGTGCTCAGCAGAGTGCTGGATGGTGGCAGGTTACAGCGAGGAGGCAGCAGTGCAGGGTCTGACAGCAGTGAGGATGGCTCCCAGCGCTGGGATGGCAGGGATGGGGCAGAGGTGGCCATCGTCCTTCTCATCCGAACTCCGCAGGGGAAATGGACCAAGCCAGAGCCTTCTGTCTGCTCTTCTGGCTGCTTGGATCTCGCAGGGTGTCCCCCTTTCCCACACTCCACCTCCCCTCTGCCCCCTCCCCACCCCCCTTCCCCTTGCTACTACAGCCTAGTCAACAGGTGTCTTAGCATGACAGGAAAATTCCACATAGAGAAAAGGGAAAACCAACCCCCAACAGAGACAAAGGTTAGAGTAAAATATTTTCTTTTAAAAAAAGAATAATATTAATAAAATTTACCTTTTTACATTTTCACTTCCCAGCTCATCTGGAAAAGAAGAAAGTTGGTGTTCATAGTTCTGCATTATATTTACCCATTGTATTTACAGGGTCCTGACTGCATACAAGCTTTGAATAGTGTCAAGTAAAACAGGTTGCACTTTCAAAAGGCATAAGAACTAAATTGCAGATGAAGGACAAAACATCTTAACCTGTTCCAAATTTTCAGAGGAGCCCATTATTTTGAATCTAAAAGCATTTCATTATTAGATCAGCCATGCTGGGAAGAAGCCTAGTGTTGCTGTTGCAGTGGGCAGGACAAGGCAGATGAACACTTCCTTCAGCAAAACAGATCTGCTGAGGGAAATGGTATCCTGAAAAGGAAACACTTCTGCAAAAAAAATTGTTTACTGAAAGCATTGGGAAATTCTGCTACAGATTACACTTGGGCAATTCAGCTCTGTCTGGAGACTCTGGGAGCTGTTCACTGGGAGAAGAGCTGGGGAATGGGGTGAGGGGGAGGGCGAGAGGGAACTGGACTGCATGACAGATTAGACCTCAGTTAGGCAAATGGAGCTGATTAGCCAGATGTTCAATGGGATCCAACCTCCTTATGACCCCAAGACAAAGTAAAGATGGAGGGGGGGGAAATGGTGTCACAGACATAATTCTGATAAAATATCTTCACCTCCAGGAATCAAGTGACTGAAAAACCTGTCTTAACTTATTTTTAATTCATTCTTGCCTGTGGGTGATACCTCACAGTTGTTCCTGCACATTCCCAGACTGAAGAGCCACCCCAGAACCACAGAGCCATCTGTCCCAGTCTTGATGATGCTCAAAATTCCAGGCTGGTACAGGGCATGAGAACCTATGATTGTGTCCCTGAAAGGCACCACATTTCCTGACCCTCTGAAGAGTGTACCTGAATTTCAATCATCCAGAATCAGGCAGGCAACTGAGTGCCTGGTTGCAAATTCATATTTTGTTAGAGGGAAAACCAGCAATAAGGCAAATGCAACCTAAAAATGACATGAAAACTTGATTTAAAATCTGTATTGAATGTGTTGCAGTCTGCAGGCTGATGAGCTGCTAGCTGCACTCTGACCATATAGAGACACTGATATGACCATCTCAGAATTTCACTTACCAACTATGTGGTTTTAGTATGACACCTCAGTTTATTCTCCTGTGGCTTGACACTCCAAGTTACCAATTCCTTTGTTAACAGATCACGGCACCTTTCTGAAGCATTGCTCACCCTACTGCAGCACCCAAGTAGTTTCACCTAGCTCATTTGTTGTGATGTCTTCATAGCAGCCTCCATTCTATGGAATCAAGATTTCTTATAATTGTTCCTTAAAATTGTTTTTCTTGTTCTTATTTTATTTAATCTCCAAGCAGCTTCACCTTGTGGGCACTATGGGCAGTAGAAACATTGATTTTACCTTGCCTAAAGTTGTTAAGCATCAAGACAGAACAAGCATTTGCAGCCACATTTACATCCCTGAACATTCTCAGAATTTCCAGGAGCCAGAGATTGTTGCCAGGGCTCCCATGGATGTGGCAGCATGAGCAGGAGGTGCCAAGAAGCAGATGTAACTCCTACCCAAGGACAGGTATGTGACCAGGTACTGCTGGCTAGGGAGCATCCCTCTCTTACTTGTAAAACATGCAACCACAATCAGACTAGGCCATCCTAAATGTGACATCCCATGCCTCAAAATAATGTTATGTTATGTTAGGTTATGTTATGTTACGCTACGCTACATTACATTAATGTTGAACACATCCTAGAAACAGCCTTTTGATCCACAAGAAGACAAATTTACCTTGCTTGGACTTTTTCCTTTTATGATGCATTACAAAAGATGTGATCAACAAAATCAGAAGGACCAGCAGCGCCACAGGGACAACATATATCAAGATAGACTGTTCTGCTTCTAGGCTGTCCTCATCATTCACAGCACTCAGTTCAGTACTTGGAGAACTCTGTTTTTCAAAGCTGCTTTCAGTAGTGCTTGCAGTTACAAGTACTGGCTCATGGTCATCCACAGTTGAAGGACCCATAGCAGGAAGGTGTGTTGCTGTAAAAGTGGGTATTACCATCAATCCATCTCCTGATCCATCATTTCCAGGGTCTGTCAAATATATGAGGACAACATCACATTTTAAGGGTTTCATTAGTATTATCAGTGAGTCACAGAGCAAAGATTTAGTATTTACTTCCCATTTGATGTATTGAAAACCCCAGCAGATGTGCCCCCTCCCCCCCCCCCCCCACACACACACTGGAAATCTTGGGCATTGGATGTAAAATTAGATCTCAACTTTGTCACAAAACCTTACCAGTCATGACCATGTTCTTCAGGTGACTTTTACTGGGACACATCCACATGTGTCATGTCTGCACACAGCTGCCTTTCACAAACACTTTGTTTTGTGCAAGTTATTTTCCTGCAGGCTGGCATCTGGTCTTGCTTGCATGTGAAATTATTCTGCTTCTCAGCAAACTACACCAGCCTGTTTTGCTTCTCAGTCTTGACACTTATGTCCCGCCCCTTATGCAAGGAGTTAGGTACTGCCTTCAGGGAGACCATTATCCCTGGTTCACCAGTTCCTTTGGCTCAGTCATCTCCCGGTTTCTGTGCCTTTCTCAAATTTGTTAAATTTGTCTCACTGTGAAAAACAGTATTGGTGAAGTCTGAAGGATGCAAAAGCTGCTGACATGGGGACCTTACTGCATACATGTCCAATTAACTGTTCCCCTGACTGATTCTACAGCCTGGCTGAAGGAGTGTATGGCAAAGCATCAGTGCTGAATATTCCCCGTAAGTGCTAAGACTGGGGGCTTTGAAGTTTCATTTCAGTTCTGCTTTCGTTTATCATGCATTTTGCAAGAAAAGTGGCTAAAATTGTCTGTGTCAGTAATAGTGAAACAAGTGCTTTTTGTGTGTTTAGATAAGAGTCAATAGACTGGACTTTTCCAAGGTAGTTTGTAGTTCCCAGGGCCTGCAGCCACTCAGTTTCAATTGCTGTTGTGCAGAGAGGCGAGGCAGCACGAGAGATGTCTGTGCTGCAGAGTGTGGCATGATGGACTGTGCCACAGGCAGAACTGATGGCCCACCACAGCTTCACTGAACCTCTTCAATGACCTTGCCTCATTTTCCTCCTCTAGCCATTGCCCTTGAAACCCATTACCTGCCACATTTGATATACTGAAATGGACAAGCCTGTTGCTTAAAATAGGGAAAGGGTGTTGAGAAAATACCTTACTTTTCATTTATTCATAGAGCTAAAATGGATTTTTCAAATGTCTAAAGCATAGTGTGGTTTTAAAGCAAAGCAGTCACACCTCATTAACTGCAGTGATAAACTTGCAGCTGCAGAGTATGCTGTGCTTGATTTCCGAGAGAGGTTTTTCCAGTATCTCTGCCACTTTGCCTGGTTTTGAACTGAGGCAGATTTAAATAATTTGTCTCTGTGTGAAATGGAATTACCTTTGCTAGTCTCTAGGCAAAGAAAATGGCAAATCACAGGGATTGACCTTGTTGCCACATATTTTTTTTACTTTGCATAATTCCAGGGACAAAACAGCATCTCTTTGGTAACACCATTTCCTCTTACAGAGATTTTTCTCTGAGTGAATTAAATACATCTTTCAGCAGAATGGGGGCCAATTGCACAATGCTTTTGCAAGGATATTGCTCTTATTTCCTGCATTTTTACCCGCTGCCTCAACACATCCCACTCCCCCAGCACCTCTGAGGAACAGAGCTCAACCTCAAAGGATGCTTCACCTGTCACCCAGCAGCTGCTCTCACTCTCAGGCCATCCACAGAGCACTCTTTTTACACAGGGAAAGGAAAGCACAATCTGCACACGGGTTGGCCCAGTGGCTTCCATCAGGGAAGGATTTGTGCCTCCAGTGCAGCAGGGAGAGTCAGGCTCAAGCCTCCCAATGTAGCTGTAGTGCCTGGCACAGCCAGCCACCCAGGCCACATGAGACACAGGTGGTTGACCCCAAGATAGTTGCTATTTTTCATAGTGTTTCAATTTAAAGTGTTCAAAATAGCAAGTGGGGTGTGTTGCAGCTGGCCGGGGTGGCTGTTTGGTGGGGTGAATGAAAGCTGGGCATTACAAAATTTGGAGCAGGGCAGAACACCTCAAAGTTGGAGATTATGTCAAGTGCTGTTCAAATATTTTCTCCACACCAAATTTGCAGTGATAATACATACCATAAACTGTCTTGTCAGCTGTGCTGGGGTTTCATCTTGCAGACATCTACTAACTCCCTGCAAATGGGAATCTTACAATACTGCATGACACTCAGGATGGAAAAGCAAGGCCAGTGGAGTGTAACAAAGAGCAAGTCACATGTGACCATATAGGTATCTCCTTGACTTTGCAAAGCCTGTGCCCTTACTCTTGTTGAGCTCAGCCTTATGCTGTTGGCTACATTCCAACATCCATACTCATCCCTCTGCACTTCTTTTCCAAGGAGCAAATGCTCATACAACAACTACATGGGCTTCACCTTTGTCTGGACCACCTGGGGCATGAATGCTGGTGACTTCTTCTGCTATTAAGGGAAGTGGATAGGAACACACCACCAGGCTTTATCCCAGTCCATATTTCCACTCTCCATGCTTTCAAGAGAAGAAGGGAGAGGGGCTGGCATGCAACTGCATCCCACCATGATGGGAAAGTGAGTAGAGCTGGAACTGGAAGCTAAGAAGCTGGAGCTGGAAGCCATGAAGTTCTCAGGGTTCCACAGTTGAGGTATTAGAGAATCTAGAACTCAAGGGACCAAAATACTTGGGCAAGCACTAGAAGCATCTCATCTTACAAATTATGAAAAAGCTATGTCCTTCTACACAGATACTATGGTATAAGGTATTACTCAATGTTTTTTACTTTAAAAATATGCTTGGGTCACTGATAGACTTTGCTTGAGTTTTGGAGGTACTCTCAAACCTGCTTTTCATGGTAGACAGAGGTAGTTCAATATACCAAGTGGTTATACAGAGTGGAGTCCAAAAAATTATATCTGAATCAAACAAACAACATTTCTGTTGTTGCAGCACTTCTACCTCAGGTTTTTGCTGCAGCACTCAGAGGTAGTGATATAGGCTTCCTGATGAAGTAAGCAGGCAAACAGGTTTCTGAATTCACTTGGATGTGAGGCAAAGGAAAATAGCAAAGGAAAATAGCTGGCAATCAAGACATTCAGTTTTGTTGTAGAACCATCAGTGTCTCTGCTGCCTTGCCATCAGACTCAAGGACTGCGTTCTCTCAAGGGGATTTTTCAAATTTCACTACAGTGCCTACTAACAGAAGAAAAAGCAATGAGATAGAGAAAAAACAACAGCTATGTCAGTGGGATAGCCAGGCTTACTAGTTTGAAAGGAAAAATTTTATTTCTTCAAACTTTCCCATAACCTATAAAAATGCAGTGGAAGGAAGGCTCATGAGGAGGTGACAGAACAAAAAAAGGTTATAAAGCGGGAGTAAAGTTACCATATCCTATATCATTCTGCTCCATACACACATTCCTACTGTGCTGTACTCATACCACTCCATGTGGTCTGTATGATCCTCTTATGTATTGCTTGTTCCTCTCTCCACATTTCAGGCTGCTGTAAGAAGGGCTGTTCCTTGTCATGGCCAGGGCTTGCCTGGCTGCATGTTGTGGCAGGTCTTGGCTGTCAGTCTGGTTGGAAGAGGAATCCTTAAAAGCCTGCAGGCTAGCTGTTAGGAGCATACACTCTTCTGATGAGGGAGCACAAGCATTTCAGGGTGGCTAATCTGTAGACAAGATCCTATTAAAACGAGGTGCTTAGAAAGAGTTATCTAGGTATATTCTGAAAGAGGAAACAACTGTTTAAGCTCATTTATACAAGATTGAAACTGCTTTTCCTCACAGTATTTCTATCCAGCTGAAGTGCTGCATTAACAGGAGGTGTTGCAAATTCAGTCACACATCTTAGAGTCAAACTGTGAACCTGTAATCTCATTACGCACCCTCAGTACTATAAGCTTTCCAGACCAATTTATGTATTTAGTTGCTTCTACTTAATCTGATGGCATTCTAGCTCTGCATCTGTGATACCCGTGTGACCTCACTGTGATGCAAATCTCCTAGTGCTCCTTGCTATCAGGAGGACCCTGAAATTAAAGATTCAAAAGCTCCAGAAGCTTTTCAGCTATCATAAAATCTCTAGAGGGAAAAGAGATTGGTGTCACTGACCGAAAATTAATTTACAGTCTTGCTGGTGTAGATGAGAGATTTTCTGAAATGTTTCTGAAGCAGTTGAATAAAACAGTGAATGTTTATATGTGTGGCTAAAATGGAGGAATGATAGTAAATACATAGGAGGAGTTAATGTGTTCAGTAGAAACGATTTTTCATCTGCTTTTTAAGGCACTGCACTTTGGAAAGAGGAAATGTAGAAAATCGTAATTTTTTACATTGTTGCTTTGCTAGAAAATTTTAACATGTGATTGTAACAGGTTCAAACCCATTCTCAGTTCATTACTTGAGGGGGGAGCAGGTCAAAACTATTGCTCCTTTAGAGACCTTGGCTTTGCAGGTGAGGCAACCTAAAAGACACCTCTGCCAGGGAAAGTCATTGCCTGTGCTCGTGGTACAAGCTGCTGAATACTTAGATCTTTGATAGCAGTGTTTCTTTGAATGACAATTTAATAGCACAGAGGCACAGACAAAATAAAGCACTGCCTGCAACCACCCCAGCTCTTCCACTTGGAGATTTTACATGCTTTACTGTTCCTGTCCCTCATACATTTTCTTGCTCCCCACGTCAGACCACTTATGCTGCAATTTCCTGCATGTTTCACTGAACACAGTGGGAGATGGCCTAGCCTGGGAAATGACTCAAAGGTCAGGGCGTGTTCCTATAATGCATTTTCCTAGGGTCACCACATACACCTAGGTAGGTCCTCAGGGCTGCTGCAAGGCTGTCTGTGCTGAGAGATTCAATCGTACTCTGTTTGCCTATTTTGTAAATGGTCTCTAGACAGTAGACCACTTAAAAGGTGAAGAGTGTGTCTGCCAAAAGGTGAAAAAGCTCCCTTAAAGGTCCTGCCCTGTTGATCTGTGAGCAAGGAAGGGTGAGAGCAAAGGATTTCCCTGGGTGGCTGCTCTCAGTGGAGGGGTTCCTGACCCATCACTGCTTGTGGAGTACATAAGCCTTACATAAAATTTCCCCCCACCAATTTAATTTCCACCCCAAGGCTCAAGTTCACAACTTCCCCATCCCACCCTTGTTGTCAGAGTAAGCCCCCAGGTACATTTTGTAGCTGGTTGCATAAGCAAAAACCACCTTTGTATGGGGAGCAAAGGTGGGTACATTCCTCCCCTTCCCTATGACTGGATTGGCTCCATATAGAGTCAGAGCTCACAGGGCTTGGGGAAGGTGCTGGCAGGACTGACTCACTTCCAAAGAGGAACCATTCCAAAGTCAACCAGAATTTAAAGGTGGACCTGCTGGTAGGAAGAGGGGAAAGTGGGGAGTGTCGTATACCTGGTGTGTGACATCTGCCTGGTGCTTCTTGCAGACCCTAATGCCCATTGTAGAGAAGGCCAGGGGGGCACCCAGTCATGAGCTGAGGGGCCCTGAGCTAGGGTGTCCCTCCCCTATGGGGACGTGGTCATGAAATAGTAGCTCTCAGTACCCTGCACACAAGCTAGAGAAGCAGGAGCCTGATCACTCTGCATTGCCTTCATTGCCTTAATTGTACTTCTCTATTTCCCTGAGACCTCTGTTTTGCTCTACACATGGCAGGATTTTTTTCTCTCTGACTGCTTTGATTCTGAGCTACACTCAATGCTTGCTGCATATTTTCCTAACATGTCTGCATTGCAGCTGAGCTGTATTAACACATCCAAACCCAAACCATTTTATATGTCTCTTAACTCCCTCATACAGTTAAGCAATTCTTGTAAGTGCAAGCAGCTCAGCAGCATGTCAGGAGCCTGCAGCCCAGCCCTACACCCTGCTTATTGTACTGTTTTTCAGGGAAAAGCACTCACACCAAAACACTGATTCCAGCAGTGCATTTTAGGACATTAAGAGAAGTCCAGTGATATCTGAGAGTAACCATATTCTTTCCCTGCTTTTGGCAGAGAAAAGCTGCCACTTGCTACAACAACACAGAGGCAACAAACTTTTCAAGTCCTTACCAAGGCACTTTAGCAGAGATTTGTTTGACATCAAAAGGCTTACAAGCACTACCTCAGCAAGGTTTCACTACAAGAGCTGCATGTCATATTCAGTCATTGGCTGTCAAAATGCCAGCAGAATCAATGACCCCTTAAAACAGGCAAGAGTCTCTGCAACGCCCCAGCACCTCAGCTTTTTGTCACAAGCTGCTTTTCCGCTTATGGTTTTTTCTCTTCAGAGGGTCAGAACCTAAGTCCGTGGTGCCAGCCACTTTGTTCTGCAGCTGAGAGTTCAAAATATTTGTCTCCAGAACCATCTGTTCCTTTGTTAAACCAGTTTCAGTGCACCAGGATTGAAGAAATCAGCAGTCACTTTTTGAATGGAAACAGTGCTTTGCCTTTAACTTTGCTATTAAACATTGATGATACGGGTGTGGGGTTTAAAAAAGTTCAAAAAATTACTAAACTTAGAAGCAAAATGCCTGATGGGTCAACATGGAAACTCCAGCTCTCTACACACCTACGATTTAGGAAACGTAGGAATTGTAGGATTTGTATGCGGCTGTTCAGGGATAGGTCTAAGGGAAAAAAAAGACAAAGCTTTGAAAAAAACAAAAAAAATGCAACTGAAAACAGAGAGGGTAAACACAGCAAAAAGCAGCAGAGAGCAAGTCCCCACAGATCTCTTCCCAGTATTCAGTTTGGAGGGTGTTCCTCTCCAACATGGTCCCATTGCTGTAGGCAAGACATGCGGTCCCACCTGGGCAGGCAAAAGCTTTCTTACTCACCATTGCCAGCAGATCCTCCAGCCAGTGCCAGGGCAGAGAGCAGGGTGATGAGCCCAGGGTTTCTCATGCTGCCCCAGCAGCACTCCCACCTGAGGGGTGCTCTGGCAGGCTCCGTGCTGCACCCAAACATCTACATTTCCTGCTTCCTGCTGGGGAGCATTTGAGCTGCATTTCTTCAGGAGATGGACTCTCTTTGATGGGTTTTAGGAAGTGATGTAATTCCGTCTGGGCCTGTTAAGCGAGTAATGATTGCAAAAGAAAGAAGAAGAAAAAACCCAGAAGTTGCTCTTCAGGCACACACTTGGCTGAAGTACCTTTATGCTGTAGGTGAGAGAGCTCCTGCTCTCTTCCTCTCCTTTCAGTCCTGACTTTCTTAACTTCTGTTTTTATCTACACATAGTGCCACGGATCATACAAATAAAAATCAGACACAAAACTTCACATATGTATGTTAGCAGGAAGGTTTTATGTCACTTTTCAGGGTGGTTAAGCAAGAAAATTTCAATAGTGCCTCCCCTCCTGCCTTGGTTTTCAAGCTGTAGTTCTCCCCACATCAGAGTGGGAGACTGTATGCATTTACAGTCCCAAAAGGCAACCCCCAAGTGGGATGTATTCAGCAAATGAGATAAATGGCTGGCTCTCCTAGGAGCCAATAACTGAGTAGTCTGGGCTGGTTCATGCAGAGGAAGAGGAAAAAGCAGAAGACCACATTGTTTTTTGTTATGAGCAGGTGGCTTAGTGAGGAAGTGCTGAGACACCGATGTGATGATTGCTGCAGATGACAGGGGACAGAAGGTTTCAATCCCCACCAGGATGTAGGGCCTGGCATAGGGGCCATGGCGCAGTGCCATGGTTGGAGAAGGTAAGGGGAAGGTAATCCTTCTTCTTTATTTTTGCTTCCCTTTGGCAGTTTCTGTCTGCGTGTTCAGACCTTGGCTGTTGACCCCCAAATGCTGTTGTCATTGTCTCCCCACCTGGTCCTCTGTTCCCATCACCCATCATTGTCCACACACTCAGCAACATGTTAGAGCTGGTCAAGGGCTTCCACGCATTTCCTGTTGGGTGGTGCTCTGTGGGTAAGAGCAATGGAGAACTTAAAAGTTAAACTGAACATTTCAATCTTCTTGCTCTATAGGGTAGGCCTAGCCAGGACCCAGGATTTGGATCTGGATCTAAACCATACATGTACCCGAGCAGGGAGAGTGGTTGGACCATATATTTGGATTGTTCCACTGAAGAAATAATTGCTAAGTCTAAAATTAATCTCTCTGAGTTGAGGAGAGTCTGCACTCCAGATTTTACTCTGGATCATCACAGGTTAGAGCCATATTAAACACCTGCATAACATATTCCAGTAGTAATCTAATGAAGGAGGGTTCAATGGTGACTGTGTATGAGCTTCATAGTACTTCCCCTAGACATTGGTCTGTCAAAATCTGATTTCTGGTCAGAATTTGTTGAAGCTGGTGAATATTTCTGTTCAGATTGGTGGGAAGTGATCAATTGCTGCTCTGCTTCTCCAGCTAATAATTTTTCTTAACATACTGATGCTTTTATAGGTCATCAGTTATAGGTTATTTAGCTTGAGTAGCTAAGGAATATGTCAGTGATTCATTTAATGATCAGCTTGTTGATAGATTTAAGCTGTTTGAATGATACAGTTAACTAAAAATCTGAACTGGTTGCTTAGTATTGGCAATGTATGGTTATGAACTTCATAGAACGGTGGAGAGAAAAAGCAAAGTTGCAACATTTGCACCAACAAGTAGATAAAGAGGAGCTCTGAGTATTGAAACATTGGTATGCTGACCAACTAATCAAATATTTCTAGGAGATATTTTTTAATATAATGTCATAGTCATACACATTAACACTTATCAGACAGAAGTGTCAGAAGTGAGATTTGCTAATACTTTTAAGATTTTTCTGTTAAAAAATGACAGAAACTCCAAGGATTAGTAATAGTGTCTAATTGATGTAGACTGTTTGAATGATTGAAGTCCAGAAATTAAGGCTACCTATCTGTACTCAGAGCTGATTTTGTCTAGTCTGTTTAGCAAGAGGAAAACTGGTAATAGGCTGGTGGCCAGCACATGCAAAGCCTGTCTTGTGTTTACAGGAGCAGAGTCTCAGATCTCAAGGCAGTCACTATTGCCCATCCTCAGCTTTCCTTGAACTTTAGTCAACAGTAGGCAAAGTCTTACTATTTAACAGTGTTTTTGTTGTTTTAATGTACAGAAAAGATGTGCTATACTCCTTTCCATTTCTTCCCCATCTCCTTTCCAACTTTGGCACTCTAATACCACATAGCCCACGTGCTGCAAACATGTTCTTCTGATTTATCCTGCCTTGTGTATTTGTGGTTTTGCCCCATTTTCTAGACTCAGCCCAGCTTGCTCATCCATTACAGAAACATAAACCTAGATGGAGAAACTGGAAGGGAAAACAAGAAAGGATTTGTGTTTGTTTTGTACTTTTGCTTCATTTTTACACCATATTTCTAATGTAAAGAACTATATATTTTTCTCTTTTCCTTTTCAGTCCTTCTACATAGGTTGTAGCATTTCCCCTCAAGTTCCCATCAACTATTATTGACAAATATTGGGCTAACAACTTATCATTGCCCCTTGAAAGCAAGACAGCCATCTACTGCTGTGTACACAAGTATAATTTCTAAGGCAAATAAAAGTACAAAAAATGTGACTCTTGGCCACAGTACCTTTTAATTAAGATTTTAGAGGGATACAAAGGCAGTTTGGCATGAATTTGAGTATGCTAATTTTTTTAAATTATTTTTATAAGTGTAGAGAAGGAGGAATAAGGTATTTTGGATGCTGATAGATCAGACTGTCAAGCAAGGGCAGTTACCTCAGTCCATCTCCAGCAGCATTGGGATCGTGATCCCCTGAAGTACTACCAGAAGGCTCCCTTTTGCCTGCCTGGGAAGGGCTGGTACCTTTGCCTTGGGTGTTGTCTTCAGCCTCATGCGTGTCTCTTCATAGTTGAAATTCAGAAATCAAAAGCTGTAATGACAACTTTGCCGCAAAACAAACTTGTGCATTTGGAAACCCATGTAGCTTCAGTCATGGATGATTTTGTATGAGGGGTAGATTTTATCTGTTAATTTCATAAGCCTTAGTGCATTTACTAGGCCCCACAACGCACCTTAGCAAAAAGAAGGGTCTTCTCACATGTAAAACCACTACATTTTTGGGGTGCTTACAATGTATGCTACCATCTGGAAACATTTTTGCATGTTCAATGTTGCTGTTTCATTTGTTTTTAGAGTATAAAGGGCATTTCTGACCACAAAGCTAGGTTGCTTGCTAATGTCGTTCCCCAACAGAGAAGGATTTGCATCACTGAGATTACAGGATGTCATCGGAATGACATTTTCAGAAAAACAGAAATGTATTGCAGTGCTGCAGCCATTTGCATGTTCCTCTTGTTCCTTTTTCCTGTGAGAACAAAAACAGCTAAACTTTTTCAAGTGAAGTGGTAAGCTGATGATTACTTCCAGGACTTTTATTACCAACCTACTAGTGCAGCTTGTCTGCTGCAGTCTTCAGCAGCTAATCCATGTGCTGCGAAGTGCAGGCAGAGGCTAGAGCCAGCCAGGTTCTGCTAGTCCCTTAATGACTTGTTTCTTTCTTTGACATATTTTGAGAAAGGACAGATAAAATATTCCCACAAGTAGCTGTGAAAGAATGGAAAATTGTAATTCACTGCAACATAAAAAAAACCAACCAAAAAACCCCCCAAAATAAAACAAACAACAACAACAAAAACCCCACCAAATATCAAAGCAAAAGCGTTTGTGCAAAGCCCACAGGGATCTTCTTGAGTCAGCCAGAGTGTCAGCTGCAATGGCACTTCTGCAGGCTGCTAAGTAAGATTTTCAGAATCAAGACTAAAATCCATCCTTGTGTAGAAATCTCATGGGGATCTGGAATCACATCCACAGTTGCATTTGTTTCAGAGCAAGCAATGCCTGACTGACTTGCAGATGACAAAGCTCTCTTTCCAACAAACCCAAATCTAGATTATATAAAAAGACAAGTTACATTTTACTTCAATCACAGAGGTGCTTCAGGAAAAGTTTTAGATCTTTCTGAAACCAATGTCACCAATATAAATTAGAACAAAATTTAGAACAATGAGATATTATCCCTAACTGGAACAATGTAATATAACTAAAATGAGAGTGACAATAAAAACATAAAAACAAGTATCTGCCAGTTTTAAGAATCTCTTTGCTTAACTGGACTTATAATTGTCTTTTCTTTTTATTCTTCCTTTTTTTCTTTCATGTGCATAATACAGGCTGTTATTTCATGCCAGCAATATTCTGGATACTTCAATAGGAACAGAAATAAAATATAAAACTAAACTTGAAAATATCCACGTTTGTATCTACAAAATTATACTTGAAAATATTCAGATGTTTGCATCTAAATTCCTTTAACAAAATTAAAAATGGGTTCAAATAGAGACTTCTAAGATTGAAAATCTCTGAAATGGAAGAGACCTCAAGGTGCATTGAGAGCACTGGCATTATATTGAAGTGTAGCTGCACATTTAATTTCTACTCATTTTTTGGAAAGCAGTACATGGATTATTGTACATGCCAAAAGATTTCTAAGTTATTTGTTATTTGTGTAAATTCGTAAAATAGATGATGCCTCCATTCTGTTGCAGTACTGACAGTGTTTTGAAAGATGTGTCCTCCTGGAAGCTCAGCTTTCCCTCAGGCAAAATCCACAGCTGAAACTGAACTTTCAGAAGGACAGTGTCTGATCAACAAAGCCATATTGTTATTTGACCACAAGAGAAACACAATTACTAGCTGATGTAGGTAGTCCCCGCCAGAGGTTTCCACTAGCCTAGTGTGGATTCACCAATAAAATCCTTCACACAACAACCTTCCTAGACTCCTATCCTTAAAATCTAGGTGGGACTTCATGAGGTCTATCTTTGTCTCAATGTAGGTTGGATAAAGGTGGGATGAACACCCCAAAGTACAAATTCAGAGATTGTTTGTTGGTTTTTTGTTTTTTTTTAAGCCTGCAGTTATCTCAATGCTACCAGCTTCACATTCCTTTTGGTAGCTAAATGATTTGAACTTTCCCTTAACTTTACAAATTCAGAGTTGCTCTCTGGGCTCCAACAGTGGTTGTACCCTTTTCTGCCCCAAAACCTGCCTGTTTTAACATGGAAAACAGAGGTTTTTTGGCCAGGATTCTGTGTCCCACTTATTTTCAAAACTGTGAAGAGCACCCTCATGAGACATGAAGCCATGAGCATCTCAGACAAGCAGCCAAGGCCTGAGCAATGCAATTCTGAGAATCAATTTTTCAGGCACTTTTATTCATTGTAACATACCACTACTGTGAGGGAAATTTACAATTTATTAATCTTTTATATTTTGTTCTTCCCAGGCCAGTGCTGGAATGAAACTGAAATAAAAGCCATCAGTTTTTTAAAAGGTTTGGGTCACCTTCCTGACCTTTTATTTATGAAAGATCAGGCTTTTGCTTCTTTGTGAAACAGCACAGGGATTTACTAGCTAAAGACTTGTCTCATTCCTTGAAAAGAATTATGCATATGTTGTATTAGGGTTTACACTGGAATTAGAGACTGAAATTATATAAATGGAAATGCAAATTTTCTGCGGGGTTGCAGTATCCCAAACTTGTATTAAGTACACAGCTGATGTAAACAATTCAAGCCCTAGTTAAAAGAACAAATGGATCATGAGATCCATCATGAGAGGGTACCCTTCCGCTCTCAGTCGAGGGCTGAGGAACACATCTGAACGGAATTGGACCCCAAAAGATGAGCCATGTAATAAGCTAGGAAGAATTAATTTGCTTGAGATACCTCGCAGAAGGATGCGAGTGTGTTCAAAAGCCTATTCAGATCAGAAGCTGATTTCTGAGTCTCTGCTATCGGTAATAAACCTGTTTTGTACAGAAATGGCTGTGCAGGCACGGAACAGCAGACCTCCCAGCACAGATAGATACATGGCACACAATACAAATCTAATGCTAAAAGGAGTATCCATGCAATTTAGGAAGAAGACTTTGCAGAATGGAAATTCTCTGTGGCGACTCCTGGAAGTGAAAGAAACATATCCATGGGTGGATATCTTTGCATGGGTGTCCCACACAAGGATCAGAGCCTTGTCTGGTAACAGGCTTTCATGTGCCAGTTCACTTGATAGATGCATGGTCAGCAACTTAAAAATGGGAAAAAAAGCTGTCAGCTGGTAAATTATCTTTACATGAAATGCCAGTGCTGCGTGTCTTACATGGAGGTGTCTACTCGATAATTGTCATTTACAAGTCAATGCTAGCTTAAGATCTGGCTTGGAAAAAACCCACAGTGGTCTGTAAAAATTGAGGTATTTCTCTTAAAAAGGTAACAAGAAGTGAGATTGATGAAGTAAAGGATTGAAAACCAAACAGAAATCTGTCTCAGGTGCAATCACTGAGGAATTTAGCGAAATGAAGAGTAGAGACAAGGTACTTGAGGGAAAGTAAACTAGATTTTTTAAAATCCTCCTGACTTTCATTACTAGGATGCTTCAGCTGGATGTCTGAAGGTATTTTCTCAGCTGTGAAAAATTCATAAGAAGAGAATAAAATCTGAAAAGCACATTCCTTCAGGAATACTGGATCATAAAAAAGCATACCAGCACATCCAAACTGTAATGTGAGTACTAAAATATTTCCAGCCACACCTAAAGTATCTGAATGTAATCTTTGATGTCCTAAAATAATGCTGCTTAAATGTTGCTTGCTACTTTTCTAGGCTGTGGCAGCTCTCATTTGATCCTCCCATCTAGGTCCCTTTTTCTATTCTTGAATTAAATGTTCTCATCCTTTTGCTTTGCATATTTTCACTGTAATTACTGACCTTTATGTCACAAATAGTTTATATAGAGTTCAGACTCTAAAGAAACATTAAAGACAAACTTTTTAAAAGGTACTCAGATACCTAAAAATGCAAATAACCACTAACTATATTTAAGAGTATGGATATCTGATCTGGGGCAAATTTTGTTCCCAGATTATTTGAAAAATTTATTTTCCATGGTTTGTCATTTAAATACCTTTAAAGGACATAACCCAAGTGCTCAGTTCTAGTTGTAAGGTTATGAACCAACATTTAAAATCATGGAAGCTGCCTCCAGTCCTGTCACAGACAAGCTTTACAGAATTTGAGCATATTAATAGTCCCAGCAGAATTAAAGAAACAGCATCCAGCTTTAAATCAGACAGATATTAAAGGAAAAAACTGTGATAGTCTGCAGAGAGACTATATTCATAATGCGTATGCAAGTGAGAAGCTAAATTAAGGCTGTTTGGAAGCCTCTCAGCCTGTGTTCTGAGCCTGTGCCTTCTTAACTTCAGGCCCTTGAATCAAAATGTGTTAGTGGTCCTGAAGACACTTTGTCTGCTCCTCTATGCAAGTGGAAACTAGGACTGAAGCAATGAAACATAGTTAATTATTAGAAAATAAGCATATTTTTGAAATACATATTTTAAAAATAAATATTCAGTTAAAGTACTTTCTATATGGCATTATGTTTTAATACTGGCTTGACCATCACAGATGCTAATATGTGATACATCCCTTTGACAGGGTGATTATACTAAATCCACATATTGCTAATTCAAAAAGTTTTCAGAAGCCTTTGCAGTGCCAAGGAAGCTGTTTCACAAATTTTACACTTTTGTCTAGAATCTGAAATCAGAAACCATGCTGAAACCTGGAAAATCATATATCTGCACCCTCACTTTCAGATGGAAATGTGAGTAGTGTCTTGCCTACAATTCTTGTTTCAATGAAAACCCAGTTTCAACACAGGCTGTATTTAATCACTGACCAGGTCTTCATACAGGTTACAGTATTTTTTGGGAATATCCAGGGAGGGATATGCTGAGGGCATTTGTGGCAGGAAGCATTACTTCTCAACACCAATGTGTTTGAATCTAACTTTCAGTTCAGTATAGCTGACTGCAGTGCAGCAAGACTATAAAAAAAAAAGACATAAATTTGGCTTTCTGATTGAGTCTGATATGGGGAGAAATCCTTTTCTAAGAGCTGGGTTGGATGTACTGCAGCACATTTTCAGGTGGATCCGTGTTTAGATCAGTATCTGTGATGGCAGTACAGGATGGCACACCTTCATTAAACATTTTTTTGTTTGCTGTAGACAGCTGTGACAGTGAAATATACTTCAGTATATATACTAGCAGCCCAATTCCACATCCTAATAGCAGTACACAGACTGATACCCCTTAACTTCTGTGGCTTCTTTTCTATGCATCCGTCCATGCCACAGTCACACCCTTGTGCCAAAATGCAGGTGTACCAAGTGTGGTCTGAAGTGAGAAGAACATGGTTCTGACAGGCTGCTACCTTGCCTATATCCTGCTCTTTGAGGCTTGGCCTTCTGTCAGAAGGTACAGGTTTTATACTTAGGTGTATCCTAAGTATGAGGCAAGCAATACTAAAATTCTCTAAGAACATGCATTCAGGCAGCCACAGGCAGAAATAGTAAGAATGAAAGAAGTCCGTCCTAACTAATCGCTGCTAACAAAACCCCTGATGGAAAGAATTGTAGACATGATCATATAGGAATTACAAGCTTTCTGGAAGTGAACATATAATTCCTCTCTTAATCCATTTTGGTTCTGAGTACTAAATTGTGGAGCTTTATGTTTTCTACCAAGTCTGCAAAGGTCAATCCACACCTAACCTGATTCTACACCCTTCTTGAATGTATATAAAGGCAGATCTCAGCATGGTTTAAATTCTTATAATTTTATCTCCACACAGAGAGAAACGTGAACTTCATTTGACATTCACAACTCATTCTTTTCCCATTAGACCTGGAAATGCTTTTAGAGAATACGACTGATACTCAACAAAAACCAAAAAATAACCCAAAAAAATACCCCAAAGTCCTGCTAAATATAGGTGCTATATTTAAGCCTGTAAATGAGGAGGGTGGATGACGCAGAACCGTTCCAGGTTTCCAAACCAGGGGACTGATCAGATCAAGCAGGCAGCTGACAGGGAATTTTTAATCTCTGGGGAGCCGGAATAGCAGACAGGAAGAAGAGAGAAGGATGAATGATTAAAAGCAAACCAGTACCTGCATTGCTGCTTTTGGAGGATATAATTTCACAAGTATGTGCCTTGCCTGAGGAGTCAGCATCCTAATAAGAGGCTGGCTCAGCCCACTTGGGAAGCAGAGTAGCAGTTAAACCTCCCACTGGCTGGATCCTATGGGCTGTTTTCCACACATTGCAAATTTTGTTCCTAATCTTTGCAGGTCAATTTGCTTCTGAACTCTAGCAGAGCTCCCCTCAAAGAACACTGTTCAAAATAATCCCCTTTGTGAGGCTGCACCAGTGCAAGCCACTGGGTTCTTCTCCTGGGAGGTGAGGTGAGAAGATAAAGAAATCTGAAGGAAGTTTTAAATTAATGAATCTACCTAATCCCCATTCTAAATAATTCCTTAAGAAGCTTACATGAATGTAAGTTTCATATAATCTCATTGTCCTGGTTTGAAAGACAGGTGTTTGCTAAGGAAAGCAGAAGCTTCACTTTGGACTGAAAAAAACGTGATTCTTCCGATTATTATAATTTTGGAATTAAGAGAGCTCTCAGGCAAAGATATGGGGGTAAGAATAACAGTTCTTTACTAGTATATCTAACAAGACCAACAAGAACAACAACAGCTATGAAATTAGCCACAAACAGAACAGTAACTCAGTCCCAGTGTTTTTTGGCTGCAGGCACCTTTTCCCTGAGCTGCAGTTCCCGGTGCTGGGGGCGGGCAGGTCCCGCAGAGCCGCAGGAGGGCTGGGGGTGATGGCAGAGCTGTCCCAGGGGGAGAGAGAGATGGAGAGAGAGCTCTCCGCTCACGGTGTGGGTCCTGGTGCTCAGCAGAGTGCTGGATGGTAGTTCACAGCGAGAAGGCAGCCGGGCAGGGTCCGATGGTGGCTTCCCGACGCAGGGATGGGACACAGACGGCGATCGTCCTTCTCGTCCGAACTCCGCGGGGGAAATGGGCCGAGGCCCAGCCTTCCGCTTCCTCTTCTGGCTGTTTGAATCTCGCGGGGCTTTCTCTCTTCCCTCCCGTCCCCTCCCCCTTGTCACCAGGGCCCAGTCAACAGGTATCTTAGCATGACAATGGGGAAAATTCCACAGAGGGAAAAAAAAAGAAAAAACTAACCCTCCACACTCATTGTCCAGGATGCTATACACCATCCCAGTATTACTCAACAGATCATCACTGCAGATGCAGGCATTTCACAAGGAATTCAGGTTTGAAATTGAACATGTGTATTATGGCTGGGTATAAATAATGGTGTAGATATTGTTAGGGAATGATCATGTCACTTTACTAAAGCAATTTAACCATGAATATTTAAGAAGAAATTGCAATAAGATTTCTAGCCACCCAAGCATTGTGTTTGCCAAATGCTCTCCTGTTAGCTCTAGCAGCCAAATTGTTGGCACCAGATTAGACTTTGACAAAACTCCAAAGGTGTTGTATGATTTAGGGCACCTAAATCTACATGAGATGAGTGAAGGCCAGGTGAGGATGGGACAAGAAAAATGACAAGTTTTATTATACAGTTACTTCAGCTTTACCTTTTCTAGTCTGGATTGTTGTTGCCAACTTCTACAGTGTGAAAGGGTATGAAAAACAACATTGCCAGCTTGGCAAGAAATTATCAAACCCTAAATTTATTTTGGTTCCTAAGAGAATTTCTGTTGCTTTTTGAAAAGATTGGGTTGGTAATAGGACATATAGGAGAAGCCTCCTGATGGGGCTTTGGAGAGCTGTTTATATTTATTCAACAAGCAGAGCCAAGAGCCTGTAGCTCTGTCTGTCTGTATTTGTATTTTGGCCTGCTGTTGCATGTCTGTAGCATTTGACACATCTGCTTCTGCTTCTCTGCAGATGTTCACTGTATAATGCACTGAGTCTGGTCACCTTCAGCTCTCACAGAGAATTAAGCGTTTGTCTCTACTAGAATTTGAATTGTAATTCAAATTTTAATTGTTTGCCTTTGCCATGTGTTGAGTATATATGTAACACTCAGAGCCACTTTTTCTCAGAGCAGTAAAACGGATATCCATTGCGCCAGCTTTTCAAAAATAGTTTAGCAGTTGTTGGTAACAGAATATAGTAAGTATCTCTAACTCAGATGCCAAGTTTGATATTACCAAGTGTCTCTCAGTTAACTTCTGAAATGCCATGTCAATTTTCAAGCTCATCTGACTCTTACTGAAATGTCTAGACTCTGCAGAAAGTCTTCTTATACAGAAATGCTGTTTCAGCCTTGCCTTGTCTCTAGGCAAAAGTCTATTTGCTTACTGAACGTGGATGAGCTCTGGGCAGGGCAGTGACAGCTTACACAGATCATGTGTCATTAGCTCTGGGGAAGAAAACTCAAACCCAAACCTGTGTCAGTTTTGAAGTGGACCTGAATTTATTGTGGGTGGCCATTTCTTGCTATCCCGAATCCAGATAACTTATGGTGTTACATCTCATAACAATTTCTGTGACTTACACTATATATATATGGACTTAGAGAGGAATCTCAATGCTGATTTTTAATAAAAAGTTCTGCTTAACCTGACTTACAAATTTTCCTTCAGTTACTGCAGGGGAATCTCAATAGATCAGGACCCTACCTTTTAACTCCTTTTTTCTGCTCAGGCCATCTGGGCTAGGTACAAAGCAGAACATGGCACAAATATCTGAAGTCTCACAAACAGCTATTGGAATAGCAAAGAGCAAAAATAAACAACAAAATATCTAGATTCAAATAAAAACCTTGACAGATATTAGCTAATGTTTGAGCTAGCTTTCAATCTGACTTTTTAATGCAGCATTGTAACACAGCTATGTCACTTTTGGGATACCAAAAGCAACCTCACTGACTTGATGCTGAAGAACATAATCACTATCTAACCATAGCATGAAAGAAAAGCTACAGAGAAAAAGCACACTGCTGTCCATAATAATATTAAAGTATTAAAGCAAACAACAGCCTTAGTTACCTGCCTTTTGTAGAAAAGGTTCTTGATTTAAATATGATGCAATCTAAAGCTATATTCTTCCTTTCCCTCCAAAAGATACCATTCCAAGATGTAAAAAGCCTGTGTCCTGGTCATTTACCAACAATGTAAATAAATTTCCATCTTAAATTGTGTACACAGGCTAAACTGACATTTACACAGCGCACTGTTTCCTTTTCCGCTGCTAGCATTTTAGATCTGGGAGTCTGCATCTCCTGGTGACAAACACCTGAAACAACAACAACTTCAGAATGGATTTCATTTTCACTCACTATAAATGTGACCAAAATCCAAGTGAGGAGAAATATTTGGGCTCCTAAATAATTTTGAAAGCTATAGTGTTAGAACATAAAGTGTCTGACTTACAGAACAGTTTCAGTGAGTGCATTTTATCTTGGTTTCTCAGAATCAACTAGGAGGCTAGGAAAAAGTCATATTCTCTACAGATACAGGATTTTGACAGGCTGTATGTTTTATAAAGCTAGTTCCACAACTCACCTTCAAAGTTCAGGCCAAATTAGTAAATCCTTCCTGTTGTTTTTATGAAGGAGTACGACAACACTCAGTAATTCACTTTGTTCCTTTCCAGCTGACGACATCATTTCCCATCTCCTGATTTTCTAAGCCTCTTCTTGAAAAAGTTACATTTCTTGTAGAGTGAACCCTTGTTCAACGAAGATTTGCTGCTTACGTACATGAGCCTTTTTCATTTGGATCCAACACTTTCACACTCTGAATTCTCTCAGAAGGAAACACAGAGTTTCTTTATCTGGAACCGGGGCCAGTGGGGGCTACATGGAGTCAAATAATAACAAATTACACATTTACTATATGGATAAGAGGAACTTTTCCCTAAACAGCAGGAGAAGCTGTTGCAAATAAATAGATTTTAAATCAAAAGATTACTATAGGAAAATTATCTACAGATAACTGTGGGATTTAGATGAACTTCAAATAAGCATAGTCAGAATAGAAAGTACTTTTCAAAAGCTTGTTCTAAAGTATTTAAGAAAACAGAATGTGACACAGATTATTAACTTAAAAGATTTTGCATCTGTATTTTAAAATAATAAATACCTAGAAGAGATAATTCAAAGGAGGATACCTTTTTCACAGAACCTATAAATCTCCACATAGGACTTTATTTATTGGGATTTCAACAGAAATTTCTTATTTAATCTAAATATCCTTTGGATGGAATTCACATAATATATTTTACAACAAAAAACCAGAAGACTGTGGGGGTTTTTTGAAAGGGGTTCTAGTAAAACACTCATACGGCCAAAAGCTTTTTCTCACCAAGCCTAATATTTTCACTGTCTTCCAACAATCTGATACATTTTCTCAAATGATTTCACAAATTGTTAGACTATCCTACACCAGAAAAAAAGTAAACAAATCTATAACCAAACTATTTATTTAAAACTGAAGATTAACATATGCATGAGTTTTTCTCATGGTTTAATTATAGGCAGCATAATAGATTTTTTTATTATGCAGGCTTCCTACAGGGCATCCATAAAATATTTTCTTCTTCCTCTATGCTAGAAAAATTATTATCTCTAACTTTTGAAAACAAAATTAAATTGATAGATATGGAAACAATTTAAAACAGGTTTTGAAAAAGCCAGGTCATATACATGGTGGATTTTGGCTCTGATATGATTACACTGTTGGAAATGCATACTCAAAGACATTTAAATGCACTGTGATTTACACAACTTCACACTGCAATCATGCAAACAGCACCCTTGTTAATGGGACTTCTAGTGATAAACCACATTAGTGCACTGACTCCTTCAGCAAAGCCTCCAAGTATTGAAAATAAAACATGAGCTCAGTGAGGTTTTTCTGCAGATACTGTTGTTTTTTTTTTCCTGAATTTACCTTAGAAATACATGGAGTTGCATAGAAATACCTACATCAAATCTATGCACCAAAAAGACTGAACAGGAGAGAATGACCTTCCTTTCGACCTCTTCAAAGATCTAGTAAAGGTGTGTTTGCCTTTTGACTCTTGGAGAAATGACTATGCCATTTGTGTGTATCCACACATGAGCAGTTTTAAGAAAACAACACATTCAAAGCTGTGGTAACTTTCTGCTGTTGATCATCTGCTGCAAGAGTAAATGATAGCCAGAATTCTTGATGAAGTGCAAAAAATATTTATTTTTAAAATGCCTTACTTCTCAGAATTTAAGCATGTATTTTCTGTGTTATTCAATTGTGTGTTTATGTATCAAAAGCATAAAGGTTTTAAATATTTAAATAAGCAAAAGGTTATAAATATTTACTAAAACACTGGTGAATTATTTGTGTGTAGAAGTGCTAGTCTCTTCTTCAAGAAAGAATTCCAAGTGGTCAACAGTTTGTCCAGAGTGCATTAAAGTGCTCAAAGAATTTCTTTTGGCCCACAGTCAGCGTTTTAAGGGTTCAGCTTATTCCCTCTCTCCATCTCAAACATGTGTTATTTGCTCCTGATTTTGCAGAAAATGTCAGTTCATAGCCCTTTTTCATAGTTTTGTTATGTTCTTCTATGCACCTAAGCAAAACACACCAGAGAACATTTCAGCAATGCTTGTTATTTAACTGCCTATCTTTGATTATATAATTTATTTTTTTCCAATTACATACTTTCCCACTTTGCTAAAATATTTACTCATATGCTACGCATTGAATAAAATTCTCCAAGTCAGCTAGAGAATTGTAAAGAGAATCATGTGTGTCTTGACTTCTGAGAAACTTCCAAAGGGTACCTAAAGCACTCAAAGTCTCATTTCTGGATGGTAAAAGTTGTTCAGCTCCCTGAAGTCAGCGACCTTCATCCTTACCCTCATCACCAACAAATGTCTCAGCTTTATCTGATGCACTTTCTTTGGCATACATCCTTTCATTATTTGTGGGCACTTCATAAGTTACCAAGCCATCATCTAGAGCTGCATATTCTTCCAAAGACAAACCTTCTGGAAACTACTCCAGCTGCCCGTGCATGTGCAATCAAATCAAAACCACTTTCAACCTCACTGTCGTTATAATTTATCTCAGATTCTAATCTGAAAGTTGCTCCATTGTAACTTTTTACAATAGTGTCTGGTGTTACTTCCCACCAGCACAGGTACAGCATCTCAATTGCATCAAGAAGGGTCAGCATAAACTCTTTATTACTTTCTACACAGTCAGCAAATCTCTTGATAAGACAGTGCCTGTACTTAACCTTCAGACTTCTGATAATACTTTCATAATGACACACAAAGAAGAGTCTGGAGGAAAGAACACTAATTTGACAGTCTTCAGGTTCCTTACTTCTGTGTGAGCTGGGAGAGAATCAACAAGAATAACCACTCAGCACTGCTGTACTTGAAATTGTTATTGAGTTTATGCATCCACTGTTCAAAGATTCCCGAAGTCATGCACGCCCTATCATTTGCTTCATAATCCACTGGCAGCGATTTCACATCTTCGAAAGAGCATGGATTTTTGCTTTATCCTATAATGAACAGTGGGAGTTTCTCAGAGCCAGCCATATTCATACCCACCACTACAGTGATGCTCTCTTTTCTTTTGTTTACCTACACAACAAGTTTTCCCTTTAAATGCAAAAGTGTTATGTGGTAACATCTGATACAACAACTTAAGTCTCCTGTATGTAAAACACTTTTTTTGGCTGATAATAATTTAAAGAATAAGGAAGCACATTTTGGTACCAAAGAATTGGAGCACCCACTGCAGGAGCAGCAGCTGCTTCTACAGGCTCAGCTCCGAAAACTAAACCATACCTCGACTTGAAACGATCGAGCCAGCCATTGCTGCATATAAAAATCACTGTGTCCAAGCTTCTGAGCAAAATCATTCGCCTTGAGGCGCTACATATGGCCATTGACTGGCACATTCAGCCACTCTGCAATTCTGTACCACTTCATTAATGCCTCCTCCAGGTCGACATGAAAAGCAGTCCTCAGTTTTTTCCTTTTAGGATCAAAATGTAAAGTTTCAAAGGCTTTCAAAACTTTTTCCTTCATAATCGAAGTCTGGGAGTTTCTGAGCTTGATGCCATACTTGGCTGCAACGTCCGCCTTTTTCTTGCCGCTCTCCACAGCGCTTATGTCAATTTTCTCCTCGACAGATAAGCTTTTTTTCCTCCTCACTCTGGGTTCGGGCAGAGCCTCTGCCATAGCACCGAGCAGCGTCTCCCAGGCGCGCTCATCCGCGCCCAGAGCCGGGAAAGCTCCTTCTCTGCCGTTCCGGTTGCTTTCCCAGCCGGCGGCCTGATCTCACGGGCACGGCACTTGGCGGAGCTGGAGCACGCTCCCGGCGGTGCTGACGGTAGTTGCCATGGCGGTGACCATAGATATGACGGCCTAGAGGGGCCGCCGCCGTCATCCTCTTTCCGGCCCGGCGCTTCCGGCTCCTACTGCCACAGGAGAAGGAAGAAAATAAAGCTTGAGAGGGCCGCTGGCGACGCCCTGCTCGGCCTGTTCTGTACACCCTTCCCTTCCTACGTTCTGCCCTCCCGTCCCCCGCAACACGACGCCCCCGGGGCCGCAGCGCCGCCGGCGGCAGGTAAGGGATGGGCCGGGCCGGGGCAGCTGCTGGGCCCAGGTTCGGGGAGGGCCGGGCCGCACCTCGCGCTCCGTCCCGTTCGACGTGTCACCCCGCGGGAGCGACTTCCCTTCTCCAGGCTCCGCGGCGGCACTAGTAGTACCTGGCGGGTCGGGGTCGGCCTGGCTCGTACGCCCCGCTCCGAGGGTGCTGGTCGGCCGGACAGGGAGGGCAGCCCCCGAGCTCGGGAGCAGGCGGCTTCCACGAGAGAGAAAGGGATGCTGTGTGGTGGTGGAGGAACAAAACTGTAGATGCTGTGTAAATTTGTGCCCCTGGGAGTTATTCCATACCCTGGAAATTACTGTTTTAAATATGCCAATTTGAGCTTTGCTTACTGTTCGTAAAGCATGGAAACGCTTTGGTGTTGTGTGACAGGCAGGTGTTGCATGTGGTACTGTCTCCAAACTAGATGCAGTTCTTCCAGTATTCCTTATAGTACCTCTATAATAGGTTATTTTTACCGAAATCCCCTAATAGCCTTTCATCTTGCATGAAAGTCGTTGGAGAGGATCATTGTGAACATCCAGCCCAGGTGTAGTTACAGTCTCTCAAGTGTGCTTTTTATGTTTGGTGGAAAAGGTAGCAAGGAGTTATCACTTTGGTGGCTCTGTTACCTAAGAGTTGATTCTCTAGAGAAGATAACAGAAGGGTTCTTTTTGCAGGGCTGGAGAAGGATGTTATTTGATCGGGCAATTAAACTTTCTGAATCGTGTGTATGTCTATGTATGTATGTATGTGTATATGTGCACACATAGTTAAAATGTCAGGAATAAGAAACAAGGAAGAAGAGTGTTAGATCGGAACAACAGGAAGCTGAGGCAGTATCTTGATCAGCTGCTTTTTTTCTGATTTGGTAGAAGTTGAAATCACAATGGGAGCCCATGGCTTAGCTAATCTGGAGATGAGCAGAGCATTAAAGTGCTTTAGGGCCGTGTTGATGTAGCATGGGGAGTATGAAAGCAGCAGCCCTGTTCTCCAGTCTTTGTCTCCATCATGTCTTCTAACTCCCAAACATAATTAGATCTTGCAAGTAAAACAGCCAGGGAATTCAAGAACATTTAAGAGGAAACTGTGGTGTGATTGCAACAGGAAGTGTTTAATACAGTTCTTTACAGTATTTTTAAAAAAGTGGTTGATCTCTGTCATGACAAGAATTAGTGAAAGTCTTCTTAGTTAGAAATTGAAATTACGAAAACATCCATAAAATGGTCGTTTTCCCACCAGCACTGGGATTTTATGCAATGTTACAAAATTTTACGTTCTTTATGCAGTTAAGAAATAAGACAACAATAAAAGTTTATAATAAACTTCATTTTAGACGGACGATATCTTGCTGCTGCCTTATTGGCAATTAATTTAGGAGAAAAGTGAAGGAACCAGTGCATCTTGCTTAGAAAAGCAGATCTGATTGTTGAGAATCCCATGGTTCTTATTTCTGAGACCTTCAATCATTTACCCAAGTGATGTAAGTATGTGAAGAATATACTTCTTATTCAAAATTAATTTATTGTTGATGACATTTACTTCATATTTTCATGAATAAACAAATATTAATTTACCTTTCTTATGAAAAGTACATAAAATTGCTCTCAAAACTAATAATCGGTTATAACCATATATGGTTAAATGTCACTTATGTCTCCATAAATGTAATTTATGTTTACCATAAATGGTTAAATGTCTCCTTATGTCTTCATCCTAGAGGAAACTTACTGCATTGTACATAAGTTCTTGCTTTGTTTTGCTTTTTTTACTTTGCCAGTTGAAGAAGTGATACATAAATCCCCAGGACACAAAAATCGTGTGGTTTTATTTAGGGCGAGCAAAATTTAAAACTACTGAAGCTGTAATCCAATATGCATTTAAGGTAGCTTCACCATGGGGGGAATGATTATTAGTCTGGTCTGTGTTTTCTGTTCTATTGTGATGCAGTATTTGTGTGGATTTGCAGATTTAGTATAGTGGGGTAAGAGAGAACCCAGAAGGGCAGGAGTGATATCACAGGTTTCAGTTCTTGTCAGAATATGGATCAAGCATGTTTTTTCCAAGTAGAATTTCTTTGAGTTGTTCTATTGCAGCAGATGATAGCAAATGTCCTGGTACACCAGTCACTTAATGTGTTCTAAAGTTTGGCTGCTTTAGTGAAGAGACAAACCAAGTCCTGGATAGCGCAATCCATGCTGTACTGGGGAAGAAGTTATAAAGAATAGTGTTTTGCTGGCACCTGCAAGAACTACAGAGACGCAGAAGTCTGCATGCATTTCTGTAGTGGAACCTTAAATGCTTTATGTATGTAGATGTCATGATTACCACAATTTCACATTAGTATCTTCACTTCTGAATCTTGGTGAAGGTGTAGAAAATTTTCATCCTTGCATCCAGTATTTGATGTTTACATCCCCATCTTTTTGCTGTAGAAGCAGTAGACAGGAAATTCTGTAGTTAAATTTGAATGTGCAGATGAACTTTTTATGAAAGCCACCTTTAATCTACATTTTTTTGCCTTCTCATGTTTTAAAGCTGATAACTGTGATCCTGCAGAGCTGTACTGAAATTGTTAGCACTACTTGTAGGAAAAGAACACTACAAAAAATTGCTCATGGAGGGATGTTGTAACACAAATTCATTTGAGTTTTTAAAAATTAATTATTTGCCTTTATGCTATGTCTTCTACATGGATTTCTGAGATGGTTCTTGCCCCTAGGTTCTTAAAGCTATCAGAAGTTCTTAAATATATAAAAAAATGTTTTTGCCTGTAGCATTTAAGAGTTTAGAACAGTGTTACTATGGTACATGGTAACATGTGTGATGTACAAATACAACTCCAGGAACATTGATGTGGTAGAACTGAAGAACAGATTGTCTTAATGAAAGCTCTACTACAAGATGAATATAGCTTTTTGTTTAACAAGTAGAGCAGGGAAATCACACTTATTCTCCTATTCTATAATGTAATTGTTTTAGCTACTCAGAAATAAGCTATTAAGCACAGAGGTTGTTGTCAGCCACAAGCACAGTTTGGACAGGACCATGTGGGCAAACAGCATCTTTGCTGTATAGTTTTCCACGTTCAAAAGAAATTCGAAGAATAAAGAAAGCTATATAAGGATGTTAAACTTATTTTTTAATTACTTCTGTTTTTCCGGAGAAAATCTCTTATTTTATGTATTTGGTTTTCCAAAATAAAGTGATAGGTTATCCTGTCTAATATGATCTAGATGATTCAGTTTCTCACCCTTTGTGTCCTTATTTTATTTCCCTTGCTATGTGAGCTGCTTACCTTATTAATTATTTGCTTTAATTAGAATGTTTTATAGCTCAGGAATTTAAAATACAATATAAACACAAATAGTAATTTCTTTATCATTTTTCTTAATCTGGTATGTGTCTGAATATGTATGAAATCTACAAGACTTAATGAACTGAAGTCGTGTGCGATTATATGCAATACTGGCAGATTGATTAATTTTTAATGATTGGATGTCTCTGCCTCTCAAACAGCTGGATGCATTGTGGTGTCACCTGTAGTTACCAGCTATTTGGAATCAAATTTAGATCAAATTTAGATACTTTGCTTACTTAAGCTAAAATTGTGTATGTAATTTGTCTTTCATGATCACTACACTCACAGAGTTGATTTCTTTCACATGTGCTCAGTGTTAACAACTTTCTTTGCCTCTGTAGCTGAGATCTTTCTGAGGCTAAAATGAAAGGGATTCTGTTTCTAGTAAGCACAACAAACTTACCAGCTTAATAAATTTCAGTGGCTTAACATCAGTATAATCTTGCAGTGCTTGGGTAAATCTTATTTCTTAACAAGATGGTGATCTTTGCAATGGTAGGATACAGTCAGTGTATTGTTGCAGGTGGCAGTATGTGTATCAGCTGAAGAACCTTGTTTGACTTTCAGGGTTTTATTTTGCAAGCTTAGCTGTCCTTGGGGAAAAGTTGCTTTGGCAGTGGAAGCTTACACTAGACTGTATTCCTGATCTCTCTTAGATTTTTAGTTCTCTTAGAGCTAAAGACCTGGTCACCATCAAAAGAATGAGATTTCACTTTGCTCTAGCAGAACTTGTCAAAGAAATGTTTTCTAAAAGAAACCTACTTAGGTTTCTGTGAGGTGCAACATCCAGTTCCTTTCACTTTGATTAATGCATGCCAAACCTGTTTGGTTTTCAGGTATGTCAGAGCACAGCAGTGAATCCACAACACTTGATGAGTCTCATCCATCTGCAGAAGAGGTCCAGTCTGGCTTTGAGGTGATTGGGTGATAGTTATATTAGTGTAAAATCAACCAATCCTAACAAGTTTCAGATTCCAAAAAATTCTGCTGTACATAGCACAGTGCTTTTAGTATGAGGATATGAATTCGTGCACAGCATCTTGAATGGGTGCGGTTGGCTTTGAGACACTATTAAGAACAGTCCAATTAATTCAAAGCAAAGGATTACTTTAGCCAGTAGCCTGTTGCTGTGCTGCATTATTTGTTTTGTAAATTGAACAGGTTTAGGCATGGTAGATTCTGAAGTGTGTGAGTATTGCAGGAAGAAAGGGTTGATATTTAAAAGGCATTAATCTTTGTGTAACCTTACTATAATAAGGTATTCTATCTACTGCTAAAGGAGTGAATCTTTTTTTTCCTGAGAGCAGATACAGCTTGCACCTTTTCTATGGACAAGTCTGTGGCATATTTGAATTATGAACAAATTCCTGAGGTTCACAATATTATTTAGCTAACCAGGTGGTTTTGGGATGTTCTTTCAGAAAGATAGTCAACATTTTCCTGACTGTTCTAGAGTAAAAATGAAAAAACATAATGCTGACTTTGTCACTATTGGAGTTTCAGTGACAGTGAATTGCTTTTAAACTTCCAGTAAAAACAGAATAGTGATTCTATTTAGTATATTTCCAAATCTGGTATTTGTAAACACAGATGTACAAGTAAATACTGATTGCTACAGACGGATGATTCTATTTTTAAAAAATAAAACATGCATTTGAAATGCGATGTTTTCTTCTAGTGCTTATGTCATTGAATACAAATTTAGGAACTTACTTATATTTACTTTAGGTTATTTATATATAAGATAAATTTTCTTCTGAGGAATCAATTTCTTTGTATGCTTAGTTTAAGTCAGCTGTGGGCTACACTTGCCAAAGAGACACTTGATTCAGCAATCACACTCCCTATTTCAACAGAAATGCTGCTGTCGTTTGGTGGTTTAGTTTTCTCTTAGATCAGTAACCTTACCATGGTAGTGTGAAGTTACAGGAACAGACATCCAGAGGTAAAGAGAAATGGATGCTGGATTTGGCAGTAGTCTACAGTCAGAGTAGTATTTTGAGATGCTACACTGCTGAAGTAAGGTGTGGGCAGTCCTTCATTCTCAGTAGCTTCTTTACTGCATTACTACCTGCTCTGTTTCGTAGGTGCAAGAGTTGGAGGTGTGCCTGCTTTGGAGAATTGATGGGAGTGGAAAAATTACCCATCCTCTTTTTGAGCACAGGTCACTTTCTTTTGATCTGAAGTGTTTCCGGAATCTTGTTTGCTGTACAAATACATTGTTCTGGCTCAGGAAGAAGGTGAAGGGATGGTGAAAGCTGCTGAGGGGAAGAAAAGGGCAAGGATTAGTTCTTAACAGCAGTGCAAGCTTAAACCGTTGACTAAAATGAAGATGGTGGTTTCTTTTTATTTATAACTGCTGAGTTAAATTAGCAGTTTATCCCACTTCCCCTTTGCAGCTGCTCATTTCATGGCTTTGGTGCTTGCCTGACCTCATTGAAAACAGATTCAACTCACTGAAGCTGAAAAATTAACCTGGTGAAAAGGTCTGCTGGCAGGTTAATGAGTTGTGTTTGATGACTGTAGTCAGGTGAGTGTTGGGGAAGTGAGGTGCTGTGTGGCTCACAGTAGAGACTGGAAAATTAGAGTGGTTTTCAGCAATGGGAAGCTGTTCTAGTTCAAACATAGCATGGAACTGACATTAGCAAGTAATTTTTTGCTTTCTCTAAACTAGATACATGGTAATTTTTTGCTTTCTCTGACTCAAGTAGGAATGCCAAAAAATAGGTTACTTGCTTCCAGTTGTCCATAGAAGTTGATGAATTTTTGTTTACTAATATCTTTATTTAGAAATGTGTGTATATGCCTTGAGCATGTATATCTCTAAATAAAAGCATAAAAATATATTAATGTCAGTATTTGCAAAATTATTTGAGATAATTGAACTTGTTTAAAAGCACCTAAGTCAAGTATTTGTTTTTCCTGTAATTAGACATGCAGTGTTGTTTGTGATCCCTAGCAAAGTGCCCCTTGACAGCAGAGAACTTACCCGTTGCTCTGTGTTCTCTGATAATTTGTAGAAAAGACAACAAAAATAGCTGTGAACAGAACATGGCCTATGCTAATGCTTCTGTGTTATGCAAGTAGCTGTGACAGGCCAAGCATTTTGACAAATACCTTACTTGACCATATCAAATAGAAGTGTAGTTCCTAGCAGTCTTAGAGCTTAAGTACTTGTGAGATTTAGAGTAAGTTTAAGACACTTGAGCTGTTGGACAGTTTTCCCAAATCAGAATGTAATGTGGCAAGTAACTAGGACATTTAGTCTAATTATGTTGTATAGCAACTCTCTGTGAGGAGCAGGGAGTTGGACTTGATGATCCTTATGGGTTCCTTACAACTTGAGATATTCTAAAGTCTAAGAAATTAAACAAATTACTGTTTTAAAAGTACTCATAAAATAAGCATAGACCTTTTAGTGTGCTTCAGTAGAAGCACATTTATTGGAGCCCACGGACAGTGACTATGATATGTGAAAGTGGAATATTAGCAAATGGGTATGACAGAAAATGTTCCAGTTAAGAATGATGCAAGTGATGCTCAGTAAATACCAGTAAAATCTTTGTATTATATTGATACACTGTGAAGCTTCACGTGTGGTTGGAGAAGCTGATAGTACTTGAGATGCTGATCTCAGGCTGGGCCTCTTCCTGACCCTTGGACTGAAAGGAGTTGGTTCAGTTTGATGATTTAAGAACTTAAAGTGTAGAAGGGTTCCTATTCTCAAGTACCTGTTGATGGTGCACCTTGTCTTGCCAGTCTAGCACAAGTGTACAGGCTGGTTTGAGGACTTCAGACAACTTTTATGCAAATGAACAAATTCTGCCTCGGTTGTGTGTTAATTTTTCTGCTGTTTACACTTTAGATGACTGCTGAAGCTGCCTTGCAGAGTTAGGAGTAGCTTTTTGAAAGGGACTGAATTTTAGCTTCCTCTTAATTTTGGTGTGTTAAGCTGCCATTCTCTCTTCAGGTGGTCCTAAATGATGTGCAGTTCTTCTGGGAATGTCTCTTCTGGGCTACACCTTAGGTTGTACTTGAAAGCAGTGGTTTCACAGCTGCTGCTACTGTTCACGATGCAGATGCATTTGAAATGAACTTTGAATCCTGATTTCTCTTGGTAATTTTGAGTTCTTTTGGCGCTTTTGCATTTCCCTTCAGGTTTGCTGCTGTTGACTTCATGAGAGTTTCATACCAACAGTTTAGTCAGAAGGTGGCACTATATTATGGTAAAATAAGCAACTGAAACTATTCTAAAGTTTGGAATCATTGCATTTCTTGTAACACATTATTTAAAATACTGCTCTTCTCTAGTATTTATTGTTTATAAATAGCTAATACAATTTTTTAGCCAAGCTCATTATATAACTTGAGATACAGAAACTACTCTAAGGCTCAAGTGTGCATGTAAAACATTTGTCTGAACCCATGCCTCATTTGTGTCCTACTCCCCCAATGCCAATGGGTTAAATTTTAGATTCTCTCTTAGATCTGGAAACTTTACTTCCAACTTAGCTGTGCTAGAGCATTATTGTGATTCAATGATGTGATTAAATAAACATACAGACTGAGTATATAAGAGTATTTCCAGTTGTATTTTGAAATAAAATTAACTGTTATGAAACCCTTACATCAAATATTTTCATGTGGATTACTCACTGGAAATGTAAGACAAACACCAACCTGTTTCTTTTTACAGGAAAGTGCAATGGCTCAAGAATCTCCCAAAAATTCAGCGGCAGAAATTCCTGTGACTAGCAATGGACAGCTGGAAGATTGTCATGAGTACAGCTTTAACAGGGTCAGAATTTTCTTTGCTGTCTGCCATGGTACCGTTATTAGAAATGTTGAAGTTACAACTTGATGCATAGCAGTCTTCACTTGACATAGTTTTCTAGAGGTTTACTGAAAGAACTCCTTTGAACCTCATAGATTATTGTCTGAGTTGACATAACGCAGTGTGGTTGTATATTGCAGTAATTTTTTTTTTTGTATAAAAGGCACGTTCTTAGGGGCAGAAGCTGAGTTCTTCCCCCTCTGCTTAGTACAGGTGAACAATCAGTTTTGCTCATGCCTGGGCGTCCAGCAGAGAGCGCTGGGACACAGCCTGTGGAATGGGGGGGTCGGGCTCCTTTTTTTCGGATTTCTGTTTGGAAATATGAAGGCCAGTTGATTGTCCACGTTTATTTGATATCTGATGAGGCTTAGGGTTTTAGGAAAGGTCTTAAGTTTTAACAGTTCCATACTGACTTCCAGCACATAATTATTCTTAAAAGAAATACTCAGCAGAGCTTGAACATTTTATTCTGTTTTACTAAAATGCTGATTAGAGGGGCAAACCTTCAAAAAATTTGTTGTTCAACTAAGATCTACCAATGTAGATGTAAAATGTAAAAATTAGTTGAGTATTTAATGAAATAAAGTTAAAACTACATTGCTATAAAGGTCTATGTTTAGGGAGCCAAGCTTGGAAAATGCATCTTGAAATGGTAAGGAATTTGGTTTCACCTCAAAGTGGGGAAACAGACTCAGTAATGTGAAGCTTGATGACCTTGCTGCTACCATGACTTGACTACTGTCTAATTTACCTTTTCCTTACGTAGTGATTACTTCTGCAGTGCAATGCTTGTACTGTTTATTTAGAACTAATGGAACTTGCAGTCTTGGCGACTGCATTAGGGCCCTTGCTCAGGCAAAATGTAAAGCTGGAATTTTAAAGTGGTTTTTGTCTATGGCCATATGTGAAAGTTGCAGTAGATTTTTCCTGCATGCTAACTGTTTTACTGGCTTGGAGTCAACTATATTTTGTCAAAGTAGAACTTTGACAAAAATGGGTCGAATCTTTGGTCAAATTGCAGAAAAACCTGTACTCTGCAAGCATATTTGAACTTGCTGTAATTATTTTCACAATGCTTATTCTGAGATCAATGAAGAAGTGCACTTCAATTATTTTTTTGAACTCTCTTGTACAAGTTCACACCTGCATGTGTGACCTGAAGTCAGAATATATGATAATCAAAGCTTCTTATAAACAAAACAAAGAAAATATACTTCTTGGAATTAACATGTAGGTCTGTTTACTAATCTGTTAGTCTCTAATTCTAATATTTAGCCTCTATTCATCTTGCTTCATGTTTGTTATTTTTAATGTTTAATGCCATGCTTTCTCTTTTTTTTCCTTGCCAGGAAATTTTTTGCTTTTACCTAAAGCAGTATGCTTTGCACCATGAAAATTTTGGGATATTTTTTCCTACAACTTATGGAAATGACAGGCCAAACACTGGATTTTATGAGGTCACTTAAGAAAGGGGCAAGAAAACATGACCACTATAATTTGTGCTGTTACCACAGTGCTCAGTACGACTATGTGACCATAGTAGAGTTTAGAGCACTCCAGTATGCTGATTTTGATTGCACCTTCTTGGGAAGCTGGGCATCAAGGTTATTTTAATTTCCTGCTTCCTTATGTTTATGATCGGGAAATACTCATTTAGATGCTGTACAATTCAGGCATAATACTACCTGTTTGGCATTTTTTGCTCTTATGCAGCTATTTTGCCACCAAGACTTGAGCAGCTTTGATTGTGTGTTTTCGAGTAAAGAGGTATTTGTACAACCTTTTCTTTTGAATTCTTTAATTACAAAACTGCACTTTCCTCTAGAGTCATGTTCTGTTTAGCACTTCCATCAGACCTCATCCATTAGCTGCTCAGATGTGAAAATGCACATTCGTGTTTCACCAAATGCAATATTAGCATGCATTCAAGCATGAGAAGGATTAAATTTTGCAAGGCAGTGCAGAGCAAATGTATTTACCTGGAAATAACGAGTACGGTTGCTCCTTCTTTAAAGAAAGAAGTTTTGTAGAACATCAGACAGCATAGATTGTGGTAGTGTCATTTCAGAAGGAAGAATGTTAGTTCCATTTTTGTTGGAATGTAACACTAATTGATGCATCTTCTTGGTATAATGTATATTTAAAAGGTAACTTAAGTGTTTTCCTAACTGTAAAATCTCAGAAATACACTGCTACATTCTAATTCTCTAATAAGGCATGCGTGTGGAATTCAGACAAGTTTTGCCCTGCCCATGAGATGGATGAAACTCTTTTACTCAAAAAAGCTGTAGCTTCAGTTGTCATTGGATCAAATATCTAACATTCTTTCAGTACAAAAAAGCTTGACATAGTATTTTTTAACACCACAAGCTCTGTTGGGTCTCACTTGAACTTTAATAACTTAATATATGGAACTGTTTGCTGATGTTTGGGTATTTGTTAGACAGAAGACTTCAACATTTCCTAATCAAAAGTTTTTCTTACTACTTTGTATAAGAAATCCTAATGTACAAAAAAGTCTGGCTGGATTATATTATTCACTTGTTTTACTTCACTTATCCCTCACTTCCAGAGCCCACTTTTCCTCCCATGCTCTTGTAATGATGTGATTAGTATAGTGGTGTTTTAATGTGACTGACGGGATTGGGAGCTGAAGACAGTAGGAAGGAGTGAGGGAAGTATATTATTGGTATTATTCCTATATGCAACAATATGCCATATAGTGTGAGAGCTGCATAGGAATAAACTAAATTTTTCAGAAAACAGTTTGATCTATGTGTAAAGATAGCCAAGCGGCTGTAAGCAAATTGTTATGTTTAAAGTATTGCACAAAATCTATATGATGTTCTTATCAGTTTGAGCCTGAATTTGTTTGAATTCATTTTTGATACTGCCTTTTCTCATGGTTCTTACTGTACTTTTATGGGAACAAAACCATAGTTAAGCATTCATACAAAACCAGTAATAAATTTTGGGATGCAAAAAGATAATGAAATTTGTTGTGAATCTTCAATTTGTCCTACTAGAATTACAAAATAAGATCAGGTATCTGCTGAATCTGAGTGCATGTGTTCACTGTCTAGTTCTGTAATTTTATTGCCAGATTGCTCAAATAGATAAGGTAAATTCTCTTCTGGTTTTTGCCTTTTGGAAAAAAATGCCAGCTTTGTCACTCACATTCTGCCTTGAATGCTTGAGTTAGTGTCTTAGGTTTTGATATGTTGACTGACATAGTTAGATTTTTACTTTGGGCAATTATAGATTTATAAATGTGGAACTGATATAAAATCTATTTCTAGAACTGTGTTAGTTCTAGAAAACTGGTTTGAGGACATAAAAATGTCAAATGTTCTTCATAGAGTCTGAAAAACTAAAAATACGCATGTTAATGATGAGAGTGGGAGGAAAACTAAAACTGGATTGTAGTATGACATTAGGTAAATCAAAAGGGATGTAGTAGAAAGGGTCTTCTGATTGAAGAGCAGTGTATTGGAAAATAGAAGAAATGTGTTAGTCTGTTATTTGCCACTTCACCAAAGAATAAAGCCTTCAGGTCTTCTCCAATTTATTTATGTTGAATTTATACTGATGTGAGGATCTAGTGGCTTAATTAATGGAGAATAGGAACTGACTGATGTAATGGAGCAAAGAGAAGGAGAGAATGCTGAGTATGTACGAGGAGCTCTACTTGCACGTGATTTTGATAAGAAGTTAAAGTTCAGAGCCTGTGTATCTTACTAGGATAGATGTTATGTCTGTCTACATAACCTTTCATTCCATAGGACTTTTAATCACGCTTTGAACTGTGAGCTTTACAATCAGATATATTGTAAATATATCAGATATATTGTTGTAAATTTTTCTTGAAGTTAACTTGAGTAGTTTTTATTTAAAATGTCATCCACCATTAAAAACTAACAAGCATGTGATAGGTCTGGTATTAGTTGCTCCACTGTTGAACTAGCCATTGGTGTGATGTTTTAAGAATACCTTACATCAAAGTATTAAAGGCAAGTAAAACTACCTGTTAAACCTCCTGTTGGTACTAAGCAGAAGTTGATGCTTAGTGATTCATTACTAATGAAGTAGTATAACTAAGAAATCAGTACAGTGGTGTTTCCTTAGTTGCTCCTTAGTTAAGTAAATTTCTATAAATTAAGTTTTGGCTGGGTTGGTTTCTATTGTTGGAGAAACTTCTTTTCTTTTTACAGGTCTTTCCCCTCTTCATTTTAGATTATTATGGATAGCATGTTTGGGAAGTATAATTTTGGAAATAGTCTTGTAATTCAGCCAACATTCCATCATGAACATACATTCTGAATGACTTCTTTGCTGTATCTACTATCTCAACAGGATTGCTGTGTCAAAAATCCATACTGGCTCATCAGATGATCTGTGTAATAGAGCCGTGTAAATAAGGCTAACATGACTGAAATATGTTTAGTTTAACATCGTGATTTGAAGTCATTAAAATGGGATTTTAACAAACGTTTAAAGTAGTTTAAATGTTCTATGACGTATAGGTTTAAACTGTCTTGACTAGACCTAATTAAGCTAGTGCATCTACTCTGTTGAGCTATATTTAATACTTTTGTCTCTTGCTAAACGTCTGAGAATGGGGTAGGTAATGCAGCTTTTTAACTTGGGAGTCTTCTGAGTTGTGTTTTTTTTGTACCTCTAACTCTGGGTTTCAGTGAACTTACAAAATTAAAATACTTTTGATTGGTGGTAATTGCGTAAACATGGTTTTAGCGTCATACAAATGAAAATTATTTATAAAGTATTTTTCTGGGGTTTTTTTTGGTGATGGTGTGAAGCAGTCCGGCTTGCCCCAACCTCAGGATGGTATCAGCGAAGTGGCTAAATAAATAATAAAGGGACTGGAACAAGTGAAAGTCTAGAAACTGAAAGCTTTAATATAAGGAGAAATAAAAAGGCGTACCCAAGCGTGCAATTTAAAACATAATCTGAAATGCCTGCTCAAAGCTGTCTGTAAGAAACACCTTGCTCTCTAGAAGTATGATGCTTGCAGGTCTATGTAGCTCCTTTAGAAGACCCTGAATGGGGTTGATCACACACTTAGACTATGAGGGAATGTTCTAGAAAACTCTCAGCCAATCACAGGCTGTTGTGTAGTCTATTTGCATGGTCCCTCCCAGTCATTCCCATAATCCTTTTCTTCTCCTTGCCACACCTTGACTGGATGTTATCTGTTTTGCCTTCTTAGTGTCCAGGGTCTAATGTTACCTGCTGTGTGACTGGTTCACAGCCTGTTCCTTTTAGGATGGACTGCTGCAGTGGTGATCCCTTAATGGATTTGGAGGTCATGTATCAATAAATTTTGAGCAAAAGGTTTGAATTTACCTTTTACAAAGAAGGGGGAAATCTTAAACTTAGCTAGGAGAGTGGTGCATCTTCAAAATATAATCATATTGTAGGAGGAGAATCTGCCCTCACTTCCTATGTTGTAAGAGCCAACATTTAGTGGGAACAAAACCAGAAGCTATTTATGTTGCCTTCTTACCACTCAAACATTTAGTACGCTCATACCTACCATTAAGTGTGACATTTTGTGCAGTGTTTCTAAATGATCCCTCTTTGTGTGTTATTGAAGTGATAAACTGTTTTGTCAGCATGATTACAGATTTTTTTGCTAGCTTTTTTGTTTATCTACACTTGTGTAAAAAAAATGCAAGCACAATCAGTTGCAAGAATGACATTAAAACTTGTAGTTTACATGTAGCAATGTGTCTCACATTGAACAATAACTTGCATGTTTGTGAACAACAAAAAGGTATTGTTTTGATAATCACTGAATTTTTGTCAATTCTGGTCATATATAAATCAACAAATGGTAAAATTTTCTTTTAAATTCATATGCAAGAATATAATTCTTCATAAAGATACATTTGAATTTGTTTATAGGTGCTTAAAAAGGGGTTTGAATTGAACTTTGCCTTTCTTTAAATAGAACTTTACCTTTTTGACAGTGGGAAAAAAGTAGATCTCTTCAAACAAATATATGTTTATATACATATCCATATGTATATATATTCACATAAAAACTCTGGCATCTCTATATGTGCAGTTGTAATTCTTTAAAAGTTTCATATTCCAAATACAAAGTTTTTGTTTAAGAGATGGATTCATTGTAGTATTTTGATTTATTTAATTCTGTAGTTTGTTCAGCTTGTGTTTAACTTCAAATTAGAATTACATTAGGTCTACGGAAGTAGTGCAGTTGCTTAGGTTTAGATACAAACTTTTGTCTTTACAAAGTAGATATTCTGCATTTTAACCTTAAATACAGATGATTGCTTAGATTCCTATTGTGAACATGCTTAAGCAGGTTAGCTGTCTACATTTATTTGGCTACAGGTTTAGATATTTCTGAAAACTACACAACACGCCAGGGTGCCTTCAGGAAAAAGATAATTTATGCCATGTCCTTTTTGTGACTTCAGTTCATCTTCTCTGAAATCTGGTTAGCCTTTTTCAGGTCTCTCTGCTTTTTCAGCTTCTAGTGACTTGCTACATTTTGGGTTAAATGGACTCTATTAGCTAAACTAAGTTGAAGCATACCACCGGCTGCAAGTACTTAAATGGAAGCATCAAGTCAGTTGTGAAGACCGAAATCAGTATGTTTCTAAAGTTCTGATATGCTTAGTTTGGTTTTTCATGCTGTTTGTTTTTCTTTATTTCTTTTTTTTTATTATTTTCCTGCATAATGCTTCAGGTGAACAAATATGGCATGATCTATTAGCAAGTAGACTGTTTATGTAAGTGAAAGTTTGGCTGTAGGAATTGGTTACTCTTTGCAGTAACATGCTGGGTTCTTGGTGTCAGTGAGATTTCTGGAATACATTTGGAAAAATTAATTTGCTGGAATTCATATGTTTGTAGTTCTTCCTTTTTTCTTCTTCCCAGGGGTTTGTCCTAAACTGAAGATATCTAAATAAATTCGGAGGGGATGTGATCCAAAACTACTTCTTGACAATCTGAGCCTCTAGGCAGTATCAGTATCATTCTTCTGTGCTACCTTCCTTCTGGTTTGTGGATTGAGCGACTACAGTTATAGGTTAAACATGGATTAGATCTTAAAGGTTGTGTTTTCTTTGTAATTAGAAGCATTGCATGTATCATAAACAATTAGTACATGTGTCTAGATACTGACAAAAGCTATGTATAGCTTTTCTCTAGTCGTCCTCTGTACTTTTTCCACTTTTTAATCTCTGTATGGAAGCAGATGGGATGCAAAATAGTACCTGACTCTGGACACTGACAGTTTTCTGATTTCTTGATGCTTTTGTTTTTTGTCACTCTGTTTTACCTTTTTGCTTTTGCTTCCATAGTACTTTTTCACTCACTTTTTACTTCTATGAATTAATGGTTTTAAATTGCTTTACAACCTGAACTATTTTAAAGTACTGTGTCTAATTCCATAACACCAGAGTCTTAAACTTCAATTAGATCACGGGCAATATAGTCCAGGAAACCTATGGGGAGCATTTTGTAGAGGTAGGTAAGACAGCAAAAATGGGTAGTAGGATGGTATGTGAGCTGTGGTGTGTGGAGTCTTTCTTAGGCCTGTGCTGGGTTTCAGTGAAGATTTTGGTTACTTGAGAGCTGGTTGAAATAGTTGATCTAGCCCTCAAAAGTTAAACAAGGTGATCTCAGGCAATTTTAAATGAAGGAGTTTCAAAAGTAAACAAAAGTAAGCGGCAGCTTTGTGCTCTGAGCATTTATGATGCAGAATAGGTGCTCAGAAGGAAGCTGTTAAGTGATGCCTTTCTGAATGTCTCTCCCATGTCAAATATTAAAAAGATTTCATGTGCTATTTGTAAGAAATAAGGATGCTATGAATTTTAAGGCTATTCCTGGCTTAGTGATTTTTTTTAATCTTCAACATTAAGGTAGTTGCTTTCGTATTTTTGGTTTGTAAGGTGTTTTCTTCTTGACTGACATGGTTGCTTGGACCAGCTTCAGACCACATAACATGATGCTTCTGGCCACGTTTTTGGTAACTGCTTCTCTAAGATATGGAATTCTACTTGGTCATCAATATAACAAAAAAATCTAGAATAAATACTCAGGCTATACTCAGTATTTCTCATTAATTGTTTTATTTGTACATATCAGGAGAAAGCTGTGACACCAACAAGGACTTTCCAGGCTGAAGGCACAAATGTTGTCTGAGAGCTGTTGAAACTGCATTGTAATGCTTTAGAGTCACTTAAATACCTTTTTTTTTTTTTTTTTTTGTCTTTAACCTTCCATTTTTATTCATATATTTTCCAGAACTTGAAATGTTCATTACCAGTTGGACTTGGACTTTCAGAAACCAAAATGACATCTCATGGCTTTGATGGTGTGAAAGAGGGAGTTGTTGAGGCAGGACAATTTCCAAGTAAAGGTAAATGCTTTTTTTGGTATTTTTCAATTTAAAATCTTCATATTCTTACATGGTAAGAAATACAGTGTTTTGTAGCTGCTTTGAGCAGACTGGCTGAATGTACACTTTTGAGATTTGTATTAGTGACAACCAGTTTATTTTCTCTTGTAGCTGGGTGGTTAAAATAGAGAATATATGACAGATATATTGAGAGATACTCATAGTACCTGTCAAGGGACTGGAGGAAACCTTTCTGCACTTACAGGAAAGGGAAGGCCTTGTGCACCTTGAACTGGTGCCTGGCTGAAGTATTTTACTATTACATTGTGTTGAAGTTTTCTTCAAATTTTGCCAGTTATTGTTCTGATGTGAAACATAACTGGAGTGTTATTTATTCGTTTTACACACTTCACTTACTGAGAGTAGATTAAAAACTGGGATTTATCTTGTCATACCAATGTATGCCTTAGAGAACCTAAGTGGTATTAAACAATGAGAAATGTGAAGTGATAGACAAGCCAATAATGTTACTATTTCCTGTCTAAAAGCAATAGAATACCATGATATTGTATGGGCAAATGGTATTTAATGAATTATGTACCTTTGACAGTTTCTGAATTTGAAAGATTTGAAATTATCTCAGATGTGCAGCTGTGAAAGTAAGTCACTTTGTAGTCACAAATTTAATTTACATTTTTCTTCATTTCCTGTTTGGTAAAATTCTTTGCTTATGAAAACAGTTCATTTACATGTTATACTTTACATATATAACAAGGTGAATGCTGTGTTTCTTTATGCCTTTGAAAATAGCAAAATGTCTAGCTAAAAACTGGAGCAGATGGCAAACTGCTCACCATTCCTGCCTTTTTGTATTCTATTACTGGGGTAACTGTTGCAGCTGTTAAGTATATTAGCCTGTAAGGGAATTCATAGGGCTACACTAATGTGCTTGAAATGCAGATGTTTTGTGGAAATTTCTATACACAAATTATGAGCTTTGGACACATTGGGTATCACAGATTTTCTCCAAGGATATTTTCTTTGGAATTTTCTGATGTTCTAACAAAATCAGAGAGAAGTGGTAGAAGCTAGGGCTTCCTATGAAACCATGGAGAAAAGTTGAATGATTACCCTATTTCTAAAAGTGTTGTTTTCTGTTTGAGTGTCCTTATTAGGGCTTCATGTTTGAATGCAAAATAGACAGTGCTAGAGGGGAAGGGCTTTTAGGATTTGGTGGATATTGAATGATGAAGCATGCATAAGGCTGTGTTAATACTCTGTCAAATTATAAGGATTTTTTTAACTGCTTGTCTTGGCTTGCTTGCTGAAATGATTCAGGCAGGATCTTGCAGTTAAACTTTTATGCCTGGATTAATTCAACTGCAGCTCTTATGCAATGTATATCTACAGAAGGACACAGCAAGTGAGCTGTCTTTGTCTCATCTTTTCTGTGCAATTGGTTCCAAATCGTTGGATTTATTTACCCCATGTTAGTAGTGCTCTGTGGAATGTTTTAAAGCTGATTGTTGATCCAATTACTTTGAGTGATGTTTTTGGTATTACTGATAATTAAATTTTGTTGAAACTGCAAAGTTTAGGTTTGATATTCTCTCCCCTCAGCACACTAGCCCTGAAGTATATTGGAATTCCTCAGCAAAAGCAGTTAAAGTTCCCTCCCAGTATGGTGATGATTCATCATTAGAGAGGAAAAGCTAACTTATTTGTTTTTTAAATCTTGAAAATTCCATAAGGATACCACTTCATATTTATCTGGTACGAAAGAGTGGCAAGGCTCTGAAAAGCGTAATGAGCCTAATCCTAAAACAGCTTAGAGGACACACACAAGTGCAGGTCATTTAAACTTGGATTGCTTTTTGGTTTGGTATGGGGCTTTGTTTTTGTTTTTGGGTTTTTTGGGGTTTTTTTGTTTGGATTTTTTGTTTGTTTACTTTTTAAAGAGAAAAAGCTAGTGCTGTAAAATCTTTCTTTTGGGAATGAGTTTACACACTTTCACAGCTATTGACTTGTATGATCTTCAGAATAACTTACTGCTCCATGTTTACATAGACCTAAAAGTGAATGTCAATAAAGTGTGTCTGGAATTGACACAGATTTCAGGGCTTACTTCACCCCTTAATGCTTTTAAGTACTATTCAGTGACAGTGCAGATTGAATTCTACCTAGACCTGAAAAAGAGTGTTTCAGCTGCAAATTGTTATATAAGAATCCTCCATGGAATTTTCTGTTTATGGTCTGTACGTCACTGATGAACCCTTCAGTTGTATTTTAATTGTTCTTACAGAAAAGAAAATCATCATGACCTAGAGAAAAAGATTTACTCAAGAAAACTTGGGGTAGTTCACATGGAGATATGTACCTCTTAAAAAACATTTCCCTCAGAAATTCCCACAACTTTTCTGTGAATGCTTCTATAGTTACTGAAGCAAATGTTTTTTTTTTTTGAAAACATGTCTCTGTAAGAGTCCACATTCACTATTAAAGGAAGATTATAGATTTTCATGGTTAAATGTCCCCTTTTCAGGTTCCTCAGCATCACCCAAATCATCTGTTATATCTCCTAGCAGTGCAGCAGCTAGCAGACTGGCTGGACAAGGTTGTGGTTTAATTATTCCCACATGTATCAAAGCATTGAATGGATAATGTCTTTGTCTCTGCTGACACTGTACTAACCCTTCCATGTTTCTACTTATTTGATGTACTGTTAGTTGGAAATAAAATTTGTGCAGGATTTTGGTAGCTCTCATTTCTGACTTCAGCAGTTTACAGTTGACAAATTAACCTCTGCTTTCCTCTCTCTAAGCTGCTTTTACTCTGTAAAATTAAAATTATAACTAATTTTAATAATAACAAATAGCAGATAAAACAGGAGTGACCAAAATCTTTTGTTTAGCTAAAAGCTGAAACTTTTAGCATTTTTTGCCCAAATGATCACATATTCCAATAGACTACAGGGGCAGCCATTCACAACACCCAGACTCTGCTTTGCCACTTGACTCATTTTGTGCCTTTGGGCAAATTACTTAACATCTTAGTCTACTTCCTCCTGCATAAAAGGAGAAAACTTAACTCAGTTACCTCATAAAGGTGTTTAGAGGGTTGATTACTTAATATTCGCACAGCATGTTGAAGATGTAAAGAACTTGATGCTAGAGGAGTATCTTGAGGCATCTCTGTAGACTTTTTTCCAAACTTGCTTGCATAAATAACTTGGTAAGACTAAGGTGACTGTATGTAGCAGTAGGGATCAGAGTCAGGAGTAGTTAAAATTAATATGGACATGAATAAATAAAAATGTTGCTTAAAAAGTGACACTACTTAGCAGTTTTTAATATTTAGGACACTAGGAATTTTGAAAAATTGAAACAAGGAATCCAAATGATATTCCATACTAGGTTGAAAATGCTGAATAATGGCAGTTTATGGTGGTGATTGGGCCTAGGTATTTTAATTTGTTGCTTTAAATCTCTTCTTTGCTGGTTTTATACTCATGGTTTGTAGAATTAATTGTTCCTAACACAGTGAGCTAATAAAACTGAAATAAATTAATTAAATATTGGCCAAACACATCTTCTGGAAAGAATGACTTTAATTGGGAAAGATTAAAAAAACTCTGTACTTCATGACAACAGTATGCCAGTAAATGTTGTTTAATGGCCTTCAGGTTGTAAACAGACTTTTAGATTGACTAAATGCAAAAGACTGTTCAACTGTTGGAGTTTTTAACACAGATTAAGTAATAAATATGTCTCAAAAGCCATCTTAAGCTTTCAGTATGCTTAATTCAGCCTATTACTTAATTAAATATATATATATATATTTTATACCAGTTTTAAAGTAAGTCTGTCTTTCTGGAACTGATTTTAAAAATCTGCTTATTTGTCTTAAATTCTTACTGTCACCTTGCTCTGCTTTTGGATGTGCAATTGCACAAATCTGCTACTAATCTCTTAAAACAAGCTAACGAACAAAAAAAGCCCAAGGCCTTGAAGATTTGCTTTGTGTCTCCCTTTGTGTCAGGGAGCATAGCTCAGCAGAAGAGTGGACCTGTTGTGTTAGCAGATGAAGTAAAGAACCCCGCGATGGAAAAACTGGAGCTGGTGAGAAAGTGGAGCCTGAACACTTACAAGGTATGCAGCCATATGTGTGCATATGTATGTATGTATTTTATAAGTGAGTTTGCTACTAGATAGCAAGGAATAGAGCTGTATGAAAGTAAGCTGTTGTTGCAGTAAGCATAAGCAAGAATGTATAGGAAAGGCTTAGTTTTCTTCCAAGTGTAACATTCTTTGTTAAATCCCTGTTGTAATGTGGAAAATCTTTAATAGGTATTACTGATTTAGCAAGGTAAAGAATGTTCCATTTCTAATGTTCCCTTCATCATTCCAAATGTAGATATTTCAACACTAAAGCTTGGAATTAAATACATTTGCTCTTTTTGAGTTGACTGCTGATACAGTAAGATTTTAGTTGATGTGAAAAAATCAGGGGCATCTATAAACTCAAAACTTGCTAATTGCTGTTCTGATGGTTTTGTTTCATCTTGGCTGATTGTTTTTTCTTAGTGTTGTAATAGTTCTTTCAATTTGTGTGTGTTTTATATGCTTCTACTTCATGATCAGTTGAGATTTTATGAAATTAAAATAATAACGTAAGAGTAATGAAAAGGTGCTTAAAGCACGCCAGTTTGCCAGAAGTGACTCTCATTAAAAAGCTATAAAGTAAGGAACAACTGTCATGGAATATATTCCTGTCAACAGTTTTAAACAAAGGCCAGTTTTGAAAAACAGCTTCTTGTTATGCTTACAACTTAATTGATAGAGTTGTGGAGAGGTGCATCAGTGAGGTCTACATCAAACTATAAAGAAATTAACAATCTGTGGAAAGTCCAAATCCCTCCAGTGTTCTTTAAGTACAGGTAAGAACATCTTCCTCAGTGAGGATGAGAAGCAGGGATGGCGACGTTCTACTCCTAGTAGATGCTTATACTGTCTTTCTGTTAGAATCAGAAGTTTCTTTTTTTATTTTTTATGTCTAATTAAATGGCTTTTAGATTTACTACTTTCTCGTCTAAATCTATCTAAATATTGTTGAAACTACGGAAGTTGCAGTCCAATGGTATCCTGGGGTGCCTTAGGAAGAACATTGCCAACAAGTTGAGGGAGATGATCCCGCCCCTCTCCTCAGCCTTGGTGAGGTCTTATCTGGAGTGCTGTGTCCAGTCCTGGACTCCTTAGGACAAGAGAGATGTGGAGCTCCTGGAATAGGTTGAGTGGAGGGCAGCAAACAAGATGAGGAGGCTGTAGCACACCTCTTAGGAGGAAAGGCTGAGGGAGCTGGGCCTGTTCAGCCCTTGAGATGACTGAGAAGGGACCTCATGAATGCCTGTGAAGTATCTGAGGGGATGGTGTCAAGAGAATGGATCCAGGTTCTTCCCAGTGGTGCCAAGCAATAGAACAAGAGGCAGTGGGGAGAAACTGATGCACAGAAAGTTCCACCTGAACATAAGGAAGAACTTCTTTACTGTGCAGGTGATTGTGCACTGTAACAGCTTGCCCAGAGAGGTTGTGGAGTCTCCCTCACTGGAGATACTCAAGAACCCTCTGGACACAATCCTGTGCAGTGTGCTCTAGGTTGGACTTGTTTGAGAAGAGATGTTGAACCAGAGGACCCAATGTGGTCCTTTCCAACTTGACCCATTCTGTGATTCTGTCTGTCAGCTACTTTGGAGTGTGATATGGTCCAATCAGACTACATGCTATTCAGGTGAAGTTGTTCTTTAAAATTCTCTTGTCTCTTTAAAATATTGACTCCTGGGATCAAATCTCCTATACTACAACTAAATAGGACAGGACTTGACCTTATTCTGTATTTTTAGTACCTTGATTTAGAAAACAAACCCACAAAAACTCACAATGTCTCAAACTCACTGACATGAACTAACAGCCAGAGAGGACTAGTGAAAAATGTTGGGACACGCTGGGTCTTGGATTTTTGTGTAGAACATTATTTCTTTGACTGTAATGTCTGCTAAGTACAAATTTTTTTGATTTCTTTTATGGCTTTAGCCTCCCCCTTGCTGAGATCCAGAATCACACCATTAATGACATAGCCAACAAAGACTAGCATTTTCAGAAAACAACATGTTTACTTTTATCTATTCCCAAACATGCCAGATGTGCCGGTTATGATCTTTCTAGAATTCCGTACTGACTTTGAGGTATAGAATCATTCAGAGAACTTACAAATCCATTTTGAGTTGATGGAGTATTGTGCAACTGTACTTGGAGATGCCATATATATGTGTTGTAGGCTTCAAACAAAAAGCATATTTAATATGGTTAAGGACAGTATTTAACTTTGTGGACATATTGGCTTGCTTTGGTTCCTGTCAGGAAGATCGTGGGAAGAAGTGTCCTCCTTATCTCCTAGTAGCTAACTGTTCACAGGTTTGAAGATGCAGAAATAAAGGACAGGAGTAAATGTCAGCACTTGAATCCCTCTGAATTTAAAATCCCTGGTGTCAATATACCAGACATTAATCTAGAAGGGGAGCTAGTGGTGAAATTTGTTGTTAGGAAGTTCTTTAGGAAACTCACATGAGTAGTTCCTATACCATGGTGTCTGTATCAGGGGTTGAGAAATCTTAATTATTGGGTAATGTTCAGAAGTCATTCCCATCTGTAAATGGCTTTGCAATTACCATCATCCTTCACATTTTCCAGTCAAATGCTCTCCAGTAATCACGAGTTAGTGTGAAGAGAAATTGCCCTTCTTTCCATATTCTAGTGACAAGGTCTTTTTCTATTCTTGCTTCTGCCCATGCCTTCCCCTTTAGATAAGAAAGACATTTTCTGTCTAGCAAAAACATTTAGGCCCAAGAAAGTCAAGATTCTTCTTGACTTTCAGCAATTCTAATAAGCTTATCTTTTAATTTTTCATACAACTTGTTAAACTTTGAGGGGAAAAAAAGGGCAAACCTGTTTTACAAACCTCTCTAACACTGGCCTACTTGTAGAACATTTATTTCTGAGACATGCCCAGTAATGCCTCTGTTCATCTTTGGCATATGCAATTTAAAATATATTTCTCTTAAATGTATTTTGGTAACTGTGCTAGTTTTGCATTGAAGCCAACCCATGGAAATGATTTTTCTGAGAGGAGCTGCGGAGAGCTTCTTCTGTGTCTGACAAAAACCAAGCAGTGATTGGTTTTGAGAACTGACAATCTGTTCAACTGCTGAGAAAGTTGAACACGCCTCTATGAACACACATGTTAAAAATAAACAAGCCCTGGGAATCTCTCTTTTTTCTTTCTGGCCTCAATACAGGTAACAGGCTGGTCTGGCCCCTCTGTGCGGCCGGGCCAGGCCAGGCAGACCCTGTCCCATTCGGGCTGGGCCCCAGCAATTGCTAGGCAGGAGGAGGAGAGGCCATTGGCCACTGACATCCTGGCTGCTTCCCTCTCCCCCTAGTGCAGCCAGACCAGCCTGTGGTTCAGCTGGAATGCTGCTGCTGCTGAATTTCACCAGAAACCAGTGGGAGAGGAAATCATCAACCCAGAGCATGCTGCTGCTATGCTCTAGCCTGGCTGCTAAGATCCTTCCCCACAGTGCAGCCGCCGAAAAAATCTGCACTGTAAAGAGCTCTGGGCTGCCAACTGGCAGGGATCACATGACCATCTTCAGGCCTCAGGCAAGATACTAACTCTTTCACTGCCCAGATGAGACTTGCAGTCCTTCCATCCTATCTTAAGTGAAAGAAAAGAACAGAGTGAAGACATGTAGAGAAACAATGTGAAGGCATCAATGTCAGTAAGGACGGAGTCAGGTCCCAGATGGGAGGGGATGAGAAGATGCTCTTACTTGGACTGAAATTCTCTTGTAAGGCTATGCTGAAGATATGATTGTTACCACAGATTCTTTTTTCCCTGTAACTCATTGAAAAAGCATGGGTGGATGGAGCATTCAAGTTGTAGACATGAGCAAAGACATCCATGCAGAACAAGCAGATGTAGCGTGAAGTAGCTGTGATCTCATGAGAAGTTTGAACAAAGAGAAGAGTGATGAAGACCTCTGTTCCCAGAGATTACGATGATCTTAGAGATAGATAAAGAGAATCTTTGCTTCTGAACGGCTCATCCTTAAAAGTGTACCCCATTAGCTAAAGAGTGAGTCCTCGAAAACAGTTGTGGGGAAAGCTGTGAGTCAAGGGAAGGAACTTTTACTCAGTGATCAGATTTCCATTCTCCTGGGTGGCTGATTAGCTGTGACACTGAAGCCAGGAGAACTGTTTTCTTGTAGAGAAGTCTCTATAGCATGACAAGAGACTCCATAAGTAAACTGAAGAAAGACTATTCTAGAGGTGATAGACTGACTGAAATGTTTCTGTACATTGTCAGTGGGAAAGAAAAGAGAGTGTGTGAGGGGAGGAGAAGTGTTCTGAAGGTTTTATCCTGATTCTTGCTATTCTTTTAGGCCTGTTAATAAAGTTCTTTATACTCTTTAAAGTTGGAGCCTGCTTTGCCTTATTCCTAATCCTATCTCAGAAGAGGAAATGAGTAAATAATTCTAGTGGGTGCAGTGGCATTTGGCCAGCACTAAAACCAGTACATAAATTGGTGCATTGGCTGAGAAATCTCAAATTGGCAAACCAAAACCACTATAGTAATTTTTTTTTCCCTCTGAACTGTTTTTCTTAGTTTTGTATTGGATGACTTCTTTTTGAGTTGCATGGTCTTTTTCATGACAGTTTCCTTTATAGATACTTATAGAACAAAGCACAATGGGATTAATATTTGAAATTTTCTTTGCTAGTGAGAATATAGAGCAACTTGTGTGCTTCTACTAGTCCACTTAGAATTGGAATAAATCAGAATAGACTTGGGCATTTTCTTTATCTTTTTCTACATCTGAGTTGAAAAAGTATGCAATGTAAGTCTTTCCAATCACTGGTTTTTCCTTGCTTGTCACTCCTGGTTTTTTTTAGGTGTTTTGCTGTGACTTATGAAGAAACTACCCCTTCACTGAAAACAATTTCTTCATTTGTAATTTACTCTTGCTTTCAAAAATTTTGCTTTTCATGATTCACATTTTTCTCTTGCATTTCCATGGGGGTTTGTGTGTGAGCATCAGTTCTTTTGGAAAATAACCAAAATTTGACCATCACTTCCATAGTTGCTAATGAAAAGCTTATTTATGCTCTGAGCACACTCAGAACTAAGCTCCATTTTGTAATTTCTCTTGGAGTCTTTGGTAGTGAAGTTGTATTCTGTGTTATGATTTGTTATGCTCTCCCATATTTGTGGTGCTTTACAGACAAATGTCACCTAGATTAGCTGTGCTTTTTCTTGTGAATTACTTGAATCTAATGAAGTAGCCCAAATAGTCTGTATCTTGTGACCTAAACCTTATGGGTCATGACCAGCTTGATCTCCTTGATCAGTCATGAGTCTCTCCTGTATTCATCTATTACATTAAGAAGGAACATGGAAGTTCTAGCAGGTGGAATGTACATCTCCTTTGGACACAAGTAAATATGGTGTTAAATTAAAGTACTTGAATTGGGAAACCCTGGGAAATCCAGTGCTGTAGTGGATTTGGGGAGTATGTTATAAGATAAGTTTGGGCAGTATTTCACAAAAAAAACCCCAGCAGCTTTGTGGTTAGGTTAAGTCCTTTTAGAGTAGTTGTGGCCTTTAATACTACCTTAATTTCCTTGTAACTTTTGTTTCTAGCAGTAATTTTTCGTATATCTAAGTTGGTTATCTGTTCATGCCTTTGGACCACAGATTAATTTACTATAGCAGTAAATAATTCTGTTATCCATAGAGAAACTACATAGCTTGGCTACACATCTTCTTTGTAAATGGCTTTTCCTATGTCTCAGTCAAGGGAAACTCCACTGTGCATCTTGGGAGATTCACTGCCAAGCTGGGCTCGAATCTCTGGCAGAGAAGGTGTCACAGATCAGTGGAATGTGGTAGCAGCCTGCTCTGTCACAGCCATAGGCTGGGTGAGAGTGTCTACAGCCATGTAAGAGCACATTTCCTGCTCAGTGTTAGCGAACTGCAAGCCCACTAAGAATTTGACTTATGTCAGAAAAGAAATAGTCTTTCTGAGTCAATCATCTCCATTTTATAGATGTGTAAATAATAAGTGCATTTTAATAATTCTGTGTGTTTCTCAGTAGGAGTTCCCAGTTTTCTAGTGAGCTTTAAAAAAACATGCTGAAAACCACCACCTTCTTACTTGCCCCCTAAAAAAAAACCTCAAAATGAACATTTTTTGGAAAATGTAGCATGGATGTTCTGATCAGATAATTGGTAGACAAAGCCCAAAAGATTACTAACTAGACATTTTTTATGTGGAATTGTAATGCTCTTATTAATTGACTTAAATGCAGTAGGCTAAAATGCTTCTTTTAACTTAATGAGATTCACCAAACCTATAAAGAGATAAGTGTTCTTTTACTTGAGAAACAATTAGTTATGCTTTTGATTTGCTAACTTGAATATTCATCTTAGTAGGAGTTGAGACTTGTCGAACTGTTCTTGCTGAGTCCTGATATACTTCTAAAGGCTGTGTTGTTTTTTCAGTTTGTTGTGCAAATGTATATTGGGAGGGGTGGTTGTGAAAGAATTGTGTGTAATTATATGTCCCTTGAAGCTGAAAATGGGTGTATGCTGTGTTGTCTTGAATATGCTTGAATCTTTATAATTTAATTTCTTTTCTGCAGTGTACACGTCAGATCATCTCTGAAAAACTGGGTCGTGGCTCAAGAACAGTAGACTTGGAACTAGAAGCTCAGATAGATACATTGAAAGACAACAAAAAAAAATATGAAAATATCTTGAGACTAGCACAGACACTGTCCACGCAGCTGTTCCAGATGATACATACCCAAAGGCAACTTGGAGATGCATTTGCTGACCTGAGTTTGAAATCATTAGAACTTCATGTAAGATTTTTATAAGTGTTTTTTTATAAGTGTTAAAAAAATACAGTTGCACAGATGAAGATAAGCCGAATTGACTCATGCAGGATATCTGCTAGTTACCAGATAGTTTTATAAACATTGTAGTTAGCAATATATTACATTCTCTTTGTGTTGAAAGCTTATGTGATTCACTTAAAAGTGTAGGAAATTATTGAAATTACTGTAGTTCTTTATTGTTTCTTAAATGTTAGCCTCTAGTTGATGGCTGAACTCAAGAACTGACAATTTTGCTTTCTAGAGAAGATGCATTTTGGTATTAATTTTGCACCTAATGAAATGTCATCAAAGTGCTCCAAAGTATTACGTAATTTCAATTACAAAATGTCTTTGGGGAATGTGCCTGGGAATAGGTAGATTAGGGCACGTTACTTCACTTGTGTGCATTGAATGTGAGTAAATTATTTTCCTGTAGCATATTTAATCCTTGGGATTTGATCTCAAAGTCCTTTTTTAATCAGAATTTTCCTACTAATAAGACTAATCTGTATTCTTATGTTGTCTGAAGTTGCTGAGCAAGAGAGGCAATCTTGAGATATATGGGTTGCTATGATTCCATGGTTTAGAAGTTAATATAACAGTGGCACTTTCTGTTGCCAGTAGTAATGCTCTTTGCTGTAAAGAGAGACAAGGTGGATATTGCTTAAAGAGTATAGTAGATGGCTTGCTTCTACCTTGCTTGTTCTGCATTTGTGAAGTTAAAACAATTTGATCCTTTGGAAAGCCAGTATTAAGTGGTTTAATAATTCCCTAAAACAGCTGCTGAAACAGCTCAAATTATCTTTGTGATTTTAAAAACATGTGTCTTTTCATAATTCTCTTTTCCCATTGAGTTTTAAGGGAATGGGTGGAGTTCCTGCTTGCACAGAGGAACCTTAAGTGATAGCTAGCTGAAAAAATGTGAAACTGCTACACTACTGTGGAGGAATTTTTAATATTAGTCTGACAGATGAAAATTGTGAAGGTAGAGCACTTCCAGCAACTAAGAAATTAAATTATCTCCTAAAAGAAGCTTTTAATAATCAGTTTATTCTTTACACATATGGGCATGTAGTTTGTGGCAGAGGTTAATTATTATTATTATGAAATATATGCTGAAGCTGGATGTTTCTTCCAAAACTTGTATGGAATTTTTTATTTTTATTTGGAAAAGTTTTGCTTCTTGGAGACTTGCCTGGTGTTTGTCTCTTTCCTCTTTGTGTTTTCCCTCTGTTTAATCTGTAATGTATTATCATCTGTAGCCTGGCCTACTTTTGGATATTTGGATTTTTGCCTCTAAAACTTGTGGAGGACTAAAAGTAAAATTTCTGAAAAGTTAGTCTTTAATGTGGTAACAGTATATAAGCTTAAATAAAATGCAAAAGCCCCCCCAAGTCTCAAGGTAATACTTCTTCTTTTATACATTATAAGAAAACAAAATTTTAATGTGGTATATGGTGAGGTATTACTTCATGTGAATGGGTTGCTGTTTCTCTTATGGATACAAAGATAACTGCTGGTTCCAAGCTAATGTGCCTCTAATTATTTAGGCAGATTTTAATTTACCTTAGCATAGAGTATGAACTGAGTGTAAACTGGTGAAGAAAGGATTTCTTGTGTGTTTTATAAGAGGTATCTGCAGAGGTCCTGGACAAAACTGAAGCGTTTGCATGAAACTATGAGCTATTGGAAAGATATGATTGTTGGTTAGCATATTCCTTAGTACTGCAGGCCACCACAGTCCCATCCTTTCTACCTCCCTCTTTGAACTGATAGTGTTGTTGATTTGGGTCTGGGATGATCTGGGTGAGAGGACCAGTTGAAAAACTAATTGGAGTCTTGCCTGCAGGAGGAAAAATAATGGGACTAACCTGCTGCAAGGGGCAGTCCTACTTTTATCTGTGCTAGCATGCTGCTATTTCTTGTCTATACTAGCACTCGTGTTAGCTGTGTAGCTGGCAATGTTAGAACAAAGCCAGCTGGAAAATACTTATTTTGGGTTTTTTTCCAGCAAAATCTGTAGCAATTTAGCCAACTGCTTTTGCTGCTCAAGCAGCTGTACAAAGCAAAGATGACAGATCTTTAGCAGTTTTTACAGGGTTTAGCTCATGAAAATTTGCATTCTCTTCCTTGTTTCTTCTCCTTCAGTCGCTCACTTCCACTGCACCTTCTTTTCTAGAGGATTCTTCCCTTACCATTACCCATTACCCTTACTGACATGAACTTGTTAACATGAAATATCGTTTGGCTCTGGTGTTAATTTTCTAGACAGATGAAAGGAAATTGAGAGAATACTTCTGACTCGGTTGTTGTCAGTGTGCAAGACTAAAAAGACCAAAGTTCCAAATAAGAACCTAGTGTGTCTTACAGTCATTACAATGAGGTATTGTACTCTTTTGTGAGAATTCCCATTTGTAGAATAGGGCGATGCCATATGGAAGACATAATAATTGGGTTAATTTGGCATCCATGCATTAGGAAAATCTTTGCAGCCTTGGTCAGTTTACACTGCTGTTAACAAAGAGACATGGACAAGCTTATATCTAAATGTGACTAAAATGCCTTGGAAGTAATTTTGCCCTTGTCCCTTTGAAATTTATGGATGAGCTACATTAAAAATTCTGTTTGCTATTCATTATAGTGCTCTGCTCTTTAATTATTTACAGCCTATTAAACCATTATAGATGTTGGGTTTTTTGCAGTGCTCCTTTCCAGAATGTAAGAATAAATCTTAATAGCTAATTAATGTTTTTTACTCTTGTGAATTTAGTTACATTACTGTATTTAATGTAGCAGTGTCTCTATTTGTATTAAAGCATTACTTAGACAGCCATGAGAGATGCTGGATTAAAACCCTGATGAATGACAATGTGAAGATTGCATTACCACTTACTTTTAAGTAACATTCAAGATATCAGTGTGCAGAAAAATCACATTATAAAATAGGATTTAGCATCATGTATGTTAACATGATTTTAAATCCTAACAACATTAAAAAAATCCTAACATTATAAAAAAATCATAAACTATGTTTTACTGATGTTGTTGAGATTTTATAATAACTGTGAACTAAATATTGTATTAAAATCATATTGGATTAATCACAGTCATGCCCAAACAGAAATGAAAGACCTGCCACATCTGTATTTGCATTGTTTTTAGTTGCTGATGAATGCTACAATTTCAAATGATCTACAGCTTTGTTTTATCTGTTCTTTGTTTATAGGAGGAGTTTGGCTACAATGCAGATACACAGAAACTTCTAGCTAAAAATGGAGAAACACTTCTTGGGGCTATTAACTTTTTTATTTCCAGTGTGAATACATTGGTGAATAAAACAATTGAGGATACGTTGTTGACTGTGAAACAATACGAAAGTGCCAGGTAGCTATCCTGTGTCTAGCTCTTTTCCTTATGAATTAATCCTCAGGAATCAGACTCTGTATCAGCTTAGGCCTTGTATTTGAGTGACTAACCTGTCAGATAAAAATCCTATAACACAGCTCTCATCTGTTGAGTGTTTCTGTTTAACTGCAAATGATTGCACAGATCTTCAAATGTTTTTGTACATGGTCCCTTGTAGACTGAATTTTACTTGTTAGCTGTAGGAGTAATTATAGCTGGTTTTTCCAATGTGCTAGATTAAGGTGGCTTTTTTAGTGTGACAGTGGAAGATTTCACACTAGCTGCATTGCAATAGGTAAAATAATCTCTTTGACTAAAAGACATTTAGTCTTGTGCCTCTGTTGATGAACAATGTCTGCAATTCACACTTCGGTTTTTATGCAGAAGTCGCAGGCTCGGTCAGGAAGAGGAAAATAAAACAGTAATTTCTTAGTCAGTGAATAATGGTTTTCCTACCCTGGAAAAGGTTAGTTTTAGATGTGGTGTAATATTCTAAAGCCGGGTTCCTTTTCCCTTGCAGGGCCTTGTAGCTCTTTCTTGATGTGTGGTTCCATTCTTTCACTTACCAGAATAAAATGCATTTATTTTAATTTGACAAAGGATGTAGTTTATGCATGTAATTTTTTGTGATATTTTGGCTCTCTTAGATCAGAAGATGCAAGCTGCCTGAGTCTTGAATTTCTTTCCCCCTCTTTTTTATTTTTTCTGTTCTAATGGAGAATTAATGTGTAGATAAGGTATTGCTTTATTTTTGACACATTTTTTAAAAAAAATTAATTGGTCCATACATTTTCCAGGTATCCCCTTGAAAATTTATGCAAAATATATCTGCTGTGATTGTCCTTGTTAGTAATTTTCAATATATGGTTCTTCTGTCCTGAAATACCTTCATTGCTTTCCCTTTCTGTTCACTAAAGAGATCAAATATTTTGCCATTTTAATACGGCAGATAAATTATAAAGGTTCTTCACTGACATGGCCAGTTCATCATTTTGCACTGTGAAAATGGGTTGCATTTATTTCTCTGTCTCTTCTTTCACGTCCCTAGTTGCACTTAAGCATTCATCTGTTCCCCCTCTTCTATCAGCTCTCTATTAGGTTAGTAGTTTTCTTTTTGGAATTAAGCCATAAATTACATATAAATCCTCCATATAAAGCATGGTGGCAATGAGAATCAGGAAGCTCCCTGTGAATATTACTCCTTTTACCTCTGAAAAGCTTGTATTTTTCTTCTGAGCAGTTGCATCAACTGAAAATTGTGTTGTATAACCTGTTTTTAATACTGATTTGTTTCCAGTTTAAGAAATGGCGGTAAGAAAGCATATTTCAAAGGTCAGAAATAGTGTGGTTTGTCCCATTAAAATTGGTGAATATGCTAGGTTCCACTATTTGACAGCTATGAAAAGTATGGAAGGAAAAGTGATGCTTTGGGCAGGCCTGCACCATCTTTTTGCAGTCTCTTTTTCCATAAGACAGACCAAGTTCTCAGAAAAGTATTTGTGGAAGAGTTATGAAATGTCCAATTAATGCATGTGGAGAAGCCTGGAGCATGCTGAAATTGCTTTAGGTCAAGAGTTTGATGTAAGAGGCCTGCTCGTCAAACATCTGCTTAAAGGGGGTGTCCTGCTCTTGATGTTTCTCTTACTCTCAACACAAACTCTCCAGTGAACTGATTCAACAGCAGAATGACCTGAAAAATACTTGCTAGCTTTTTCCAGGTTAGTAGGTTGAGATGTCCCAGGAAAAGCTCTGACTACTGAAGACTGTACAAAACAGAGGGGCAGAAAGCATGTGGCTGAGACAGGAGCAGAATAGAGAGGGTTCTCATTCAGGCAGTTTTATACAATGTGGTTGATAAATAAGAGGAAGGAGAAAAAAACTTGCCCAAGTTTTTTTTTGTTTTTTTTTCTGTACTTAACTGTTTTGTTCATCTTCTGTTGTACTTGGACTTATATGTGAGGTCAGTTTTGAGCCGCTGTGCTTAGATGGGGCTTTTTCCCTTCTCCTTTTTCTTCTCAGGATTGAATACGATGCTTATCGAACAGACCTGGAAGAGCTGAATCTTGGTCCTCGTGATGCAAATACTCTGCCAAGGATTGAACAATCACAGCAATTGTTTCAAGTGCATAAAGAGAAATATGACAAAATGCGTAATGATGTATCTATCAAATTGAAATTTTTGGAAGAAAATAAGGTAAACTGCTATTTCTCATGTTATGTTTAGGAGTTTTGTTCTAGAGGTTTCTGCTTTCTAGAAGTATTTTAAGTTATTACATCTTTAAATATATATTAATTTAAAAACAGAGCAAGCAAAGAAAATAAGCTGACTTTTCTGAGTTCTTGCTGTGTTACTGGAGAACACACTTTTAAAGCAGGCACTTCTAGAAGTTCCTTAGCAAGCTGCTCCAGCTACAAATGACAAACATTATGGCAGTAAGTTTCTTGTTGATACAGGAGGTTTCAAGTTTGCAAAAGCATTACTTTTCCAGTTTACCACATTTAATGTTTAAATAAGTGATATAATTACTGATTTAATATTCAAAGAAATACATATGTTTGGCAAGATTGTCGTGGGGATTATGTACAAAGAAAGCAACAAACCATGAAGAGGCTTCTTCAAAATTAAGATTTTTTTAAGAATTTGAACTGAGAAGTACTACTTTCTATAATTACTGCCTTTATAGTTTCATAATTTAAAACAGGACTCTTGAACTGTTGGTTTGAAGGGTGGGGTTTTTTTTTCTACAGTGTTTATTTCAACCCTACCATTTCATCCATACCCTCATAATGATGGAATTCTTACCCTTCTTATTCTACCAGGCAAAAAATAAAACTGCCATACAAAACTTTTAAACTGTCCTTTCTTTGATAAATACATCCTTTTAAATTGTCTCTAATTAGATGTGAAAATTACAGCCTTTCAAGATCTGATTTTTGTTCATACACATGTTAAATGAGATGGTTGTAATGATGTGTGGCTATATTTCCTATGCCTTCAGAGGAAAGGGAACGTGATTAAAATTTACATAGGAGGTAGTTGCCAGTTTATCCAGGGTTAAGATTATCAGTAGGTTAACATTTTCAGTATGGGTTGATTAATGTATTTTAAAAATTTAAACACCGGTTAAAAACAGCCTGTCAAAGAATTCATGACTAGCCGGAGATGACAATAGGAAACCTTGCTCCTTGCATGGAAGGAGGAAATTTTAAAGGAAAAATCATGGGGACAAGCTAAACCAATTAAAATTAATCATTATTTTGTATTCTTGAATATATTATCACATATTCAGTTGCATCAGCTTCTTAGAATAAAGATGGAGGCCAGGGAAGAAACATGAATCATCAACAGATGATAAGAACGTGGTTGAGAAAATAAGCAAATGTTTTGGTTTCCAAAAAATACATGCTTAAAACATAGCTCCTGAGCACCGTTCCTTCATACATACATACATACAGGGCATCTGCATTAGGACTCCCTGGTTTGGAATCACATAGCCATCAAAAGTTGGCTTAGTGATGGACCAGATCATCAGGTGACTAAAAAAATTGGCATTGGCCTGATGTTATTTCTGGTTCTTGCTAAAAAAATTGGAAAATAAAAGGATGGAAAAAAATCATATTGAAATTAATTTTCTTGAAAAAGCTGAAGTCTAATGTAAATGCTGATGCTGAGTCTTTAATTAGAAAATGGTCCTGAGAACTGAGTTTTAAAACTATGCTGGGTTGAAAACAGGTGTGCTGAAGGTGTATTCCTGCTCTTCCTGCCTTTGTTTTCTTCTTTAGTAAGTTGTTTGCTACCACTACAATATACCTCTGTTAAAATTGTTTAATCCTTTCAGTTCATATCTGTACAGGAATTCTGATGTTTAAGTTCAAATCACTTTAAAACAGGATTTAGCTTGCTTCCTCATGGTTTCCATTATCTATATTAACACACTTACCAATTCATGTGTATATGTATACGAAGGCTTCAGAACAAAAGCATTTTATTTCCATCTTGTACCAAACACATATTCATATTTTTTTAAAATTAAATTAGATAGATTAGGGAATACTGAAGAAGTCGTCTTCCTAGCAACGGTCTTGAATTAGACCAAGCATCCTGTTAGCAGTCACAGCCTATAAATTGTTTCTGAAAGAGATTGTTTTTTCCTTCCTTCCTTCCTTTTAGATGAATACAGTAGGAAATCTCACATGCTTAAGCCTTTCTGTCAGTGATTGACATTTCTCAGTTTTGACACTAGAGATATAAAAACAGTAAAAGGGTGTGTGTAATTTTGTTCCAAAAATGAGCTATAGAAAGAACTTCCTTTACACTTAATTATATTTAAGCCGATATTTATCTGCTGAGAGATTTTATGAAGTAAGCTTTATTTTTTTCTGTTGGTTGCGTAAGATGATATTTTGTCATCGTGGCAATAGTTTAAAGTGAGTGAAAGAAGTAGCTTACCCTGTAGTGTAGGAGTAGCAGGTAGGATGCCTTGGAGAAGAAGGCCATAAATTGATAGAGAAGCAATGGAAAGGGAAAGTGATGTGTTGCTGTTTTCATCAGGATCCCTGCTCTGGGGTGCAGTGCAGCAGTATATAAACTTCACACTGCAGTGGCCTTGGACAGAAAAGCTCAGTCTGTGGCTTGCAAATCCTTTGTTTTCGATGGCTGAGTGCTGGTACAGAAGCATTGACTTTTGCACTTCAGCTGGCTTTCTTAAAACAAAAAAAAAAGTGTAAGAAGGGAACAGGAGCAGCAACAATTCTCTGCTGTCTGCTCTTGGTGGTGTATTTCTATAAAGTTCTCAGCATAAAGTGAGCATTCTGTAGGAGAATAGTTTGTAGGGATAGCACAGAAGGCAGTTTTCCTCAATGAATTACAGCTATACTGATTGCTGAGAAGTGGAGAGAGCTTGCATGTCCAGTGGGGATGGGTGTTACAAAAGAATGGAGAGGGTTAGCTGGCCAATAGTTACAATTGGAGAAACAGAGTTTGCTGCAGTTTGGGATGGAGTCTGTTGGCTGTGCTCTGAGTAGGTAAGGGACATGTGGTTGTGCAAGGGGCAGACAACGTAAGAAGATAATGTGCGAGTGACAGACAGGGATAGGTGCTGGGTAAGGGACAGGTTTAGCCAGTCACGCAGAAGGAAACTTGCCTAGAGGAGAGAAGGAGTTAATGCTGTGAGGAGCTGCCTATGAGGAAAGGCGTCAGAATTGCCTGAAAAAGTCCACTGAAAGAAGGCATGAGAAGTTTTAATAAAGTACTGATGATGGTGTCAGTCCAGTCCGTCTCAACGCAATTACTACATGTTCAACTTTTTATAATGGCTGTAAGTCAACAAAACTTTGTTTTCTGAGCAAATACACTAAGTCTTATCTCTTTATGGGAATATTTTTGAAGGGTTTTTTTTTGTTTTATTTTTTTTAATAGGATAGCTACTGGAAGAAAGGGAGCATTTGACATTCCAGAAGGAGCAGAGAGATCAGGAGAATCTTTCCTGAGTTCCCATGTAATATAGGTTGATAGGACTGAGATGGGTCCTAGTATGGCTGTCTGATAAGATTTCCTAATGTTATCAGTGCAGAGATCAGATATAGAACAGAGTAAACCTGAAATGACTTTTTACTTCAGGTTTTCCCTGTTGTTGCTGTTTATGGCAGCATAAATCCATTTGTTCGGTCGGGAGCAGTTCAACTATCAGCAGTGTTTTCCTAGTAAATGGTGCTGCAAAGAACCTCTGAAGCCAGTTTAACTGGCTGGTGGGCTCCAGTTGGTCTGTGTTGGTCTGCAAATGTCACCCAAGAACCCATAATCTAGATGGCCTTGTCTAGGCTTTCCCTATATGGGGAAAAGGCAGCGATCGCATAGTTGCTGGCTCTTTGTGCCTGTTCTCCTTGGTTCATGTCCTAATATTTCAGTTAAAAGCCCTCAAAGGCTCAGAGAGCTGCATTTACAGTAAAGCTGGAATTGCAAGTTTCTGTCTGTGAAACCAAGATACACAAATTTCTATTGACTTTTATTACACCATTTAATCTTGAAGTTACAACTCATTTTTCTTAATGCTGATACAAAGTTTTATTGGTGCTATCCCCAGCTGGTAGAGTTCTGTAGAAAGGTCACAGCATTTGCTAATGACTATAAGAATAGTTGCATTCAAAATCTGCATCTTACGAATAATTAGTTTTTAAATAAGGATGATGGCCTGTTCTTAGCTCAAAGATTTGTCATTTCTGAAAACAGTTTTAGAAGGTTTTGTCCTTTTAAGAAGAAAACCCTGTTACTCTTGGATGCACATAAGAAATGTCAAATACTATTCTATGTAAAGAAAGAAATTTACTTCAATTCTATGAGTTGTACTTCAGGAGTTTGATTCTTAAATGCTTGCTTCCACAAATGAAAACAGTCTGCAATCCAATGGAGAACCCAGATGATGAAACTATTTAGACTAGGTACCTTCAAATTAAGATAGCTAGGAGAAAGGATTGTGATGGTTTTGAGGAGGTACAAACTCACAGAATGACTTGAAGAGGTGCTGTCTTTTTGGTCATTGAGCTGACTGGAACAGGCTGAATGAGGAGAGTGTAAAGAAATATACATATACTGTGCCACAGAAAAGACAGTGTTCAGAGGGAGGTGGGGAAAGAGAACAGTATTTAGAAAGAACTGAAATGTTAAGAGCATCCATATGAAAAGTCAAATCCAACCTATAGTATCTTCTGTATATGACACTTAAGTCTCCTGTGTAGGTCATGTCAGGTTTTTATGCTTATCCTCAAGATTCAGTTTTGTTTTGAGGTATATTTGCCAATTTTATTATGAAGTGCTTATTCTGCTTATAATTAGAAACAAATAGGTGTAATTAGAACAAAGATTTTAACTGTTTTTCGACTGTAAAACATGATGGCTCTTTGACAGCTATGTTAGCCATACATTGGAACCTGTATTTTAGCAGCATACTATTAGCATTCTTTGATTGAGGCAAATCTTCAAACACTCCTATCCTGGAATCGGTGCTGCATCTTGGTGATCAAGAGTTGATCAAGATTTACTGCTGTAATCTGATAATTGTTTCAAGGTTTTGCTGAAAAAAAAAGTGATCCCTTCATCCTCCCCTTTCCCCCCATTGCCTTCTCTAGTGTTTGTAAAAGTGTTTTTGCAGATGCGTAGAGAATCAGATTGGGGGTCTGATTCAGGTTCAAGCAGATATGTTGTTGTCTGCTTAATTTTAATCTAGATCTCTGATTTAACTGGCTGCATGCCTGCATGAATGTTTTGCCAACAGAGGGCTAAGGTGAATTACAGTGTGGCAGTTGGAATCAGCGACTGGATATGGGAGTGGGTAAGATAATTTCCCATTCCCCAAGTTGCAGTGACGTTCTTTCATGGGTAAAGTGGGTAAATTTGAACTTGGTTCTAAATTAATAGTTGGTGTCCAATCCTTAGCTGTGGTTGCAGGTGGTTTTGCTGTGGATATCAGGTGTTTTGAAGTGTTACTGCTTTTTTGTCTTTGCTGGCTGCTGCTTCATAGTAGAGCTTCTTTGTACAGTGTCAGACAGTTTAAGTGGTCTTTTTCTAGAAAAACTTTAAGATAAAGTTACTTGAATGATGATATGGAAAAGAAGATCCCACCATCACTTGGGATTCACTCAGCAATCAGGTTCTGAAGGAGGAGAATATATAAGTTGTAACACTTCGAACCTCTGCAACCAGTTTGATAACATCACAAAATTTATACCATAATGATCTAGGGGATAAAGCCTCATACAATGAGGTAGCTTTAGTAGTTCAAAAAATCCCTCCAAAACAAACCGTATTTTTTCAGTCCAAATTATCTGCCTCTACACTGTCAGTTCAAGCTTGCGTGTGTGTGTGCATGCACACAAATCCTTGAGCCTAGGCCTGATAGAATTTTTTTAATTATCAGAAGATTTTGGGGCAGTTCATAGAAGGCTTATGCTAAAAGTTACCCTAACAAAGTACCAAATACAGTTTCAGACTAATGAACTTGGGCAAGGAGGGGAGGTTCGTTACCCTTGTTTTGAGTTCATATAAAATGTGTGAGTAAAACTCTTGTAGCATTTTAATAATGTGCTATAACAGTAAGTGTACTTCTGTAGAATTCCTGGCTTGGACTTCATGAAGTCTTGCATGTCAGTGATGAAAGAATCTGCTCAAGAAAAGCACTGTGCTTTCTATCTAAGCTTTTAAAAGCAAGTCCTTCATGTTGTTGTAACATTTTCCACTTGTAAAGTATAATACTTTGGTAATTAACATTTTTATAGGTGAAAAATATGTGTGTTTATATACCTGTCTGTCCACACAAACTGAAGAAGAGGCCATCTTTTATGATGCAAAGAAGTTTGAACTTTGTTTGAACAAGTGTAGATATCTGTATGTGATAAATTCTGCAAATTCTTTTGTAAATGAAAAAATGTCATCTAAAGGTATGATGGGGAATTCCTGTTAATCATTCATACCGCTCATGTATTTTCTTGGAGAGCCTTTTGGTGGAATAAAGTATAATTTTGCATTGTTAATGAGACAAAATGTCTATTTTTTGGTATGTATTTGCATAAATTAACCTGAATTATTACAGAAAACATTGGGAGAAAACAGGGATTCCAGTTTTCAGATTGTCAGAGCAACTTAGATGAAAATTTGGGCCACCAAAGAAGAGGTTTTCACTTAATTTTTGAATTGAGCCTGCTATTCAGTTAAAAAAAAAAGAAAAAAGAGGTAATATAATCAGAAATTTTAACTCTGCACAGAATTTTTATATACTCCTGCACAGATACATGCACATGCTCAGCCCTTTTTTTCTCAAGGAATTTTTAAAATCTATTTATTAAGTTTCTGAGTAAGTGTTGTACTTTTCAGGTGTCATAGCATGAAAAATATAATGGTGGAGGATTTAATTAGAGATCTTTCACTAAATTAAGATAAGGTCCCTCTGTATTGAGTTGCATGTATTTCCAAGAAGCACAGTAGCCAGTAACAAAAACCATAAAACAGGCATGGCCTACTGGTAGGAGCAAGCCAAACCTGGCCCAAGGACAGTTTTTATTCCCAGAAGTAGAATGTCCCTTGTAGATTGTGCTGAGACATGAGACAGTGATCTAGAATTTGAGTAGAGAAAGCTTAATCTGTTACCTCCCACATCTTCCCTCGGGGCTCACTCAGCCACCTTGTTCCTCTTTTCCTTTCTATGTTGGCTGCCTTCTGCTGGGCTCAGCCTTGTATGCTGGAAAAAGGTACAGGGCCACCACTGTTGGGGTTTGAGATCTGCTACAAGACTAAGGTGGTGCTGGGCAGAGAGTACACTCAGGAACAAAAACGACAGGGTTTGGCTGCAGGAGAAACTGGACAGATGTCTTTCAGGATACTGCCGTCCATTCACAGCTTCAGGTTTCCAGATATGCTAGGATGGATATGTAACATTTGCTTAATGTTATCAATGAGGCTGTAGCTTGTTACCATAGACCAGGCTGGAAGAGAAAAAGAGTGGTGCCCTCCAGCTGCCCTTGTGCTCTTCTCCCCAGGTTTTGGTGGCTGCTGTGACAGGTGTATTTCATTACTACTTTGCACAAATGTTAAGAGTCCAGATACTGACAAAGTGCTGTAAGTAATCCTGTGTTACAGGAGATAGGCAAGAAATATTGCTGGGAGAAGGACATTGGTTTAATTTGATTTAGGTGTCCATGAGCTGGAAAGCATCAACTTTCTGCAAGGGGGGTGAACACATTACTCAGATAATGTCCTTGCCATGTACTGTTTCAGGGAGGTCCATTTGGCCTGCAGGCATGTATCTTAGAGGTTTGGCATCTAATTTCAAGGCATCAAGTACTGGTAATAAAGTAATGCTATTTAGTGAATTGTGTTTGCTCTCTGCATGCTGAGTTGGTATTGACTGTTAATCACAATTTATGAAAACTCTGAATCACTTTAATGTTAACGAAATTCATATTTGCATTTTGTATCTGTATTTTTAAGCTTTTGTTAAATAAATCTATAGGAAGTCTGAGCATTTTAAATACACCTATTTCTTTGTAACTGTCCAGTGATGATGTTAACATCAGCCTCCTCTTAATTCTCTCCTTGCCTGCAGGTGAAGGTATTGCACAATCAGCTTGTTCTGTTCCACAATGCCATTGCGGCGTACTTTGCTGGCAATCAAAAGCAACTTGAACAGACACTTAAACAGTTTCACATCAAATTGAAAACTCCTGGTGCAGATGCCCCGTCCTGGCTTGAAGAACAGTAATCAGATCATGGAAGAGGACCCAATGTTAACCTAAAATTCTTTAAATCTGAGAATAATTAAGGGTTGGGTTGAAGGACTGTTTTACTGATTCTTGAACAGACAGCTTTAAATTTTTTCCCCTTTGATAATACTGTAAAACTGAATTTGATAGGAAAGTGGGTGACCTTAAGGTAACTAAATGTAATTTCAAGTATAGAGCACTCCTTTTGTATGTAAAGGTTAGTGTGTTTTTCTGTAACTGGGATAGGAGAGGGAAAGAGGGAGGGGAAACAAAACTACTATAGATTTGCACTGACAAGTTATGCTTGTGATTTCTGGTATTTTGGTGGCTAGTCAAAATATTTCCAACTGGAGGTTTGCAGATTTGTACCAACATCTGGTGTTTTCTATATTCATCTAGAAAATATTTTTAGTAATTTTCATCTGACTTTTTTAAAAAGGAGAAAGTTAAAAGAGTATTTTGCAGATGAATAATATAAGGCCTATATGTGGTGTCTGCATGTAAGGCAACAGTAGCAGATGGCTCATTGACAAGTGGAATTGCAGCAAACACCTGTTTTAAAAATGTACCTTTCCATCAAAGGGTTAAAAAACAAAGTAAGAAACACTAAAGCAAGAATCACTATCAGTCTGAGGCTTCTGAGCACATTTTTACTTTGCACCAAGTGGTTTGCTGAGTGAGGCCAACCATTAAATGTACTAATTTCATTTGAAATATTTCTTTATGTAACAAATACCATACTAGCCTTAAATCACAGGTATGTGCCTTTTTATAAGATAATATTTTCCAACAGTGTACATAATCTAAGGACCCTTTCATGTAATAGCTTGTCAGTTCCCAACAAGGGGAAGATGACTGTCTAAATGCTGTGCCATTGTACACTTAAAGCAAGTTAAAGCTTTAGTTAAACTTCATAGACAGGTATGATTTTGAGAGGAAATAGAGCCAGTATGCTTCTTCTGTTTAATTGAAAAGCATACCTCAGTAATGGGAGTAAAATGGAAGACACACTTTTAATTTCTTCATCATTTCTGTAATTTTTAAATGTAAAATTTTATCTCAATTTTATCACAGACATTTTAAATTCAATATATTGGAGTCCTCATTTGCACATATGTTCCTTTATGTTAAGTAAAATGAAATTCTTCAAGTATGTTATTTACAATGGTGTGGGTTGTAGGATTTATGTACTGTATGTTCAAATGCCTTTCACCTGACATTCTTAAAATTTTCAGTGCTTAACACAACTATAATGTAACTATAAATCAAATTTTTAAGTCATTCCTCTTTAAATTCTTGGCCTGACAGAATCTTTATGTTTTTGTTCTGTCAGAATCTCTTGTAATAGCTCAATTACATTCCCTAGAATGTATCTTATGTGAATTTTGTGTTCATATTAAACGTGTTTGCAGTCAAACTTTCTTGACTTGTGATGGTTAAAAGTAGAAGGGAGCTTCTGCAGTGAAAGCTTAGCCCTGTTTTTGTGAGTTATCACCCCTGCCCACGAATGTGTCATAAAACAGTCCTAGGTAGTGGTGCTGTTTAAACAGTGAGCAAGTTCACCTGGAAAGTAAATCCATAGTGAAACAAATCTTTCAATATATGTGGTTTTCTGCTTGAACTTCTAAAGGAAATTGTTTCATTTATGATTCTTACGAAGCCATTGACTTCCAATGAATCCTGACACATGGTATGACAGCACAGGAAAGTGAGCTGAGTAACTGTAGGGTTGAGCCGGGAAATGCATTATTGCAGGGGGAAGAATGCAAACCCACTGACCACAATGCAAGTATTGACTTTCAGAACACTATAGGAAAAAGGTACATAAGGAGCATGAGCTCTTGGATTCTCTCTCAGATTCATGTGTCTCCTGATAAGGCTTGCTGCTGCTCAGAAGGAACTTACCTGTCAGAAATGGTAAGAGTGAACTTCAATCTGCAGTTGCCTTAAGATAAGACTGACTGATGTGGCATTAGGTAACCCTCAAACTTTTGCAATGGCTTAAAACTGCTGGAGTCTCTGCACATGGAAGAAAAGGTGGGACCGAAGAGATTACTTGCTAAAACCTGTCAGTGTACTGTTTAATACCAGGAATGTTGGAGGTTGGGTTTTCTTTTCCTTGTTACCTGTGCAATTTTTTCCCATTGAGTTGCTAAGAATCACTGATGGCTGGGTACTTGACATGGGGGAGGGGGAACTCCTCTAATTTTTTGGAAGTTTCTCCCGGAGGAACAGAGACACCACGAGATTAGAAGCAGGTAAAAGGAGGGTAGGGACAATTGCTATCTCTCGCTCACTCGGCTTCAAATGAGGACAGTCACGGCTACCACTGCCATAGCCCAGCTGGGAGCTGCCTCTTCTGCTGCTAGACCCCGCACCCCTGCCCTGCTGGGATGCCCTGCCATTTCAGCTTGCTGTTTCTGAGAGTCCTGCTGGAGCACCGGCACCGACACTGCCCCAGGGTTCATGAAGCAAACCCTCTCTTTTCCATCCCTTCCCATCCCAGACCCAGCCGCCATTACCGCGTGCTCCCCGAGCTCTCAGCACAGCGCCCCCTGCAGCCCCGGGGGGATCATTGCACCGGCCCCGTGCACCGGGAGCCGCCAGCGCTCCCTGCCGGCTGTGACGGGAACTGCACCAAAGGGAAAGTGCCTGCGGCTGAGAGGAACCGGCACTGGGTTCCTGGTTCTGTTTGTCATTAACTCCATAGTTGTTGTTTTGTTTGTCTTGTTGTACATACTAGTAAAGGACTGTTATCCCTATCCCTATATCTTTGCCTGAGAGCCCCTTAATTTCAAAATCATAACAATTGGAGGGAGGGGGTTTACATTCTCCAGTCCAGGGGAGGTTTCTGCCTTCCCTAGCAAACACCTGTCTTTCAAACCGAGACAAGGAGGAAGGAAGAATTACTTTAATTTTGCTCAGCAAAGCAATTGTTCTAATGGGTAGCCTCAGTGAGGAGGGTTCTCTGTTCAGTTGATCAATAGGTTATGAAACTGATAGTACCCTGCTGTAGTACTGTAACTTTCTCTGTCACTACTCAAATGCATGTGCTTATGAAATAATTCAAGCTCATATGTTCTATTTAAAATTAGCTTTTTAGATCTAACCAAATTTAGAAACTTGTATCAAGAGATTGTAAGAGAAAAGACATTTCAGTGTTCCTAGCAGGAAGTAATTATGGTATCAGGCTTTCTGATTCTCACAAAAAAGCACTGTAAGAATCTTAAGGTTGTAATGTTGCCTTTATCTAGGTAGACAGTTGTTGGGATAGGCTCTTTTTGTTGTTTGTAGAGGAGGCCATACCCACCTAGTAGAGACTTGTCTGTGAAAAGTTTTATCTCTGTTAACAAATTTTTACATTAATGCTTACAGTGTTGTGTGGGGTTTCTTAGAATGAACAACTCCAAGTAATTAGCAACATTTTCAGATATGCTGTTGCAACTGCTGTACCAGAAACCTGGGGAGCAGTTTTAATTCTCAATGACCATGTTATAAGTCATCTGTACCCCTGCCTTGTTTGAAACTTGTTGCCCCTGTTATTTTGTTCATCTGAACAAATAGCTTTTTTGCTCTAAAAATTCTCTTTGGCCTACTTCATGCTTTGAAAGCCCCTTACCAAGAACCTTTCTGGTTACAAAATGTATCTGTATTTTTATTTGGAAAGAGATCTACATTTGCGGAGTATAGCAACACACCAACATAATTTAAATAACGGGTTTTTTTCAATCTTCAACTAGTTTTCACAAAAACCTTATCTGTAGTTTGTCTGTCCTTTAAAAAGTGATTAAACTAATGTAAAAGTGAAGTTAAATGTTCGCCTCAACTCTGTTTTGAACTGAATGGGGGGCATATTCACTTTTTGTGTTTTGCTTATCTGCTCTTGTTACTTGTGTTAGTAAAAGAAGTGTAAGGTATTGTAATTATTTAGCATTCCTCAGCTGCAGTTATCATAAGGTTTTGGGGTTTTTTTTCAGTCTGGTTATCTTTTCCATGTTGTACATTTGGTGTAAGGGTTATTTTACTAGTCACAAAATTTTTTACATTAGTCATGAATCTTACTGTGTTTTGTGGTAGCTTCCACCCTAAAATCACCAAATTACTTGTTACTATGTGGTGTGAAATTGAAAGGGGTTTTTTAATTAGATCTTTATTAGACAGATGATTTGACTGCTGCTTGGTTTATATTTCTTTCATTCCTTACTATTTGGCCTTGTTAGTTGTTCGACATCTTTGTGCTTTCTAGATGCTCTGCTGTTAAAGTAGGAATACATAGAAGACAGAGTTCTCTCTCTGTGACAGCTCTTGTTCACCTGTTTTCACCAATGTCCTTCCTCTGCATTTCCTTGAGTCTTGTGTGGAAACAAAATAGCCAGGAAGATGGGGGTTGTTTACATGGTTTTGTCATCATGGCAATAGTTTAAAGCGAATGAAGGAAGTAGCTTACCCTGTAGTGTAGGAGTAGCAGGTAGGATGGCTTGTGGCTGCCTTGGAGAAGAAGGCCATAAATTGATAGAGAAGCAATGGAAAGGGAAAGTGATGTGTTGCTGTTTTCATCAGGATCCCTGCTCTGGGGTGCAGTGCAGCAATATATAAACTTCACACTGCAGTGGCCTTGGACAGAAAAGCTCAGTCTGTGGCTTGCAAATCCTTTGTTTTCGATGGCTGAGTGCTGGTACAGAAGCATTGACTTTTGCACTTCAGCTGGCTTACTTAAAAAAAAAAAGTGTAAGAAGGGAACAGGAGCAGCAACAATTCTCTGCTGTCTGCTCTTGTTGGTGTATTTCTATAAAGTACTTGTTCTCAGCATAAAGTGATTATTCAAATTTTTATAATGGCTGTAGGTGAACAGAACTTTGTTTTCTGAGCAAATACACTCAGTCTCAGCTCTTAATGATAATCTGTTTTAAAGAGAATAGCTACTGGAAGAAAGGGAGTATTTGATATTCCAGAAGGAGCATAAAGATCAGGAGAATCTTTGCAGAGTTCCTGTGTAACACAGGTTAGCAGGACTGAGATGGGTCCCAGTGTGGCTGTCTGATAACATTTCTTAATTAAGTGCAGAGATCAGATATAGAACAGAATAAACCTGAAATGACTTTTTAGTTCAGGTTTTCCCTGTTGTTGCTGTTTATGGCAGCATAAATCCATTGGATCAGTCAGGAGCAGTTCAACTATCAGCAGTGTTTTCCTAATACTTAATAAATAGTGTGTCTTACTGTGATAATTAAATAACTATACATCTTGCTGCCTTTTAAAGAATACTAAGGGCTGTAAATTCAAGCACTTGAGATAAATAATGCTAAAAACTAGTGTTGTCTATTCAGTTGTGATTTGCCTTTCTTACATATATGTATGCATCGTGCTAGTTTTATGTGATCGTGGTAATTAATTGCAGGGTTTTGTCTTAAAAGCTTACCTAACAGAGTGCTTAATTTTGAACCCAAATATAACTTGGTTTTAATGTCACAGGAGTTTCACAATTAAATTTTTCTCCTCCCTTTGCCCAAACTCTGTAGAATTGAGGGCTTGTAATGAACATGGCACCTTTTTTCAGATGATATAAATTGCTTTATTTCCTCTAGTTCTGTTCAGTTATTAGATTTGTGTTCAGCCTAAAGTATTAAAAGCTCTGTGCTCTGAAGAAAAGCAACTTGCAGAAGACAAGGTGGTTTTGCTACTTTTCATACGAAAAAAAAAATGCCTTAAAAAAGGTAGTAATCCTAAAAACTGTCTTGAGCGTTTCATTAACTGGAAATCCTAAAAAATTAACAGTATGATTTGGTTTTGTAGTTTACAAACTCATCTAAATGCTGTCTGTTCTAGGGAGGTGCATTTGTTGTTTATTATAGGTGTGGCTGCTTGATCTACCTATTATTAAAGTTGCCTAATACTTCCTACTGTAAAAACCTGTTTTCAGTTGTTTGTAACTCAGATTAAATTTAGCCATGTGGGCAAAATACTTGCCTGTTGAGTATTACATGCTTAGGTGAATAAAATCAGCTAAAAACTTTAAATTAATTTGCTAACATGTTTTGGAAAAGTTCAAGGAGAACAAACCCACAGGGTGAGGAAGAGTGAAGAGTTTAACTTCACATCTGGACTGACTCCCAGGTCCTCTGCTGTCCTGTTTGGGTTCTGACTTTTTTAATACAATGCCATTATGCAGGTCTCTTGTTTGGCTTGCTCTTTCCATCTTTTCAAGAGAACATTTGTGCTCATGACTGGCAGCAATGAGGACACGTCCCTTTGGCTCCAGCACAAGCAGTTACAGTCCAAGTGGCAAAGTGCTTCCTTGCCAATGACATCAGGGCTGACCTGACACTCTCGAGGAATGTCCACACTGGCTCAAAGCTGAGTGTGTCCTCTCCAGCTGCTGCTAACCTTGCCAAGCAGAGATATGTGCTGTGATGGGAATTGCCTTTTACTGCAGTTGAGCTATTTTCACTCAGTGAATTTTCAGCTTAAGTGACTGGGTTCTGGCATTACATTCCTTAAATTTTCCTTTTGTTCTAATATTACTTTTTTAAATTGAGGTGACTCAGGCTGTCTTGCCAGACCAGTAGGTCAGATCTCTGGCTGCAGAACTGTGAGTAGGAATGGTGTAACCTCAGTGACCATGGGCCTGGGCTCCAGGCCTGGGCTCCAGGCCTGGGACCAGAGGAGGCCACCTGGTCTCCCACTCTTCCTCGGGTTCCTGCCTCCCAACACCTGAGCAGAGTAAATAGCACAGATGAGGCCCTACACACTCAGGTAAGACATTATTTTGTCCCGCTGCTCCTGTATTCCCACCCCTGGTTGTGCCAAAGTGTTATTTCCCTCTTCCGTGCTCAGCTCAGAAGTTCTGGTGACCTATTAAACAAGACTAGAAGTGAGGTTTGTTCTTTCTCCCTCCCTTCTCAGGAAACGGTGAGTTTCTGTTTCTGCCTTTGGAATTTGCCTTCTGTAAAAAGTGTTGGGGTGTGTGGGCTGATTATTAATTGACTTGAGTGAGGTTCTTCCTGGGAAAATGTGGTTTTTGTTTTTTTTTTTTTTTAAGAAATAGGATTTGATATCTTGATAAAATATTTTAGAACCATTTTTATTTGTTTGCTGTCTTATCAGGGAATATTACTTTGGCTTTTGGGTATCCAGAACTCGCATACCCTGCTGTCTGGAGCTATGATCACATCTTAGATTCGTCTCCACTTCTCTCTCACCGTCCGCTTTGGAGTCACAAGGGGCCTGCCTTGCCTGCTTTCCCCGAGCTTGCAGGGTTGAGCTGGTGGGGAGCTCCCGGGTGAGGGATGTGGGGTGAACCGAGGGATTCGCTTGCTCCGGAGAATGGGCAGAGGGCGAAAAGCTTCAGCCGTGGAGAGGAGCCCGATCCTTCCAGCTGGGCGCGCTGCTGGTAGCACTGCTGTCCTGTTTCTACCGAAATAGTTGCTGTGAGTGCAGTGACAGTGTGTGGACAATGATGGATGGATGGATGGATGGATGGATGGATGGATGGATGGATGGATGGATGGATGGATGGATGGATCAGCTCAGCCGGAGCTGGCTTAGACCCAATGCCCCCAGAGGCGCCACTCCGCATCTCTGTTCGCCGCGGCACCGGCGATGGGTCGCGGGTCGCTCTCCTCTCGCACGGGCTTTTCGGAGGCACGAGCCGGGCAACGGCGATCAAAGCCCCGCTGCCCCGCATCTGGGCCGCTCCCGCGGCCGCCACCGTCACCTGCCACGGCCCCGCCTGGGCGCGCCTGCGCTGCCCCGCCCCGCGCTCCGGCGGCGCGGCCGGGCCGGGTGCGATGGGAGGAAGCAGCGGTGGCACCGGATCGGGTTGTGCCGCGTGCTACCGTGGGTGCCGAGGTGAGCGGGGGGCGCGGGGGCCCCTGGGCCGGGCGGGAACTCAGCACTGCCGGGGGGCGCGGCTGGGAGGATTCTTCGCCGCCTTCCCGGGGCGTAGTAGGAGGGAGCACTCCCGGGGAGACGGGCTCCCCTTCCCGCGGGACCCCGGGCCCGGCCAACCCCTGCCATCGACGGGAGAGCCGCTGCCGCCGCTCCTCTCTCACGGCGGGGCAAGCGCTGTCCCGGGCGCCCCGACTTTCTCCGGTGGGGCGAGCTCTGGCCCCGCCACGTCCTGCGGGGTACAGCGGGGTCGGGTGCCGGGGTCCGGCGGGAGCCGGAGGGCAGCGGGCACGGTGTTACCTCGGGTGTAGCCGAGCCGGCAGCGTCCTCCGCGGTGCCCCGTGGCCTGCGACGTCGGTGAATTCCGAAGTAAGGATCTGTCGCGGCCTCTCGGGTGGTCCCGGCGGCAGGGCCCCCCTATTCTCCGCACCTAGTCCGGGCGCAGAACACGGCTGTAGGGCTGAGGGGTGCTCCCATGGAAGCCCTTTCCCTGCGGCGGGGCGATCGCGGCATCTGAGAGCTCGAAAAAAAATAGCCGGAGTCGAGCCCCCCGGCCAAGTCCTGTCAGGTCCCTGCCTGGCCCGGGCCGGCTGGCAGGGACGCGGTGTCACACTGGACTTTTTTGGGATGCACTGAGTGGGGAAGTGCGAAGTCGCTGAATAGCGTGAGCTGCGTGTTCTTTATAACCCGCAGGTTTTGGCAAGATCGGGGGCTGATTATCGGCGTTTGCAGCTTCTCTGCCTGCAGTCAGCAACTAGTTGCTCCCTTTGTCTCTTTGTAGGATTGGTGTTGAGACACAGGTACCCAACTGCTGTGGTTGGTCTTGGCGTTGTTCTCATGAGAACTAGAAGGGCAGCTGATAAAGAAACGTGGGTAGGGGGGAACATAAGGTATGAGTTAAACGGAGTTACGTCTTGCAGTGTGAATTATGAAATGCCCTTCAGTGTGTTGTGCACTTCACCTGTTAGTTTGTGTATGCAAACACAATCTGTGTCTGTCTCAGTGGCGACTGCCCTTTTTCGGGAAACAAATTGCTTTAGAGTGTTTCTCTTACCTGGGGAGAAAGTTGCCCACACCCTCTAATATTAAAATTACATTTCCATGTTAGATTAGTTTGGCTGAAACAATGAATGAGACAAAGAAATAAAATATTTATTTTATGCCAAATATGGACACAATTAAAATGTGTAGTAAAGACATTACTTTAGAGCTTTGGTGCTTCTCTGGCTGTTTTGGGTAACAGATAAGCTACAATGAGGTATAATTGTGACATCTTAAACGTTTGTTCTTTGGTCCGTTTTTTTCCCCTTTAATCCTTTGGAAAGTGTGGAGAGACTCCTTAGGAGTTAAAATTTTGCTTGGCTTCTATTATGCATCCCAGTCCCAGCACGTCTTGGTAATCTGTAGTTCACAGTTGAAATGGCTGTGTTGTTCCCCACCTCCTCTTGCTGTACTTCCTGGTCAGAGGCACCTGCTGATACCAGCAAGCAGCCCATAATCTGTCCTGGCTGCCAGCTTCTCTCCTCTTGCACCCACAGTAGTGGTGGGAGCCTCCACCGGGAACAACTTTGATCCACTCCTCCAGAGAGGCAGCATGAGAAGGGAATTTTGACCAGTCTCCTGATATCTGGTAACTCGAGACCAGCATCCTTTGTCACCTGGATTGTGCTTGTCTGTCAGAAAACAAAGCTGAATGCCAGCCTTTATGCTGTGTCTTTTCTTTCATGCCTTCCTTCCTAGTGCTGGTTCTTCCCCTTTCCTGGTTCTGGCTGTTACCTCATCTAAAGCAGTATGGGGTTTGTTGGATTGAAAACAGTTTTCCCTGTTTTATCTATCTTTACATCTAGGTTGGGATGTTTTCTTTCCCTTGCCTTTTCCACTCCTTTCACTAGGAATCTAGCTCAGAATCGCTCAGGTCTGAGATCAGTTGTTTTCCACTCCTGTGTGCTAGCACTGGGACTCAGATGATTATCTCCTGCAACTGCGTTCCATTAGGATTTGATCCTGTTTTTCCTAAAGCATATGGAATTATTGAAAGTCTCAAAATGAGGTTCTTGAATGTTACCTGGGCATGGTCCGTCAGTCTGTGTCTTTTTTTTTTTTTTCTTTGGTAAATGTGTGGGAACTCAAGTTAGAAAATAATAATGTTGAATACTTCTTTGTGATGGTGGAAAACTAGCTAATACATTTTTAATTTTTTAAATAAATAGTAGGGAGGAAAAGTGTTTTTCCTAGTTGAGTATTTCTTTAAATTAATGCAACACCTAATTGCCTTGAGTGGTTAATCTCTTTCCTCCACCTTGCATCTGCTTTTTTATGCCTCTCTGCTTCATGTTCATGAATTTGGGAGGAGAGGTGTGAACATAAAGAGCCCTGTAATAGCAGCTGGGTATTAATGCTGACTTAAATTTGAAACGGTGTATCCTGATCCACTTTCTTTGTAGCTTCTCTCCCTTTTACCATGCCATTAAAATGTTTTCCATCATGCCTGCGATTTAAACCTCATACAGGTTTTTATATATGTTTTCTATTCTTGTAAAATCCCAGATAACGTAAGGTTATTTGAGATTGGAAAATCTGAAGCAGGAGAGAGGAATTCATTGCTACCTGAGCAAGGTTTTGAGAAGAAAAGGTGCAGTGCATGATTTTGTGTTGTTTTCCATTGATTTCAGTGAAGCTGTGAGTGGCTGAGTCCTCGCAGACCAAGAGAGAATTTGCCCTAAGGCTTGTTTCTGTGACTTGGGTCTGTTTGTTCATGTACAGTGTAGTGATGGATCTCTGGCAAAAATAGTGACTTTTTTCATCACTATTATACAATGTCAAATTGATCTGGGTTGCTATTAGCTCCATGTGAACCCTGCTGAGGAGACATTCCCCTAAGTCAGTGCCGAATTTCTGATTTGATGTTCTTGTGCCAGTGCATTACTTGAGCTTTTTCTGTTGAGTTTTCCTGAGACTGAGTTTTGCTCAGGGGCTGTCTATCTCCTATCTAATTTTGTATTGTGTGGCATCTTTGAATTTTTAAATTTTTTTCTTGTAAATTCCCGTATCTTTTTTTTTCTGGGATAGCTTCCAAATTTCCATAAAATTATGAGATTCCTCATTGGTCTGTATTTGAAACACTTTGTTTCCTCTTAGACTTATTAATTGAATACGTTTCAACAGATTTGGCTTATCAAAAGTATGGGGTTTGTGAAAATCATGCTGTTACCTGAAGGTTTGCTGCTAATAGCAGCATTTTTATTTAGAAGGTGACAATATAAGGAAAGTGCTAAAACCCATTGTGATTCCTGTTGTTTTATGAGATAATCTAGAGGTAAAAACTTCCCAAAGTTTTTAAAGCTTTGCATATGTGCAATGCTTAGAATGTGTAGGGTCCTGTTCCTATCAGCTTCTCTGTCTTTTCTCTCTCCCTCTCTGTTATTGAACTGGCACTATTAACCCAGATGCTGAAGTAAATTATAAAGGACAGCTTAATCAAATTGTGGTCTTTCTTTTCTGAATGTGTTTTGGGAGGTAGTGCAGCCAGACCAATAACACTTTTAAGTTCATGCTCAGCAAACAGAGACTTTAGGGACTGCATACTATTTTTGCCCTTATTGACAGCTGTGTGAAAAATACAAAGGGAAAAAAAAAGTGGTACACTAGGCTAGACTGTTAAATCATCAGCAAATTTTTAGCTATTTTAATGCAGTTTGGATTTGAACCATGAGTTCAGAGGATTCAAACAGGGTCTGTTTGATGCAGTTAATTCAGTACCATAGTTAGTACTGTGTGCAGTCAGCTTTAAAAGCATATCTGAAAGTAGCAGTGGCATAATACTTGTTTTAATAATTGGAGATAATTACAAAATTGCACTGAACGGAGATTAATAGGTAGTTTTGATGCTTATTGTGGATGATTTAGAGGTGTTCGTGATTTATATATGTTCTTGAAATTTAGGCACCTAAAGCTGTTTGAAATCTTGGTGTGGATAAATGTTAAACAGTTGCCCTATGAAAGACTTTTGATTCACTAAATTTCCTTTCTGGATTGAAAACTTGATAGCTGTTGTACCTTAGTTTTGGTGTCTTTTCAGTGCGACATACAGTGTCCACTGTCTGTGTCCTGAGTGTCCCTATTGTCCTTTGTTGCAGGTTGCAGAGATGGTACAGTCCTCTCTTGTGCTGCCGGTGCTGCTAAGATAGGGTTTGAGAGGGCGTGATCCCAGTGACTGCTGACTGTTCAATGTTTCAAACCCATCCAAGGAAATAACACTCTCCCATTCAGGGAGGCTGTAAAATGCATGTTATGAATTGTCTCTCCTTGGTCAATGATAAAGAAAATGGGGCTATTCCAGTTGCAACGGGATTAATGAGTGAGGATACGACAACAGCACCTCAACTTTCTCAGCCTGCAGCATCACCACCCCCTGCACCATGTCCTCTCACAGGGGCTCCCCCAGCTCCTCTGCTCCCCCCGGGAATGCCACTCCCACCACCACCCCCTCCTCCACTGCCTGGCCCGAACATACCTCTGCCTCCACAGTTGGTAAATGGACATGACAGCCACGGCAAAAAAAAACGAATGCGGAGCTTTTTCTGGAAAACTATCCCTGAAGAGCAAGTCCGTGGTAAAAACAATATCTGGACAATTGCTGCAAGACCACAGTATCAAATTGATACTAAGACAATTGAGGAACTTTTTGGGCAGCAGGAAGAAGCCAAACCCCAGGATTCTCAAAAACGATCTTTGAAGTCTTCATTTAAAGAGACTAAAGAGGAGGTAAGAATTAAAGTAAAACCTCTTTTTTTGCAAAATGCTGTAGGAGTTGATGTGAATTCTGCCTTGCCTTTTTCTCTTTCTCTGTCATGTTTCATCCTTAGGGCAAATTTGATTAAAAGGAGGGAGGAATGATGGGAAGCATAAACGCTTTGTTCTTAGTGGCACATACTTGTTTTATTATTTTAACTTGCTAAGTGCTGTGATTTGATCACCTGTTAAAATAAGTATGAATAAGTGTAGGGAGCTGAAAGCATCTGTATTTACTCATGTTGGATAGCCCATGAGTGTCCAATGGGGAAGACAATTGTACTGTCTCTTCAACTCTTCCTCTATGTCTGTGATGCAAACAAGATGTATGTGCAAACATATACCAGGCAGGAGAGAAGAGAGTCTTATTTGCAGGGGTTAATGTTTTATATGCCCACAGTACTCTAGAGACATCAGGAAGGGAAGTATGGCAGCAAGGATACAGAATGTAATATAGTGATTAAGTGTATTTGTTATTTGATAAGTTTAAAGTTTCCATTTATAAAAACAAGACTTTCCTGCTAAGAAAAACTTTACTTCATTTTCCCTGCTTTTTCTGGACATGACAATAACCTTCCAAGAAGGTCCCAAGATTGCCACTGATTTCTGTTCTGGTGGCGAGGAGTGCTCTGTACCGAGTGCTCTCAGGTTCAGACACTCTCCAGGGAACTAATAAGTAGCTTTGCCAGTTCTTAAATCCTCATTTATAGACAGCCTCTTCATGAAGCTGGAATTGCCTCGGTTTAAACTTTAATTGTCTCAAGTGATCTTTCTCTGAAGTAATTGGAGGGCTGAAATGCAGATCTAATCACTAGTGTGTGTCTACATGTGTGTTAGCTTGTAAACAAAATAGAGAGGGCACAGGGTTAAGAGATGTAACAATGCATCAGGTTTTAGTGAGAACATAGAAACATGAAGTTGCTGACACCTTGCAGGATTCAGGACATGTCAAAATAAGATCAGAAGGGACAAGATGAGAGACCAATGCACTGATAGCATGCATGTTGTGCATATTGAAATTAGAGGTTTAAAAAAGCATGTATATTGTAGCCTCTGAAACCCTGACATCAGGAAGTTGTAATTGGGGGCCATCATGCGAGGTAGTCATTAACCTCTGCAGTGTTTTCAGGCTATGTTCATCTGCTAATCAGGAGTGCAGTGAGTCGACTTCCTGTGCCAAGTACAGACATACAGAGCTCTGGCCTCCTGCATTTCCTTAGAAGCTCCCCCTGTCAGGACTGCTGTGTGATAAAGATCTAATTCTATTAAATATTACAATAAGTTTAATAAACTGAATGTGTCCCGTAGTGTGCAGTAGGTAGGTCAGAGAAAACCCCAGTGTGCTCCAGAACTCATGTAGTGGTAGAGATTAAAATCAGAGGCCTGAAAAGCCAGGGATTCACCAGGATTTAATGCCTTGGAAACAAAACACTGCCTTGATAAAAGTTACAGTTTTTGTGCATCTGTCTGGAGCTGATATGGTGGTGCAGTGCATTTGCTTTGGTTGATGCCTGTGCACCCTGGTTCAGGGCTCCCATGGTGACTTCACGCGTGGCAAGTGGTGAGGCAATCAGACTTGCCTCTGAGTGATGCCACTTAAGTGACAAAATGTTCCACTCACTCACTAAGCTTTGTCAACCATGCTGCAAGCAGTGTGTCAGACAGTGGTGAGCAATTTCTTATGTGTTAATGGACTTTGCGGTCCTTTCTGCTTAGCAAGGAGGGAAGGAGATAATCCTGAGGAGCTATGTATTATTGGGAGTGCAGAAGTACAGATGTGCAGCAGCTCACGTGCTTCACCCTACTGAAGGCATGGTTCAGCAAGGGGCTGGAGATGGGAGCACAGGCCTTGTTTATGACTCCTGTGACCGGTGCTGTCAGCTGCCATATTTTTTTTAACTGTGGGATGGTTATCCTCAGCTCACTCTGGTAAAACCTACAGAGGCTGACAGGATCTGAGGGCAGGCTGAGGTGCACAGAATCAGTGTGACCTTATGGAGATTGTGTTTGTGTGGGACTGAGGGAACTTTAGTTCTGTGTGTGGCTTTGTTGCTGGCCAGCCAGGGGCAGGTGGGCAAAACATTTTATGTTTCAGTACCTCTGTTCCTTTTGTGTGAAACAGAGTTGATTTTAGACAGTGCTTTATGGTGTAGCAATGAAAAATGTTCTTAGAAGTTTACGTAGTGGAATTAGCCTAGTTGGCTTAGTATGTCAGCAATGAATTGTCAAGAAAACTTCAAGTGCATAAACTCATAAACTTTTATTTGTATTCAAATCTGAGAAAAGCAGCATGTGTCCAAAGTGCTGTACAGAAGGGCAGGGCCAAAGAGTGCTCTGTTGTCCCTGTAGGGTCCCTCTTGGTGCAGTGGTGTAGCTTCCATGGAAGTGGTGAAGGGTTACTCTTCAGCCAGTGTTGAGGGCACTGCCCCACAGACTGTGGAGGAGATTTGAGGTTTCATGCCTTTGCCAGATATCACTGTTGATTATTAAATCATGAGCAGTTTTGGTAAAAGTTCTACACATGTAGGAGCCTACAACACTGCATGTTCTTTTAATTCCTCACTCAACAGTGATTTATACAGGGAATTTAGATGTAACATCATCATTATAACGGAAGTCCTTTTTGAGGCTTGAGTCAAACTCCTTTAGCAAATCCTTTCCTTTTTGTAAACAATGCCTCACCAAACAGGAGATTAAGTAGCATGTTTCCTTGACTAAAGACTTAATTTTCCCTATGATTCCATGTAATTTGAGGCTCTGAAAAATAGGGTGTGCAAGGTTAAGTTTACATGCCAATTTACTTTCCCCATCCTTTAGTGGTGTCCCAGTGTAGCACAACAGGCACTCACCCAGGCTATAGTTAGCCTGGCAGCAGAATGGGCAGAACATCTTCTTGTCGGCCAGAGGAACTAGTCTTGCTTTCTCCTTCAAACTGTCCCTCTACTCCTGTCTCTAACCTCACCCCAACTGTCCACTGGCTCTGGACAGATGTTGGAGAATGTAATACACATATTGCACCCTCTGTAAACATTTAAGTAGGCAGTTCAGCAGAGTTCTCTGGTGTTCTTCATTTGTTTTCTACTGGAGTAGTTGCTGCTCTTCGAGTGAGTTTTGATGACTTTGTGGAAGGATGCAGTGAATTCCAGAACTTGTGCAAGGGGACAGTGAGAGGAGTGAGAGAGAAGGATGATGGAAGGAGTGAACTGGATGGCTCCTAGACATGCCCTCTCTGTTTATCCTCTGCTGGCTCTGATGCTCATTCTACTTTCTTGAGAGCTGATCCAACCTGTTAATCCAGAAAACAACTAACAGCAAGAACCAAATGATTTGAGTACCAGTGCCTGCCTAAGGGAAGGAGCAGGCTAGGAACATGGCATGGGAGGATGACACAGAGTGGGGACAGCTCTTTAGTAAGCTGCTAGGTTTGCTCTGCTGCACAGTGACTCCAGGCATGGAGTGATGGTTAGTGTGTTGTAATGTGAAGTGGAAGTTGAACTGCGAAGTTATTTATATCCTTCCTAACCTTCAGCACCCAGCCTAAGCCACCAGGCTATTCCATGTTTGCTTTAATTTGTGAACTGTATCCCACCATGTGAAATCCTATTGTTCTTAGGCAAAGAAAACCTGGAGTGTTTTATTTCACTGATCTGTTATAAATCCACTTTGTTGAGTTTCTCTTCCTCATTGATGATTTCATGGCAAGAAACTCCTGTTGCATTTCTCCAGGCACTACAAAGTCAGTTCTGATGCAGGTCTTTTTGTGTCTCCCAGAAAACTCCTCTGATTCTTTCGTATTGATTGCAAATTTGTTTTGGGGTTCAGGACTAGATATCCTCTTACCATCAGCACAACTTCACCATGGTATTCAGGCTAGTTTTCTCCTTCTCACATTACCTTGAAAACTGAGTATTTCTGTGGTGGATTAACATTTGTCAAAATGAGGCCTGTTACTGTGTGATCTCTGCCTGCTGCAAATTTTGGAAATATGGTGGGTTGAACAGTGTGGCTGTTAGTTGGCATGAATTAAATCAGTAATGCACCTGACCTCTGCCTAGAAATCCCATCCTCACATTTGTCACAAAATCTCCGAGTTGGCATGGGTTTTGAAGTGTGGTGTTCACTAACCTTGGGGTCTTCAAATGCAATATAGTGTGTTACCTGATAAGCAACATTTTGCAGGTGCAGGGTTATGAAATAAGCAAGAAGAATGCTTTTATTTTGTAATGAAATAGAAATGTTGATTGCTTCCTTCGTTATATGTTGCTATGGAAATTTTTGCTTCACTTGGGGAAAGGTGATGTGTACTATGTATTTCCCTGGTAAAAACTAGTTTTGTAGTATATGAGCTCTGTTGATAAGAGTTGGCCCTACATTTATTTGGCATGGGATTTGGTGCATCTGTAGCAATTTATGAAATGTATCTGCATTTTATGCTATTTTCTTGAGTATTTTTAGATTAATCTCTCTTGCTTTGTCTCTCAGGTTTCCATTTTGGATGCAAAACGAAGTATGAACATTGGGATATTTCTCAAACAATTCAAAAAGTAAGAATTCTTTGTAGTTCTCATAAAATATATACATTGTGCACTGTTCTTTGTAGAGCTTGCAGTTTTATGTGGTTTTCTCAGAAGTAATTTGACATAATTTGTTTTCTAATATGTTTACTTTTGAGTGCATTTATGACTTAGCATCAAACATTTAGACTTTGCTGTTGTTAACCAGTTGAAGTGAGTTTTCAGGTGTGGTTGAGGGAAGTCCTTTTACCTCATGTAACGCTGCCTGTGAGCTGCCTTTCACTAGCTTCCTCTCTTCAGAAGCAATTAGAAAGGGGCCATGTGAGCAACTTTTTCAAGAGCGAGCTGTTTTATTGCTGATGATGTTGCCCTTTGGTAAAGGCATTACTGAAAATGGTGTCAGAGCAGTGCTGCCGTAGAAAGTGATGCATCCACAACCTCTTCATTACTCTGTTGAGTAGCCCAGGCATGTTTTTTTTCAATTTGTGTAACTCTTTGCCCTGCAAGCGTTAGAAATATATATGCTCAATTGTTTTTTCAAGGTCTGCTGAATCCATCATTGAAGATATTTGTCATGGAAGAAGTCAGCCCTATGGTTCTGAATTGCTACATGAATTTCTTAAATTATTACCAGAAGCAGAGGAGGTAAATAATGGTTTTATGTGGAACTTATTTTTTGTAGAATTCTGCTGACTGGGATTCTAACATGAAGCTTTATAAAAGAGGAATCTCAACTCCTTCCTAAGGCTAGGGAACAGGGAGCCACTGAGTGCAAATGCTAAACCTTCATTTGACTTGTGGTTTTGATGTTGCAGTGTAGTCATTCCCTTCTCAAGTAATTTCACCTGCTTTTAAGGAGTTGATAAGACATCTTTTGTTTTTATGAAGTCCCTTTCATCCCATAAACAGCAAGACCTGGAACCTTCCTGTGTGCATATAACTGCTCTAGGGAGGTCAGAAAATTCAGATTTGAAGTATATTTATTCTAAGCAAACAAATTTCACTTCTTTGGCACCTGCTTCATGCTTTCCCATTGCAGTGCCTGTGAGTTGAATATTGGTAGTCCTGTGCCTTTTTGCCTTCTGGTTCATTGCCTTCTTGGCTTGTCTGGGTCTCTTCCCGGGCCTGGTCACTGAGTTTCAAAAGGCCAGAAAGGCACCTCTGATGTGCAGCACCCATGGAATTTGCTAACTTGGCTCAAAGGAGATGTGGTGGAAGGCACATTATTACTAGCAATACCTTCTAATGTTCCTGTGATCACCATATGACCAACATCCAAGTGTAGCTTTCTCTTCTCCTAGTCCCAAACTTCAAGTCTATTCACATGATTAAACAGATGAAGCTTCATCAACTGACCTGGGAGCCCTGCTTAATGATGTACAGTTCCTTGCCTGCTCACTATTGGCACTGCCCATTTGTATGTACTTGAGAGAAATGTAAACCACAAACCTGACAAAATTAGCATTAGAATTGCTTGAGTGCTTCGCATCAAGGTGAGTGGTTGAAACTTGGGAAATTGCTAAGTTAAGGCCCACATACAGATCAACCACAACCACTTCAAGGTCATACTGTCAAAGCACTTTGTGCAGCAGCAAATCTCGGATCCAGTCACCAGTAGAATATGTTACAGTCCTTTGCTGTCGAATTTATGACCCTAAATTGGGCTGCCTTTGCAGAGAATCTGGTAAAAATTATGTTATGTTAGTATACTTATCTCTTAGAGCTGGGAGGCTATCAACAGGTTGAAATATAATCAGTCAGAACAAAATAGGTGACAGTAGTTCTGGGACCTCAAAACCATTCCCTCTTCCCTCTTTCTTTGCATTTTAGTACATATTCCATTATATAAACAGAATTTATCTCCTTCCTCTGAAAGTCAGACAGAGGAGAACAGTAGAGTACTAACTTGAAAAAGAGTGACTCATAGTTAACTCTGTATAGTCAGAAAATTAGACTCAAAGAAAAGTACTTTTTCTTCTTTTCCTCTTTCTGGCTTAGATCTTGGTTGTTATTTTATGACAAGTAGAAAATCTTTCAGCTAGTGTAGTCTATGTGATATAACTCATCATTCAACTAGAATTGTAATGTAATTTGTTGAATTGTATCAGTTTTGTCTGCAATGCTCAACTAGATGCATTAGCTATCCAGTATGTACTGCTAGGAGTGAAAAAGTATGTTTATTTGACAACAGACTTGTCCCCCAGGATAGTGGGGCCGGAGAATTTAAGTAGTGCTTTAAAGGAGTCACTTGAGAAATTAGTAGAAAATATTCTATGATACAGGAGAGGATTAGAAATTAAGGGGCATCAGCCATGAGATTTGTTGCTGTTCCCAAGGGAAGTCTGGAAAGAGGCTGCTTTCCAGTGTGCAGGTGTTTGTATGTATTTAATTAACTGCATTCATCAGAAACAGGAAAGACTCCCTTTCTCTTTGTTACTCTTCTCATAATTGTTAAACTTCTTTGGATTTTTCGCCTTGAGAGCTGAGTAGGTGGTGGCAGGCAAGACAGGGAGAAAATCCTGAATGTAAGGGCCTGATGCTTCTGCTGGTATGGAAAAATATTTCTATGCCTTCACATCTTTATGCTTGGTGTGGTCAAAGAATAGGTGGATCCACTAACTTATTTACTACAGTGGCTTCTAAAATTTTAGTGTAGACAGTTACATTTGTTCTTTTTAGGAGCCTCAGAGCTTTTTTCTTTTTCACCAATTTTTCTCTAAATGTATGTTTGTTGTTTGCTATATCCCCTTACTTTTTACTTTGTTTATTATCTGCCTCCTACTCTGAATACCTGTCACCTAGAATAGTGATTTATCATTTGCTAAGGGAAAGACATCAAAATCTTGCAGCCACACAAACAAATAATCCCAAACCACTGGAGATGCCATGTGCGGTGGTGTTATTTTTTTCTGCTGTTCCCTCTTCAGTTTAATACTCCCTAATTTCTTTTTGTCTTATCACATGACATAGCTTTGGCAAGCTGTCATCACATTGGCCTGTCCTTGCACAATGTTGCACCGATCCTCAGCGAAGTACTTCCTGGGATTGCCCTTTGGATAATTCTGTTCTAAAGACCTGCTTTGTTGTTTTGAAAGTTGAGAATTACTCTGAGCAGAGACTTAAGCTCTCAGATCCTGGAAGGTTAGTAGCTATTCAGTTACCAGGGCAGACTGTCCTGGTGTAACCATGGGGTGGGCTTCTGCAATTCATCTTTGTAGGCTCTTTGCAGCAGCTCAGGTATTTGCAGTCACATTTGCCTGAATGCACAGGTTGCTTGCAAGTTGGAACGAGGGCCAAGTGCCTTCTGTAGGCCTTTCCTCAGCATCAGTAACTGTGCTTTGATACGTCTTCTGCTTTTTCTTTTCTGTTCTACCATAAATCCTTAGTCTGTAAAAGTGAAAGCAGGGAGAGGAGTGTCATTCCTGGTCATAGCTGTAGAAAGGGCAACTCTGTTGAAACCATTTTGTTTCTTCTTTTTTACCAAGAAGTTTAAGTTTATGGTTTACGTAGTGTGAATAGGCACCAGCTTTGTACTCCAGTTGTATCTTATCTAGAAGTGTTGTGATATCCAGTCACATTACCTGAATGTGCCCTATGTCTCTTGTTTGACATTTGTGAACGTATTTTAGATTATTTCAGTTCATAGTGTCTCAGGCACCAGATGATATTCCAGCTTTTTAACAATGGAGGCTAGGTACTTGGACTAACAAATACATTTAACATTTGTTATCTTTAAAATTATTCTTTTTATAGTATTGTCATGTGGCAACTCTATTTGCATGCAGAAATAAGTGTCAGTATTACTAATTTTCTACATGTTTTCTATGAAAAATCCCAACAGCTATCAAAGCTGTGGAGATTTTTGCATGTAAATGGCAAGTACTGTCTCCTTACTGAATGTTTTTCTCAAACTGAATAAGAGTGTTATTGGAATACTGGCACTGGTGTGAAGTCTTTCCTACAACTTAAAACATTCTTGTATTTTCAAATGTTTAATTTGAAAAACTTGACAAATACTTGCAGGTGGCCATGATGGAGCTTGCTGCAAGGCTCCACTCAACATTTTGTTCAGGGCTATCTGTGGCCATGTGGCTTGGCCACTATACAGTGGTTAGAAAAAAGGCCAAGCAAATTTATAAACATTCTCAACACATCAACACGTAGGATAAGAGCACTGATTTTGTTTAAGCCTTCTTAGAAGTCCTACTGTTTGTACCATACTTGCTTAGCAGTTTTGTAAGGAGAAAGAAACACCTATTTGGAATCTCCTCTGCTTAATCCCTTTTTTTCAGTTTAGTTCTTTTCCAGGGAACCTTGACTGAAGCAGTGGTCTTCTATGCTTTATCACTTCTGAAAAGATTCCTAGTTGTTTCTGTGAGTAACCCTGTTAAAATGGCCGACAGCTTTTATTTACTGGCATCCTGATTACAGCAGAGAATAAGCTTTCAGCTGCTTTTATGTGCATATTATTGAACTCTTCAACAGGCCCAGACAGGCAAAAGTTGAGAGTCCAGTGTTTAACAAGCTAGAATAGCCAGAATTTGTACTTTAAATACATACAGAAGAGAGCATATCATACTGGTAATCAGCTCACTCACACACATGCACACTCAGGTTATCAACACAATGTCTTAACTTCCTTTATAATGTTTCAAGCCTGTCCTTTGCTCATGTACTCTGACTTCAAACCCTGGTTGTCCATCACCTGCTTTATTGGAGCTGTTTCTGTCAGCTCTACCCTTTTCAAACCATGTCTGTATTTAAATACCCTCCTCCTTTCTTCAGCCAGTGCTTTATAGGGTTGACCATCCATCAGAGCTTTCATCTCCTTTTATTTTTTTTCCCTTTATGATTACCAGTAGGTTTTTTCCTTTCTTTTTATCATTTGCTGATAGTGGTTTGCCACTGCCCTGGGTTGTGCCCCATTGTGCCTCACTGCCAGTGAGGCTTTCTTCAGACAGTGCTTTATAGGGTTGACCATCCTTCAGAGCTTTCATCTCCTTTTCCTTTTTTTTCCCTTTATGATTACCAGTAGATTTTTTCCTTTCTTTTTATCATTTGCTCATAGTGGTTTGCCACTGCCCTGGGTTGTGCCCCATTGTGCCTGACTGCCTCATATACCTGCTGCTTTTCCACATGCCCTTGTAGCATGTAGGATTCCACTGTGATGCTTTCTGGGGCACTGGTATTTTAACTCTCTTTTTTGTTAGTGCCCTGAATGTTTGCAGTGGTATAGAGATCCTAAATAATAATAATAATAATAATAATAATAATAATAATAATAATAATAATAATAATACAGAACCCCCAACAAACCCACAAGAGAGAATGTTTGTTCCTCTTCATCAAAGATTCTGCATAGCTACAAGATCTTGTAAGGTACCTGTTTTATGCCATAAAATAAAATCCCACTAGAAGTGCTGCTGGTAGCTTAAAAATTACCAGTAACTTGAACACAGTAGTTTTCATGTCTGCCAGGTATAACAGCATACTTGCAATGGGCATCTCTGCTGCAATTGTTCACAAATCAAATCAAAGATCAGGCTTTCTATGTTTCGTAACTGTTCTTAAAATTAAGCAAATTACATATGTGAGAACCTTGTGTGTCTAAAATCAGATTTAGTGTGCATGGGCATGTATGGACAGTGCAAATGCCTATTCCATATACAAATATAATGAAGAATTAACTTAGTAGCTTGGCACACAATTTGAGTAATGCAGAACTGAGCGTACAGTGTAATTAGGCTCTCTTGAATATACACAATACACTGCCATATCTCAGTACATGGCTACCTGCTCTTGTGGAAAAGTTCTGTTGTGCTTCAAGAGAGGAGGCCAAGGCCAGAACTGATAGGGTTATTAATTTCAATTTTATAATAAGCCACATTTTTAGTTCTCTTGTGTTCTCAACCTGTCTGCTACATCTGTTAATGTGATTAATAGTGAATATTGTTGTCAATCCCTATGGTTTCTTTGCAGCTTCTGGCTGCAATTAGTATTTGAATTTGACCCCTACTTCCAGGGGCCATCTGCAAATCTCCGTTTTCTTCCAGAATACTTGGACAACATGGCAGCAGAGAGTAAAGGCAATCCCATGGGATTTTGAATAGTCTCCCTTGGAATGTGTTATGGCAGAGATGTAAAATGCGTTCCAGTAATTTTTTAGCCTTGGGGTTCAGATGTTGTTTTTTCTAAGTTTATTGTAGTGTTGATAAAGTCAAATAACTTTTTCCTTCATGGTGAGAATTTTTAAATTACGAAAATTTTACTAAAACAGGAAACACAGAATAACTGGTGTCCTATCTTTACCTTAGCTATTTCCCAGACTATTAACTGTTTCATGACCAAGTTAATAAATTATTTAGTCTTCGATATGTAAAAACTTAAGACACATATGGAGAATCAGGCTGTGTTTGCTGAATTCCAGGGCAAAAAGGACTTTGTACCTCAGTTGTGTTCCTATTTTTTGTGTTTGTGGAATGGGTCACTGTTCTCCACCATCCTTGGGTTTTGGGCTTCTTGGGTGAGCTGCCTTGATGCTTCTTACAAAGGTGGTTTGGGATATCTAAGGAGAAGACAACGGGGATTAAGGTGGTTGATGTAGGCTGGGAAAAGTGAACACATCTTTGTTTCAAGTCTGATTACACTGACTTTCTTCTGCGTTGACTATTGTCCAAAGCCTTTTGCATGATGACATTCATATCCCATCAGAAGGCAGCCTCATCAATGTCTTCTGTTGTGCATGTTTAGGAATGTTCCTCCTCTGAGTTAATTCTGAGATTTAGTACTCACTCGTATGACTCCAGACATTTTTCCTGGTAAGGTAGAAGAAAGAATTTCATCCAGTGCATGTAGAACTAAAATCATGCATAGAAATTGCACAGAAAACATTGATTTCTACTTACTACTGAAAGCATATTTAAATATAGTACTGGTAGCATGAATAAGTTAATATTCCTATGAGTGTCTCAGGATCATTTGTTTTTCACGTTTTTGTGCATTTAAGTCTTCAAATTGCATCTTCCTATAATTAACCTGTGGTTTATATGATCTGATTTTGGTGACGTGATGTTTCTGTAGTGGGCTGCTTTTCTTTCTTTCCTTCCTCTCTCCCATGTCTGAATGCCTGTATCCTTTTCAGTCAAGCTCTGATATTTGCAAGATACTAAAATGAGGTTGGAAAATTTGTAGGCTTTTGTTTTTTAGGTTACTGACCACTATCTTTGGGAAGCTAGGTTAAAGAACACATTTAAAGACTGAGACAGTACACTATCATTCACCACTTAATGATGTAGAAAAAGTGTTTATTTTGGGTTTGTTTCTTGCTCATTTAACACCTTAGAACTATCAGGAATGTCAAGCCTGGTATTGCCTGTTTTTTGTTGGCACACTTCTTGAATTACTCATTAAATTAGGAGTTTTCTCAGGCCTAAAAAATTGGATGTGCTGTTTATCTTTAGAAGGAGCTTTCATCTGAGTATCTTGAATTTGGGATGGTGGTGTTAGGAAATGAAACTAGATAGCATGAATAAAATTGATCTCAGATTAGATGTCTCTTTCTTGGCCATAAGACCATTTTTGTTAGGTTTTTTCCTGTTCATTTGTTTGTTTATGTGTTTTTTAATTTGAAAATTAATTATTTTATATTCTCTGTTAAACTTGTATTTTTCTCTTTCTTAATGTGTTCTCATAATTTCTATTTTTTATGGTGTGGAAAAAAATGGGAATAAAGCAGAAAAAAACTGTTGAAAGAATCCTGATTTGACATAGTGTGGTATTTTTCTTTTGCTACAGATCAGTTGCTTTTTACTGTCAAAGTAGAAAAATAACTGAAGTGATTAATTTGTAGGGTGATTCTTTAAAAAAAACCTGTGTATATCTTTCTGAATCATGGCAGTGAGGTAACTGTTGATGCCCTAGTGTAGTGTCCCTCTATCCAATAGCTTAATATGTTTTCTGAAACTGAAAACCACCTGTGTAAATGTGGTCGTGAATGGGCTTTAAGTGTGATGTTACACAAAGGAAGGATGATGGGCTGATGTGTAAATAAGTGGAAGCATAAAACTGCTGCTGGGTGTGAACTTGTTGGTTGAATGAAGAAATAGTGTAACTGAAAGTGAGCTCTGCTTTTGGACACAGTTGCTGTGTTGGAAGATGTGGAAGAAATTCCAGTTACTCTTAAACATATGTGCATGTATTTTGCAGTTCTTCTGTATAAACAAATAGTAAGTATGTGGGTGGATCAGCGGCTTCCAAATCATGCAAATATATGGATTTTGGTGGAGCTGGGAAGGAAGATCAGCAAAATTAATGCAGTGATATTTCCTTTGCATGTAACTGGTGTCCTCAGAGTACTGAGAGTACTGGCAACAAATTACTTAAAATGCAAGATGGCATTTATCTTTAAAATATTTCATATGAATGAAAAAAATACAAACTCAAGATCATGAAGTTTACTCCTTAAGAGCATTTTAGGGGAAATGGTTGAAGCAAGTATCTTGCCTAAGTTTAGCTGCATTGTGCCAATAAGGCAGTCCTATGCTGGATATTCTGAACACCATTAAACAATGCCCTAGTGTACATCACAGTTGTTGAAGAGTTGAGGGTCATTTTTCAGATTATCATCAGTATCCTAAACATAGTGATGAAAACAATAATTGATCAGAAATCAAAATCACCAGTCAGAATGGTGGCATCATGGTTTCTGCTGCTAGACTGTGTAGCTAGTTTTTTGGGAGAAGAGTTGACACTATTTTTTAAACTTTTTTTATGGTTGGGGCATGTGGAAATTACAGGATCTTGGGACAATGAAGCCATTCAGTCACTGGGTGGACTTTATAATGCCTTCATTTAAATTTACTGCTTTTCAAGGTATTGCCTTCTGAAGTCGAGTTATCTTTGATAAGATTCTTTGCTAGTGTTTATTTCTCTTTTCTAGGTAAAGAAATTAAAAGCCTTTGATGGAGATGTATCAAAACTGTCTCAAGCTGATTCCTTCATGTATTTACTAATCCAGGTGCCAAAGTAAGGAGATAGTTGGTTTGTTCTGTTATAAGTGGTTTTTTTTGGCTGTCAGTTCTAAACCTGTTTGTGTACTCCAGCTATGCTCTTAGGATTGAAGCCATGGTGTTGGAGAGGGAGTTCTCACCCTCCTGTGCTTCTCTACAGGATGACATGAAAATTATAAGACAGGCAACAAAAGGTAATTAAATATGTTGGGACATGCCTAATATTCTTGGTTTTGTTAGCATGTTAATTAGTCTGCATTACAAAGACCAGAGCTTGAATTTCAGGTACCTTAGCTATTAAAAGGAGGCTAACTCCCCTCTGACAAATGCCATCAGAGTGTGCCTAGTGGATCTTTGCTTCCAAAATCAAAAATCTTGAGACTTTGGGTACACTAGCAACAAATTCATGTTCAAAGCCTATATGTAATATATCCTAAACTGACAGAAGCTAAAGTGTCTATGACTAAATTAGGATGTCATCTTTGGACTACAGTTTGCTCATTCCTGCACTGCTCTCCCTCTGATGAAATGTGGTTATTAGACCTCTCTGCTTTTTCTTTCGGGGACCCATAGAAAAAATGACTATTTTCTAAGTTTGTCTATAGGCCACATCCTTTTGAGGTGGCAGTATTGATAGGTTGAAATCTTTATTGTAGAGAATACTGTTGCCATTCCTTGGATTTCTCTTTTTGTTCTCTATGTTTCTCTACACACCTCTTTTGCCCTTTACATTTCTCAGGTTTTGAACTGTTGCAGATAGCTATTTGTTGGTTAATGTAGTGTCTTCTACTTTGCAGGAAAATAGTTGATTTCCTGGTTTCAGTTAAACATTAGTGCTAACATTTTACAGTATCTTGAGTGCCTCTTTGTCCTGTTTCTCAATAAGAAATTCCTATTTCATGTTGGAATTTTTTGACAGGCTACTAGATCACTGCTTCTAGTGGTATAAAAAGGTACAGTAAGTAAAATCTTCAACTGTGAATGCTGGTAATTAGAATAGTCCTTTCAAGTGAAGGCAAAGGGGAAAAAAAGCATTTTCCCACCAGTGGGGATTGAACTTGTCATTGACTCAGGAGAGCATGCAATGCCTTAAGATTAGGTCTGAGTTTGGCCTTTTATTATGATCTCTTTTAAATCATTGTTCTTTGTGTTTCGAGCAACAGACATATGTGAGGGAATATGTTATGTATAAAAGCAGCAGTGCCTTAATGTCCTTCATGTCCTTCACCCAAGATATATGTAAACTGGTGAAATAATTCCCTTCAGAGAGGAAGACACTTTGGCCTCCAGCTCCTGCATCAACCCAGTCATGCAAATCACTGACTGGGCCTTCCCTGTGTTTAGTCCACCTTGTCACGTGCTCTTTTCCATTTGGTCTTTTCACTTCAAGGTTTGTTGATAGCCTGAAGTTGTTTAGGAATTATGTCTCCTTTTCTACTGCTGTCTCCTAGGTTTCTTTCCTATAATTAAACTGAGAGAATATTTACTTCAATTTTAATGCTGATAATCACTAAGAGTTAGGATGGTCTAAACAAGCCTGGTGGATTCTCACTCAGCCTGCAAATGGGTGTATGACGCAGTGACATGGAGCAGGCTCTTACTATGTGAAGTCTTTTGAAGTTGCCTTCTCCTCTTGGCCTTATGAAATTAGCTATTCTCTATTTATTCTCTCCTCCCTCTTCCTCCTTGCTTCCTCACCTTGGATCTAGCTGGTTAGGTCAAAGGTTATTTAATTATTTCTATGTTTTTCAGCTGGCAGTATTGAAATGCAAATGTGTATGGGCTATGGGCTTCCAAAATGATTGATTACTGTATTGTGTTGAGCAGCTGAATGCAGGATTAATTATAGAATGTGGACTTGGAACCAAAATAGTTTATAGAAGTATCTACACTGCAATCAAAAGGATTCCACCTTTTATTTTGTTCATTAGTTTTACATATAGTTGCTCACATTAGAACCAGGTCATGGTGATTTTCTTGTCATATGGGTAATTGCAAATTTGGAGTTGCTTGATTTGCTGTGCCACAGCTTTTTATTAACTCTACAGTTTTGAATTTCCGCATCTTATTTCTCAGGCAGTCTCTCTGGCACACATACATTGTTTTTTGCACATATATTGTTTTTTGCTTGTATGTGGCTGGGTGAAAAGGTGTATGAATTCAGATAGAGCACTACTGTGCATTTTGCAAAGAAATGAACGTATGTACAAACCAGGCTTGTGTGACTGGAAGACTTCAAAAAGGCAGTTGTATTCCATTTGACTCTGTCACACTGAATATAACTTCGTGCTAAATCATTTTTGATGTGACAAGTAAAACAGTTGCTGCTCTGAGTTGGTGATCATACAGTAATAAAATGATGATTCATAGTGGGAGTGGGATAAGCAAGGAAAATTTAAACCTTGCCTGTTATCTTTTCAGGCCTTATAGCCAAGTCTCCCAAAAAAAGAGTAATTGTTCGAAATCCCAATGCTGGCAGATGGCAAATGGATCCTGCAGGGTGCAGAACACTTGCCTAATGCTGGGATAATTAGTAGGTGGTGACTAATTAGTAGGCAACTTAACCCCTTGCATGAGACACTTCATACATTTTTGTATTAGACCCCAAATGTTTCCTTAGCTGCTGGAGGTTTCCTTGGAAATACTACACTTGCTAAGTTAGTCTGAACATACACTTGAGGTTTGTCAGTTGTGCTTGTGAATTGGAATTATATAGTACTATTATCTTTCCCATGACCTCTTCTGTTTATTGTAGTTTCTCGTCAAATCTAAAAAGAAAACTTGAGAGGAAGAGGAGCTTGGTAACTGACTATATTTCTAAACAAACAATTGTTAGATGGCAATTTTCTTGTTCCTTACAGAGTTAATGACTTGTGAGGAGCTGCATTCCATATTGCACTTGGTCCTTCAGGCTGGGAATATTATGAATGCGGTAAGTGACATCCCAAAGGGAGATGGCTGATGGACCGTACTTCCTTGTTAGTATTATAGTGCTCTGATGTCATGCCTCAGCTTCTTATTTGCTCTTTTGCAAATTGTTTCTTTTTAGGGAGGTTATGCTGGCAATGCTGTTGGATTTAAACTCTCGTCACTGCTCAAGCTGGCAGACACAAAAGCAAACAAACCTGGGATGAGTCTGCTGCATTTTGTTGCTCTGGTATAGAAAATCTATTTTGCTGGTATAAACAACTTCTACAAATATAGATTCATTAATTGCTGGACAATAAAAGGGACAATGTGCCTCCAAAAAAGGCAACTTTCTCTCAGCTTTGATCTAATCTTCATCATTCTTCTCCTGCCACAAAATTCACCAAAAATTACCTCTACCTAGTCATCCTATCCAGAACCCCATGGAAAGTTTAAGTTTTTATATCATATAGAAACTTGCCTTCATCGAACTTCTTCGTTGTAGATTTTCACTTATTGTCCCAAATTCTCATACTGTGGAAGTGGCTTATTCTGATAAAAATTCTCTCAGTATTCCCATTCAATCTTTTGAGCAGCCTTCTTGATAGCTTTTTTTCTCCTTTGACAACTGATGTGTGTCATTTTAAAAGCTACTGTGATGTTTTAAAGCTGCTGTGGACATTTTCAAGCTATTTTTCCCTCCTTTAAAACTTTTTTATTTTAGAAGGGAGAGCATTTAAATACATCTATATGACTTCGGTTATCTGTGTACAAACTGGGTTGACAGATTTCCAGCCAGCAAACTATAGGGTGTAAATTGATGTTTGTGCAGGAAGCATCACATTTGGTCAAAGAGTGGCATCAGCAAATTGTTCTTTCCCTGACCTTCCTTATTAGTGAATCTGGCTTGTGTTCACTTGGCAGAAGCAGCTATTATTTTACACTGCAAAATAGAAGCTGTTGTTTAAATCTCCAGTTGTGATCCCTGATTTTCTTTAACGGGTGTCCTCCACTCAGTTGTGTTGGGATTGAATGGGAAGGAAAATGGTGCAGGAGAGAAACCTTTCAGTGCCCTCCCAAAAGCTTTAGAACTGCCAGACTAAGGGATTTTGGCATGATGGTGGAATGTTTATGGATTGTGTCTGTTTTGGTTTTCTTCTGTTTGTTTCAGGAAGCCCAAAAGAAAGATGCTGCTCTTTTCAACTTCTCAGAAAAAATTAGGAGTGTTCATGATGCCGCCAGGTGAGTTAAAAGAAAACTGAAAATTTATGACTGGAATTGCAGTTTTCTCATTTGTGAAGCAATGAGCCTTATTCAGGAAAGTCTTGGCACAAAAACAGATCTTTACAAATGTTTACTGTAGCTTTGAGGTCTTCATTTCCATTTACTAGCAGAAGTATGCCTGCAGTGTGCCTTCAGGTATGAGGGTTTTTTATTACATGATCTCCATACATTTTTGGTAATTCTGTCTATGTCAAATACATGTGCCTGTTCATTACTTTAAAGGGATGGAGCTAAAAGCATGGTACTGTTTTTCCTTAAACCAATTTTCATCAGTCTCTGAGCAGGCTGCAGTACTTTTCCAAATCTGGTACCAGGGGCAAGTGCTGGCCCTGGCTTCGCTTAGATGCTTTTTGAGGTTTCATTTGCTGTCTTGGTTGAAAAATTGGAAGGGTTTGTGATTCTGCATTTTTTAAGCTTAAAATCTTAAACTGCATAATTTTAAACTGAAGCTGATTTTTACCTCCTTAATTGTACTTACTTATTGTAACTGTACTTACTTTTTTTTGGTAATTGTACTTACTTTTGTAATGCTGAAGTTCTGTTCCCAGTTTTGCAACTTCCTTATTCTTGAGCTTAGAGCAATCTATTTACATTCTTTTCCCAGCTGCAAAATGGATCCAGTTTCTTAGATCTGATTGAGGGTTAAGTAATGTCTGCAAAAGACTGCAATCTTCTGAGGAAAGGAGTGGCCATGGAGTTAATCAGAAAATTTTTGGAGACCACCTGTGTGGCTCTCTGCCATCCAACCCACCCACCTTTTTGGCAGTTTGCCGTGTGGCCTGCTGGGGATTGTAGCCTTCCCCAGCATCCAAGTCCCCTGGCAAAGAGGAGGTATACAGGTAGAATCCCGAATTTGGTGATATTTATTTTCTAACCACTTTGTTCTTTGATCATAATTGTTAGTGCTGAAAATCTTTTGCTGTAACTCATGCTTAAGTCTGTTCAGGGAGTGCACTCTGTACATGAAAATGAAACAAAATTAAATATGTACCTCACCACTGGGCATGAGGAAGGTGTTTAGAGAGACCTGACATGTACAAGTTTCTCATAAATCCACCCAATTAGAGCATGTTAAAACAGCTACCATCATCTTCTTTATTTTTTGTTGTCTTGCCTTCTTTACATGTAGGCATCCTCTTCCTGCTTCACAGGCAGAAAAATGTAGCCTGTATTTCCTACTGCTTTTCTTAGCTGCAATAGCACCATGTTTTCCCAAAACAAGGAACTAAAGTTTGCAGATGGAATAGTCAGAGAAAAATCAGCATACATTATATTCATTTGTGTATGTACTGACAAACTTACACATGTGTCACTGTCTGCTGCCATGTGTGTTTCAATCAGGCTGCCACAGGTTCTTCAGCTTCAGTGTTTGAAGGTCATGCTGCTGGTGAAACAACCTTAGGAGGAAAATGTGTACAGTTGTTAGTTCTTACCATTTGGCAAACTGTAGTGCTTCAATTCCTAGGCAAAACTTAGTTCTCTTTTGAAGGAAATGCCATAGGTTAGAAGCATTTTTCCCTGAAATGACTGGGAGATTTAGGTCGAAACTCCTACTGTATGGAACATGAGTCTCCCAGGAGAATTAGATTACACCAGATCAGAAGTCTTTACTGTGATCTTCAGTTTCTGAGTTCCCTTTTCACAGCAGCAGCTTCACTACTGGCATTTAGTAGAAGGATGAAATGTTGTAACTGCAGGGTTGAGACTGTGTGGCTTGTATTGCTGTGACTGCTTAGAAGAGTGTAACATGCAATTTCATGATGCCAGATGCTGTTGCCACAGCCAAGGATCCATCTGAAACAAACTGGCTTTTTCCTTTTCCTAGGTTAATTTTCAGTTCACAGATATATGGGTGGCCATCTTGAAAATGTGTGCTAGGACAGGCACCAGGAAAGAAAAGGAATACCTGGACAGAGGCAGGGCAGCATTAACCTTTCTAAGGTTAGGTGGGTAGGGTAGGTAGGACTGGCTGGAGTTAATCATGAGAACACACCCCATGAGAATCTTTTCAGGTTGCAAATAAGAAGAAATGTGCTTATCTCTCTCCTAATTTTCAGCATCTACTCTGTAGAGATTTCCTAAACAGGCAGGTTTTGTTTGATAGTCCGTTTGCAGCTCATGTAAAGCATTCACTTTTGCAGCAGTGTTGTGGCTAGCTTGTGGGCCACTCCTCCTTTGATAAACATTCTCTGTATATGTTATTTTTAGGTTATCCATTGATAGTGTAGAAGCAGAGCTCCACTCACTGTCTGTCAAGACAAGATCTGTTAAAGACAGCATCCAAAAAGACTCAAAACTCTTCCACCAGATGGAAAACTTCCTTCAGGTTTGTAGCATATCTGTATTAATGAGTTACTGTCGCTGGAATACAGCAGCATTCCTCAGCTGAATGTAATTTGTGTGGACCTGTTAATAAACAGAAGCACTATTTTAATATGCCTAGCCTGTCAGTTTTACTAAGGTATTCCAGCTTCATGCTGTTTGTCAAGTAAGACTGTTAAAAGGGCTGTGTTTTTACAGGGAGGGATATTGAGTGTACATTGCCCAAGGCTTGTTTAGCGCATGGAAAATTACTGATGAAGATTAGTAGTTAATATATAAGACAATTTGGAGTAGTTGCTGGTTTTGTACTTTGCAGCTGCCCAAAATATAATGTCTGTATGTTATGTTACTTGGGAGTACCTCTGTTTTAGCTGAGGGTGTGCTGCGCATATGAATCTTGATTGCTATGTGGCTGAAGAGATGTTGTTAGAAGCTGGAAGGTTAAGGGACTCTTTTCTCTACTAATTTACCTTTAACACAGAATCTCTTACTCAGACCCATACCATTATATCCTAAAAAGGGGTTTCCTTTTTTTATTTTTATTAAGTACTGCAGTGACTTTACAGGCCTGGATGTATATAGCAGTTACCTTGGAAGCAGAGTTCTTTATATTTTCTGAGTATATGGTGATGCCTCGAGAAATACATATTATACTTCAATTAAATTATTTTTTTTCTGTTTCACACTACAGGTAATTACTAAAAGTGAGAAGGCAGGTGCTGATCTGGAACTTAACCCACCCTGATTTTTCCACTTGTAAATGTAGCTAATAGTCCCTGTAATTTTTCAGGAGATGAAAAGCTGATGAAGAAAGGGACAGGTTAAGATTGAAATACCTGTCCTCATTCACTCTGAATTGTTGGCTTTTATCCATTGCACCCAGACTCTTTAATGTTATGTTTTAACATGTTTGGGATTTTAAAAAACGTAATAGGTGGTTTTATTTAACACTACAACCTTGTTTAGGCCACATTCCAGAAGAAATGTTGGGGGAAAAATAATTTTACGAATAAATACATTGCATAAACACTTCCAGATTTTGTTTCTAAATTACAGGTGATAACCAAGATGATCTAAATGTCAGCTTTAATTATTTCACCCTTGTGAATAAATTCCTGAAATATGTGGGAGGAACTGTTTTTTGATGTATGCTTCTATCAGTTTTCTAGTTTATCTTCAGTCCAGGTTTTACTGTGGGCACTTTTTTTTTCTCCCTCTTTTTTCTTTTTCTTAAGAGTATTAAGTCATAGTTGTTCCTAGTCTAGTGATACAATTTTCCAAGTAATTCCTAAAAGCAGGTTTGGATTAAGTGGTCACCAGTGCCTCCAACATTTTCCCACCCCAATGCTACATTATGAAAAATATTTAGGTGACTATGAGTTAGAGAAGAGATTTGTCTGAAAAATTTACTTTTCTGAGGTTACTTTGAGCTGCAGGTGGTGTCCGATGTGGGATTGCTCAAGAATAGAAGTGGATAGCTGGTGATACAGAGGAGATGGGGAGCCTGATCTAAGTGTTTTAAGCAGTTCTGCTACTCAAAGTCTAATCACAGCCTTATTCTCTTCCTTGTGAATCTTCTTCTACTAAACTACTCCTATCCTGTCTGTATTGCTCTATACTTACGATTCAAAGTGCTGCTTTATGAGAACATTTTCTAGATGTCTTAAAATATCTGTATTTTCAGTGGTTCCTTACCTTTCAGTCATGAAAACCCTTTTTGCTGTGGTCTAGGGTCACTTTAGGAAGGAATTGATTTTGTGATCTATATCCATTAATCAGTTCACATATGTTTTTGGAGAAGTGGGGAGGAGGAATTTAGCCTTTACACTTAGCTGAATGTTAAAGGGGAAATGGGAAAATAAGGAATGAGGAGCTTTTGAGGAGCTCCCAGGAGGTCTGTCAGTGTTCTAGTACAGACTTTGATTTTACTCATCTGAAAACTAAAGCTGTAAGTTTGTTCAAGGGCTTTTGAGCTTTTTTCTGGTTTCCATCTTAGTCACTAGAATGTATATTTTGATTGATCAGTTTTTCCTCACCTTCTTGCTGAATGGCATGTTTCCTTTTGTTAGTACAAGTTCTCCCTCAAAGTGTTAATTTCCTGGGCTCTGTAACAACTTCTAGGTTGGCACATTAATTTCATAAGTTCCTAATATGTACATGACCTGTTGTGACTTTAATTTTTCTGTCTGGTTCATGTGTGTTTGGGTTTTGCTGCAGTTTGCTGTAAGGCACCTAAAGGAGCTTGAACACCAGAAAGGAGAATTGCAAAAGGAGGGAAATGCTCTCATTGACTTTTTCTGTGAAGACAAAGAAACTATGAAGTTGGATGAATGTTTCCAGATATTTAGGGACTTCTGCATAAGATTCAACACAGCTGTTAAGGTAAGAACACTGAATGAGATTCTCACATTTTTGAAACGAATATTGGCTTACATAAATTTAGTTGGTTTTTCTCCTTAAGGGGCATTTTGTATCTTGTAGTATTTGATCTATTTGCTCAAATGGCTACAGAAAACTGCACTCCTGGAAGCATTCCTTGCCAGAAGCCAGGTGGGAAATGGTCATTGTGAGCAGCCCTGCTGCTCTGCATCTTCTGTTTCAGGCAAGTGAGACCACTGGAATGATACATCAGCATTGTTCATTGAACTGCTTGTAAGTGGGCACTTCCCTTCTCTTTCGGTGAGGAGGCTGGTGGCTGCTAAGCTGAGATTTGAGACAGATTGCACAGACTTCCTAACTGCAGCTCACTGTTTAGGCCTTGGTCTGGTAGTGTTGGATCGTTGGAAAGGCCTTGAGGTGTGCCATGCCATTCCTTGGATGTACCTGCCTGAATCTGCACTAGCTCAGGATCTCCACTGCCTTCCTTTATATGGCTAGAGGCACTTTACCAAGTAAAGTAAGGACTGTGTATTCTACTTTGTCCTTTCGAAGGATTTTTGTGGGTGAAAACTGAAGAAATGAAACGGGCCTATGGCAGCAAGATACCTTAGCCCCAATGTGAGCATTCATTCACGAGTACCTGAATTGGTCCTAAATAATTCAGGAAACATTCTAAGATGGAGGAGCAGTATTGGCGTTGGTTACAGTTTTGGTTCAGCAAAGTCTGCCTATTGTTACTGATATTTCTTAGGTCTCTATAAATATAACTAATTAGTTGGATCAGTTGGCCCTTTTTCAATCTGCATTTGACAGCACTTCAGATAAAAGCTTTGGTTCAGAAAGAAAAAGTCTCCATTCGGAGTGAGCTGACTGGATGTTCAGCTAATGTGTCTGTTGTACTATTAGTTTGCCTATCCTTTACCACCCAAGACAACATGTAGTTACATTAGGGTGACCATTGCACAAATGTATAAAACCAAATGGTGGTAGCTATTGCAGTCAGTTTAGCAAGAGGTGACTACATCCATATATTTTCAGATACTGGGGATTTGTTTCAGAAAGTAACCCAGGAGGTGCAGTTATGTTAAATCTGAAGCCTAGAGGTAACAGTTAAAATGCTGGTATTCACAGTAAATCACTGCTAATTATTTTAGTAAAAAGGTGGTTTACTGTGTTTTCTTTCAAATTCAAACTACCTCTTCTATGGCTTCCTGAACCAGAATCCCTCAGCTTAGCTACCAAAATCTCCGTCCTACCCTGGGCAATCTCTGTACTACAGTTGCCAGTTTTTGAAACCAATGGTGATTATGAGATCTAAAATTGAAGTGAGACATTGATGGTCCTTGAGTGGTTAGTTGATGTCTAATTATCATGAGGCACTGTGTTAACTTTCCTATTTGCTTTCATATGCAATTAAGCAATGCCTTTTCATAAAATTTTCAGTCTGTAATGTTAGAGGAAAGTAGTACTTTGTGGAAATTTGACTTGCTGAGGAACAGTTGCAGCTGTAGTAAGGTAAGTTGGAAAAACCACACTGGCTGTATGCTGGTCAGACAAGTTTGTCTTAAAATATGAGTGTAAATATTAGGTAGAGGTTTACAAACCTGATAAGACTGCCACCTTTAAACTTAGCGAGGACTTGATGTTCTCCATCTTACATCTGGAATTCTTTGGCCAGCCAAGGAGTTGTTGGGCACTGGAACAGCTCCCCAGGGAAGAGGTCATGGCACCAAACTTGGTAGAGTTCAAAAAGTGTTTGGACAATGCTGTCAGGCACATGGGGGATGGTCCTGTCCAGGACAAGGGGTTAAATTCAGTGATCCCTGTGGGTCCCTTCCAACTCAGCATATACTATAATTCTGAGATGTGACATCTGCTTGGGTTTGATGGGTCAATTTGTTGGTCTTTGCAAAGGTCTGGTGCATTTTTTTTGCATACGCTGACTGGATGGATGCATTATCCCATTGGTTATGCAGGGAGCTGCTCTCCATAGGGTCAATAGTTGCAGGCTGTGCTTCCCACCATGATTTCATGCATTGGTATGTATTGGAGGTTGTGAGTGGGTGATAGCAGTGGGAGCTAACTTTGATGGGAAGAAATAAAGGGAGAGAGGAAGAAGTGTGTTTTGTTCTTATGCATAAGACACTGTCCTCTGAGACATGTATTTGCGATTTTCCTCCTTCAGGAGAACAGGGAGCGAGAGATCCAGGAACTTCATAGTCTGCAAAGGCGAAAGGAGCTGGAAGAGAAGCGTCGATCCTGGGCAGCTGGAGAGCTTGGGAGCTTTGGGCGGAGCAGCAGTGAAAATGATGTAGAGATATTGGCTAAAAACAGACTTGGAGAATTTCTTCCCTTCTTGCAGCAGAGGCCTCAAAGCCCTTTGTACAGAAACACAAATTCCAGACGCTCTCGACTTTCTTTGGGGATGACTGCAGACAGGGAGTTGCAGAGTTTCCTGGAAATCTCAAAAGACGAGGATCCAAACAAGTTTAACAGCCTTCCCCGTGCAAACACCCGACAAGCAAGACCAAATGTAGCCTGGACAGAATCCAAAGAAACAAGAGATCTCAACTTAAATACCTTGCACTTACACCAGCAGTCTGAAATGGAAGTGAAAAATGGTAGCCCTGTGCAGGTGCCTCCAGCTCAGCCTAGTCACCTCAGCAGCTCAGCCAGTCCTGGTGCCCATTACTCACAGAGGAGCACTGACTACAGCTTGCACACTTCCAACATGTCCTGCAAGGAGTCCACAGATATAAATGCTCTGGCCCTTGCAATTGAGGAACATGAGCTTGTTAAAGGGTTATGTAAGTTTGATATTCAAGGAGCAAAACCTGCAGAAGATGGACCTTTAATATATTTAGAGAATGCTGGCAGGACAGACCTGGAGACTCTAGATGATATAAACTTTCATTCCCTGAGCACTGCCCATGATGAGCTGCCTCCAGCTTGCAGAAGCTCCAGAGAGGCCCACAGCCATCAAGCCAAGGCAGTGAGTTGCAAGAATGAAGTTTTAGAGCCCAGCAGCAGCTCTGTGTCTATGGATACAAGTGTTTCAGGAAGTAGGGGAGATGGGCCAGTGTGCTACATGTCAGATACCACAACTGATTGTTCTTTAACATTAGACTCTGAAGAGGGAAATGATTTTAAATCAGCAGGCAACGAAATAAGTGAGGGTGGCAAAGCATGCTTGTCTGGCAGTGATGCTCAACAAAAGGCTAGATCTTTCTTCTCAAACCTGAGCTCCACCTCTGACAAGGACCTGTCCCTTCACACTTATGCCAGTCATAAGGATGATGCTGATAGCAAGCACACCCTTCCTAAAGAAAAACCCATAAAAAATAAAGATCTAGTAGGACCAAAGACAAACTCTCTAAAAGATCGATCTCCAAGCTCCACAAAATCCAGTGGCACTCGCCCAGGCCACACAGCTCCTTCCAGACCTGTCAGAACTTTGAATGCCTCTGAGAACGAAAGTATGAGGAAAGTGGTGCCTATTTCTCGGTCAAACAGGGCACCCAGCAGCACGAAAAAGCCAGAAGCCAAGCCAGCCTTTCGTGAAGGCAGTACAGTGGAAAGCCGGCTGTCTCATCGTAGCCTCATCCGAGGCACAACAGACACACTCCCAAGAAGTCTCTACAGGCACAGCATGTCAGTAGAAGAGCCAAAGTTACGAAGGGGCACTGTCACCTCAAGCAGTGCTCATTTTGATAGGGACAGAGTTGCTCTCAAGAAGCCAAGCTCTAAACCTGTTAGGGGTAATGTCAAGTCAAAGACAGATGAAACAAAGATGTGTCGCTCCAGTGTAATACCCCAGACGCCTGCAGATGACACCAAGGTTGTCACAGTCAGTAATCCCAAAGCACCACCAGCTGTCCCGAACTTTGCAAGGAATACAGTGGCTTCTTCTTCAAAGCGTGCAAAAGTGGATCTATATAGCTCATCCAGACCTCTCCCCATCACACGGTCTGTGTCCCAGAGGCTGCCTAAAGTGAAGCCAGCAGTGACCTCTGATGATCCAAATCCAAAGGAGAGCAGTGTGAGTACCTTAAAGAGAGCAAGTAGTGCCAGGGTGGTTGGAAGAAGTATCCTGCAGGTTGAAGCTGTCAGCACGAAAGCAGAACCTTCACCAAAGGAGCAGGAAACAGTGGAAAAGGCATCTCTTAAACGGAAGGATGCAAACCAAACCACAATTGGTAAAATATTGAAGCCATTATTGAAATAAAGGGGAGGGTTTTTTTAACCTTGGAATGTGAACACTTGTGAACCAAGGATGTCTGTGTAGTGAAATTCCTTAAAACAGTAACCTTGCCTGTACATGGCATCGTGTGCTTATTGAAGTACAGCACACTGTTTGAAAAGGGCAAGTAGTTGTGTTCTGGTCTAAATCCTTTTTTATGAATCTGAATGTATTTAACGCTACTATGATGGAATGTGATCAGAACAGAGAATCTTTGCATTTGTGATAAAAAATTACCAGAAACCAAAACATTTTAAGAAGTTTTAACTACAAGATGAAACACTTTGTGACAGAAAACATGGATTAAGGCCAGTTTTTTTTGTGTGTACATAGGATTCTTCCTAGGATTCAAGCCTTTGCGCTTGTTGGTTTCTTATTTGATGTCAAAATGAGTCCTATGGAACAGTACTGAAATGGACTTAGGTGATTGTACTTTCTGTTACTTTCACTTCCTTGGATTCAGGAACTCTTTTTTTGCCTATTGCAAAGTCCATTGCTGGCAATTGGACAGACTGGGAACTGCTGGCCAAAACATTATAAAATTGTCTGCTGTTTGTGGCTGTCTTTAACCTCCCTGAAGAATTTATAGCATGTGTTATGAATGTATGTGTGTGTGGGGAAGACTTTCTGCTGGGCAGGAGGCTTGTTCTCCAAGAATGTGGCAGCATTTTCATGCACGCACAAGTGGATATGGCTGGTGCTGCATTGGATAGCACAGCTGAAGGCCTTGGCATGACAGCTGTTCCTGACTTGTTTTGATCATAAGCAAACTTGCCAGCTTTTGGCAATACAGAAGTGCCATATATTTATGATACATATCACGATGTTTGCAGCTCAGCTCTTGAAGGCTGCAGTGTAGTGCTAAGCACTTTCTTACCATTCCATGCTTCCACTGGTTTGTATACTGCCAAACTACTTGAATGTTGCAATGGCTCTGATTGAGCCATTAGTTTCTCTGCCTCCTCATCCTCCTCTTCCACGCCTTCTCCTTGTCAACAAGAATATTTAGCATGAAACACAGAGCTTATGCATGACAGTGTTTTTGTAGAGTTCTCTGGTTGCTTCAAATGTGGTTTTTAATGTTTAAAGACTAAAGGAATTAAACTAGCATTTGATAAGCTTTTTGCAAAGTAAAAACACCCCTTTTTTTCCTGCAGATACAAATTTTAACTTCTGTCAGACTAAGATACAAAAATGAGGAAAAACTCATTCAGCATGCTGTGCATCTTCCCAAGAGAAATGCATTTAGGTGTGGTTCTCCTGAGCGTTTTTCTTAAAGAACTGCCTTTTATTCACTTATTAATTAAGCCTCATTTAAGAATAAAATAAAAAACAAAAGGGAAATATCTTAGGACAAGTGGCATTGACATAATTCTGTTTGTCTGCTCTGTCCTCTGTGCTGGGAGAGCATAATTCAGTGAGAATGAGCTCACATGCTTCTCACCAGCTGGTATCACAAGAGCTGGTTTTGAGGTTTGAATCAGGCAAGGGGCCTTTAGCTCCTCCCACATACCAGCCAGTCTGGATGGAGACATCATACCCAAACACGGTAAAGTATTGCACAGGGCCTCTTGTTTGAATCTGTTTCACAGGGAGAATTTATTGAAAGAGCCTGTTTTTCTGCAAGGGCAAATATTTTGCTTTTTTGCTTTTTGGATAAGCTTTTTGGATGCTGCCTCCATTGTGGGTTAAATACAAGAGCATCTCCCTTGTTATTCGTATCTGTGTAGATGTATGCACATCTGCAAGACAAGATGATTGACTTTTTTCCTTTTTTTTAAAGAAACCAACAAATTTTATTGGTAGCAAGCTTGAAAAATAATTTAAATGTATTTGGAACATGTAAATAAATTTCTATAAATCTGTGTAAAAGAAAACTGACTGTATTTAATGGAACATTTATACATTTCGGAGTAACTTGGTAGTATAATAAAGTTCCCATTTACTGGGTATGAGGTTTGTACTTTCTCCTTCCTGTTACAGTCTTGGCTTTGGTCCTGGAGATCTCAAGCAACCAAGTCTGGGTGGGTGACTGTGAGAAGGACTCTACAGCAGAAATTGTGTTTTTTTTAAATCCTGGATTTGTTTTTATATTGAGACATGCAGTTGAACTTCAGTTTCTGAACATTTCTGGTTTGGGACTTTCTGCACAGGTTTGGGTATAAAATGGAAGGCATTAGATGGTAGATGCAGCAGTTTGTGTGCACACATGGTATGTTGTGGCCAAGACAAATATTCATGGCACTAACAAGTCTGGATCTGTTGCTATCTTCATGCCTTTGAGCTTAGCACACTTTATCAAGAAATTCTGGTCTACAACTCCCAGGACTGTGGAAATACAGAACAGCCTGTTTTGCGGGAGCAGGTGGTGACTTTTGCACTGCAATTGTGAATTTTTCAGTTTTGTCCCATTCTCCCATTAGTGTTTCTTCTTTATTGCATACAGAAGAACATCTATTTGGCCAAAAAAAGGCAAAATCCAGCCAGCCTCCTTGTCCTCAGGGAACACTTCCTCCTCTCTGCTATGGGAATGATTTCTGGACTGGAATTGCTGCTTTTTGCAAACTTGTTTAGCCCCTGACTTTTCTAGTTTGGTGAGTGTCTCTCCCTGTTTGGAGTGGCAAACACCTGCTGTCTGCCAGTGCTGAATGACGGCTGCTGGTGGAATCTACATGGGAAAGCCCTTTGCCATCAAAAGGTATGTCTCAAAAATGTGGGTTTTTAAAATTCATTTGTATGTCAAAAGGGTTTATAATTACCGATTCATTATTAAAACTACTAGGTGTCAGAGACATCAGTGCCCTGTAGGCTAAATTTCCCATGTCATACAGTTTTCCTGAGGGCTAGCAGGGCACAGCACTTGCCTGGTTGCAGTTGGCTTTCAAGAAAGGACCAAAACTTTGTCTCCTGCTTTGTTCTACTGAGTGGCCAGTGCTTCTGACTGTGACCAGGGTGCCTCAATCTCTTGTCTCTACTGACGTGGCAGTGAAGTGAGGAAGCTCAGGGGACCGTGAGAGGAGTCTGGAGCTGGTGAAGATTGAAGATAGAGGGAAGCTGTGGGAGTAGGAGCTGCTGATTCATACTTGGAAGAATTTAATATTTATATCTCATGTGGGAACTGCATACAAATGAGGGGCTCCATGGATCCCTCGTTACAACAGCTCATTAAATTATCAAGACAGAAAGGGTTCCCATCACACCTCCCACAGTGTACAAGCCTGGGCTATGTCATTCAAAGTAACCTGTCAGTATCTTTCTAATCTTAGGGTCCGTCTGTGTGGACGGATGCAGACAGCCACACGCTGGCTCCTGCCTAACCCTTTCTGAGCAAACTCCTTGCTGGAGGTGTTCCCTGGGCGCTGATCCCGAGCTCCCACTCCGGGGCTGTCACTGCACATCCTCCCGGGCTCGGTGCCTCCAGCTCGGCTGCGCTGCTCCGCCAGCACTGCCCAGAGCCCCGACTGCCCGCCCCCAGCAAGGCCTGCCCACTGCTTCGTGAGAGAAGATCCCTGTGAGAGAGGCCCTGCTAAACACTGCGCCTTTCAGATTTGACTGCACAATGTTTTCCATTAGCTTGATACATGCTGTTTACATCCTCCTGCAACCAGTGCCAGAGATAACTGCCTTGGGAACTGCTCCCTACAGGTATTGTTAACAGCTGCTGGAAACAAAGTTTATTTGAGCCACCTCACTATCTAAATAGCCAAGAATATGTTACTTTTTTTATTACTTGTAAGCTGATATTAAAAATTTGGTGTTCTCCTGGTTGAAGGATGCATTCTGGAAATCCTGTACGCTGTTAAAACTGGCAGCTGAGGAAGTATCTGTGCAAGTCTAAAAGAGACGCTGAAGCGAAGGACATGTGAAGGTACTTGCTGCAAGATGTGTGATCGGCACCACCAGCATCAAATACTTCCACTCAGAGAAAATTGTTTCAACCCAGTGGTTCTTCCTTGCCATATAATTGGTTTCCATGCCTTTTCAGCCTGAAGGCTGAGGTTGCAGGGTAGGCATTGATTGCCTCATCTGGCAACTTGCTCTGATTAAAAGAACCAAAAGTCCTCAATCTGCAGCTGTTGATGTCCTAACCCTTAATCGTTGAAGCACTGGAAATATGAGCAGGTTGTCTTTAGTAGTGCTGTTTAGGGTGAAGTTGGCTGTGGCTGAGCAAATGCTTAGGAAGGGTGGCCTTGTGTGCATGGAAGGGAGAGAGTTACATGAGTTTCTGAGACTGTTCACAGCATCTGAAGCAGACAGACTCCCTTTGAACAGAGATGTGCCTCTTCTGCTTTTCATCAGGTCTGGACAATAGCTCCTTGTTTGTCCTATGCTGCCCTTTCTTGTTGGGAAGAGGAGGAGAAAAAAAAGCAGGAAACTTTGATGCTTCCTTGTGGGTCAAGTGGAGCAAATATATAAACTCTACCTGCTTTGGGTTTTGTCTTTTTTAAACAATAGGACTTTGACTCATAAATAGAGCTGTGAGCTTCAAATAACTCTCTGTGCAGCAGATATTTTCAGTGGCTGCAGTGATCCAGTAGCAAAATAAGCATAAAAGCAAGAACTCCGTTTAGCTCCTGAGTACCTCCCAGTGATTGTTTCTTCTTCTCTGAAAACAAACCCTAGCACATGTACGAACCCACACAATGTTTATTTGGGCACCCAAGAGGAGCTGGCTAGAAAATACTTGATTCCACTTCTAAATAATCATTTACAATTAATTTTATTTCCCTTTATTCTTCAGTTTCTTTGTCTTTAGAAGTAAAATGGTGACCTTCAAGAGAGAGCAGTAAAGCAGGGCTGAGGGATACAAATTTACTATCACCTTCAGTTCTGTGGTGCTGGCTCCTCATGGTCCTTTTCTGCAGGTTTGTGGAAACAGATTAATTGAATCTCTGTGTGCTTTTGGTAGTTTCTTCAAAAGATTAGGATTTTGCATCTTTCAGGTGGGCTAGCACAGGTTGTGGGAAGGAACTAAATATATACCTAAGGCACATATGTGCTCAACTGGTGTTAGGAATTACTGAAGCCCAGTAACTGGTGTGCTTTGTAGGGAAAAGTGCATAAGGAAGAAAGTGACAATAACAAATAGGCAAAAGTGGAGACAAGCGTTCAGAAACCTTACAGGTCCCTTTCTGTCTGCTGTTTCTGGCACCTCTAGGTTTAAACCACAGTCTTCAGGAGAAACCAGGATTCCCCTGTGCCTGACTCCACTGAATCACAACAGAAAGCAATTGCCTGAGAACTGCTGGAGTCGCTTGAGTTCTGGGTCTGAAAATAGGACACGTTGCTAACTTCATGTTTTGGTTTCTGGTGTTTTTCATGCAGCATTTTAAACTGATTCAGACATACTCCCTATACAAAACTTTAATCTCTGTTGTTAGGAAGAAAAATGTGTGTAAATGTGGTTTAGATTTTCCGCCACCCTTTTACAGCTGTATTTGCCCCTATATGTCCCACGACTGCTTCCTCCCACTTCTGTTTTCTCTATTACATTTTTCCATCTTCCTCTGAAATTCTCTATCATCTGTTAATAGCTCATCCCTCTTGTAATTTTATTTTCACATGGCACGCTTTCTGTACTCTTCTATTTGTTTCATCCTGTGATCTCTCTGTTTCTTGATTCCAGTGACTATTTTGCTCCATTGCTTTATTCTGCCTAGGTGAGTTCTTCCCAAATGTCTTCTGCAAAATCTGCAAACTGAGACATTTTGCTGCCAGCTTCCAGTAAGGTATGGGAATAGAGGAATAAAATGAACTCAGGTTTTTAAGGCCTTCAGGTCTGTGTTTTGTAGCTTTGCCTTGTTACTGCAAGCAAGTCGCTGGGGGAGGCTGTTACTGAGAAGTGCACCTTTGTGTCTTTTCTATGTGAATGTTGCTCACCCTCTACGCTGAGCAGCTTATGAGAGAGATGAGAATATTAGCACATGGGGTGATTTTGCAGAGGTGCGTGAGGAAAGTATGTTCAAATAAAGGTGTGACTAATTTAGCTTTGCAGTGTCTAACAAGCCCTAATGAAAGACTGTCCACCACAGCTTCAGAAGCCATTTGGTGAAGTGATTTCTAACCCCACCCATCGCTTCGTAGGAAAGCAAATACATTTGTGCTCTCAGTTTGGTACTGCTTCCCTGTGCACCAGAGTAAAATAATTGTATTACTGTTTCTTAAATTTGCACCTAGCTTTTCATGGTACAGACTAGGGCTCCAGGATATTTTGGGTTTCTCTGATAGGGTTAGGACAACAACCTTTTTATAAGAGTACATGAAAGCCCAAAGATAGCTCTTGAAGAAAGTGCACTCAATTTTCCTCCCGCTGAAAGTAACTAATCACTGTGTGAAAGGGAGAGCACTTGGAACACGTGCATAATATATTCATACCATAAGCACTGCTTATTGCTGCAAGTCACTGGGTGCTCACATGTGTTCTTTCTAAATAGAACAGAATCCTGTTTAAGAAGTCTTTCCTTCCAGGAGGTTGTAGCCTAAGCAATTGAAAATTGAACTGAGAAGGCATCTGCAGAAGCTTCCTCCTTGAAGCCTCCTGCTCCAAGAAGAACTAACTTCACATATAAGTCACTTTGCTGAGGGCCATAGGGTGTTGCTCTTAGCACAAAGTAATTATAAGAGGGAGAAGTATGATTTTGCTACTAAAATAAGGGTTCTGAAGATGAGAAAACCCTAAGGAAAATGCTGGTCTTCTGTAGGCTATGGCTTGAAAGCTGGGATTATATTGCAATTTTTAATGCTAGCCTGTCTGAGGTGGCTGATGGTGATATGAAGTCAATAAAACAAGTAAAGACAGGAACTTGCCAAGAAATATAAGAGAAAACTGAAAAGTAGCAGGCAACCTACTGAATGCAAGAAAGAAAGAAGTTTGTGGCTTAAGGGACACCAGAGGTAAAAGAAGAACACTGAAAATTGTAAAGGCTTGTGGGAACAGTGGACATTTGCAGTTTAGATGAAGAAAGAGGAAGAGAGGTGAAAGATGCTCACTAGCCATGCTGAGGATTGGTCCAGCACTGTTAATCTGAGCACAGATTAATGTGGACAGGTGCTGTCAGCACCAAAATCAATCTGTCGGAAGCTGAGAAATGACTCTTGTGAGCTCAACAGCTCAACCTTTTCTGGCACAGGTTTGCTTACCCTCTTCTGAAAAGAATGAAGGACCAAATAGAACAGCAAGTTACAGTAAGTGTTCCAAATGACTACCTTGTGTCCTTGCAGGATGGGATGCAGCAAGTTAAGCAGCAAGTCTCCTGGCAAATGTGATACTTCTGATGCTTGTTTTTTCTTGCAGTGTGACTTTATGAATGAAACCAGCACCCTCACACTTATAGCAGAGCTGCTGTGGTCATCCCAAGTAGTACAAATACTCGTATGGAGTGTGCAAAACAGCAGCTAACCAGGAAGCCTAGAAATCTAGGAAATATTTCTACATTGCTGCAAAGTACTGCCTGAGTTACTGTGAGGGACTTGATGCAATCTATTGCCAGAAACTTGAAACTCAAATGGTTGGAGCGTGGGCTGGATCATCTAGCAGCTCTTGATGGTGCTTTTAGTGGCCACTGCAAAACATGAGACTGGTTCATATGGAGATGGTCCCAGATCAGAATTCATACTCTAAAGGACCTCATATTGAGTAAGGCAGCAAAGGAGATGGCAGTAGGGAGAATATGAATTGCATAAGCCAAATCTTAACCCCTGCCCTCTCTGTGTGTGCCCTGCAGTAGGAATGTAGCCAATTTTCACTGACTACTTGGATCTGCTAAACAGTATAACCACCATATCAGACCCTGCAAGACAATTTAAAGATGAACTGTCAGCTGAAGATGCATCAGAGAGGCTGTGGGAGGGGTGTTAGCCAGGGGGGCTCTTTAAACAATTGTGAGGACTATTCCTGAAGTCTTGGTCTGTTCCTCATCTGTGCAACAAGCAGAGGAGCAAGGCCACTGGGCACAGCCCTGTGGCCCCAGAGGCTGTGGTGTCCTCAACCCTGCACAAGGACAGTATCTGAAATAATGTGAAATGTGGCTTAAGCAACCCGTGGGAGAAGAGCATATGGAAATACAGCAGGAGACTTTTTGTAACTGTAGAAGCAACCAACAATATTAAGAAAGACCATAAAGCAGAGATTATAAGAATGTGTATCTTGAAAAATTTAACATTAATTGGCAAGTGGGGTGCATGACTAATCACAGAGGTCCATTGTTTGATTGAGTTTAAACTCTTGTTTATGAAAGTACTTCTCTGAATAAATCTCATTTGAAGTACAGTAAATATCTCTGAAAAAAATGTCCAGCCTCAATATACAACATTTTAAATTACAGAGAAATCACCCCAACCTTTGGTAAATAGTTTGAACACATATTCACACTCTCTGTTTAAAACTGGCCTAGGATTTCTAGCACAAATTAATCAGGGTGGAGCCTCTAATTGCTGGTAACTAGAACTGTTACAACATTGTGTGCCCAACTGGCAAGTTCTTATAATCACATTTCTGCTTGATTAAGCCTTTGCAGGAAAGGAGTTGTGATTTCCCCCACAGAGAGTCCACAGTGTATCTGGGGCCAGTCCATGCTCCATGGATAGTGTGGGGTGTGGGAATGCTTGGGAGGTTTAATCCCCATGTGCTCCCACTGCCAAGCAGGGATGGGGAACCTTGTTCTCAGCAGGCTGTGGTGGCTTTTGGCACTGGGGGCATTGTTGCTGCTCACAGGCACTGGCTCTTGGTCTTGGGCTGGTTCCCCCTCAACTCCATGCAGTCAGAGGCTGCCATGAGACAGCAGCTCTGGCTGGCAAGGTGCTGCCTGCGTGCTGGTGTCGAGGAGACCCACAGGGACAATTTACAAACCTGTTCAGTATAGTGAAGTTTGACAGCAAAGTTAAGTGGAAGGGAGGTTGGATCTGCGTTTCCTGCAGTGGTTTCCCAAAACCACTCTAGGTAACCCAAGTTCAGTCTTTCTTACATTAAAAATGTACCTAGCAAAAGGGACTTGTTTCAGAAGTACATGATAGTTGTGTTTAAAGGTTATTGAACCAGGCGTCTCACTGTCTGGCAATTTAAGAGTCCTCACGCTTCTGGAAATCACCAGGGCTGTCTTTGGCCAGATCTGTTGTACTTGCTGTTCCTTTCTCCCTGATTGGGACAATGTGGATGCTGATAAACCTTATGACTTTCCCCTTTGTTGTCTTCTGCAGCTGGCCTGCAGCTCTTTGGCCTGATCCTTCTGTCCCTAAGTGTACTCTATATGTATTTTTCAGTAAACCTCTCTCCCTTCCCCTTGGGGCTGTGTTGAGCATTCCGTAATTAAGGAGACAGTGATAATGTCTAATGACTGACAGCCTTTAAAAAGAGAATTCTGACTGTGTCCCCTTTTCTTCTGGGTTTCCTTCCCTCCCACTAAAGCTGATGAGAAACCTTGAACTATCCTACAGTTTAAATGGCAGCTATGCCGCTTGCTTCTCAGTTGACTGTTTCTCTCTATTTTAAGGGTACATTTAAGAAGGAGACCTCTTTTTTTTCTTTTCCTATCCCCCACAATCTTTTAACCTTTTTGTTTTGTTTTTTGTTTGTTTCTTTGGTTTTTTGGTTTGTTTGTTTGTTTTGGGGTTTTTTTGAGCAGACCCCAGCTGTACTGCTCCCTGATCGCTCCTGTTCATTGTGCACAACATGTTTGCTGCAGTGCCTCAAGGTGACTATAAAACAGGTGGCCTTATCTCGGGTCATTCTCCTTTATTGATATTTTTGCAAAGTCCCGTACTATGGCAACCAAAGGAGTTGCACCCTCTGGAGATAGAGTGGGGCGGAGGGACAAAGGACTAACTGCTGTTAGGAACCACCCCTGCTGCAGCTGGCGGCCTGCCAGCACGGGTGTTTATCCAGCACTGCAGTGAGTCACAGGTGCCATGCTCCACCAAAGACACCTCCAACAGCCTCCCCATGAATCACTGCAGCCTGAGAGGACTTGCAACAGTTCCTGGGCCACCAGAAGGATGATCTCACTGCCTGCTGAGTGGAAAAAGGACAAATTCACATGGAATTCTGCTCCTGGAGCCAGGAACATGGCATCCCAGCAAAGAGCTTTCAGGTGACCTAAGCAGGCATGTGATTCAAGCATTACAGAGCGGAAGGACAGAAGGAAGGAAGGAAGGTCTACAAAGAATTAATTTGAGGTGACTTTCATAACAAAACTTGTAAGACAAGAAAGAATTATATGGTACAGTGTCTGCAAAGGACTTAGCTTTAAACAGTTCTCTTTGCATTGACTGTTTTTGTCTCCTTTTTTGATTCTCCAAGTGGTATTTCCTATTCCAAGTGATCATAATGTGAAGTCTGATGATGTAATTTCTGATGATGTAATCTAATCTCTCAAGAACATTGTGTCCAGCCTATGGAGCTGAGTTACTGCAATACCAGTTCAAACTCACGTGCCAAACCCAGCTGAAGGATTTATTCAAGTTTTCCGCTAGCTGAAATAAAGTGCTTTTGCCTCTTCTAAAAAATTAATTTGTGACAGTTTTCCATTGCAATTGGATTTGTTGTTAGTTCTAAGAAATTGCTGATTTCTGAGCAGGCATCTAGTGGTCTTTTCTGATTTCAGACATAAAAAATAATAACCCTTTGCTCCTTCTTGTAAGACAAATCTTTAAATGCTTTGAAAAAGTGCTAGTTATTTTAAATGCATTAACTTCTAAAACCAAAACCAGTGCAGAAAATTGGTAAACTTCTTTAAATCATCTTGAAATTGTAAAAGGCTGATAATTTTACAAAAATTTAAAATCAACTCTTTTTTGGTTAAGAAAGGTTTGGGGAGTGGATTTGCTGAAGTTGGAATTTGCATCTATGAGAATGAGGTGGCTCAAAGCTGCTCCTTGCCTCTATTGCTGTCAGCTGGAGTTCAGATCTCAGGAGAAAGTAGAGGAAATTTATTCTCAGAGACCCCTAGGGTTTCAAGGTGCCACATTTGCTGGCTCCAAAGCATGGGTTGGAAGCCTGTGGGGCTGCAGCAAGGAGCAGTCAGCAGGTTTCAACTTCTGCACATATTTGCTCCTTGAATGGTGAGTGTTGGCCATCATCTCTCTTTCTGGGCAAGGCATCTTCATGTGTTGGCGCTAATGGGATAGTGCTAACAAGCCCCAAAGTAATATTTTGGCAGCTACTTTCAATTCCTTGACTCTGTTAGGTGCATATTCATGGCTAACCACATATAACAGCACAGGTTAGATATTGAAATCATTGGGGTAAGCACTGATAGAACTGAAGAAAATCCCCCCCCAGAAGGGGCTCCCTCACTGTCAACCGTCAAACAGCACCACCCAACTCACATCCATGAATTTTCCCTTCCCCAGGCCTGGTGTTGTCTTGTGTCACGGAAAAGCCTTGTGAAAATCTCAACTGAGGATAAATGTGTTGGTTCTCAGCAGCAGGTAGGTCCAATGGTATCAAACACCATAGCTGAAATACTTGCGAAAATTGGCCTGCTATATTTTCCTCTTCTGTTCAGCTTCTGGTTTCAACATTTGTTGACCTCATGGCAGCCTGATTGCTTAGTGGGTAAAGGGGACAAGCTGCTATACTAGAACAAAGAAGCCTGTGGGATGCACTGCATGACCTGGAAAGCTCTCTAATGATTTTGTAGGTAAGATGGAAGCTATCAGGTAAATGGCTCTTTACCTTTCCCAGGAGAGCTACTTTGCTGGGGAGGGGTGCATCTGAGCATAGCCCCAGCCAGAGCTGGAGCACCAAGGGCACAATTTTCATGGCCTCTGTGAATACCAGCTCTGTTCTGGCTTGCAGCGTTTTAAGGAAGTGAGCTGCAATTGTGATGACATCAGGCAGCTAACATCAAATTCAGGCTTGGTGAACTCTGAATGTGCCTACTCCATGAAGGCGAATCCGGAGCTTTTTGAAAGGACTTTGCTTAGCTGCTGTGCTCACTCTTTGGAGTCATAACTGCAGTGTGCGTGGTTCTGCCCAAGTACAGCAAATGACACTGGGAGAGGTGTCTCAATAGCTTTCACTGCAGCATGTTGAGTGATCTTGAAAATGCTGATACTTTTCTTTAAAAAGTCAGAGTGTGTGTGCATGAGAATGTATGTGGGTTAGTTGATGCTTTCCACATCTCACTTCTATGGGGGCTGGAAGTGTGATACTGGCACCTGATTCCCCAAGGTGGTCCCTGCTCTCTGAAAGCTTTAGAGATGAGAAGGTGAGCAAAGGAGCCAAAATCTTGGAATTGTGGCTATAAATGGAAGAGGGGTGGTTGAGATGTTCTCCACTGAAGTGGCTGAAAAGCCAAAGTATTTGGAAATGTTCTGAGAACAGAGGAAACAAATTGCTTATGATGATACAGCTCACTCAGACCTGCTCTATGCACAAATACGTACAAAGATTATTTTTTAAGAGCTACACAGGACTGGGGAAAGACAAAGAAGCAAGATCTCTTGGTCGGTTGCCTAGTATGCCGGAGGGAAAAAGGAGCCCCAGAGCCTCATGCCAAGGAGCAGATCCTTTGGGGAGAAGTTGCTCCAGGGTGACTGTAGGCAGACAGAGGTGCAGCACACTTTGTACACCCCTGATATTCAGCAGTGACCAAGGCAAGGACACAGTCCTGCCAGGCGTATGAGGCCATGTAGCTCCCACCTCTGCCTTCCACCCTGCCCACAGAGGAGCACATGGGTGAGCATGGTGTGAACCATTCCTTGGATCTCCAGGAAACTTATTCCCAGTGCCCCCAAATCGGTGCTTGTCCTTGGGTCTGCAAGCTGGATGCAGGCACCTTGTTTTCAAGGATGAGAAAGCTCAGTGTGCCCCAATATTTTTTTCTCTCCTTTTATCAGTTTATTCATCATAATAAGATTATGCTTGTGTTCCTCTTGGCCCAGTCCCAGAGGTGCCTTGTGTCCACAAGGAATAGTCAACAGCCACAGCCAAGCTGTCCTGTTTCAGGATGGCCAGCTGGGGCCATGTGAATGGCATGCCCTAGAGTTAACTGTGTGACTGAAGGACTCCTCACTGTTGTCTAAATCACTTGAGACTGCAGCATAGCCCAGTGTATGAACCCAGGGCTTCTTTTTGGGATACACCCGGGTCTAACTAGTGAAATTCACCATGAGGTATCCAAAATATGAGGCAGTGGTCTACACAGACTACTTTATCTAAAGGCACTTTGGATTAAGGAAATGAGTGTGGATATGGTATCTAATAGAAAATATACTCATGACTCCCTCCTTTCTTTAGACTGTTTTACATCACAGACCAGTGCTGCTTTTCTAGCAGTTTTTGATATTCTGAGCTTTTGAGAAGTAGAATCCTGATGCTTCCTAGTGAAGAATCTCACTCTACTACTGTGTGTTGTATATAAAGCTTTGCTATTTAATTTTTTTTAAGAGAGAAAGAATGAGGAACATGGTGGGAAGAGCATAAGGGATGAGTGAGACAAGCAGAGTCAAAGGCATCAACAGGTAGTGACCAACAGGTATGAAATATCAGCAGGTAGGAGCAGGTGCCCAGTGTGACTCCTTGAAGAAGCAGCTGCTCCAGGAGCAGTCAGGTTGAGGCATGCACCATGTAAATGGTGAGTTGTTCATCATTACTCAGGGGAGTAAGACAAATGAGAAATCAATTGAACATCAAACCATTGTTTCTGATTGCCTATGTAAAAAACAAATGATTCACTGAGTGTTTTAATTGACTCATATATGTGGCTAAGGAGCTCCAGTCTTGATTTACAGATCTCTTCACCAGTCAGGCTGGAAAGTCTTGCTCCCACTCACTTTATTTGTGCAACAAACATCCTTTTCTCTTGGCCAACCCACTTACAAACTTTTTTCTCTCTCTGATTGTTTACTTTGCCTTTAAGAGGCTGGTGATTCCTCTCACTTATATGTGCCTTTTAATTCTTTTTTTAATTAGCAGAGGAGCCTGGAAGGGATGGGAATGGCTGTGTGTAAAGCACTGGCCTCTGTGCCCAGCAGAGCAAACAGATGACCCCATCCTCAGAGACCTGCAGTCTACAGTGTACCATGGATTTATAGTGTCCACTGCCAAATAAGTTGGAAAGAGAACATTTGGTAACTTAAAAGCCTTTTGTAACTCCTTGTGAGATATACTGTGGAGTATTTTGTGTATGGTAATCCCTATGCTCTCTGCAAATAGCAGCAGTTGCTCACAGAGGCTGAGGAGGCTGTGCCTTATCCCTGCTGCTGTCTCTGTTATCCACATGCCAAAGAGGAGGTGTTGGAGATTTGCCTCTGCTTTGCCACAGCAATTCTATAAGTTGTCAAAACAGAAGGAAAACAAGGGGGTGTTTGCTGTAGGTGAGGAGAAGGAATGCGGAGGGAGGGATATCCTGGCTTGTGTAACCAGTGGGTTACACCATGGTGGGGAGAGGTGTCAGGACAGCTTCAAGGACAGGGAGGTCTCATCTAGTTGATTCAGGAGAGCAGGTCTCTGGCAGTCCTGACTGAAGGGAGCACAAGTGGAGAAAGGAGGGATAAAGAAATGTAGCAGTTATCTCAGTTTATCAGGCGGCTAAGGCAGATGCAGCTTTTCAATAGCCCTGTGTGCCCCCAGCCATGCAAAGGCAAATGCCCTGTGTACCCCTTCACCACCCCAACCTTGTCGGGGCTGGATTCTGTTGGGTTGCATGGCTCTGCCTATGTCTCTCTGTGTGCCCTGAGGTCATGCTGTGGAGAAGCAGAGTTATCTGGGAAGAACATTCTCCAGCCAAAATTCCATAATGCCACCAAGCTCCTTGACTCATGGCAACCACAACTGAGATGGAGACCAGTAAACTGGGCAAGAGAAAACAAACAGCAAGAGAAGAAAAAACCAAATTGTGGCAATGACTTGTAATTATTTGCCACCAGGTAGAAGAGTCCTAACTTAGTTGCCCAGGGGCTGATAAAGAATGGAACCTGACAAGTCGCTCACAGGAGCTGTTATGGGATGAACTGGATTTATCTGAGAAATAATGCTTTTCACCAGGTCGTTTTTCAGATGGTTAACACTATTTTTAAACACTTCTTTTTAACACTTTTTTAAAAGCATTTCTAAAAACAGAAGTTAACACTTTTTTTCATTCAGCTCTTTGCTGTGGTGCTGGGACTGGCAGGGAGAGAGAGACAGCAGAGGAGTTGGGAGTTGCAGGGTGGGCAGGAGCTGCTTTTTTTCTGTTCCTGTACTCCACACCTTGGCTATGGGGTTTTGGCTGGCAGACCTGCATCAGCCTGGTGAAAAGGGTCTCCAGCTCTGGTCACACAGGTTTCCTCTGATTTGCTCAAATGTATCAGCTGGATCTGTTTGGCAGTGGAATAGCTACAGTGCTGCTACATATGTTTGTAGGTTTGTGGGTGATATGTTTTTGCATCGAAATGGAAGGAGGTCGTGTCTGTGTCTGCTCAAGGGAGCCCACACAAATGAGAATAAATCAAGAAACTCCTCCTAGTCTGTGCCCAAGCTGTCTCTGGCGCTTGGAGGCCTAAGCGTCCCACTGCCTGAGAGTGTAGCACAAGTGGGTTATCTGCCTTTGTGTTCCAGCCAGGAAAACCTGGTTTCTGCAATATTTTGGAATTTTGAAAGCCTATAAGGGAAGGGTCTGAGTCTTTTGCCCTGTTCAGAGAAGCTGTGCAGGCAGGCACTGGTGGGATGGCCCCTGTTTTGACTGTCTAGTTGCAGGAGCTAAGGTGACAGCAAGCTCTGTTGAAGCTGGGTCTAGTTGTTCCACTCTTTGATAAGTAACTTCCTTCTGTCAGTAATGATTTAGTGAAGACAGCATGGATCAGGTGTAGTGAGGAAGAGCAGGATTAAAAGTGGGAACTTTTCCTTAAAAATAGGGTGTTTTGGGGAGGTAGGCAGCTTGGAAGTTCAGAAAATGCAATTTGTGATTAAAAGAAAGCAAAGAAGAAAGATGCTAAGGATGTTGCTGGGCTAACAGACAATGTGATCATATAGCCACAGACAGGAACCAGGTCTGGAAGGATGCTGATGTGCTTGTGCTGCCTTGTTGCTTCTTTTCTCATTACTGGTTAAAAGAGAGCAATGTAAAATAAATCTGGGGAGGATTCAGTGTTCCCTTTCAATAAGCCATACATTTGCAGGGAAGTGTCTCTCTAAGCCTTGCTTCAGTCCTGCTTCTGGAAAGAGGTTGCAGGAACTAATTATTCATGATTTTATCTTGCTGACTGAAATACATAAATAGCCTAAAGGTTCCTCTGATGGACTTCTTCCAGCTCTCTGATATGCCTAAGATAATTTCTATACATACTCCCTCAACCTGTCTCCACTCCCTACCTAAAGTTTAATGTTTCTACTTGTTATGTTTACCTGACTGTACTAGACTGTAAGGTCTCCAAGGCAGAGACCTTGCTGTCTTTTATGTTGAAGTATGCCTTGAAGGAGTTGTAACTTCAACAGCTATAAAATGTGATATAAATTATTAAAGTAATGTCAACTAACACAACTCTTTGGCTTTTTCTGCACTAGGCAAGTTTTCCACAGGGCTGTTGGCTGTTCCTGACACTGGCTTGGCATGATCTGTGCCAGCAGCATTGGCAGCCCATCCTGAAGAGGCAGCCACTGTCATGAGAACACAGTGCCCTGCAAGACAATCCTGTGTCTGTTACAAGTGGGCTTATGTAGTCTGTGCCCACTTGCAGTCAGGCTCCTTATGAGGTGTCAGCAGTGTCAAGGCTTTTTGAAAAGCTTCCACCTGAGAGAAATTACCCTGCCAGCAGCAGGACCCCATGTCCCCAGGGGTTTAAAAACTGTCTCCCAGAACTGCTAAGAACTCAAATCTCACAGTGCTCTGGATTTAAATTCCCTTGTGTGACAGTGTACCAATGAATGCAAACAGATGCATCACTGCCTACAGCAGTTGAGGCAAGAAACAGGCAGAGCCAAGCAACATATCCTGCCCTGCCCCAGGTCCCACATGTTTCTGGCTCATCCCTGGGGCTGAAACCCCCACCTCTCAGTGTTTCTGGGAGCCTGCCCCTGCACCCTAAATCCACAGAGCACTTGCTATGTAACATTCCTGTCTTTGGAGGTGGTTTCTTTGAGCAGCATGGGATGTGTCAGGGAGAGACCTTGATTTTATGACCTCTTGTTATGGCTGGAGGTGATGCTTTCATGGTGACAGCTGGGGAGCAGTCTTTGATCTGGTGCATCAATGCCTCCTCTGGGAATTCAAGCCTCTGAGTCTTATTTGCCCTGGGCAATCATTAGGAGGATTTCCCCTAAATAAAGAGCCAGCAAACCTTATCAGTTGTCTTGCTATGTCTGTGTCACCACTATTTGAAGATAGCATCTGCCACAGAGAGGTCAGCCTAAGCAATCTCTGAGTAAAAGTCCAGTGTGCACACCAAAGCAGTGCAAAACTGAAAGGACATGTCCTGGTATTATTTCAGCCCCATGGCATCCCAGCGCAGTTCAGGGACTAGCAGCCATTGGCCCAAGATCCCAAGTCCCTATTAATTCCCTGCCAAGGACATGGCCTTTCTGGCCTCCCTTTAGTTGTAGTAGATGTGGGCAGGGTGCCATCAGCAGGGTCTCACCAGCATCAGGTGCATCCCACTCACCTAGGAAAAGACTGCACAGGACCTGCTGAGCCCTGGCAAGGGCATAAGTTGGGCTGAGGCTGCTGGCAAACAGGTGTTCAGTCCTACAAAGGGTCCCTGGCATCCACGAATAACAAGCTAGGCTGTCTTGCTGGAGTGGTGGGAAAAAATGCAGAACTTACTTTTGGGTTTTGCAGCCCTCATCACTGCAGAGTCCTAGAAATGAGCAGGGGCTGGTGGAGCAGCACAGTCAGGATTAGGGATGGGAAATCGGGACATCCAAGTGCTGCTTCTGGCTTTATTACATGCCCTTTCTTTGCCTAATTGTAAAAACGCTGATAATGCCTTCATGTTTTTCTTGCCAGTTTAGCTTCTGAAAGATTGACCATGATATTTGGAGGTAAAGTGCAGGGATAAAATGCTGTTGCACATAGAGGTTGTTTTTGTTCTTTAGAGAAGCTTATTTCCAAAGACAAGGGAGTGGTGATGTTAAGGGCCCTGTAAACTGGTTCATGCAGGGAGCTGCAGACCCTATGCCCAGCCAGACTGCCGGGCTTGGAACTGGCTATACATGAGACCTCAGAGGTGCCTGTAGTTTTGGTTACTTCTTTCATATATCTGCTCCTGCAGACTGCTCAAGGCTCTTCTATATTTCTTTCAGTCAGAGCTATTCTTTCACTGACCCAAGCCTGCTATTCACTGATGAATTGGGTGCTGTTCATTGCAGCTTGAAATACTATTTTGTTACTCCTAATGCTTCCCATTTATTTGCTGTGGTGCTTGGATTCATAACAGCAGAGATGCAGCTTTCACTGATACTTGATGCAGCAGCAATACCATCAGCAAAGGCTTTTTTTGTACATAGGCTCCAAAACTTTCAACCATGCTATCATAGAAAGCCATAATGTCCCTTTTCTGCAATGTCCAGAGCCACCTGCAGCCCCTGAAAGAGGACATTGTTTCCCCAATTAACCAAACAACATGGGCAGTGTCTGTGCTGGTTGCAAGGGAGGGCTCTGGGTAATTTCTTTTTACCCTTCCCCAATCCCTCTCCCTCCACATCCCCCCATCCTGTTTGAGGCTGAATTTCAGCCCCACTGCTGTTTAAAATAAAATGGGAAAATGTTTGCAGGATGGGTTATTTTAGCTGCTAAATAAGCCTCCTGATACTATGCTTGCAGGTGGGACTGACTCTCCTGGAGTGGCAATCTTGTTAGGAGGGATTCCTAGGTGCTGGGGCTTTACATGATCAGACACGGTTTTCTTCTTGCCTCTAAGTGACCACTGGAGAAGTGGGGGTACTTTATTTTTTCCTTTTTTTTTATTCTCCAAAAAACCAAACAACAACAACCAAACAAATAAACCCAAAAGAACTTGTGTGGGAAGATGCTGCACTACCTTTTGCTCAGATAAAAGAAGTCTTGCAGCTTTGCATTGTTCAGAGACAGGAAAATTACTCTGTCTAGTGAATATTCTAAAGAGCTGAAGTAACAGGGTGCAATCAAAAATCCCTGTCTGAAAGAAGCACTATCTCACCCCTCCAAAGCCAACAATTTAATTGTTTCACTCATCTTTTGCAGAATAACTTTAGAGAAAGAATGGTGAAATGTCTGTAAATGCTTTTTGATAAAGAAAAGGAAGATTCAGACTGTAATCTGTGCTGGCAACCAGAGGAAAAAAGTTCTCTGCCTCAACAGATAAGTGGTGGTTTATTATAGGCATATCCTTGGCTGTTTCACTGAGTGGAAAAAGGACTTGTCACCCACAGCTCACTGCTGTCAAATGCCACCCAGCAGCAACACAGTTACCATTTGGCAGGGTGTGATACCAGCCCTGGTTTGTTTTGGATAAACAGAGTAATATTTTGAAGGGAATAGCAACGCTGTTTAGGAACAACAGAGTACTTAAAAGAAAAATAGATTATACACTGAGCTAGTAAAATGCCAATAGATGGCAAAGATAATCTCTGAGCTGGCCCACTGCAGCCCTCTGGGAGTTGTAGTGCCTGAAGTGACTGGTGGGTTGTTATCCCAAGAGATGCAGAGAAGTGTGCATAGTGCTTTGAATCATAGCTTTTTCTCTACCCCACATTTTGTCTTTCTTCCTTGCGGTTGTCTTGGAGGGGATGGAACACTGGAATCACCTCTGCATCTCCGGAGCAAGAGGAAGTCATCGTAACTGTTGGGGCTCTTGTAAACATTCCCTCTCTCCTTTCAAAACCTGTGCCTATATTTGTGTCTTGTCCATTTTCCAAACAACTGCTGACATAAAGTAGGCACAAGCCTGCTCTGCCTGTGGTGTGCAGGGCTTGAGGTGAGGGGTTCTAAGGGAGTGGGGGTCCAGCAGTATTGTCCTCAGGCAGGGCTCCTGCAGACAGGCAGGGGCGAAGCCATCCTGGGACTCCCAGACACAGTTCCTACTAAAGCCCTGCAAAAAAATACCTGGCACAAGAATAGCTTGCAGGGATTCCCCTTCCTGCTATTTCCCTCAAGGCCTTAGCCACTTGTTTATCTTGTGGGAGAAATCCACAGCTACAGTTAGTTTTGCATATCTGATCCTGTCTGAGGTCATCTCTTCATGCTATCTGCAATATTTCTGTTGCAAGCATTTGTAAATGTTTCATTGAAGTAACACAATTGCTCAATGAACATATTACCTCTATTGTACGTGTGATCTCAAATACAAATGTTGTGGCAGTCACCTCTTGTTTGTGGGCTTAGTGACAGAGACACCAAGAAGTAAATGCCAGAGCTGGCTGTGTCTGGCACTTTGGAGCTGATCTCCGCAGAAGCCCTGGGAACCAGGCATGGTGCTAGCACCCCTCCACCAAACACAGGGTTAGCACTGAATGCCTCCAGGACATCTGCTGAGAAGGCTGCAGTCAGTTTTGGAGAGCAACCCACAGCAGCAAATATGAGTTTTTTTAAAGGATGTAGGGCACAGTGCCTTCAGTTCCTACTGAGCAAGCTTGAGATTGTGGGTGTATGGCAGTCTTGAAAATCAGGTTGTACTTGAACGGGAAAAGGCAGAGAGACGTATGATGGAAATTATGAGGAATGCATAATGCCAGCTGCACAAAAAGTGACTGAATCAGTCAGATTTAGCCTAGAAAGGGAGGACTCAGGGCTGTGACAGGTCTGCAATGTGACAAACAGCAGGAAGAATGGCTGCAGTTGCTTGTAAGGCAAGAACCATGCTAAATGAATTCATCAGGCAGATACTTTTTTAAGGTGTAGAGAAGGAAGTGTATTTTTCACCCAGCCGTAATTAATTGGTGGAACTCATTGCCATGGGAGGCTTCAGGTGCTGAAACTATACATTGGTTCAAAATGCAATTAGGCAAATTAATGGGAAAGAAGGCTATGGAGGCCTGTAAGAGCTGCTGCTGCAGATGTCGCCTGTGGCCTGGGAAGTCCCTGGGCTGCCTAGTGCTGGGATTTGCAGGGTTGCATCAGGCTCACTGCATTCTTCCCCAATAACCGCTATGGGCCAAAGCTGCAGAACAGCTCTAGTGTGTCTTCTTTTCCCAGAGCACACCGAGCCAGACTGGAAATACTCCCTCTGTAAGGATTTTTCCCAAATGTAAAAATCAAAGGACTTCTAAATATCACAGTGAGGTACTGGGAGGGAGGGAGGGAGGGAGGAGAGATTGGCAGCTGTCTCTTGTCTGAAGTGCATTTATGTGGGAGCTGTGTCTTTGCCTTTGTCTCCCTCCCTGACTTTTATGCTGGCGGCAGCAGTGTTTCCTGACCAAGGAAAGCCAACAGTGTGGGTACTGACACAGAAGATGCTGTGAGGGTAGCAGGACACAGGATCAACTTAGCTGCTGTAGCTGCACGTTTAGCTTTGCTAAACTCCATGTCCATACACCTGGACACCTTGTCCTTTCCTCCACACTCTGGTTAATTGTGGCATCTGAGATGCTACTAGATGCAGGTGTAACATCAAAAAATTGCAAGGAAACAGCTTCCACATATATACAGATGGAGAGAGAGAGGTGTAGTCTGCAGACTGATTAAAGCTTAGTGCATTTACATTTTAAATGCTTCAGTACCCATTCAGTTTAAATAGCTTAATCTCTGAGCATTAGATAGCTTAATCAGACAGAAATAGAAGCTGCGCAAAAAAAAAGCTGTATAAAACCTCAGGGCTCTGGGTACAGGAGGCCTAAGCTTGACTTAATTTTTGTTTTATGCAGCATTTTGCCAGGCACTCTACAGACAAGCATAAGAAGAATTGGAAGGAGATTTCATGTGCGAAGATGTGTAAAACAAGACTTGTAATTTGTTTATTACATGAAAGAACACAGAGCTTAGGATAAAAGGGTATAAAATAAATGCCATGAGAACCCAAATAGCTGCACTTTTTTCTTGGCATAGAGAGAGATAAAACAGATTGTGTCAGGTTGCCTCATTTGAACTTGCTTGCTTTGGTTAAATGATGCTAACATTGGCTTTAGGTCTGCCCTACTCACAGGTGTAGGGCTGCTTTGCAAGGAGTCATACTTTTGGGGTGGGCTCTTTTATGTAGCTATCCAAACCCTCTGTGCTGCACAAAACAAAAATTACCTTTGGGAACTGGTCTTGAAAAACAACAAAGGTGACAGCAGTGCACAGCATTCCTGGCCTTCCAAGGAAATTTGTGAGCTTTTCTGTATAATCAGGTCTCTTAGTCCTAGTTATCCTATCTTAATCACCTGGAAAAATTGTGGTCACCCAGGAAAAATGTACTCGCCCCAAGGCGTGCACACATAGGATTATTTACCTGCACTCTGGAAAGGAAGAGCTTGTTGGCACTGTGCAGACTGTGAGGAGCTGTGCTCAGCCTTTCCCCTACTGGACAGAAGGCAATTCTTTCACAGAAGTGGGGGAAGCTGTTATAAGGAAGAACAGGCAAGGTTCAGGGGCATCTCCTATGCCATTTGTGGAGCCCTTGGATTTTCTTTTTTTTGTTTGTTTGTTTTTTTGGGGTTTTTTTTAGCTTAAACTCTCCATCCAGTTAACATCATTCTTCCTTCATTGTTTCTTTCCTTTCTTTATTCTCTCTTCTCTCACTTTCCTCTACTGCTGCCTGAGAAATACCACAGAAAAGTCCAATTTGGACACTATTACCCCTTGTCCTTACTTGTCCACCCCAAGTTCACTCAGCTAGGCTCTCTCTCCTTCCACTTTGCCTGTTCGCTTACTTTGACAGGGCCTCAGGGTTTATCTCTGCAAACAAGCCACACCCGTCAGGGTGGTGGGAGCTCAGTGGGATGCAACATTGCCCCCTGCCCCCTCCCCAAAGCTGAAGCTCTGCTTTAAGGCCTGAAGCAAAGGTAAAAATTTCTTCAGTGTCAATCCTCAGCCAAATAGCACAAGGTAGGGAGGAGGAAGAAGCTAATCTGTTCAGGTCATTAAGACGTAGGCAGAATTCAGTCTGTCCTAAAGATCTCCTTTGAAATCCTATATGTGTATAATTCATCTTATGCTCCAGTGAATCCTGCCTGAAACTGGTATTGCAATTCTGTTTCTATGCATCTGCTTTTGTATTCAGTACTTTGAGTTAGTTTACATAAATGGGTGGCTTTAATTTGCATTCCCATTGTAACCGACTTGCAGCTGTGTGGGGTTAGGCTCCCTCCACCCAGTTTTTGGCAGGGGCAGAGTTGCTGAAGGTGGAGTCCTGTGTGAAGTACCAGCAGGCACGTGGTCTGTAGCAGAGGATGGGGCAGCTCTGCAGTGTCACCTTGCCCTACTCTTAAAATTCTCTTGGCTGTTCAGAGCAGTCTGTGCTACCCTGACCACATGGAGTGGGGCCACAAAGGCTGTGATAGTCTGCATCAGCTTGTGAGGGACACCAAGAGCTGACTGGGATAGCTTTAAAGCTAACTGGCTTTATTAGTGTCAGGGCTTGTTTGGTTTCCCTTATGAGTGATTTTGAAAGCTCAAATTGTTCCTAGAATATGCTTTCCAGGCTGATTGAGTTGCCATTAGCCATGACCATACCTGCAGCTAGTTGTTGGTATTCCTGTCCTATTCCATGCCAGCATGGAAATTGTGACAGGGTGTGGGACTTCCTGCACCAGTGTTTTGCTTTGCAGCATCTACAACAGCCCCACTCCAATCTTGATTTGGGGTCTTTGGATGTGACCACAACAGGTACCTTGAGATAGGCCAGGCAGGCTGCTTGCAGGCATGAGTTTTCTGCTGTTGAGACACACCGCCTTTATTTTGGCAAAGCAAATAAGGCCTTCACATGTAAAGGCAGGGCAGCAAGAGGCCTCCTGACAGCTGTTGTCCTTTCATTGTTACTCACTGAAAGGGTCCTAGGAAAAATATGCCATCCTGCTACCTGCAGGGCATCTCACACTGCTCTTACCAGCTTTAATTTTAGCAGCTTGGTATAACTGGGTGTGTGTGTCATTCATGTCTCCCTTTGCTATCTGTCTCTGAAGGCTTCACTGGACCTTGTGGCCTGGAGCATGCAGGTACAGAAGATGAACAAGAGGAAATGACAGAGAGTTTTATGTTAATTCAATGTTCTCCAGCACTCAGAGCCTTTGCATTGGTCTCAGATCAGACCTGAAGCTTTCACTGCAAACAATAACTGACAGATGCTGTACTTAAAACCAATCCCTTGTCTGCCCTAGGAGGACACACAACTCCTTGGTAAGTGCAGGAACTAGTTGTGGGGATTATATAGCGGAGTAGAAGAGGCAGGGAGGAAACAAACCCACCATATTTAGTGCTAAACCTGTTGTGTGCAGTGTCAATAGTAATATACAGGAAGAGAAAAGACACCTCACTATGGCCGCTGCAGGTGACCATCACAGGACCAGGCCAGCCAGGAAATCTGTGGCATAATATAGAGACACATAGGAACTATGGACTTGCCGTGAAACAAAGAACTTTTAATGAAACAAAAATAACAAATATAGAAACCACATGGTACAAGGGGCAACCTCCAAACCTGGAAAGCACAGAGGAATATAGATGGGGTGGAGGGCACAGAATCCAATGAACAATGAGGACAAGGAAAAAAAACATAGTATGTAGCTGGCAACCAGCCAATCATATATTTAAACCAAGAATAACACCTTATTTGTAAAAACTAGTTAACATATTAATTTCTATGAGACAACTCCTCTCTCTATTCTCTCGCCACAATGTAAAGGATGTCCTTCCTCCTAACTAGGTGTCTTCCAGGGTTTGATGCTGAAGCTCTCTGTATCTGCAGGTGAAGCCATCTTCCTGTCCACCCCAATTTCCACACCTCACTTCACATCTTTCCTGACTGGATGTTTTGTGGCTGAAGGATTGATTCTGGAGTTTGGCAGACAAAGAGAAAAACTGAGACAAAAACTGTTGTTGTTTCTGACAGACCTAAAAAGTCAAACTGTCTCCAGATTATTCAACTCTCCTTAGTATCACCTGTAAGCTCAGCAGGAGAGTCAAAGCAAAGCTTTGCTATTCACTGGCAGCAAAGCTACCCCTGTGCCTGTCTGGGCTCACAGTTCAGTGACTGCCATGGGGCAGAGGCTATTTTTACATCTCCCTGTCCCAGCTGCCTGTGTATAGGCAATGGTTATCTGCCCTCGTTATCCCCATCAGTGGGTGGACTCAAGAGATACTACCTGAGCCCAGACATCAGTTTGGACCAGTGCAAGCCTGTCAGAGGATAAGGGATTTATTAGTCTTTTTTCTTCTTACATCAGGTAGTGGGCAAGTTCATCCTGTTCATTAGCAAGGAAGAGCCATTTGCCCAATTCTGTAACTAACTGGAAGGTACTTTGAACTATGGCCATATGACAGGGATTTAGTGGTGTTAACAGTCTTCCCCCAGCTGAAAGAGGCCCTCTCCCTTCTACTCCCAGCACAAACCACTGCCTTTCACAGAAAAAAGTACCTTCCATTCAGCTTATTCTATCAGTAAGCCCTGTGCTCAGCTGTGGTGTGCCGTGAGGGGTTCTGGGTAGAAAAAGAGACATCAGGTTCCCTTGCACCTCTCCCTGCATGCTGTGACTCACCAGCTCTCCTGTTTCATTCTCCATTGGAGATGCAAGAGCCCTGATTGGCAAAACTAATTTGTGATTTTTAAAATGCAGTGTCTCAGGGTAAGGTGCTTCAGCTCATGGACAGGATTACCTTTGAAATGACAGGTGATCTGAAACTTGCTGTCAGAAACTTTCCAATTGTTCTTTGCCACATCCCTAGCACAGGTGCCAACCCCTCCTGCTCCCTTTTTATTTCTCTCTCCCCCTTCTTCCATTTCTTCCATAGAGCTCCTTGGCTGCACCACACTGTATGAACTTGTAGTAGGATTAATGTGGCTTGAAGCCTGAGGCTATATTCAGCTTGGATTTATGCCAGGAGGCATGGGTTCCATGGTACTGGAAAGCAGCAGGCCAGCACTGGCTAAAAGTGCTCATTGCCACTCGGCAGCTTGGATGTGCAGGAATAAACATCAGGTTTGAGGGGCCAGGAACTGGGGATCCTCTGACAGGACACTCACATGGCTCTGCCTCTGGGTCAGTGCCATGCTGCCATAATTCCCTTGTGCCTGTGAAGATGAAGGAGGATCTTCTCCATATGTACCATAAGCCACGGTTGAACTGGGCTTTTGGGCAGTGAGGTTCCATATGCTGGCTGCTCCAATGCCCCATAAAACTGGGGTGTGCAAAAGCCAGAGAGGATCCCCAAAAGGGCAACATGACCGCATATTTCTTACAGGGCAGAGTAAAATCTTGCAAACCCTCTCAGGCCATGTCTGTGCTTGGGGGAGACTTTCGCATGCTCATAGCCCTATGGCCTGCCTGCTCTTGTAGAGTCTTCAGGGCTGTCCAGCCAGGGTGCATGGGGCTCAGGGCCATCTATCTGTATCCAGCTCCCCCAGCACCACAGGTGTGATGGGCTGGGCTTCCACAAAGGTACCTGAGTTTTTCCTCTCCAAAAGGTGCTGCAGCAGAACTGGAAGTCCTGACTGGAGGCTGGTATGCAAACATGCTGGGTGGCTGACAAGCCTTGGCAGGTCTGGAGGCAAGCCTCCTTGGTGGCACAGGGAATGGTGCAATGTGGGACCTGGGAATGCAGCACCTCTATACAGCCAAGTAGGCTTTAATGTGACAGTGACACTTGGATAAGGATGCCATCTAAGTTTGCCTAATACCCAATAACATAAGAAAAAAGTTTCATTTCACAGCTTCACAACATCAAATTTCAACTACAGCAGATACTGATTTCCTTTCTGAAATTAAATATCAAATTATCTTTGAAATTATTAAAAAGCTATTTCTGTTCATTACAGTGGGCTAATATATGGCTAGACTCTTCAAATTTATTAATCTCCTCACAGCTACTCAGCAGGCACAGAGGACCCATTTTTTAAATCGGGCTATGATGCTATAGCTTTAGTCCTGTGTGCTCTTTGAGGCTTTCTGTAAAGCATCAGGTAGTCACATCACACTTCATGCCTGCATGTAGCAAGGCTCACTCATACTTCTGTTTAGTAATACTGCAGCTACCAAATGTCACCTGTCACAGGCAACTAAGCAATGTGACACTGGTGACTCACCCCCATGTTCCTGGGAACACCTTGGCCATTGACACACTTTTGTGAGTGTACCACACCCTTTCCTGCAGATTTTAACGCACCTTGACTGCAAAGTACCTTAGCATTGTTAGCTTGAAAAAGTGGTCTTCTGACTGCTTAGCTGCTTGGCTACCATTAGAGAAACCTACTGCTGTACAATCCGTTTTGCATAATGTAAGTTTAAAACATCTCAGTGTTGTCTGCCTGCAGATATTTGCCATTTAAAGAGCTGGGATGCAGTAAGCATTCATTTTAGAGTAATCGTAATCTGAAGTTACCATAATATGGCACACATGTGGAATAATGAAAATAAGAGATTATATACTATATCTTTGCAGACAGATGCACTTGATTAGGTAAATTACAAAAATAGGCTTATTTTGGATAATATAGTTAGACTTGAACAGAAACACTATATTTGCAGATTCATTATGGTTTACTAATTTTTTTCTTACATGGCCATGTGATTTGTGTAAGTGTATTGCAAAGTTCTAAGATTTGGTTCTGTTTTTACATTGGTTTCTCCGGTTTATAATGGGCTCACTGTAATGCAGAGTTAGCTTATCCCTATTCCCATGTAAACACATAACGTAAATAATGTTTAATGTTACAAGCTGTGGTTTTGTTTGCATTCTGCTCCTAGCTCACTACAGTCCATTTTATTTGTCAACAGATAAAATTAAAATATAGCCAGGCAGTCTGCATCCTAAAATTTTTTTAGATGTTGCAATTACCCGATTTTCTAATACATATTTTTTATCCTTTCCCTCCTTTTGTTTCCACATTCATTTATCTCCTCTGTTTATAACATCTTAAAAAAATACAAATCAGATTTCCCACCACCACACTTGCTTAGTTATGGAAGCATTTATAAGTCAAATAGTTTACATAATAAATGGGATGGTTTTAACATCTTTACAGTGGGATAACCCTTCTACTGTGGAGAGCAGGGCAGACTTAAGTCTGCCTGCCTCCAAAGAGATGGAGACAGAGCACAGCCAATACCCTGTGTAAACAAGACCTGGTAGTGTCACATCTTTCAAGTGGGCTGTCCCAGGGCAGTGTGTTTCCACTGAGCCAAATTTTCAGCCTCCGAGCACCACTCCCCATGCAGGACGGGTGTGACAAGTGCTTTGCTACCTGGTATGCTTGCATTTTGATTGTTCCCCTGAAATTTTTGCTCTGTCCAGACCATGAAGATAGGTTTCTATTTTACAATTGCTTTTCCTGTGGCATCCCTCCCCAAAGACAACAGGCAGTTTTGTGTCCCTTTTGCTGCCACCAGATAATCTGAAAGGATGGAAAGGCAACCACAGGGAAAGCAGAGATGCTTTCCTCTAGTCTTCCAGGCTCTTGGGCAGCTGTTGATGAGCAGAAGGGTTTCCACTAAATGGGCAGAGGCTGCCAAACTCCCTTCTCCCTATTTAACCAAAATAAGCTATGACAGGACAGCTTTTCTACCCCATGAACTGTGGGCCATGCAGAAGCCCTTCATTTCATCTCCCAAACTAATTTTTGGCTGCCAAATCTACCCAGAATGACATCATCCTCCACTAAGGATGAATCAGCATGGCTGGGGAGTATGGTTTTGCAATCTCTTTATGACAATTCGCCACAGCTTGTCCCTGTATCAACTGTCCAGGGAAACAACGTTAGTGCCCAGTAAGCAAGAAACAAGTTGCAACTTGCGACTTGGGCAAAGCAGCAGCTGCTGCAGCCGTGCGGATGGCCTGGGAGGAATTTTGTTGCTCAGCTCCATCTAGTGACACTGGCTTCGGAAGGACGGCGGTGGCCATGGGAGGGGACATGGCCCGTGGGGACAGTGGGTGTCTGTCAGGTGTATTTAATTACAGCTCTTCTTTCTTCGGGTAGATGCATGTGTAAGTGTCCATATCACTGTGAATATCATAATACGTATACAAAAGGGCCAGAAGTTTTGAAATTATGCAGAACCACCAAAATTAGGGTCAAAGCTGCTCTGTGTAGTCCCTTGTTTTCCTGTCACTCTTCTGCTTTCTTTAGGGGATGTTTTGCTCAGTTATTGCATCCTGCCTCAGTCAGAAGATGAGTTCTGGGACCACCACTGGGTGTGCCTGTATGTTGCTTCATGAGACAAGTCCTCCCTCAATCCTGAGCTAAACTGCTCCCTGAAATACAGTATACTATTCTAAAAGGAGTGGGGAGGTATGACAGCAACTACAGCAAGCATGATCTAAAGTAGCAGCGTGGGTCTCAAATCTGTTGGGGAATGTTTGGACTGGGTTTCAGCTTTAGCCCCAGATAGAGCTTGGCCAAGCAAGCCTGGATGGAGTCACAAAATGCCATTTATTCCTGGCCAGGGATTGGCTAGGCTTCAGTCAACCTTGAAAAGTCAATTCAGCTTCAGGAGCCAGAAAGAATAAGATTCATGTCAATCTGTTGGTAGTTTGTAACACTTCCTGTATTTCCCATGGCAACTTAATGTAGGAGAACCAGAAAGTGAGTGAGTCAAAGCAATGGAGAAGGGTTAATGCCAAAATCAGCAGGACTGTGAAAAGCCTATTTGCATTTTCCTCCAGGGATCCTTGTTTTTAAATATAGAGAGGTGCTAAAACTAAAGATACTTGCTTATAATGGCATTGATTTTCTTAATGACATCCTTAAATAGGAATTTCTTGGATATACTACTCCATTTAGAGATTGAAGTGAATAGCAGGGATTCCCACTCTGCACTTTGCTGAGTAGAGACACATTTGGAATGGCTTCCTGAGTCCCCAAGATCAACAAATCCATATGAAAGAAATGCTCAGCTTTTACACACTGCAGAACCTTTCAACTTCAAAGTGTTTTGCACACATTAACTCATCTGAGATGTGTTCTGTCATGAAACTGTTACACCTTGTTTTTTTTGTACCACGCTATTTTTATATATATTAGCCTGGTGCCTAGAGGCCCAACTGAGCTCAGGGTTCTGCCGTTCATAGACAGAATAAGAAAACACCTTCTCTATGTATGAGCTCATGATTTAAAAGAGTAGCAATGAATGGGAAAGGAGAGAGAAGTACTGGGAAGTGAAGTATGACTCATGTTGCTCAGCCAGCAGCTCGTGGGCCACAGGCTTTATGAGTTCGAGGCTAGCACGCAATCTGTTGGCATCCATGCATCCTGTTAATGTCAAAGTTGGCAAGAAGGCCTGACAGCCATTTTACCTCCAGATCTGAACAGGATAATACAGACAAAATTATATACAACACCCTCTCAACTAGACTTTTGCTTGGGTCCTTTCCTTCTTGTTCCTTAATCCATACCAAGCCTTATTCTTATTGAAATCACTCTTTACACACCATACATAACCCCCCTGCCTCAGTTACAGTGTCCACTGTTTGTGACCTCAGCTGGAAGACTCACACATCTAATTTACAGGGTTGTGTATGCATACACACATGCTGAAGTGGAGACAATGTCAAGTCTGACATTTCTCAGCTACAGGCTACCATTGTACCTATACTGCAGTGTCTTGACAGTTTGGCCACAGAAAAGATGTGTTTGTGAAATCTGAAATGCTTCTAGAAGACCTTTTCTAGCAGCTCAGATAATTAATTTGTTCAATGCTTTGAAACTATGAAAGAACAGAAAAATAGCAAATATTATTACTAACAGTATTTAACATAAAGAATTTGCCCATGCCAGTGAGGAGCAGTCCCATGAATTCAAAGTAACTTCAGAAATCTCCACGTAAAGTGGTAGAAGGCTGTGCAATCTGGGACATCTCTGGGGGGAAAGAAAAAAGAAAAAAAAAAAGAAAAGAAAATTTTTGTTCAAGGAAGCTGCAAATACAAATAAATTTGCTGTAAACCATATGTTGCAAATAATACCTCAACAGTCAATACAAGAGTGTATGTCCAGGTGTAGAATATGTAACTGCATGTAGATTTGGAGGCTTGATGCCAGGACCCTTGAAACACAGGGACCATTAGCTTCCCAAGAATAATTCTGTGGGAAATCAGCCCTGAAGATCAGGTGAGTCCTAAGAATTTACTATGGACTAAAGACCTTCCTGTGGGATTTGACAATGGCTACAAGATCTGTAGGAGATCTCTGGAGGATAGATTTAGGGCAGTATGGAAAGGCTGGCCTTTCAAACTACATAGGTAGTCACTTTCCTCCTAGAATACTTTCCAGTGTGCTTTAGAGTATTATCTTAACATCCCTTTGACAGCTATTTCATCCAGCTTGTATTTCATCCTCCTCTCTCCTGCCTTGTACAAGGAGATATACTTGTACAAGTCTTTCTGGGGCAGAGGCTTGCTCTGCTTTTATGTCCCTAATATATTAAGCCCCCACCTTGAGGGGCCCTAAGTACTGTCCTAATAAATAATCTGAATTAATTTCACATTTGTCTCCTTTAACCATGTGGGAGGAATAATGCTAGTGGACCTTTATCTTCTGTCTCCAGTTTTCCAAAGTTTGCTTTGGATGTTCATGACAATTCAGGCATGTACCATAGAACTTGCCCGTGCAATCTGTCTTGGTAAAGAGCTTAATTCCTGTGGTCTTTCTGGGACTTGACACCAATTTTTATAGTAATCTTCCACTCTGGTAACTCGAGTTCTTGTGACAGCTCTCTGGCCCTCTCACCAATTTCACGCTGGCTTAATAATGGCAGTCAGAAATGGACAAAAGGTAAATACACAAATTATCTAAATTGTGGAGAAGCAAATAAAGAAATACTTGTAAAGATTTTGCTTCATCTTCACTTTGCCTTTATGCAATTTATCACCTTTCAACATGTTGCCTGCACTTCATAATTACTGCAACTCTTCCATAATTTCTGTAATTTAAAAAAAAGTCAATTATATGACAGTCTTGATTGCCTGATAGTTGTAATAAAATGTACACATGTGTAAGTAAGGATGATTGTTCTTTTTTGTTTGTTGTTGTACTACTAGCCTTTCAGATACCTAGGTTATATAAGTGTTCCCTTTTGACTTGAGATCAGATTTTCAGATTAACTATGGCTTTGCTGTAGTGCACTGGGGAGTTGACATATGGCTAATCCACCTGACAGGCTCTGGCTCCTCATTCCTTAAAAGCATGCAGATGGAGGATTTTGATGTTAGAATGACACCGTCAATTGTGTATTAAGTGAAATCAAGGTCCCAGTCTCCATCTTTAAACCAGCACTAAGAATAACAAGTTCAGTGCTGGAATGCAGTGTTACTACTCTTGCACACGGGCTTACAGATATGTAAGCCTCTATCCTCTGCATAGTGGGCATATTATTACATGCTTAGCAACTCTGGGAGTCAGACATGCATAAAACTGAAACCTATCTTTGTTTTCCATAAAGTAATCATAATTAAAAAACACCTTTTTGAGCCCTTCTCTTATGGATGTAGGACATATGATATTTTGTCCTACCTCTGGAGACATCCTGCCAATTGAGGTTTTCCATGACTCAGTTTATGACTTGCTCTCCTCTAATGTGTATTGAGAGTTTCCAGTAGATCTTCTGTCAGACTGCAACACTGAAGTGGCAACCAAACAAACAAGAGATGACAAACAAACAAGATGGGCAATACTTTTTAAGGGGTGTAAAACTGAGACAAAAATATCAACTGAAATGTATGTACACTTTTCTCAAATGTGTCTTAGCATAACATTTAACTGCAAGGATGTGACTGGGCTGTGCCCTCAAGTATTTGCAGGAATGCAGACTCAGGTCCACCCACTAAGCAAGGTTTCACGCGGGTACAAGATATGCATGCCCATTAACAGCAATTTGCAAGGGAGAGACCTGATAAACAGCTTCTTTGTCAGCTTTGTCGTTGGGTCATTGACACCATATACCAATAGAAAAATAGCTTTACAAAAAATTCTCCTTAGATACCACACCATGCTTTGATGCATGAGGGCAGGCTGCTCTAGAGAATGTAACTGCATTTCCCTCTTCAGAAGGAAGATGCTTGTAGAGTTCAAGTAGAGTGCAAGTATTAAACAGAAATACTAAGAAAAATACTATTTTCAGGATTTAGAAAGAGGATTCTAAAAAGCCAAAGGCTTTGCGAAGGCCTGAGGAAAACGATGCAATTAGATTACCGGATCACTTTGCAAGTAACCAAAAACCCCTGTAATAAAAATTACAGTATCTACAAAATAAAGCAACTGTGAAACACTGAGATGCTGTCTTCCCTGAGAATAATGATCGGTTCATTGCTATCAAAACAAGACATAAACAAAACTATGCCAAAGTGATATTGTAGCATGAGATGATGGAAGTATATAAAGGTAGGGAGAGATAGGGGGAGGAAGGAAGGGTTTGGCTTGCTGGTACTGCAGGTGGGAAAGCAGCATGGGGGCTTAGGATAGTCCAGGAAGAGATTGAGCAAGGGGTATGCTTTTTGGGTGGAAAAGACAGAGAACATGAGCCAATTCAGACCAAGCTTGAAGTCTGTGGGTTAGTAATTATTAGAATTTACAGCTTAGTTCTTTCATATGTTGAGAGTCAAGAAGTTAACATATTACATTAAACATTGAGTTAGTTCACCTACTGTTAAGTAGCAGCTCTGTAATACAAAAGCAAAAAAACCCACACATGCTTTCATTTAACTCATTATATCACTTAAGTGGTTGAAAGAGTCAATGCATCCAAGGACATCTGAAGATATTACTGCATCTTTTTGTTGCACTCACTTCAGTGTGGTCCTACCACCAAGCTTTGGCAGCAATTCTTAGAAAAAATATTTGCATTTTTAAAAATTATATATCAGATTTGCAGGCCTAGCTCTCACAGCTGGGGGCAGAGGAAGGGCTGCCTTAGACTTTTCTTAGACTTTTTTGGCAGCGTTGGGTTGAGTGCTAGAACTAAAAGAGAAGCATTTTCCCCCGAAGAATTTTTGCTCAGAATGAGCAAATGAAATTTTCCCAAATGAATTTCTGACATAAGAGAAAGCTGACAAAATTCATTTTGGCTTCTTTATGCTTAGCAAGAACTCTGCAGCTTGCGCCTGGCACGACTGTTTTGGCCAGCCCTGATGGGCAGCTGCAGTCTCAGCAATGAGAAAGGTCAGGAAAAGCCAGCAGAAACGGCCACTCCACATCGCTTCCCGCTAGCACATGGCTTTGATGGAGCTCTTTAGAGAACACTTGGGAGTTTTTTTCCTTCTGCTCATTAAGGGGAGAGGAGAGCCGGGCCAAGGGTAAATTAACGAAGGGGGTGTGGCAGTGTGCTTCAGCCGAGCTCCATTCCAGCTGGCCCTGGGCGGCTCTGGGGCTTTACTTCTGGGGTATAAAAGCCCCCAAATGGGATGTTGCCCGTTCGTTGGGGAGTTGCTGAAAAGAAAATGTTGTTTTACGGGGGCACTAGACCGGGTGGTCCAGAGCCCGCCCCTCACAGCTAGGCCGACCCAGGCCGCCGCTAGGTGGCGCCAGAGGCTTCGTGGCGGCCATACGGTCAAGGGTCTTCCCTGCTGACGGCGGCCATGCCGTGTGAATTCACGTAAATTCTCGAATTTTACGTGAGGGGAAGGGAGTGTGAGGCACACGTAGGGCACGATACAGACAGTGTAGTAGAGTAAGAGATGAAGCTGAAGTTGAAAGCCGTTTAAAGTCTGTGTTAGAGGTATTCATCGCACGGGTGATGTGCATTTCCCTGGGGGTTTAGGTATTGTCTTTCATGATATGCATTAAAAAATGGTCATGCCTGCTCACCAACCTGCTTAAAGGTACGTGGAGTAAAGGAAAGAAATCTGAGGCTTGCTGGTGGGAGAGGATAAATCTTAGCGGCCTCTTGGTGACTGATACAAGACCAACACCATGCAACTTCTGAACTACAGGGGAGCACCACAGCCAGAGAACTGGTGCTTTGGGCAGAATTTCAATTTTTTTCCCCCCTGGTCTAAAGAGTCAGACTAAAACTTCTGTTCTCCATTAAGAGATCCAGTCTTGATTTGGAAACGCCAAGCAAAGATGAAAAAACTTTCACTAGGTATCTTGCTTCTTTGGTTAATCACCTTGTAGATCACACCTTTGTCTGATTTCACAAATTAGTTTTCATGGCTTGAACCAGAGTTTCTCTGGTGTGTGTGTGTGTGTTTCTCTACTGTGTTAAAGATCTCTCTAATTTAATGTTCTCCTTTTGACGGATTTGTATACTGAAACTGATGCATCTCTTTTAGTCTTCCTTTTGATAGCCAAAACAGCTGGAGCTCCTTAGGCCTCTCCTGCAAAGTATTTTCTTGATCTCTCCCCTTTTCTTTGTGGTGATTTATACCTCCTCCCAAGTTCTTAATCAAAGATCTGTGAAACAAACACTTCTTCCACTGCTGCCTTCCCCTGCAGCACAGTGCAAAAACAGGGACTGTGCTGCATACTCATTTTGCTTCTTCAGATGTGTCTGTAGTGTCTTAATTTTGTCTTAAAAATTCTTTTCAAGTTCTTTGCTTTCTAGAACTCACTGTTACCCTGCAAGGCTTGTACTTGCTATTCTAACATTGTATTGCATTTGCTTGAGTGCTGTGTATTACTGAATTTACTTATCAAGTTATTTTGCTCTTTGTCAGCCTCAGGATGTTAAACATACATGTGTATGCATCAGATATACAAAACGTGTTCTAGGTACAGTTTTACTTCATAGAAGAGGGAGGATTTTTTTTTTTATGGGCTAATGTCCTGGTTTGAAAGACAGGTGTTTGCTAAGGAAAGCAGAAGCTGCCCTTTGGACTGAAAAAAAATGTGATCCTTCCTGGAATCCCTCCTTCCTTCCTTCCTTCCTTCCTTCCTGGAATCCTTCCTGGAATCCTTCCTTCCTTCCTGGAATCCTTCCTGGAATCCTTCCTTCCTTCCTGGAATCCTTCCCTCCCTTCCCTCCCTTCCCTCCCTTCCCTCCCTTCCCTCCCTTCCCTCCCTCCCTTCCTTCCTTCCTTCCTTCCTTCCTTCCTTCCTTCCTTCCTTCCTTCCTTCCTTCCTTCCTTCCTTCCTTCCTTCCTTCCTTCCTTCCTTCCATCCTTCCATCCTTCCTTCCCTCCCTCCCTCCCTTCCTTCCTTCCCTTCCTTCCTTCCCTCCCTCCCTCCCTTCCTTCCTTCCTTCCTTCCTTCCATTTTGGAATTAAGAGAGCTCTCAGGCAAAGATATGGGGGTAGGAATAACAGTTCTTTACTAGTATATCTAACAAGACCAACAAGAACAACAATAGCTGTGAAATTACCCACAAACAGAACAGTAACTCAGTCCCAGTGTTTTTTGGCTGCAGGCACCTTTTCCCTGAGCTGCAGTTCCCGGTGCTGGGGGCGGGCGGGTCCCGCAGAGCCGCAGGAGGGCTGGGGGTGATGGCAGAGCTGTCCCAGGGGGAGAGAGAGATGGAGAGAGAGAGAGCCCTCCGCTCACGGTGTGGGTCCTGATGCTCAGCAGAGTGCTGGATGATGGTAGTTCACAGCGAGAAGGCAGCAGGGCAGGGTCTGACAGCAGTGAGGATGGCTCCCCCATGCTGGGAGGGCAGGGATGGGGCTGAGGCGGCGATCGTCCTTCTTGTCCGAAATCCGTGGTGGGAAATGGGCCGAGCCCAGCCTTCCGCTTCCTCTTCTGGCTGTTTGAATCTCGTGGGGTTTCCCTCTTCTCTCTCTCTCTCCTCCCCCCCCTTGTCACCAGGGCCCAGTCAACAGGTATCTTAGCATGACAATGGGGAAAATTCCACAGAGGGAAAAGGGAAAGAACCAACCCCCAACAGCTGTGTACCCAGAATGAAACACTGCACAACCCCCCTAGAAACTTGCTCAACTGATAATGTTTCCCAGTATCTGTGAGTTTGCCAAGTTAGCCATTTTTGAGTGCATGTTTTGTGCCTTCACTGTTGCCGGGTAAGAGCTACCTTTTAAAGTGCAGTACCCTGCAGTTCTGTGTCAAGCACTCTACAGAAGTTGTTGCACTTCCATGATAATCACTGGTAATCGATCCCACAGTCTCAGAGCATGCAGTCAGGCTTGTGAGCTGGTGTCTATTTTCCATATGATCCATCCCTACTTATATTCTCATCCTTTCATTCTTTATCAATTGCATTGTGTGGATTTTGCTATTATCTTGCCGTGCTCTGAGGGTTATAATTACTTATGTCAACCCAATCTCCTGTTTAGTACAATGCTTCAGTCTCCTGGCATGTTCCCAGTTTTTTGAAGGGGACTCTCTTCTCAGTGTAACCAGAAGAGGTATGAAATTAGATACTGCTGCAGCCCCTAAGTCTCATGAGCAGCTTGATGCCAAAGGGCTGGATAAATGAAAAGTATCATGACATTGATACTGATTTGTTGATCCACAAGAATATCTTTTGTCCTTAAACCTCTATTGGACCTTCACATTCCTGTAAATTTTATACTCTTTAAAGTTGTAGTCTGGACGGGTAAATACTGTACTCTTTTCTATGGCAATGTGTTTTGCATCATCCCTAGCAGGTATAGAAATTCAATTTTCATTCTTACCAGTGTATTTTATTTCCTTCATATGGAGTAAAGAGTAATTGAGGGACTGTCTGTATCATTTTACCAGACTCTAATCTTTAACTGGGTTGTAACCAATTAATCTGACTAGGAACAGATGCAGTTTTCAGACCAAACAGCCATCTGTTCATATCCTCCCTTTTAGCCACTGCACAAAGTAGTCTGAAAGATGTAGGGCAGGAAAGAGAATGGGCAGATAAACTAGTCTCCAGAATGATCCTTCAAAGAATCTTATCCTTCTTTCCAGGAGACAGGGATATGAATTGAATCCTCAAATCACATTTGTAAAGAGGAGTTTAATAATTCATTTCCTTCTGCATTTCCTGATTCTGCAGTTGGATCTATACCTTTTGCCAACTGGGAAACTTCTGTTTCAGTGGTGAGCACTGTTTGCCATTACCAAACCCTACAGATAGGTGCAGGCAGACATCTTAGATTTCACAGTATGGCTTAGCCCTATCCATTAATATCTATAAAAATAATTTCAGAGTTTTGGAAGATCAAAGATTCACACATGCAAAATAGAGAGTTGATTAGAGAGGGGCTTTTTTGTTGTTACTTAATTAGGATTTTTTTTTTTTTAGATCTAAATTATCAAAAATCCTTTTTTGAAACATTATTTTTAAAAATTTGGAATTATATTGCAAAATTTAGGAGATTGCATCTGTTCTTAGTCTCCTGAGATGGGCACCAGGGTGGTTTGTTGTGGTGGCTCTACTTGTGGGTATACCTAGAAGTTTGGAACCAGAGCTAAAACCTTACTGACTTATAGACAGAAATTTCATTATTGGTTGAAATGGAAGGTCACTTAGACATTGGTCTTCATAATGTGGTCGTTGAACAAGAGGAGGGGCATCTAATTTCAGTCATATTGATAATTTTTGGCTTTTTCATGTAATTCTGTGATACAGTGGGTGACTTTTGTGCTCATGAAAAAGATAATTATTTTCTATGACAGGTGCTTTGTGCACTTAGAAGAATAAGCTCCTCCGCTGATTTTCCTGTTATTGCAGTCCTAGCTTTAAGTCCTTCCCTGAAGTACAGACACAGCAACATGTTGGATGCAGGGCTGTGTGGTGATGTCAGTCATCCCATGATGATGACTGTGATGCATATGCATCAGAGCTCTGAAATGCAATATGAGCTATTAAGTCAAGTTCCTGGCTAAAACTGTAGCTGCTCCTGATCTGTAAAACTGCAGCTGTGTCCTTGGTGGTGATGTCCCTTTGCTTTTGCACCCATACCCCAGGCCCATTGTTGTCACTACTCTGCATGGGGTGCCTATGGTGATGGCTCTTTTCTGTCACAGGGTACAAAGCTGGTGTGCCCAGCTGTGCACAGTGAAGGGATAATGGGCAACTGTTGGGTGTTGGTTCTTTCCCTTTTCCCTCTGTGGAATTTTCCCCATTGTCATGCTAAGATACCTGTTGACTGGGCCCTGGTGACAAGGGGGAGGAGATTCAAAGAGCCAGAAGAGGAAGCGGAAGGCTGGGCTTGGCCCATTTCCCACTGCGGAGTTCGGACAAGAAGGACGATCGCCGCCTCTGCTCCACCCCTGACATCCCAGCGCTGGGAGCCATCCTCACTGCTGTCAGACCCTGCCCTGCTGCCTTCTCGCTGTGAACTACCATCATCCAGCACTCTGCTGAGCATCAACACCCACACCATGAGCGGAGGGCTCTCTCCATCTCTCTCTCCACCTGGGACAGCTCTGCCATCACCCCCAGCCCTCCTGCAGCTCTGCGGGACCTGCCCGCCCCCAGCACCGGAAACTGCAGCTCAGGGAAAAGGTGCCTGCAGCCAAAAAACACTGGGACTGAGTTACTGTTCTGTTTGTGGGTAATTTCATAGCTGTTGTTGTTCTTGTTGGTCTTGTTAGATATACTAGTAAAGAACTGTTATTCCTATCCCCATATCTTTGCCTAAGAGCTCCCTTAATTTCAAAATCATAATAATCGGAAGGATAACATTTTTCAGTCCAAAGGGAAGCTTCTGCTTTCCTTAGCAAACACCTGTCTTTCAAACCAGGACAGATTCTGGCCACCCAACGTGGGGCCCAAGGGCATTGAGAGAAAAGGGTGAAAAAGGAATAACAGTTCTTGAGTTACCTCAGTTTTGTGTTAGGTGGCATCATGTTGTCCAGCTTACTCTGGTTTGGGCTCCATGTGGCCACAGCTTTATCTCTGCCATTTGCAATCCCTTACTTGAACATGGGTCCTGTAACTCAGGCTGCTGTAACTATTATCCAGTTCCTTTTGTGGGCTGATAACGTGAGAAATTCATGGATTTTTAACTTCCTCTGGAAGGTGGGCACATCGATTCAGGGCTATCACACTCTAACTGTATGTTTTTGGGGTTACTTTAATAATGGTACATACTGTGAGGATATGACACAAGGAAAAAATTTGTCCCAACCCCTTACACAGTTTTTTGGGTCTGCTCCACCAGCTTTTGAGGGGTTCAAATCTCTTCTAAGTAGTAATGATATCATACAGTGGCTGACATTGCTAATAGGCCTTGTAAATCTGTTCTATTTAACATTCCGAGATGAGGGGAGATTGACTTGGATGACAACCCTGATATGACCCCCCAGAAATAGGGATTCTGCCCCAGAGCCTGACCCTGCCCCTGCCCCAGAGACTAAGAATTCTCCCCCAGAGACTAAGGATTCTGCCCCAGAGCCTGACCCTGCCCCTGCCCCTGCCCCTGCCCCAGAGACTAAGGATTTTGCCCTAGAGACTAAGGATTCTGCCCCAGAGGTTAAGGATGTTGCCCCTGAGCCTGATTCTGCCCCAGAGCTCACCTCAGAAAGGAACCATCCAGAGTGGGTGGGGTTTCTAGTGAAGGAGATGGGCCACATGCTGAAGGACTACCTTTCCCCAGCTCTTAAGAAACTCTCCCCCTGCCTTAAAGAGGGAGAACCTGATGGTGCAGCAGTGGAACCCACGGATGTTACATCTCGCCAGGTTCCAGCTGAACTGCAAGGGCACTCACAACCAGCAGGGGAGCCAGAGGTTGAGATCATCACGGAGTCCCTGTCATACAAGAGTCTCCGTAATCTGCGTAAAGATGTTGTACGAAGGGGCCGTGAGGCTTTTACAACGTGGTTACTGCGGGTCTGGGACCTTATGGGTACAGGTGTGCAGCAGGATGGTACTGAGGCAAGGAATTTGGGACCCCTGACCCAGGGCTCAGGTGTGGATCACATATTCATAAGGGAACGAGGCCCCCTTTCCCTCTGGGAGCGGCTTTTAATGAGTGTAAGAGAGAGGTTTGTCCATAGAGAGAGAATGCAGGAGCACCACCATAGAATGCGCTGGAAGACCGCTGAGGAGGGGATCCAACAGCTGAGAGAAGTGGCAGTACTGGAGATACTCTTTGGGAGGAGTGGACAACATGACAATGACCCCAACAAGGTCAGGTGCACAAGGCAGATGTTGTGGAATCTGGCACACCTGGGGCCATCTCAATACACCACATTCATTGCAGCCATTAATGCTGACACCAACCACGAGACAGTGGATTCTGTAGCCAATAAACTCAGAAATTTTGAGAGTATAATGAATGGCCCAATGCAGGCTCTGTCCTGGTTTGAAGGACAGGTGTTTGCCAAGGAAAGCAGAAGCTTCCCCTTGGACTGAAAGAAAATGTGATTCTTCCGATTATTAGAATTTCGGAATTAAGAGAGCTCTCAGGCAAAGATAGGGGGGTAGGAATAACAGTTCTTTACTAGTATATTTAACAAGACAAACAAGAACAACAACAGCTATGAAATTACCCACAAACAGAACAGTGACTCAGTCCCAGTGTTTTTTGGCTGCAGGCACCTTTTCCCTGAGCTGCAGTTCCCGGTGCTGGGGGCGGGCGGGTCCCGCAGAGCTGCAGGAGGGCTGGGGGTGATGGCAGAGCTGTCCCAGGGGGAGAGAGAGATGGAGAGAGAGCTCTCCGCTCACGGTGTCGGTCCCGGTGATCAGCAGAGTGCTGGATGGTGGTAGTTCACAGCGAGAAGGCAGCCGGGCAGGGTCCGATGATGGTTTCCCGACGCTGGGATGGGACACAGGCGGCGATCGTCCTTCTCGTCCGAACTCCGCGGGGGAAATGGGACGAGGCCCAGCCTTCCGCTTCCTCTTCTGGCTGTTTGAATCTCGCGGGGCTTGCTTCTTCCCTCCCGTCCCCTCCCCCTTGTCACCAGGGCCCAGTCAACAGGTATCTTAGCATGACAATGGGGAAAATTCCACAGAGGGGAAAAAAAAAGAAAGAACTAACCCTCAACATTATCCACCCCGAATTTTCCCCTACCATCATGCCAAATCAAATTAAAAATCTTCAAATTATAGACATCCATACAGTTACAGATACAGGCACAGTATTGTAGGTAGTTCACCCTAAAACAAGGTCTCTTTGGGGTATGCATCGGGTCTTTCCATCCCTTTGCATCACCTAGCACGTACAACCTGGCCCTTGAGCAAAAACCACCCCCCGAATTGGATTGTCTTTGCTGGAGGCAGAGGTCACCCAAACAGTTTTTCCTAGCATACCTCTCATATGCACCACTGGAACCTTGTCCCCATCTGGTGTTCTCAAGGGCTCAGACTGGGCAGGGCCTGCTCGATTAGTGGAACCTCGGGTGTTCACTAACCATGTGGCCTTTGGTAGATTAATCTCCCAGTTTTTGAAAGTCCCCCCACCCAGTGCCTTCAAGGTGTTTTTAAGCAGTCCATTGCACCGTTCCACTTTCCCAGCCGCTGGTGCGTGATAAGGAATGTGGTACACCCACTCGATGCCGTGTTCTCTGGCCCAGGTGTTTATGAGGCTGTTCTTGAAATGAGTCCCATTGTCTGACTCAATTCTCTCAGGGGTACCATGCCTCCAAAGGACTTGTTTTTCCAGGCCCAGAATGGTGTTGCGGGCAGTGGCGTGAGGCACAGGGTAGGTCTCCAACCATCCAGTGGTGGCTTCCACCATGGTCAGCACGTAGCGCTTGCCTTGGCGTGTCTGAGGCAGTGTGATGTAGTCAATCTGCCAGGCCTCCCCATACTTATATTTGGACCACCGCCCCCCATACCAGAGGGGCTTCACTCGCTTGGCTTGCTTGATGGCAGCACACGTCTCACAGTCATGGATAACCTGGGAAATACTGTCCATGGTGAGATTCACCCCTCGGTCTCGTGCCCACTTATAGGTAGTATCTCTGCCTTGGTGACCTGAGGCATCGTGGGCCCATCGAGCCAGGAACAACTCTCCTTTGTGTTGCCAGTCTAAGTCTATCTGTGACACCTCTATCCTTGCAGCCTGATCTACTTGCTCATTGTGTTGGTGCTCCTCATTAGCCCGACTCTTGGGGACATGGGCATCTACATGACGGACCTTTACGGGTAGCTTCTCTACCCGACTGGCAATGTCTTTCCACTCATCAGCAGCCCAGATTGGTTTTCCCCAACGTTGCCAGTTAGCTTTTTTCCATCTTTCCAGCCAGCCCCACAGAGCATTGGCTACCATCCATGAATCAGTGTAAAGGTAAAGCTTTGGCCACTTCTCTCTTTCAGCAATGTCCAGGGCCAGCTGAACGGCTTTGAGTTCAGCAAGTTGACTTGATCCACCTTCTCCTTCAGTAGCTTGTGCAACCTGTCGTGTGGGGCTCCATACGGCTGCTTTCCACTTCCGGTTCATCCCCATTATGCGAAAGGAACCGTCAGTGAAAAGAGCGTAGCGAGTTTCATCTGCTGGCAGTTGGTTGTATGGCAGGGCTTCATCAGCCCGGGTCACTTGTTCTTGCTCCTCTTCATCGGCAAGACCAAAATTTTCACCTTCTGGCCAGTTTGTAATTATTTCCAAAATCTCAGGGCGATTTGGGTTTCCGATACGGGTGCGCTGTGTGATGAGGGCAATCCACTTGCTCCATGTGGCATCGGTGGCGTGGTGGGTAGAGGGGACCTTCCCTTTAAACATCCACCCCAGCACTGGTAGTCGGGGTGCCAGGAGGAGCTGTGCTTCTGTGCCAATCACTTCTGAGGCAGCTTGAACTCCTTCATAAGCAGCCAAGATCTCCTTCTCTGTTGGGGTGTAGTTGGCTTCAGACCCTCTGTAACTTCGGCTCCAGAATCCCAGAGGTCGGCCTCGGGTCTCACCAGGTACCTTCTGCCAAAGGCTCCAGGACAAGCCCTTGTTCCCGGCTGCAGAGTAGAGCACATTCTTCACCTCTGGTCCCGTCCTGACTGGGCCGAGGGCTACAGCATGAGCGATCTCCTGCTTGATCTGGGCAAAGGCTTGCTGCTGCTCAGGGCCCCAGTGGAATTCGTTCTTCTTGCGGGTGACCAGGTAGAGAGGGCTGACGATCTGGCTGTACTCAGGAATGTGCATTCTCCAAAAGCCTATGGCACCTAGGAAAGCTTGTGTTTCCTTCTTGTTGGTTGGTGGAGACATCGCGGTGATCTTATTGATGACCTCAGTGGGGATTTGGCGCCGCCCGTCTTGCCACTTTACTCCCAGGAACTGGATCTCTCGGGCAGGACCTTTGACTTTGCTCCTCTTGATGGCAAAACCGGCTCCCAGCAGAATCTGGATGATCTTTTCTCCTTTCTCAAATACTTCCATTGCCGTGTTCCCCCACACAATGATGTCATCAATGTATTGCAGATGTTCTGGAGCTTCACCCTTTTCCAGTGCAGCCTGGATCAGTCCATGGTAGATGGTGGGGCTGTGTTTCCACCCCTGGGGCAGTCGGTTCCAGGTGTACTGCACGCCCCTCCAGGTGAAAGCAAACTGAGGCCTGCACTCTGCTGCCAGAGGAATGGAGAAAAATGCATTCGCAATGTCAATGGTGGCGTACCACTTTGCTGCCTTGGACTCCAGCTCGTACTGGAGTTCCAGCATGTCCGGCACGGCAGCGCTCAGCGGTGGAGTCACTTCATTCAATGCACGATAGTCCACAGTCAATCTCCATTCTCCGTCAGACTTGCGCACAGGCCAGATGGGGCTGTTGAAGGGTGAGTGGGTTCTGCTGACCACCCCTTGGCCCTCCAGCTCACAGATCATCTTGTGGATGGGGATCACGGCATCTCGATTTGTCCCGTACTGCCGGTGGTGCACTGTGGAGGTGGCAATTGGCACTTGCTGCTCCTTCACCTTCAGGAATCCCACTACAGATGGGTTCTCTGACAGTCCAAGCAAGGTGTTCAATTGCTTAATGTTTTCTGCCTCTACAGCAGCTATTCCAAAAGCCCACCTGAGTCCCTTTGGGTCTTTGTAATAGCCATTCCTCAGGAAGTCTATGCCTAGAATACACAGTGCCTCTGGACCAGTCACAATTGGATGCTTCTGCCACTCCTTCCCAGTCAGGCTCACCTCAGCCTCCAGCAAAGTCAATTCCTGTGATCCCCCTGTCACCCCAGCAATAGAAACAGGCTCTTCCCCAACATGTTCTGATGGTATTAGGGTGACCTGTGAACCAGTGTCAACTAATGCCCTATGTTTTTGTGGCTCTGATGTGCCAGGCCATCGGATCCACACCATCCAAAAGACGCGGTTTTCCCGTGCCTCTCCCTGGCTAGAGGCAGGGCCCCTCTAGCACTGGTTATTATTTCCTTCCTGGGCATACATGTTGGAGGTTCCCTCAAGGGGATCTGACAAATCATCCTCCCTTTTGTAATACCCTGCATCTTGGTTATGGGAAGTTGAGGCTACCTTCACTTTAGTGGAGCTCCTTTGGTTAGTGTTTCCCTCCTTGAGTTGACACACCCGCGCTGCCAGGGCAGAAGTGGGTTTCCCATCCCACCTTCTCATGTCTTCCCCATGGTCACGCAGGAAGAACCACAGGTCAGCTTGTGGGGTGTATCCTCTCTCCTTAGCTGGGGGACGTTGGGCTCTAACTCTGGGATCTGTGACTCGCACTGGTGCTGCATTGACCTTCCTCATCTCCTCCCTCACCCCTCTTATCTCCTCCTTGAACTCCTCTCTGAGTTCCCTAATCACGGCAGAGACCTGAGCCTGCATTGGGCCATTCATTATACTCTCAAAATTTCTGAGCTTATCGGCAACAGAACCCACTGTCTCGTGGTTGGTGTCAGCATTAATGGCTGCAATGAATGTGGTGTATTGAGATGGCCCCAGGTGTGCCAGATTCCACAACATCTGCCCTGTGCACCTGACCTTGTCGGGGTCATTGTCATGTTGTCCACCCCTCCCAAAGAGTACCTCCAGTACTGCCACTTCTCTCAGCTGTTGGATCCCCTCCTCAGCGGTCTTCCAGCGCATTCTATGGTGGTGCTCCTGCATTCTCTCTCTATGGACAAACCTCTCTCTTACACTCATTAAAAGCCGCTCCCAGAGGGAAAGGGGGCCTCGTTCCCTTACGAATATGTGATCCACACCTGAGTCCTGGGTTAGGGGTCCCAAATTCCTTGCCTCAGTACCATCCAGCTGCACACCTGTACCCATAAGGTCCCAGACCCGCAGTAACCACGTTGTAAAAGCCTCACGGCCCCTTCATACAACATCTTTACGCAGATTACGGAGACTCTTGTATGACAGGGACTCTGTGACGATCTCAACCTCTGGCTCCCCTGCTGGTTGTGAGGGCCCTTCTTTCTGATCGTTATTATCTAGGTGCTTTGTTTTCACCTTAGACTTTCTAGTTTCCACGGGGGCAACTGCTACTGGCTGTGAGTGCCCTTGCAGTTCAGCTGGAGCCTGGAGAGATGTAACATTTGTGGGTTCCACTGCTGCACCATCAGGTTCTCCCTCTTTAAGGGAGGGGGAGAGTTTCTCAAGAGCTGGGGAAAGGTAGTCCTTCAGCATGTGGCCCATCTCCTTCACTAGAAACCCCACCCACTCTGGATGGTTCCTTTCTGAGGTGAGCTCTGGGGCAGAATCAGGCTCAGGGGCAACATCCTTAACCTCTGGGGCAGAATCCTTAGTCTCTGGGGCAGAATCCTTAGTCTCTGGGGCAGGGGCAGAGTCAGGCTCTGGGACAGAATCCTTAGTCTCTGGGGGAGAATCCTTAGTCTCTGGGGCAGGGGCAGGGTCAGGCTCTGGGGCAGAGTCCTTAGTCTCTGGGGCAGAGCCAGGCTCTGGGGCAGGGCCAGGCTCTGGGGCAGGATCCCTATTCCTTGGGGGACGTATCAGGGTTGTCATCCAAGTCAATCTCCCCTCATCTCGGAATGTTAAATAGAACAGGTTTACAAGGCCTATTAGCAATGTCAGCCACTGTATGATATCATTACTGCTTAGAAGAGATTTGAACCCCTCAAAAGCTGGTGGAGCAGACCCAAAAAACTGTGTAAGGGGTTGGGACAAAATTTTCCCTGGTGTCATATCCTCACAGTATGTACCATTATTAAAGTAGCCCCAAAAACATACAGTTAGAGTGTGATAGCTCCGAATCCATGTGCCCACCTTCCAGAGGAAGTTAAAAATCCATGAATTTCTCACGTTATCAGCCCACAAAAGGAACTGGATAATAGTTACAGCAGCCTGAGTTATAGGACCCATGTTCAAGTAAGGGATTGCAAATGGCAGAGATAGAGCTGTGGCCACATGGAGCCCAAACCACGGTAAGCTGGACAACATGATGCCACCTAACACAAAACTGAGGTAACTCAAGAACTGTTATTCCTTTTTCATCCTTTTCTCTCAATGCCCTCGGGCCTCACGTTGGGCGCCAAAATCGGTCCTGGTTTGAAGGACAGGTGTTTGCCAAGGAAAGCAGAAGCTTCCCCTTGGACTGAAAGAAAATGTGATTCTTCCGATTATTAGAATTTCGGAATTAAGAGAGCTCTCAGGCAAAGATAGGGGGGTAGGAATAACAGTTCTTTACTAGTATATTTAACAAGACAAACAAGAACAACAACAGCTATGAAATTACCCACAAACAGAACAGTAACTCAGTCCCAGTGTTTTTTGGCTGCAGGCACCTTTTCCCTGAGCTGCAGTTCCCGGTGCTGGGGGCGGGCGGGTCCCGCAGAGCTGCAGGAGGGCTGGGGGTGATGGCAGCGCTGTCCCAGGGGGAGAGAGAGATGGAGAGAGAGCCCTCCGCTCACGGTGTCGGTCCCGGTGATCAGCAGAGTGCTGGATGGTGGTAGTTCACAGCGAGAAGACAGCCGGGCAGGGTCCGATGATGGTTTCCTGACGCTGGGATGGGACACAGACGGCGATCGTCCTTCTCGTCCGAACTCCGCGGGGGAAATGGGACGAGGCCCAGCCTTCCGCTTCCTCTTCTGGCTGTTTGAATCTCGCGGGGCTTGCTTCTTCCCTCCCGTCCCTTCCCCCTTGTCACCAGGGCCCAGTCAACAGGTATCTTAGCATGACAATGGGGAAAATTCCACAGAGGGAAAAAAAAAAGAAAGAACTAACCCTGAACACTCAGGTCTCTGCTGTGATTAGGGAACTCAGTGAGGAGATGAGAGAGATGAGGGAGGAGATGAGGAAGGTCAGTGCAGCACCAGTGCGAGTCACAGATGCCAGAGTTAGAGCCCAATGACCCCCAGCTAGGGAGTGAGGGTACACCCCACGAGCTGACCTGTGGTTCTTTCTGCGTGACCATGGGGAAGACATGAGAAGGTGGGATGGGAAACCCACTTCTGCCCTGGCAGCACGAGTGCGTCAGCTCAGGGAGGGAAACACTAACCAAGGGAGCTCCACTAAAGTGAAGGGAGCCTCAACTTCCCATAGCCAAGATGCAGGGTATTACAAAAGGGAGGATGATTTGTCAGATCCCCTTGAGGGAACCTCCAACATGTATGCCCAGGAAGGAAATAATAACCAGTGCTAGAGGGGCCCTGCCTCTAGCCAGGGAGAGGCACGGGAAAACCGCGTCTTTTGGATGGTGTGGATCCAATGGCCTGGCACATCAGAGCCACAAAAACATAGGGCATTAGTTGACACTGGTTCACAGGTCACCCTAATACCATCAGAACATGTTGGGGAAGAGCCTGTTTCTATTGCTGGGGTGACAGGGGGATCACAGGAATTGACTTTGCTGGAGGCTGAGGTGAGCCTGACTGGGAAGGAGTGGCAGAAGCATCCAATTGTGACTGGCCCAGAGGCACCATGTATTCTAGGCATAGACTTCCTGAGGAATGGCTATTACAAAGACCCAAAGGGACTCAGGTGGGCTTTTGGAATAGCTGCTGTAGAGGCGGAAGGCATTAAGCAATTGAACACCTTGCTTGGACTGTCAGAGAACCCATCTGCAGTGGGACTTCTGAAGGTGAAGGAGCAGCAAGTGCCAATTGCCACCTCGACAGCGCACCACCAGCAGTTCAGGACAAATCGAGATGCCGTGATCCCCATCCACAAGATGATCTGTGAGCTGGAGGGCCAAGGGGTGGTCAGCAGAACCCACTCACCCTTCAACAGCCCCATCTGGCCTGTGCGCAAGTCTGACGGAGAATGGAGATTGACTGTGGACTATCGTGCATTGAATGAAGTGACTCCACCACTGAGCGCTGCCGTGCCGGACATGCTGGAACTCCAGTGCGAGCTGGAGTCCAAGGCAGCAAAGTGGTACGCCACCATTGACATTGCCAATGCATTTTTCTCCATTCCTCTGGCAGCAGAGTGCAGGCCTCAGTTTGCTTTCCCCTGTAGGGGTGTGCAGTACACCTGGAACCGACTGCCCCAGGGGTGGAAACACAGCCCCACCATCTACCATGGACTGATCCAGGCTGCACTGGAAAAGGGTGAAGCTCCAGAACATCTGCAGTACATTGATGACATCATTGTGTGGGGGAACACGGCAATGGAAGTATTTGAGAAAGGAGAAAAGATCATCCAGATTCTGCTGGGAGCCGATTTTGCCATCAAGAGGAGCAAAGTCAAAGGTCCTGCCTGAGAGATCCAGTTCCTGGGAGTAAAGTGGCAAGACGGGCGGCGCCAAATCCCCACTGAGGTCATCAATAAGATCACCGCGATGTCTCCACCAACCAACAAGAAGGAAACACAAGCTTTCCTAGGTGCCATAGGCTTTTGGAGAATGCACATTCCTGAGTACAGCCAGATCGTCAGCCCTCTCTACCTGGTCACCCGCAAGAAGAACGAATTCCACTGGGGCCCTGAGCAGCAGCAAGCCTTTGCCCAGATCAAGCAGGAGATCGCTCATGCTGTAGCCCCCGGCCCAGTCAGGACGGGACCAGAGGTGAAGAATGTGCTCTACTCTGCAGCCGGGAACAAGGGCTTGTCCTGGAGCCTTTGGCAGAAGGTACCTGGTGAGACCCAAGGCCGACCTCTGGGATTCTGGAGCTGAAGTTACAGAGGGTCTGAAGCCAACTACACCCCAACAGAGAAGGAGATCTTGGCTGCTTATGAAGGAGTTCAAGCTGCCTCAGAGGTGACTGGCACAGAAGCACAGCTCCTCCTGGCACCCCGACTACCAGTGCGGGGGTGGATGTTTAAAGGGAAGGTCCCCTCTACCCACCATGCCCCCGATGCCACAAGGAGCAAGTGGATTGCCCTCATCACACAGCGCACCCGTATCGGAAACCCAAATCGCCCTGGGATTTTGGAAATAACTACAAACTGGCCAGAAGGTGAAAATTTTGGTCTTGCCGATGAAGAGGAGCAAGAACAAGTGACCCGGGCTGATGAAGCCCCGCCATACAACCAACTGCCAGCAGATGAAACTCGCTACACGCTTTTCACTGACGGTTCCTTTCGCATAATGGGGATGAACCGGAAGTGGAAAGCAGCCGTATGGAGCCCCACATGACAGGTTGCACAAGCTACTGAAGGAGAAGGTGGATCAAGTCAACTTGCTGAACTCAAAGCCATTCAGCTGGCCCTGGACATTGCTGAAAGAGAGAAGTGGCCAAAGCTTTACCTTTACACTGATTTGTGGATGGTAGCCAATGCTCTGTGGGGTTGGCTGAAAAGATGGAAAAAATCTAACTGGCAATGTAGGGGAAAACCAATATGGGCTGCTGATGAGTGGAAAGACATTGCCACTCGGGTAGAGAAGCTACCCGTAAAAGTTCGTCATGTAGATGCCCATGTCCCCAAGAGTCGGGCTAATGAGGAGCACCAACACAATGAGCAAGTAGATCAGGCTGCAAGGATAGAGGTGTCACAGATAGACTTAGACTGGCAACACAAAGGAGAGTTGTTCCTGGCTCGATGGGCCCACGATGCCTCAGGTCACCAAGGCAGAGATACTACCTATAAGTGGGCACGAGACCGAGGGGTGAATCTCACCATGGACAGTATTTCCCAGGTTATCCATGACTGTGAGACGTGTGCTGCCATCAAGCAAGCCAAGCGAGTGAAGCCCCTCTGGTATGGGGGGCAGTGGTCCAAATACAAGTATGGGGAGGCCTGGCAGATTGACTACATCACACTGCCTCAGACACGCCAAGGCAAGCGCTACGTGCTGACCATGGTAGAAGCCACCACTGGATGGTTGGAGACCTACCCTGTGCCTCACACCACTGCCCGCAACACCATCCTGAGCCTGGAAAAACAAGTCCTTTGGAAACATGGTACCCCTGAGAGAATTGAGTCAGACAATGGGACTCATTTCAAGAACAGCCTCATAAACACCTGGGCCAGAGAACACGGCATCGAGTGGGTGTACCACATTCCTTATCACGCACCAGTGGCTGGGAAAGTGGAACGGTGCAATGGGCTGCTTAAAACCACCTTGAAGGCACTGGGTGGGGGGACTTTCAAAAACTGGGAGATTAATCTACCAAAGGCCACATGGTTAGTGAACACCCGAGGTTCCACTAATCGAGCAGGCCCTGCCCAGTCTGAGCCCTTGAGAACACCAGATGGGGACAAGGTTCCAGTGGTGCATATGAGAGGTATGCTAGGAAAAACTGTTTGGGTGACCTCTGCCTCCAGCAAAGACAATCCAATTCGGGGGGTGGTTTTTGCTCAAGGGCCAGGTTGTACCTGGTGGATCATGCAAAGGGATGGAAAGACCCGATGCATACCCCAAAGAGACCTTGTTTTAGGGTGAACTACCTGTGGTACTGTGCCTGTATCTGTAACTGTATGGATGTCTATAATTTGAAGATTTTAATTTGATTTGGCATGATGGTGGGGGAAAATTCGGGGTGGATAATGTTGGGGGTTGGTTCTTTCCCTTTTCCCTCTGTGGAATTTTCCCCATTGTCATGCTAAGATACCTGTTGACTGGGCCCTGGTGACAAGGGGGGGGAGGAGAGAGAGAGAGAAGAGGGAAACCCCACGAGATTCAAACAGCCAGAAGAGGAAGCGGAAGGCTGGGCTCGGCCCATTTCCCACCACGGATTTCGGACAAGAAGGATGCCTCTGTCCCATCCCTGACATCCCAGCATGGGGGAGCCATCCTCACTGCTGTCAGACCCTGCCCTGCTGCCTTCTTGCTGTGAACTACCATCATCCAGCACTCTGCTGAGCATCAGGACCCACACCGTGAGCAGAGAGCTCTCTCTCCATCTCTCTCTCCCCCTGGGACAGCGCTGCCATCACCCCCAGCCCTCCTGCGGCTCTGCGGGACCTGCCCGCCCCCAGTACCGGGAACTGCAGCTCAGGGAAAAGGCGCCCGCAGCCGGAAAGGGACTGGGACTGAGTTACTGTTCTGTTTGTGGGTAATTTCATAGCTGTTGTTGTTCTTGTTTGTCTTGTTAGACATACTAGTAAAGAACTGTTATTCCTATCCCCATATCTTTGTCTAAGAGCTCTCTTAATTCCGAAAATCATAATAATCGGAAGGATCACATTTTTCAGTCCAAAGGGAAGCTTCTGCTTTCCTTAGCAAACACCTGTCTTTCAAACCAGGACAGCAACATTGAAATGTTACCACCAGGAAAGTTCCATTATGACATGGAAAAAAAGGTCATTCCCATGGGGGTGGCAGAGCACCGTATACAGAGCCAGAGATGTGATTCCTCAATCCACATTGAACCTCAAGTTGACAAGGCCCAGGATCTCAGTATCTACCATGGACTTAGCCCTGTGTGAAAAATAGTTTGACTGGGTGATTTTTACATGTTATTTTCAGCTAAGATTTCATTTTTTTAAAATGATTCTTCTGTAGTTATTAGTACCCATTCCTCATACTAAGGTTCATTCTGGCTCTCTGGGTGATAGAAGTCATATTTTCGCCACAGATGATTAAGAAGTGTCCTTATGTTTCTCTCTGAAAACTACCCTTTTTCAGGCTTCTTGTCTTGGTGGCTACACCTGGGAAGTCACTCAGATTCCCAGAGTAGCTAGATTCTTGTCTACTTTCCCAGATGTGGGTTATAGCTTTAGGCTGGAATACAAGCTCTAGAGCAGTAAGGAATTAATAATGGTCATTAAAAGAGGTGATGTTGGAGTAACAGGTGTGCTCTTCACTGATGTGAATCTCCCATTTACTTCAAATTACAGTAGCTAAGATCCAAACAAGCAATAGCTACATTTTTGGCTCCCTTGCTAGGAGTTGGTGGCTTAGGTAATTGGGTTCATTGCTATTTGGAGCATAATCAGCAAGCATTCATTCTCCATACAGCCAGCATATAAAATTTGCAAGAGCTGCATACTGTGCGTGCTGAATCAGTGTAAATAATTTAGCAGCCCATATAATGGATGTCTGGCTTTTGGACTAAAAAATCCACTTGGTAATATAAGGAAATGAGTAATGAACAAGTATTCCAGTTATATAATAAATTATTATATCCACAAGAGACTCTGAAAGCTGAAGAGGTTTTAGCTTTCCAGACAGCAGAGAGGTTTTAGCTTTCCAGACAGCAAAGAGGAAGATGAAATGCTGTTACAGTATTTTAATTTATTCTGAGTATTTTTATTCAGTACCAAGATGGCATTTTGTTTACTTAGTAATTATTGTTGACATAGCCCAGCTTGAATCTCTTGACAGACTGGAGAATATTCTTCTGTTCAGTGAGGGTTCATGGTAGTGATGAACAGATATATCTGTCTTGAAAGTAAGTTTCCAGCAGTGTTTAATAGCTCCAGACTCTTCCCTGCCTGAATCAGAAGCTGGTGAATCTTCTCTGTGCTTGAGGAGCAGTGTGCAGTTGCTGTGGGAGTCATAGCCTCTCTAATAATTCAGCAGATTTCCTGAGATTAACGTGTCAGAATATGGCCCTCGTTTAGACCACTGACATCAGAACAGGAGTGTGTTGGCTGAGTATCAGCAGCTGCAAGGGAGGCAGGTGATGAGCTTCTTCCTTGCCAGTGGATGTCATACCCCTAAACCTTATCTAAATCTCTGCCAGTCAGCAAATGCTACGAGCAGTGAAGCTCACTTTCTCTTCCTCCTTGAATAGCTCCTGTGTAATAAGGAGAGGAAACCCCCTTCTGTTTTATACCCTTCCTCTTGTTTCCAAAGTCACAACATTAAGGAATCAGCAGGAAAATCAAGTATCTTACAACTTCTTATGTGAAATGAGACCTTGTTTAGCCTCTCTTCAGACAAAATCTCTCCTCACTAGAAATTATTTTTCCTGAATTTTGTCTTTATTCTCAGAAAATTTTCTTCTCTTGAATTTTCCCATTCTCTGTCCCATGCTTGTTTGTGCACCCATATCACAGATGAAATAGGCATATCTTTGTAAGCATGACCTTTACCTGGTTGGTTGAAGAGAATAAAATGCTACAGGTCAAACTCACTGATTCTTAGGGTTTGCCTGGATTGCCTCGTTAAGCAGGATTTGGCCCTATAAGTTCTAATGAGAAAGGGATTAATTTTTGTACGATGCTGCAGTTGCAGATGTGAGGTGATTTTTTTTGTTTGGTGGATAGGTTAAGTTTTTTTTATTTGTTTGTTTTGGGGACTTTAAAGCAAAAAGCACTGATCAGGGGTTTTGAGTTATCCTTGAAGAGCCTGGGAAATTCTATCAGTTACATTAAAGTAAGAGAAGAGGGGAGAGGCTCTCTTGGATTTTAAAGTGTATGCACTGATACTCTGCACTTGTTTCCAGTCCAGAGCCTCCAAATGCTCTGTAATGATGGAAAGCTAGCACTACCTGCTGTATCAGGAAAGGAATCTTGCTTCCACAGAAAAATGCAGTTATGGAAATCTGTCTTAATACTGCCACAAAAGGATAAAGCACTTTGCAAAGATCGAGTCTCCCCAGACTCACAGTTCCAGCTCCAAGTAAGATACATGTTATAAATGCTCACTACAATCAAGTTGGTCAATCAATAAGGCAATTTATTAATTTGTTGACAAGGAATGGGTAAGCAGCACTGGGGATGCAGGGAGTCCATGTTCCACCAATACATCCGTCCTGCCCCTGGTCACTGCCTCTTTTGTAGGCAGTTTCTTGTTGGGCTGTGTCATGCCTACTGTGCTGGGGTACAAGTCCAAGCAAGCCTGAACATGTTGGCTAGCTCCTAAGCAGCAGTGGGTACAAGCTCCCACCATGTGCGGACAAGGCTCAAACATATTTTAAGGTTACACTCCTAGCAAGCAGGTAACAGCAGTAACAAGTCTGTCCATGTTTGCACAAGCCTATGTTTTCCTTGTACATAAAAAGTGGATACAATTCATAATTACAGTGGCAAAAAAAGAAAAAATGCATAACAGCAAAAGCAGCAATTCACAGCAAAGTGGTTTAAACAAATATAATGAAATTTTATATTTTCCTTTGTCTCATGTCTATGCTTTACTTTAAATTCAGTATTTTTGTTTATACTGATCCATGGTGTGTTTCCATAATGACATGAATCATTATGTAACATCTCACATAAGGGATAATAATTGCTCATAAATGTAAAAAGAAGAAGAATAAGAGAACGTGGATGAGAGAACAAAGCTGTAGCATTTTGTAAATGGGTCATGGATCTCTTTTGTTTGATTTGTCTTTCCTTCCTGACTAGCAGATAGAGTTCTGAATGCATAATTATCTTTCTCTCTTCTTCACCCATCTCTTTTCTTATGCCTAGAAACCCCTGCTGCAGGTCAGGGTGATGTAAGCTAGCTGCTTACCCACTGTACAAAATCAGGATAAAAAGGGCCCTGCCTGAACAGGTGATGAGTGATTTGTGTGAATCTCACTAAACCCAGCCTCCAATTCAGTTCTTCAGTGCTAATGGAAATAATTTCTCATTTACATGGACAGTCTTGAGGTGATAGTCAGACTCAAAGCTGCCCTTTGGGAAAAAAGGTAAGGTTTGTCCCTAGGACAAACATATAATGTATACACAGCTGCTTCAAAAAGCCATCCTGGGATGGCTGGTTGTGGAATCAGTTCATACTAAGGTGTAATCAGTATCTTTGCCCTGTCTTGCATTGTGCTACAGCTTCAAAACACTGCGCAACAACAAATGTGAAAGACTTCAGGGAGCTAGTGAAATTCAGCAAAGTGTATTAAAAATGGAGAAGCAAAAGTCTCTGGTAAGGTAATTAATTAGATTAACAACTAGCCATGTTTCTTTCATTCTCTTTCTAAATGGGGAACAAAGAGATGACATAGACTTTTATTCCAGAAAGTCACTCTCCCATGAGAGAAACAAGGTCTTCCCAAACGTTGCTGACAGAAGGCAAGGAAAGGTAATAGATGAACCATCATGCAGATGTTTACAGAGATTTAAGATTTATGTGTGAAGACTGTTCAACCCTGAAGATGCATTATTTTCTGTAAGGAAACAACTGACAGAAACTGAGACACAACCTTTTCAATTTCTCTTCCTGTCAATGTAATCCTTCAGACCTGAGAGTGAACTGCAAATTACCCACCTGCAGTTCTTGGGTGGTACAGTACTCAGTTCGATTTTTCCTATGTGATTTTTTTTTTTTTTTTTTTGTGAGAAGTAATGTGTTCAAGTCTATGGCTGGACTGATACAGAAAGAGGAAGTTACCATGTACATGACATACCATGACATACTGAGTCCTGGAATAGAACATTTAAATATTTTGGTGTTGAGATATTACAATGTTTGTGTTGGTTAATTTAATGTTTTGTCTGTATGTTTGAGATTGGTGGCACTGCCAGGGCCTCTGCTACTGACCTAGAAGAATAGTCAGCATGAACTGTCAAATATCAGGCACTACAGCTAAGGGATATTTATGACTTTTCTCCTCTCAAGGCATTGAAGGAACAATTCATGTTGAGACTTCAAATAAAAGGTAATACAAGAAAAGGCTATTTTACTTTCTATAAGCATGAGGGAAAAAGGGAAGAAGAGTGTAGTATTTTTAGGATATTGAAGAGAGACACAGTTGATACATTCTCAGTGTTTTAAATTAGACTGGTGCTGAATATGTACCAGCTAAGTAAGGAAAAAGATATTACTTTTCTCTGTACTGGAGAAGGAAACTAAGCAAGTCTTTATTTAAAATTTAATCAGATTTGTTAGGACAGATGAAAGTTGAAAAGAAAGACTCACAGATATGTATGCTTGGCAGAAAGCTCTTTGAATGTAGAGTCTGAAGAAGGAACAGAAATGAAAGCAAGTTTTGATATAGAGGGAAAGAATTGCTGAGCCAGTTTTACTGGATAGCTAAGAAGGCAAAGGTTATGTTAGTTAGAAGGAGTTTTTATGGCTCAGAGCAAAGGATAAACCCACCTCAAACAGATGTTTTTACCAAGCAGAAAAATTCCACAGGCACAAAAGACATCTGATGTTGAAAGTAGAAAAAAGGTCTCAGAATTTTCCACTGCAAGAAAACTGAGAAACAACTTCTAGCTTAAACTGTAACATACTAACTTTTTGTGATTGGAAAACAGCAACATGAATATGGTAATGTTAGTAGTTATGATAGCCTGTAGGTAATATTAAAGGTATTGTTTGGTTTTATGTATTAAGATGCTCAGTGAAGAAAAGTATATAATGAATTGTAACCAGAACTGAGGCAGCTTCAGACAAGCCTACAGCTGTGGCTAGCAGCTGCAGGCTAGGCTGTGTCACTCACGACCTGTGAATTGCTGTACCATCTGTATACAGTAAACAGCATTTTAAAGAGCCATCTGCAGTCCCACATCTCTGCTAAGGCTCTTACACAAATTTAGACTTCAGTCAATTTCTACGAAGTAGTTACATATCTACTGAATCACTTTAATTTTTGACAGATAATATTGTACTAAAGAAAATACAGTGTGATTGTAATTGGATTTGGGGGTAATATACTTTGTGGGAAACCAGATTATTAGGATAAATTTTCAACTTGGCTTAACCTGTTACCCTGTGAGGTTCCTGTCATTAGACTGTGACAGGCTGGACTGCCTCACTGACTTGAAATCTTTTCTACCTGAAATGTGCCCAGCTCTTGTACCTCCCTTTGCTAAGATATCATATGGCTATTTATTTTCAGTCCTTTCCCTTCCTTAGACAAAATCAGGCTTGTGAAGTGGAGGGAAAACATCCTAATGTTATCCCATTATCCCAGTTTGTAATGACACATGGCCATCTTGAGACAATGTGTTATTTCTATACTGCTTTTTAAGGTCACTACTTAACCAAGGTAAGCAAATACATTAATTGAGTAGATGTTATGACACCCAGATCAGCTTTCAGGATTCATAAATTATCAGGGGATGGGTCTGAAAAAGTCTTTGAGATTGTGAAGATGAAGCACAATATATTACACAGTACAAGCCAAAGCAAGGCAAGGTGCAGAGTTAGGCAGGCTTTTACATCAGCACTGAAACTGCCCACAGTGCAAGTGAGAGTACTTGCTGAGAAAGCACCAGTATGTAAATATTTTTCTTCTTGCACACAGTTCACAGCTTCTTACTCAAGTCTTCCCTAGGACATTAATTTAAAATAAAAAGTGTGAGCCAGTTTTGGGGGGAATCTTAATATTTAACTTTTTTAGATTGCTTGCAAGAAATGTTTCTATTCAGATCTCCTATGTCACATTGCATACCTTGTGCAGCTGATGGCCTGAGGCCAACTACTCTACCTACTTTCAAGCCAACTTTGATTGTTCACATTATACAGGAAATGGACTGCTGAATGGAGGAGGTTTTGCTCTGTGAAGAGCAGTGGGTTGTATTTGGATGTTAATACATGTTCTATTAAATTTGAAGGCAGGAGTTGAAGAGATAAGAATGTGGTAGAAGGCTTAGCAATGGTTTTTAGCTGCTGTAGAAGTCATAAAGGCAAAGAGCTCTGGTTGTACCGATCTGGGTAAGGGCCTAGAGAAATTTTGGCTTTTCTTATAGGCTGTGTTCTACCCCTTACTCTTTCTGTTGTAGTCTCTTTTATTTATTTTGTTTATTGACAGTTAACAAGTCTCACTTATTTTGTAATACTGAATGCAGATTGTTTGAACCAAGACCTGAATATTTACTAGTTTTATGAGGTATCTGGTACATAAAGTAATTAACAAACTGACAACTCAGTTGGAGTTCTCCTGGCATGAAGACATAATGCGAATGTTAATAGCTTTTCTTTCAAAAGCAGTGCTCTCTTAAAGCCGTAACAGGGAATAAATGTAATTGGGGATGTGAAAAACAAAGTTCACAATTTAGAATTTTAAAGGTTTAATAAGAGAGAAAACCAGGGATTTAAAAAAACCAAAAACAAACAACAACAACAAAAAAATTGGCTAAAGAACACAGCATCAATGTAAAACATTGTTGTTTGTGTACTGTTATATTGCTGGGATAAATGCATATTCATTACTTTATACATTATTCAAATATTCTTTTGAGTTTTTGATGTTCCAGGAACTCTCTTCTTTCTTTTTTTTTTAACCTCTGACTTGTCTGCAGGACATTCTGTAGATTAGGTCAATATATTTTATTTCTTCCTGTGTTTCCATCCTGTTGTTTCATACTCCCTGATAGCAAGGAGTTGATAAATCCTTCCTGGGTACTTATGCTCTGGTTTCTGTCACTGTTATCACTTAGAGAGGCCAGTCCACATATGTAAGAAAAATAATTGCTTTACACCATTCTCTAAGTTGGTTACATAGAGGTATTTTAGTCTCTATTTTAACATTTTGCTAAAGCCTATGATACATTTATCACACTACTAGTCATAAAAACTATACAGTGTATACATAAACTGACAGATTATACGATACAAAAGCAGTTAAAAGTAAATTGTACCAAATCAAAATACTTGTAATGCAAAAAGCTAATCTATGAATGCAAAAGCCCATATTATATTGTCTTCTATAACAGGGATACATGAGTAGGGAAGAATTCTGAAAGTGAGATGTGAATTCAACTTAAAAGGCTCAGTGCTATTTGTGGTAAAGGACCTGGGTATGTGACAGCTCAGCATTGCACACCTGGCTCTTCAGGATGAAAATTCCTGCCTCTAATGCTTGTACTTGGGTCACTGTATAAATCAGTAAGTTTTTTTTCCTGCATATAGCATTGTAACATGCAAATGTTACGATAACCTGTAGGATGGGAATTTACAGAATGCTGTGAATGAATGTTTTTTGTTTGAGCTGCTGTCTCGGTGTGCAAAACAGGTGTCTTCTAGGGAAGGCAAGAGCGTCCCTTGGACTGGAGAATGTAAACCCCCTCTCTCTGAATTAGTATAATTTTGAAATTAAGGTGCTCTCAGGCAAAGATATAGGGATAGGAATAACAGTCCTTTACTAGTATGTACAACAAGACAAACAAAACAACAACTATGGAGTTAATGACAAACAGAACCAGGAACCCAGTGCCGGTTCCTCTCGGCCGCAGGCACTTTCCCTTTGGTGCAGTTCCCGTCACAGCCGGCAGGGAGCGCTGGCGGCTCCCGGTGCACGGGGCCGGTGCAATGATCCCCCCGGGGCTGCAGGGGGCGCTGTGCTGAGAGCTCGGGGAGCACGCGGTAATGGCGGCTGGGTCTGGGATGGGAAGGGATGGAAAAGAGAGGGTTTGCTTCATGAACCCTGGGGCAGTGTCGGTGCCGGTGCTCCAGCAGGACTCTCAGAAACAGCAAGCTGAAATGGCAGGGCATCCCAGCAGGGCAGGGGTGCGGGGTCTAGCAGCAGAAGAGGCAGCTCCCAGCTGGGCTATGGCAGTGGTAGCCGTGACTGTCCTCATTTGAAGCCGAGTGAGTGAGAGAACAGCTGCCCTCTGCTGTCTTTTTACCTGCTTCTAATCTCGTGGTGTCTCTGTTCCTCCGAGAGTAATTCCCAAAACAGAGGAATTCCCCCTCCCTTATGTCAAGTATCCAGCCATCAGTGCTTCTTAGCAACTCAATGGGAAAAATTCCACAGGTAACAAGGAAATAAAAACCCAACCTCCAACAGCTGCTAATGTAGCTTTTTCAGTAGGGTGACTGGTTGGATTGTAAGCCTTTTGAAACAAATAATGTTTTATGGTGTAAGAGGCTCCGGTGTTCTTCAAAGCGCCATAGTCCCGTTGAAGAGTAACCTACAATATGTAACCTACATGCAGTTTGGCTGCTTTTGTGATAACGTCAGATATGGAATTAAGATTTGGTGGTGGAGGGGAAGAAGTAGGGAAAACAGTAATGGCTAATTTTGTACATGTGACCTACTTTAGCTACTGATTATGTGATAAACAAGAGAAAAAAATGCATGAAGAATTGTCGGGAGATCAAAACTACAAGAGAAGAGGCAACTGAGAAACTCTTTAAAAGATGGTTTATTGTCTTATGACATCAGTCTCACAGAAGGTGGGACCTATGGCGTTACATTCAATGCCATAATATCAGAAGCCACCTAATTATTAGTTACAATGCCTTGTGTTGATATTTTAGCCAATCACATACTTCTATGAAACTTGTTAGCACCTTTTTACTCCAATCAATTGCTTTGCTTTTCATAGCTTTGCTGCAATGCATTATTATTTAACCAGTCATATAATACTTCACAAACCTACATTGATACAGCTTAGGCTTCTAACTAACTTTATAACAGGTTTTATTACTAAACTTTAAAATCTTTTATTATCTTACTTAACATACTGCTTTGCTTACATAATACATATCTCTGTTTGCTTAAAACCTATTTCTACTTAAACTACAGACTTATATTCTTGTTTTATGTCTGTTTCACTTCACTGTCCTAACTCTCTAAGCCTTCTCCAAGGTCTTAGGTCAAACATTGTATGCATCTCTGAGCCTGTATGCACAAGGCCCTGAGAACTATCTGTGATTACAATCACCACAAAGAAATATTTATTCCCCTTTGTCTACAAATGTATATAACACACTAAATGTATTTCTGCATGCTTTTAAAAAATTCTCTGTAGCACTCTCTCCTCTGTGAGCATGTATGATTATGCACTAAGATGAAATTAATCCCTTATTTTGAAACTCACAAGCTCAACATTTGTCCCAGCTTTGCTTTCAGAAAGAGATTCAGACATTGTGGTCTCCACCAAAGGATGGCAGATTGTTGGCATAATCTTTTTCCATTTGTTTCTGCAAGTGAAACAGTTAATAAATCAATCATGCATTATTACTGGATTAGCAATCACACTCCCAAATTCTACCAGTTGTTCTCACTCGTTCTCCTGAAGATTACATTTAAATCCTATCACGGGACAAGATTCCTTTTGCTTTGCCTGACATTAGCACCCTAGTGTCCTAGAGCCAAAGTCAAGTCACTAAACTAGCCTCTCTGTCATGGTGGAAGAACAGACTGCCTTAACTGGATCCACTGTTTCTCAAGAAGATTTTTTTCTCCTGTCACTCCCTCCACTTCTTATTTTATTTTTTCCTTTGTTTAATTTTTTTCCACCTCAGCCAATCTGAAGCTGGACAGAAGGAAGTTTGCCACAATGAATCACTCAAGAGTCTGTTGTGGGGTCATACATAATGGGAGAGTTTTGCAAGGCTGAAGACTGCAGAGGAGCTGGAACCAAGAAAATTAGGAGAGGGTAGGTACTTAACAAATTCTTTCTTTCTGGTTAATTAAGCTTGTTTGGAAATGCTCACCAATGAAATGGCTTAACTCAGCAGTGTTAACTCCAGTGTTAACTCCTTATTTTGCCACATAAGCTACTTTATATTTGTTTATATTTGTTTTCATGGTATTATCACTGGGATTCATTTACAAAAGCACTGGACTATTTTATAGGCAAAACAAATTCAAAAAGCAAGATTACACTTAAGTTACCATGTGCTTAATTTTTAAGGAGTCTTTGAATTTAAATGTTTGGGTTTGAAACCTGAAATATATAGATATGTTGAGGGTTAGTTCTTTCTTTTTTTTTTCCCTCTGTGGAATTTTCCCCATTGTCATGCTAAGATACCTGTTGACTGGGCCCTGGTGACAAGGGGGAGGGGACGGGAGGGAAGAGAGAAAGCCCCGCGAGATTCAAACAGCCAGAAGAGGAAGCGGAAGGCTGGGCCTCGGCCCATTTCCCCCGCGGAGTTCGGACGAGAAGGACGATCGCCGTCTGTGTCCCATCCCAGCGTCGGGAAACCACTATCCGATTCTGCCTGGCTGCCTTCTCGCTGTGAACTACCACCATCCAGCACTCTGCTGAGCACCAGGACCGACACCGTGAGCGGAGAGCTCTCTCTCTCCATCTCTCTCTGTCCCCCTGGGACAGCTCTGCCATCACCCCCAGCCCTCCTGCGGCTCTGCGGGACCTGCCCGCCCCCAGCACCGGGAACTGCAGCTCAGGGAAAAGGTGCCTGCAGCCAAAAAACACTGGGACTGAGTTACTGTTCTGTTTGTGGCTAATTTCATAGCTGTTGTTGTTCTTGTTTGTCTTGTTAGATATACTAGTAAAGAACTGTTATTCCTACCCCCATATCTTTGCCTGAGAGCTCTCTTAATTCCGAAATTCTAATAATCGGAAGAATCACATTTTCTTTCAGTCCAAGGGGAAGCTTCTGCTTTCCTTGGCAAACACCTGTCCTTCAAACCAGGACAAGATACTAAAGTATTTTTAATAGTAGTGAATATTCTTACGGTTTCATGTTTTACTGCATAGAGAATTCACATTAGTATATCTGTAAAATACTTTTGTTATAGCCTTCTAGTTTTTTTGCTAACCTGTTATTAGACATGAAGGATGGTCTAGAGATTTAAAATGTTAGTATGCAGACAAAGAAAACAGGATATGAACTGAAAGGTATAAGCAGTGCTTAAAATCTGCCTTGAACCCATGATGTGTGATTATGCAAATAACTTCTTCAAGTGCCTCCCAGTAAATACACAGCCACAGTATATTTTCTGTACTATACTTTCTGATGTGATCAGCACAGTTACCTTCTGGGGTGAATGGATAGATAAAGGAAAGGGCTACCATTCAGATCAGGGCTCACTGTGTCTGACTCTTAAAGTATTAGACTGGTTCACTCAGAACTTCCTTGATTCACCAAAATTTTAGCTTATAATGTTACTTTTCTAGAAACTGCAAACAAAAGTGGTGGACAAGGAAGTGTGGGTGGGGGGGTTAATGTTAAAAAGCAAAGACCAATGCAACTGGACAAGAGAGAGCAGTTAAATGTTAAAGCATCAAATCAAAAGGTAAGAGAAATCTTTTCCAGTCAGCTCAAATAATTTTTTTTTATGCGTAGGGAGAGCAATAATGTGAAAAACAAAGTCTGGAGGCACCCCACCCAGACTGAAAGCAAACTTTGGTTCATACCAAGAACGTCCTTAAATAAAGACCTAAATGGGCCAACTTGCTACCATTTAGTCCACTACCTTCACCTAATACTTATTCCTCTGTGGACAGTCTCAGTTCACAAGACTGCATTGAAAATTCAGGTTATGGGCTCCTCATTGTGCATAGAGTATTTTGGTGGCTTTCAAACCACCTCTTCCCTTTCTGCTTTTCAAACAGTGTTTTTCTGGCTGCTTAAAGCTCTGCTTCATGATATGTTCATTGACAGACTTGCTGCCTGTGTATGACTGTTAAGAGTTCCAGCCCAGGAGACCATGCATGTGGCCACCACTGTTGTCACATGTTATGAGACCCATGGGTTGGAGACAGAGGCGACACACACACACACACACACACACCAGAGCTTCCATGTAAAACATGTTTTATTGTTCAGATTCTTCTTATAAAGGATATTCAAAAGTCACTGGTCCACACAGCTGATTGGTCTAGCCTTAAAACCACCCAGCTCTCTGACCAGTGAGATGTCTGCAGCCCAGGGTGGAACGTCATTGGGTGAAGTCATTGTTTGGATTTGAATATAACCTATCATTGTCCAGCCAGGGGCTGGCCCATGGAATGGGCTGGGTCTCTTGTTTATAGCTGAATTAATTGTCCAGTATAAGCCCGCTTGTACTGTGACAACTGCTCCTTTTCCTTTATTATTAAAATTTGCAAACTGCTGTTGTCTTACTTGGAAGGACCAGTGCAGATAGGGTGACAGAAGACAGCATGGGTTTAATTTGAATGAGGTTCTAGCCATATGCGCCATGTATGACTGGAGCTGCAGCATTCATGTCTAAGATCTGTTAGGTGAGTACTAATATTAGGATCTTTCAGGCTAGCATGTAACAGGCCATTTGCTTAGAAGTTACAACTTAACACTACAAACATTAAACAATTTAGTTCAAAACCATTTCAATTAAAAACATATGTTTCTACTTATTTCTCCCCTCTTCTTTGTTTTATCAACTATAATAAGAAAATATGCAATTTTGAACAAAATGAACAAGGTAAAACTTACAACTGCCTATATACTTTACTACCACCCAGGGTCTGCCAAGGAGGTTTCTTTTCACAATGAGGACTTGAAAGGCCTCTTCTGGACAAGGCTTTCTCATTTATCTTGAAGGAAAGGGGTTTAGCTTCTGCAAGGCCAAATTAACTGGTCAAAATGACCTGCTGTTATCTTTAGGATAGAAACACCTGGGATTATGGTATATTTCTTTTACCAGCCAGGTTCAGGGCCAGAAACTTGGTTGGCAAAGGTTTTCCCTATTATATTTTAAAAACAAACCTTTATTAATATTTATTTGAAAAATTCCTTAACGCAACTCGATAAACAAGAAAACACAACCTTTTAAACTGAAGTCATAACTTAACTCTATAAACATTCAACTTTAGAATTGTCAGAAAAAACCTAACTTGACAGAAGAAACAATTTGTAAACAAAAAAAATTTGGTGAACAAAAACACTGTTTTGTAAACAAATAAAGTCTTTATGTGAGCTGTCATTTCAAGAGTTCCAGATTTAAACTTCAGGACATACTTGGCAAACTGTTGTCTATATTTATAACACTGGTGTGATACCTTCACAGTAACTGCAAGAGAATTAGCTTACAAAGATAGATGAATCAGTTTCAACTTTAGCACATGGAGATGTTGCAGTCTTCCTTGTTGAAGAAGGGGTTATTGAACTAGCCTAATATTTTCTTTCGTTTAGTATCAGCTTATTAGAGTCTGCAGGGAATGAGAACCTTGTCAGTCAAAGCAGTTGCAGGTGGGGTGGCTCTGGGGCTCTGCTGACATTTTGGAGGATGGCTGCACTTTACTAGGCAAACGCCGCCATGTCTGTGGCGTAGGAACTCGGCGCTGCCTTTGTCAGCATTGCCTTGGCTGGTGTTGCTAAGTTCCTTGGTTTGCCCTTTTACTGCCCACATGTAGAGGGCTGCCGACGTCTCACCAGGCTCGCTCAGAGCCTTTGCCGCTAAGTGGCAGCTGTGCCCTGTGGCCAACGCAGTTTTTTCACGACGGCTTGATCGCTACCGCCTCCACGGCACCACGCCCCCACCCGCTACTTTTGCTGCTGTTTTCCGCTTGCTGGGCGCGCTGTAGGGCTTTTTACATGCCCCGATCTTTGGTTTCGGCGTAGGGGCGGATGCCCCGGGGCCTCCTCCCCGGGGTGGCAGCTTTTTGCGTGGCTGGGGTGGATCAGAGTGCCGTGCGATCACAGGCGTCTTTTCGATACGGCGGACTTGCCGCTGCTGTCGCGGCACATCTTCGCAGATCCGCGCGCTCCTCCCCCGCTGCTGCACCCCTCCACGAGGTATACGAGGGGATAGGCTGCTGGAAAGGTATTCTCTAGCCCACGCCGATACTGCACGGCACAGGGCGGCGCGAGTTTTCCTGTGACACTGTTAGGGCTTTTCTCTAGGCTAATCGAATCAGGGGGTCGGGGGTTATCTTTTAGTTCTCCTACAGCCCTGGTAAACTTACAGCTGTTGACTGGAAACGTTAGAAAGGCCCGGAGGGGCTGCCGTGGTGGCACATTCTTCTCTGTCTGGTCTGTGAATACAGAGCGGCAGTTCGGATTCAGCCGCGAATGCAATGAGACACGGTGCAGGGGGATGAGGGCTCTGGCTTTCTCTCCTGGTATCGCTCGCGTTCCTTCCAACTCTGGTAGGGGCGGTGCGCTCGGACAGCGGGTATTGTGTCTCCCGGATCTCCCGATGATGCATTTCTCAAACCCGCCCATGGAGGTTGGGTTGGGGGCGGAGCGACGCCTCCGGAAGTTGAGATGGAAGCGGAGCCATGCCCCACGGGGATTGGGTCGGGGGGCAGTTTCCGGGCAGGGGCGGTCAGGGTGTTTCTATGGTGGGGAGGGGGCGGTCCCGGGAGGCTGATGGAGCAGCATCACAGGCTGCCCAGCCATAATGGCGGCGTGGTCTGACCCAGGATAGCAGTTCCACGCAGGCGCGGGATGTTGCGGCGCCCCAAAGTACCCCCGCGGCACATGAGGCGTTCTGGCGCCGCACAGCACTTCGGTGGGGGCGCATCTTCGCCACTTACTATGGTTCCATCCGCTGGGGCATTGGTGCATGGGCGGGGTTGTGGAAAACGGCTCGCCACGGAACGATTCAGACGCAGAGGGTGCATTCAGGGCAGCACAGCCGTGTGGGGCAGCCATGTTGTCCGGCCACCTCCTCTGCAGGCTTAGAAGGGTGCCCAGCTCCCCCACAATCTCCTCCGGCGCCCAGTCCTCACCATGTACCCAGGTATTTAATAGTCTCATCAAATCTAAAGTAAATTTCCAAGGCTTTAAAACTTTTATTGCACTTTCGTCACCTCTGGAAGCTGCTTGAATTATAAATTGGCCAGTTCGTGCCCAAGTATTTAAATCAAGAGCAGCTTCTTTCGTTGTGTCTAACCCTTGGTGACCCACCCGTGGTAAAGCTAACAATGCCTCTTTATCATATTCTACTGTCCATTCTTCTAAAAGAAGCAACCTTATCTTCAGAACTGGAGGTTTCTACACAAGACATCCATCCCCCCCATGGCTCCAGTGATTGTTTTCTATTTTCAGGAAAATAATTCTAAGTTTGAGCGGCTTTCCACTACAAACAGCTCTGCTCGCTGTATTATTCCAGCTTTTTTGCTTAGGTCAGGCTCTCCTTGCCTAGTTTTTTCCAGCTATTTACTGTAGGGAAAAGCTCTGTACACTGCTGTATTTTTATATATCCACATGGGCTGTTCTGTCTCTCCCAGGATGTCTGTTGTCCTCACATGGCATCACCATGTGTTATGGGATTTGTGGGTCGGAGACAGAGGCAACACACACACCAGAGCATGTTCCATGCAACATGTTTTAGCATTCAGGTCCTTCTTTTATAGGATATTCAAAAGTCACTGGTCCACACAGCTGATTGGTCTAGCCTTAAAACCACCCAGCTCTCTGACCAGTGAGATGTCTGCAGCCCAGGGTGGAACGTCACTGGGTGAAGTCATTGTTTGGATTTGAATATAACCTATCATTGTCCAGCCAGGGGCTGGCCCATGGAATGGGCTGGGTCTCTTGTTTATAGCTGAATTAATTGTCCAGTATAAGCCCGCTTGTACTGCAACAGTCATGCCAAACACAAACATATGATGCAGGAACCAGAGGACTCACATGATGTTTCTCTAATGCTGGGTTGCTTTGTTGCAGACTCGGAATGAATGCTTACTTACTATGTGAAATTTTATTTGTTCTCTTTGGGTTTCAGCTTCTCCTCAAATGGGGTAATAAAATTTTGCTTGCTGTATAAAAATGTGGAGGAAGACTGTACAGCATCTATTTGTGAAATTATGTAACTGTTTTAGATGAAACGTGATTAAGAAAATAGAGAGGCCTTAAGATAATTTTCAGTCCTTTAAAGCTATGAAACCCTGTAATGTCTGGGGCCTTTTGGTAGCATACCACTACCTCACACTTTTCTTTTAAAAAGAAATAAATTAGATGGGTAGTGCAACCATTTGCATCTAAACTTAATATGATATGCAAACCTAGTGTGATGTAAGGAAAGGTCATCCAGAGAATATTAGACTAAGCTCTGTAGCCTCCAGGAAAATCTAAATTCAGTTCCTGCTTTGTTTTTTTTAAAATTGTCTTGGGCAAGGTGCTTTGTCAATAAGGTCTCTTAGGACCTAGACTACCTCATTACAGAGGAGGCATTGTAATGATAAATACTTGAGGGACAGTAAGCTGCCTCAGTGCTGCTGTGATGGAAACCATGTATGTACCTACCGTAGTCAACTACTCTTCCCTGCAGCAGACCCTACCTTCAGGAAGGTGGCTTCATATCTGGATATATGATAAGTAATATTTCAGCATTGTGAGTTGGTTCCCAGACTGGTATTCACTGGGCAACAGGATATCATGTGTGCACAAAGAAACAAATTTGAAATACTGAGCCATATTGTCAAGCTGGAGAAAGACACAGTGCTTTCATCTTGTGGTGTGTACTCCATTATTTTTTTTCATTGTCAGTACTGCCTCAGGACACTGGAATCGTGAGCCTCCTTTTCTCCAAGCTAAACAACCCCAACTCCCTCAGCCACTCCTCATCAGACTTATTCTCTAGACCCTTCCCCAGCTCCACTGCCCTTCTCTGGACATGAAAAGTGATAAAAGTAAGATGTTTTCTGTTTGTTTGCTCTATTCCTGACAATGCCATGTGGAGGTTGATAAGCTTGCCATGGCTCTAGGCACACCTCTGCCCTGGAAGGATGTCCCTTGAATGGATTGTGATTGGCTTATCTCAGCTTCCTGAGGAGATGGCCCTTAGGTGGGCACATCCTCCATTATCACGGTGAGCTATCCCAAGGGCTTCAGCTATCTCACCATGCCTTAGTGCCCATGGTGATTCTTTGTAACCCATTGGTCTTTCCCCCTTTGGTACCACCCTTGCTTTCCCACATAAAAATCCTAGCCTCTGCCCTGTTCACCAGGGAGCCATCATCCATGGCCTACTTCACCGAGTTGCTGGATAATAAAGGAATCTCTGTGCAATTGCCATATGATGCTTCTGTCTCTCTGTCCCTGAGTCAGCCTGGGATAACCTCTCAAGCAGATCTCAAATCACTGCCCACCTTGCTGACGTTACCCAGCAGCCAGGAGAACTGCCAGCTCCCTAGAAGGCTGTCCCTTGGGGGACCCTCTCTCTGGGAAGGTTGTGGCATTCCGGGTCAGGGCAACAGACATGCCCACCCCCCCAGCTGCCTGCAATGCAACTGCTGGCAAATTAAAGGCTAAATAGAGTATTGGAAAAAGGTGTGTTCAGGGAGAAGGTGTAAGATAAAATGTCCAGTAGAGTATGCTGGAGCTCTCCAGACGTGTGAAATCACAGGACTGAGCTAATGTGTAAGAAATTACACCGACCCTCTATGGTGGGATGGTTCTCTGCCTAATTATAAACAGCTTTATCCATAGGCACTCATAGGCATCGCTTTGGGTATTGAAACCCCTGTGCCAATATTCATTCCCAAACAGAACTTTCCTTGGTGTTATGGTTTTTGTAATTCACCCAGTTTTTTTGTTTTTTTATAGAGACTGTGGAGATGACATATTAATAGGATATAATAAATACACAGATATTGAAAGCTATGGTGTTTTTACCATATTGGATGTTCAGCACTGTGTAAACACAGAACAAAAAATCTACTTAACCCAGACCGGGCTGTTGTGTTTGTTTGAATGTTTCATTGCTTGGATAATTGTACACAAGCACAGCATGTTTTTCTCTAGCTGCTTTGTTTCGAGCTGAGGGAAAACATATGATAAAGTGAAGGGGTGCACTTCAGTGTGTTCCTCTGAGAGCTACCTGTGCTTTTGGACCCCAGAGCACGCTTACTAAAGAACTGGCTGATGAAGAACGCAAAGGATGGGTCTTCGTATGGAAATCCAAGGGAAGGTTTATTGGGTCTCAGATGGAGTCCAGAGACAAAGACAAACCTGGGTTGAGGGGACAGGGTTAAATATGGAAAAAAAAGCGGTGGGCCTGATTGTCAGTGTCTAATAGGGACAGGGGAAAGTGGTGCAGAGGAGGGGCAGCCAACCAGGGAAACCAATAGGATAACAGGGATGGAGCAATGTGGCAAATTAGGACCAACAGAGATCAGGAGAGAGGAGAACATTCTAGGAGAAATACAAATAAGGTGAACAGGGCTGACAACAGGGGTGGGACAACTGTACAAACCACTAGAACTTAAGATATTTGCATGTGCGTGCAAAGGCCTATGGAAGGAAGGTACTTCTCACCCTAAACTTAGAGGGGAGTTTCTCCTTGCCTGGCTCTGTCTCTCCAACGCTGAGGCATTATAGCTCTAGTGATAGGCCCCTGGCCCTTCCCAATAAAGGACAAAAAGACTAGCTTGCAGCAGATCATCAAAGTAGATCTCATTTTAACTGGAAAATGTGGAGCCATTTATTCTTACTTTGTCATGTTGCCTGCCAATTATGTGCCTTATATTTCCAGTCACTTTAGCACAAGTATCTTTAATGTTCTTTGTGTGCATGTTTAGAAATGGAGAAGTTTGTGTTTATTTGTTGTACTGCAGAGTTACTGAACTGCTTTTGCTTAGATTTGATATTTAACTTTTTTAAGACTAGCTGGAAATTGCCAGTTTGAAATATGAGTTTCAAAGCTCCTCACAACTGATACTGTAGAATTATCAGGAGATAAGGAGAGATGACAGGAACTTTCAATTTTGCTTCTTACCTTTGATTATTAGTTGCCTACAAGGAAGACTCCATAAGGACACTATGCTAGTATTCTGTCCATAGTTTCTAGTGGCTTACTTGTCTTTTTTTTTTTTTTACTGGAAACTACCTTACCTTCAGTTGTACTAGTGTGGCTGACTTCAAACTTTCTGTGAAACATTCAATTTAAAAAGGAAATAAAATGTGTTTACACTTCACTAGGGCAAACCCTTTTTGCAAATCTGTTTTGGAGTGTAGTACCATGAGTTGTGGGATTGTGCAGGGCATAAACTTCTGCCATAGGGCTGTGACTGTGAGAAGCAGAGCTAGGAGCCTGTGCTAGTGGATATTTTTCATCGTTGAAGGAACAATGACAATGAGCAACAACAGAAAATGCAGATTCTCTTTAGAATTAAAATTATAAGATTCATGTGATTTCTGCAGAGAGTCCTCTGGGTGTTTTCTCCTATTACAAAGAAGGAGATAGTCCCTTTCTTAGGTAATTGCAAGTTCCAGTTTTACTAGAAGTGTGTTCTGTGTACCCTGCATGTCGTAAAGGAGTTGAACAGGTTGTGCCTTAATTTGGAAGAGGATGCATAAATAATGGTGTTATTCTTTTAGCATCTGAGTCAAAGACCTTTTAAATGTAGTAGAAGGTCACGACTGACTTAGTGAACCCTAAGCCAGTAACTCCTGCTCAACAGTAGTCACTGCAAGACGGTAATCAAGTGGATAGAGGCACTTTTGCAAAGGATCCAAATCATCATATGGCTCAGCCTGATTTCTTATCCCAGGTCCTTCATCAGCATGACTGCTTTCATCTTTTTGCCTAGTTTTGCAATAGCCTGAAGCATCATAAAATCCCTCAACCCTATGCTCTTTGTTGCATAGAAGTGTATTCTTTGACAGACTGCGTGGAACAGACGTCCTTCAGCTAGCATTGAAGTCTATAAGAATGTTTTAAGGTTCTTTTGTTACTGTTTTTCTTGTTTTGTATAGGAGGATGGTATGTTTTGTTGATTTGTTTCAGGACTTTTAGAGACTTTTTAGAGGTTCATTTGGTGTTTGAAAGCAGCTGGAATTTCTCTCTAAACTTGCCAAATGGAATTTATTCCACAAACCCTTTGTCATTTTAAGAATATGCTGCCAACCCTGACTTTTTAGAATAACTGTAGCTTTCTTTCCTTATGCTGTCTGTCATCTTGTTTTCCAGGAATTTTTGATATAGAATAAAAGCTTGAAAACATATGCATAAGGTGGGCACATTTCAAAAAGAAGTTTGAGTTTTTAAAGAAAAATGGGACGTGAGACAAAGGCATATCGGAACACAGACCTGCTGGACATTTCAGATCAAATATCTGTTTCATGCTGTGGCGTGTAGAGAAATCTAGGAATTCATTTGTAGCCAGTAACTGAGCATGTGAAAATTGTATCTGTGAAATAAAAAATCATGAAATATTGCTGTCCATGCAGTGAACATTGCTATTTTGTGGCTCACTTTTCTATGCAAATGATTTTTACTTTGCTTGTATTGGTCTTTTCAACAGGGGTCTACTGCACAGTTCCTGGTGAAATAGGAAAGAATCCTAATTTTGAGCACTTTTGAATGTCACCACAAATATTTCTGCTGAGTACTGTAAATGGAAAGTCCAAAATAGCTAGAAAGGACCAGTCCAATCAAACATGTTACACAGTATATAGCTACAACTCATGAACCCTACAACACATAACCTTACAAATCTTCATTTTTCCATTTGTCTTGATGCTTGTATTGTATTGAAAAATCTTAGGAAAGAACAGTGATGATAAGCAAGCTAATAATACCGTTAAAGAGGTGATGCATAGGAAATTGTTGCCTGCTTTGCAGGTTTGTCATATACTGGAATTAGGATTGAAAATTACTCCTTCAGAGGGAGAAGTATCTATTGTCATTACAGAGCAAAGAACAGGAACATTCGGTCTTGGAGGATGTTCCAAACATTTCTGATGCAGTTTAGGAATATACATGTATGTACACATCAGGTTCTTGCTCAGTGCTTCCTTGCCCAGATGGAGTCATATGTCATAAATCATTGACAAGGTTTGATACATGGTCCTGACATTTTCCCTACAGGTCTCTTGCATGCTGGGATATCTTCAGCCAGTGCTAATCAGTGGGGACAACATTTTCTCCAGACTAACACTGGATTACCAGCTTCCAGCAGGCAGAACAGCTTAGAAAAAGGCAGTCCTCCTAACTTTTTCTTGACTCTATGATTAAGAGTGGTGAGGGCTGGGCACCTTGAAAATGGCTCCAATACCCGTCTTAATGATCATCCATACCCATCAGAGCAGAATGTTGCATTTATTGACAGTTAACCTAAATCCCTCATAAGATAAATTGAAGCATAATATGTTTACATAAGCCAAATGTAGAGAGCAAAGTTGGTAGGTGTATAAATAAGACAAAAGAAATAAAATATTTCTTCAGCTAGCAAGCAGTCAGAATACTTTGGTGCTTTATGGCTGGGATCTAGTTCTTCAATAAAGCCCACTACTTTGGATTTAAATGTCACTGAAAATGCCCTGTATTTATGGGTTACATATATGTGGTAAGTGGCCAAACTTTTCTTGGAATTCTGTTGAAATTCAAGCATTCTGCCTCTTAATGTTTTCCTGTAATTCTTCACTTTCTTAGGGGTCAGTTTAAATATTCTTACATAGGACATGTAACAGTTCACCTTACTGTAGAAATGCTGATGTATTTCAGATGTTAGCTAGGCAATATTTTTCTTTCCAGATGACATACAGTCTTGTTCCTTCACTGGACTATAAACGAATCATTATTCCATTGTGAGATAAACTTTCTTTCATCTGACTGATGATGCACAAACCTCAATACATAGCTTTTCACAAAGCCACATCCTTATACCAACAGTACTACCAGGTACAGGCATGTAAGAGATAAAATGTTAAGTACATTTCCAATTCTTGAGGCCCATCATGTTGATAGCCAGCACTTTTGGTGAGACTGTGGATTTGAGATCAAGGGTTCCCAGGCCTTAAGAGATCCAGTGACAAGTTATTGTCTGAACCAGAAGATGGAAAGGATTTACTATAGTGATCCACTTTTTAAGTCCTATGTACAGCTAAAGAAACATTGTTGCTAGTTACAGAAGGACTATTTTTCATGCTCTGTTTATAAATACCCAGGATAAAAGTAGATTCTACATAAGTTAAGGGAGTCATTGGGGAGGGAAAGAGTGCTTTCATTGCTGCTGAAGGGTAGGGAATATACAAGATGGTTTTAGATAAAAGGTGATTTTGTTGAATTATTTAGCAGTGATGCATTCCCTCCATCCAGCAGGATGTGTCTGTGTCCTGCTTTTCCAGTGTGAGGGAGCTGAGTACAGTGGTACTGTGGTATATGCTCTGTTACAGAGGGTCTAGATCAAAGATCATAATGAAATGTCACTGTGAAAACCCCTCGCCACTATTTTGTAATGCTCAGTAACATGTGAGAACGTGTGAGAACAAAAAGAGGTCTTTGAATTAGTTCTTCTGCTCTGTTCTTTATTACCCTATGTAATTCCAGCTACACACAAGAGACTTAATATTAGTGGAACTATGCTAGTGAGAGAAGAAAATGAAGAGCAACACCTATCTTGACTTTTTAGCTTATGTACATGTATGTACTGTTTTCCAGTTTCTTTGTGTATGTACATAAATTGATTGAAAGTTGCTTAAAAACTGTGTACTGCATGGCATAATTGATAGGGGAAAAGGATCTTACCAAAGACCTGGATTTTACCCATTAGTATTTATTGTAGCCTTTTTGATTGCAATGGAAAAAAAAACAACCGATCTTTTTTACTTTCTCCTTTGCTCTTCTTCAGACCATAGACCCTCTTCTTAAATATTATGTATGAAAGCCCAAGTCCACAGAGGTCTTTAGCAAAAATCCCATTGACTTCACTGAAACCAGGATTTTCCCTGAACTGATAAAATAGTTAAGCATTACTAAACCACACATGCCATAATGCACACCCAAAATGCCAGGGGTTTCTTTTCAAGGACTGGCTGTCCTAGTTTGAAAGACAGGTGTTTGCTAAGGAAAGCAGAAGCCTTTCTTTGAACTGAAAAATGTGATTCATCCTTCCTACAGATTATGATTTTTGAAATTAAGGGAGCTTTCAGGCAAAGATACAGGGGTAGGAATAACAGTTCTTTACTAGTATGTCTAACAAGACAAACAAGAACAACAACCACTATGAAATTAGCCACAAACAGAACAGTAACTCAGTTTCAGGTTTTTTTTTTTGGCTGCAGGTACCTTTTCCTTGAGTAGCAGTTTTTGGTGCTGAGAGCAGGCAGGTTCCGCAAAGCTGCAAAAGGGCTAAGGGTGATGACAGCGCTGTCCCATGGAGAAAAAAGAAATATAGAGACCCTTTCGCTTTTAGAGACTTTTTCACTTACAATGGTGGCTTCAGTGCTCAGCAAAGTGCTGGATAATGGTAGGTTAAAGTGAGAAGGCAGCAGTGCAGGGTCCAACAGCAGTGAGGATGGCTCCCGGCGCTAGAATGGCAGAGATAGGTCAAAAGTGGCACAGATAGGGCAAAAGCGGCAATCGGCCTTCTTGTCCGAACTCCGCGGGTGAAATGAGTCAAGCTAAAGCCTTTTTTTTCCTGGTTGTTTGAATCTCGAGGGGTTTCCTTCTTCTTTCCCCTTCTCCTTGCCATTAGAGCTTAGTCAACAGGTATTTTAGCATGATAATGAGGAAAATTCTACAAAAGGAAAAGGAAAAGAACCATCCCCCAACACTGGCAAAAATACTGTTGCTAGATCACAGGGTATTAAACCAGTGTTTCTGTTGTCAGATATCCAGCAGAACCATTGTTGATATGCAGAGGAATGTTACTAAGCGCTCCACTCCCCAAAATGTTCTTAATGTCAAAAGCAGAGTGTACCTTTTAACATGTTGCTTTAGATTTTAAATATGCTTGCTTATTTGCAGTGCTTCGGAATTTACCTTTTACATGAAGTGCATCTGCTAAAAAATGTCAGTATTGTCTTTTAACTTTGTTTCAAAATATCCCAATTTTGTGTGTGAGCACTGAGTAGGATAACCAGCCTCTGAAGATCTGTTATGAGCATCTCCAAAGTGTTTCTGATTTGTTTCAGAAGAACTTTGTCTAGGTATAGAAATGTAAGAACACTTGCTTCTAGGACTTTCAATAAGGATAGTTAACTGATTCTATATGAAACTTCCCTAGGAACTGTAATAATTTTTTATAGATTGCTGTACATTTGCACAAGTAGTACTGTCTGTAACTTCTGAATTGATACAAACTGCTCAATGATAATCAAAGAGTCTGTATTTAATACCAACTTCAATCTGCCCAAGAACTGAGCACCTCTGTAGTCATAGGCTGGAAGTGCCAAAGGAAACATGGAGCTGTCCTAATGGGGCTTCTTCCAAACAATTTGCTGGGACATGTGAAATAGACATAGATGCACCAGAGCTGACACATTTTAGACTGTTAATGTGTTTTTTCTTGGGTATACATGGATTACACAAAATTAGGGGCCTACTTAAGAATATGTCCAGACCACGTTGCTTTTTGTAAAGGACTTTGCTCACACACTACACTGTTCATCAAATGTCTCCACATTTAAATGGATCTGTATGTTTCATTCACTGAATTAAAGATTACTTCCTGCAAGCACTCAATATAGAAGGGAGGCTTCCTAAAGATGTAGTTATCCTTACAGTCAAAAGATGGTAGTGCAATTTCTGTTCCAAACGGCCCAGCAGCACAGAGCAATAGCTATGCATCCATTGTTTGTACTTAAAGAGATAGGGCAAGAAAAGAAAGGTAGGACTCTGAAGATGAGATCCCAGCAGCCAGCTGTTTGTCAGGCATTGGTTATGACCATGACCTTCTCTGGTAGTCAGTAATCCTGAATGTGGCCAAGATGGCCAGGTTTAGTTGACTCTAGTACAGCCATCAAGCTACCTGCTGCCAGAATGGACATCGGTACTGAAGGGATTATTGAAAAGCTTAGGGGGTTGACAGAGCATAAAATTAAAGTGTCCTTCTCATCATCTCTGATGTTTTCATAAAGTGTCCAAAAGCAACAACTTATATAATTAAAGTAGCAATTTTAATTAGACCTAATTATCAATTAGTTCAATGTTAGTCTCTGAGTATTTTATACTGAGGTGCAGATAGTTCATAGAAAGAAAATGATGCTTCTGTGGAAAATAGTACCAGAATTTCCTTAATTTAAAAAGGAGAGAAGTTGCCACTAGCTGCTCAAAATAGAGATTTAAAACAGGCTGTTCCCTGACAAATGTGTGTTCTTCCCAGCACATTTTATTTTCTAGGGATACAAAGGAAATAAGATGCTTATGCTCAACAAAATGATTTTTTTTTTCACTAATCAGCAATGGGATTTCAATATCATTTTGTCTGTAATGAATCCTGTTAGAGCAGCTGTTTGCTTGGGCATACTGATGATAGTAGAAAAATCTGGAAAGCTAATTTTACACAGAGGATACATTATATTCTTCAGCAAAGTAGGATCAGTAAGCATCTAATATTCCTAGCACATAGATATTTAGATGCATATGGTGCTACATCTGAACTGGGAAAGCAGAAACATGTCTGCATACAGCATGTGCAATGACTGTAATGAAAAATTTGTATCCTTGAGTAATAGAGTGAGTATTTCCATATACACTGAAATACTGCTCTGAATCTGCTTAGAAGTAGGACAAATAATTTGAGACAGGTACTCAACTATAAATACAAGTGCTCTGCTTTTAGGTATGTAATATCTGTTTTAGGAATTCCAGTTTTCCAGTGCCTGTAAAAATTGTGCTTGGTCCTAACAAGTTAAGCTCAGGCACCAGTATTAGGCACTCTATGGGGTCAGTGAAGAGCCTTCAGGCTCAACATAGAAGTAGCCAAAAGAAAACAGTGAGTACAGGAGTTTGTCAAAATTTTCTTGCTTTCGGGAACCAAGGTACAGTTGAAAGCTGCACATTACCACATTTTTCTACCAAGGACTCCCTTATGGATGTCATCCACTGCATCAAGACTGTATTTGGAGAAGGCAAAACAAGTAGTGGTATTTTTCAATTCTCTGGCTTCACATTGAAGGATACAATGAGAGCTATTGCCAAAAAAAAGCTTGGTAGATCAAGGCAGAATCCCATCTCTGAAGTGGCTATGAGAGCATTATGCTGCAAAACCAAAGGTTTATTTTCTGTTCCCTGATTTCAGGCTCAACCTGGGAACAGGAGAAAGTTTCTGACTGTTAAGAGTTAAAATTTTAGTTTCTGGCACTGGGATTATCTGAGATGTATCTAAATAATTCTCTCAATTCTCTCTATTATCTCTAGAAAATTATTGTAGGAGCAGACTCACATTTTTGGTTCTTTCCCACCAAGCTAGAGCTCATTCACCTCTAGAAATCAAGGAACTCTCTGTGCATGGAAAATGACTTCCACAAAACCTGAAAGAGATAAAAAATACTAACATACATTCTTACATCTCTTACCTCCCTCTTGCAATAATCTTTGTCTTAATCCACAGTGGTTTCTAAAGCATTCTTGTTATCTCTAGGAATTTATTTTTTAGGCATGGCATAGTGTGTGGTTCCTAAATTATAAGTAATCCACTGAAATAGCTAATTTGGACTGGACTGCTGTGAAAGATTGCTGATGAGTGTTTTGAATGAGTGCTTTTATAACTTCCATTACCCTCGGAACCCCTACATACCCAGAAAGTTGCTCAATTCATTCTAAATTGGACATAAAGCCATAAAAAAAGTCTAACTAGCTGAATGCGTCAGTCACATTGGAATATAATTGTCTTGGTAGATAGTTTTGTTTTGTGTGTTTTATTTCCTTGCATTTAACTGCATTTAAAGACATTCCAAGTAAACAGTACTGTAGGAAGTTCCCTCTGGATGTCTCTGGAGTCTGGAGACATCCATTCCAATTCAGAACTTCTAGGGCACAAATGGTATCAGAGCAAGTGACAAGCTGTCTCCATGCTGAGTTGATGAAGCAGGAGACCTAAAGGTAATTATTTCTTAGGTTTTTTTGGGCCTCCTGGTCTGAAAGGGATAAGTGGAGAGGTTGTGAATGCTGGTTATGATGATGGTGTCAAAGTACTGAAATGCAGGGAGAATGGTTACAGTGGACAAGGCAAGGACTAAAATGTGCCACCAGCTGTTGATTAGTTTTCCAAACAAACTATATTTGACCTCCCTTTTACACATCCACCTTCCCCTGTGTCCAGCAGCACCTCAGTTTTACCTGCTGTTGCTTACTAGGTCCTGCAGTAACTGTAAGCAAACCAAACAATTTTATTTAATAATAAAGGCAGGATAGACCACTTCAAACAGGATACTGCATGTACTGTGTTCAAGAGGCTTTTGCTAGATATAATGACATTAAAACTTGTCCAGATGTGGTTGAAATCACTAATGGCTGTTAATGGCAGAACCTGCAGCACTGAAAAACAGGTGTTCCATGTGACTAAATCCATGAGACAGCTAAGAAGCCATGCTATGCCTCTTGGTTGCAGTGCTCTCTGGTCATGAGACACATTCAGCAGCACTTTTTCTCTCTTCCAAAATTTCGTCAATAGATACAATCCAGATCTTAGCAGAGAAACATTGAAATTTGTATAATTTTCTGCCTGAATTAGAAACCCTCTGTTCTGTGGGAGCTTGCAGAATTGTTTTGACTTTTTGATTATAGTGCTAGTGATTATGTATCTGAAATTCCTGCCTTTCTGGATGAAGTAGTGAGACACAGGTGAAGTTATTAGCTTTCATTTCATGGGTTGAGGCCAACTGAGTTTCAGTAAGGCAAACTGCTGAGTCTGCACTTCAGTCAGAGCAGCCTGAGGCAATGCTTCCAATTACGGGCAGAGTGACTGGAAAGCTGCCTGATGGTGAACGACCTGGAGATGCTGGGCCACAGTCAGATGTGTTCCCAGGCGGCTAAGAAGTTCAGTGATATCCTAGCCTGTATCAGAAATAGAGTGGCCAGCAGGACCAGGGCAGTGATTATCCCCCTGTACTCGGCCCTGGTGAGGCTTCATCTCAAATCCTTGAGACCCTGGAGACTTTTTCCAGACTTTATGATTCTATGATGCTAGAACTCTTTAATTTCATATGCTCAGTGACAAATTTGACTCTTCTGTGTATCATTGTAATGCAGCCTCCTGTGGTGTAGCTGTATAGAACTAGTGAAACTTCTTTCTACTCTATCTACTCTGGACCTACAAAGAAAGATTGATGGATAAAATTCTCATTTTGATGTTAGGTGGTAACTTTTCAAGTAGGACCAATTGATTTTGTCTGGTGATGTAAAAGAAAATCTGAAAGTGTTTGGAGTATTATGGATTGAAAAGGGAAATGCAGTTGTGCAATCTTCATCATTTGAAACTTCCAAACCTACCATCCTGGTAGAGCAAGAAAAATCATCAGTTTACTAAAAGATAGTAGAACCAGGAGACCATTTAAGAGTCAAGACAATCTTGCCATAAGCACAGACAACTCAGACACTTCTTGACATTCTGATACAATAACGTTTGATCCAGTAAATAAAGGACCATTCTCAAATATTTATTGAAAAAAAAATCTTAGATTATGTGAGCTATGGACTTTGCATAGGAAAAAAGGCAAGATATCCTGACTGGGACAAAAAAATTCCTGTGTTGGCCTTTTGCAAGTCTGTTGATTCTTTTTCTACATTGCTCAGCCATCTTTGCAATAGACAGGCTGTTATTTAGCTAGTCACAAGGTTTACTTGAGGTGAAGCACCTTTGTTCAGAGATGGTGCTTTGTATCTTACACTGTCAACGTGTAATTTCACAGAGTAGTCTATGTTCCACTTTCCAGGCAGTTGAACATCATCTCTGCTTCTCACACTAGGGAGTGACTAGGTAATTTGTCATATCATGCAATCATATTGCAAAAACCTTGGGGACTGTCAGTGTTTAATCTGCCCTTAATGAAGCCTGTCAGATCAGTATACAGTATTTGTCATTATTTTCTGGCCTGGCTGCCAGAGCCTTTGCAATGATTTGTGCTTCGAAAACAAGGAAAGAAATAGGTAGGCCTACAGTTGTAAGCAATAGCTAAAATTGAAATCCACAAGAAACCCAGGCAGAAATCCACCTTTGATCTGTTTCCTGTGTGTTCTGGGGTAGATGAAATCAGTTTAGTTTTAATCCCCATAATGACTATTCCTTGGCTGAATTCATGCAATATCCATGCAGGGACTGAGGCCAGATGTAGGGCCTGCCTTCTCTCTGGGGTATACTAGAGTTCAGGAACCCTCAATCTGGAAAAATCACAGTGGATTGCAGGCTTGTACACAGCACAGAGGCTTGTTAGTGGCCATGCACAGAGACAGATTGTGTGTTTGTGCGCTGAACTCCCTGGCATTTCTGTTTTATGAGTCAGTATGCAGATCCCTGCCAGCTCAGGGGCCCTGCATCTGCATTTTTAGACATGGCCTTAAATACCTAATGGCTCCCTTAAATACTTCAGGCAGGAATGTCAGCCTTCAAAACCTGCCATGTAGCCCAGGTGTCTGGAGATCCTAAGCAGCAGCAAGGGCTGAGCAGATGGGCATCTCCCTCATACTTAGGCACAGAAGACACTGTGCCTGTCCTCTCTGAAACAGTTTGTTTGGCAGAGCTCAGAAAGCACCTGTTGAACCCCAGCAAAACAGCTCCTGCCATCTGGGGCACAATCAGAAACCTGATTCTACACCTAATTAACAGCCAATTACTGAGGCATAGATTGGACCTTCAAGGTAAATGCCTTAAACAACAGCCTGACTACAGGCTACTTTGTTCCCTCCCGAAGTCCCTCGACATTTGCAAGACAGCAGCTTCAGGAGGATTCCAAAGTTACAATAACCTAAACCAGATACAATTAAAGAAGGGAATGTTGGTTAAACTTTTATCTGGTTGCTATGAGATTTGCGCTGAAATTTGTCATCTCTTGAGTACTGTAACTGGCTCTCATCTCATCCCCAGTCAGCTTTTTAAAAAAGGAGCTTAAAGAGAATGAGTATGTATGAATCCCAGTTGGAGACGGGCATTTCCCTGCAGTCCAGATAAGGATACCAAGTTCATGGAGAGAATTTAAGATCTTACCATTTGCAGTAGCTAAGTTAGACAGCTCTGTGCTAAAGTGCTGGCTTTTGTGGGTGTCTTTCCAGTGGATTGCTTAAACACAGACCTCTTGGCAGGAGGATCTGCAGACTGAAAGGCACCTTGTGGTTAGGAGCTGATACCTTTGTCAGTACCTCTGTAAATCTGTCTTTTCCTTTATTTACTGCTAAGATTTCGTCATGCAAAACATGTCAATTCAAGTAGATGGGAAGTAGGGCTTTTTCACTATAACAGGACCATGAAAGAAAAGAGACTGCAGTATCAAAAGCAATACAAATCTGATGAGCAGTCAGTGTCCTAGAAATATAAGTAACCTGTCTGTGTAAAAGTCTGGCATGGAGTTAACTGATGTGGTGTGACAACAAGACATTTCTTTTGGAAAAAGTGACATAATATTGTACAAAGCGTTTCTACTGACACTTCTATCTTGGACTAAAGTCATATGTAATGTTGTATTGTTAATGTATTTTTTCAAAGACCTCATGTAATGGCGTGGGAAAAGATGTGGAAAAATAAATAGTGATGGAATGGGTGAAAGGCATTTTAAATAACCACTGAAAGTCTGCCTTTCTCAGCTGTATGATAGGCTGTAGGGTTGCTATCATGTTCCATGAGATGTGCCAAACAATGTGCAGGTCATAACAGCTAAATTACATTTTTTTCTGAATCTATTCACTGGGAGGCCATTTATTCAGATCTTGGGTTGTCAGAGAAGCTTGGACTCCCAGTGAACTAACTCCCTCCTGGAAGGAAACTAACAGCCTAACAGCAAGTTCACAGGTTACAGCTACTTCTTTGCATGCCTGAGTCCTGCTATGAATGCAGATCTTTCTTTTGTTAGTCTAACTGCCTTCTCAGCTGTATCTAAGCCCGGTCCCTTACAACATGATCTGAGTTTGAGGTAAGAAGACTAAGTGCTGTATGTTAACTTACTGGAAGCACACTGATGATAGTGAAATGTGCATTCCTGAGCTGTGTACCAAACACCCTATCTTTTGCCTGAGGAAGCCACAAATGTCCACGAATTGGATACATACAGACTATCTGTGTAGATAAAGGGAAGGGATCCAAGGTCATGTTGGTTGTTACTTAGCTCAGATGAGAAGTCATGTAACCATGTTGGCTTTCACTGTGTTATGCTTTTCTGTGTTGGGAGACTTGGCACAGATACGAAAAGCAGTTGAGCCTTCTCATTCTATGTCAGATGTTTGCTACTTTTTAATAAATAAGCTATTAGGTTCTTTGCTTTACCTTGTTGTAATATTAGTTTCTCAATTTGTCCTTGTTGCTATCTTTGTGCAATGTACTCTTTGAAGTTCAAGGTTTTACATAGCAAAATGTCAGAATGACAGGAGTTTAAGTGACAGTTTAGCTCTTTCTAATCTGCTTAAGGAATTTTTTTTTATTGCTTTTCTTTTATTGACTTTTTTAGGGCCACTAAATATATGTTTCACTAGGCATTGTCTAATTATTCTTTGATTTTGTATATATGATTAATTCAGAAATGGATGTACATGTTGAAAATATTTTACTCTTTTTTTTTTAATTTTAAAAAGGAAAAGATTGATTATAATGCTTTATGGTTGTGTGTCCTGTGGATAGAACGTGGGAGCCCTGGGTTTTAAAAGTCAAATGCCAGAGACTCCTGTGTAATGTTTTCTAGGAATGTAATACTTGGTAAATAATAAAATTTTCAGTCATGTAAGTTTTAGATTGTATCCTGCTGATGCTGAATTTCGTCAAACCCAATTAAAATGAACACCATGCATCAAATCTCCTTAATTTTTCTGTGTAAAAGAGAGATAATGTTTAATGCTTTCACATCTTCATACAATCCTTGAGTTTCACAGACAAAAAAAGTGTGTTAATGTGCACAGCCTCTGATAAAATACTGCTCTGAGTGATTGCCAGAGTAAATCTCCTGTATAGGTCAGTTTCTTAGGTATTCATTGCAATTTTTGGAGCAGGTTTCTTCTTTAATTTGAAACTCCAGGGACCATTGCAGTGAAACCTCTTTGAGGGATTTTGTATTAGAATACATCCAATTACTTGAGGCACCAGCAAGTTTTTTGTGAAATCCTGGTCTTGCACACCTGTTTGGAGAAGCCACATCTCAAACAACACTTCACCTTCAGGCAGCATGAATCCCTTTTGTAAAAGTATGTCCACCACTGTAGAAGTCCTTGAGCCTATCAGGGGAGCTTCTAGGGTAATACCCTGGAAGAGTCTGCCACAGGCTTCAAGAATGCCTCACTACTTGAAGTGAGACAAAAAGGCTCCCCCCATGGTGTTCTGCAGCACTGTGTTAATCTACTTCAGTTCCCTATAGGTTATTGCCCTTTGCCCTGCCCTTGTACCACTGCTGTGCCTGCAGACCATTAGCCCCCAACCCCATACTTAACTCAGAACACTGCATTAATTTCAGTCTTTCTCACTGGACTCCTTTGGCATGACCTCACAATAAACCTTGCTGGAACTCTGTACAGGAGACCCTTCCCATCTTTCTTCGATGACCTGTATGTCATGTCTATGTGTGTGTGTGTATTCAGCAACTGTGCCTGTCTGAGCAGCTTTCTCGGAATATGCTTTAGTAGAGGCAGCAGCAATCACCATCCATTTCCACAGTGTTACACACCACACAAGAAATATAGGTAAAGGGTGTGGGCTTTGAAGCAGTGCTTCATGCATGCTTTGTCCCACCTGGAGAGCTCCTTTTGAACTGCAGAATGTAGGACCTTGCTTAAGTTTGGGGGAAAATGTTCTGTAGGTCAGGTGCTCTCTCTTGTTAATCTCCTGAATAGGAGAAGAAAAATCACTCTTCCATGGTTATATTAATGTGGTTCATGTTAATAACAGTTGCTAGGTTGACAGGTCAGGAGAGGTATCAATCCACTGAGTCACAATACAGATATCTCAGAGGTAGGATTCTAGCAAAGTTTCCCCAAAAGTATTGTTCAAACTGAAATCCCCAATTTTGTGTTGAGTTAAACAGGTAGCTTTGACTTCTTAACCATTTGACTATTTATTTGTATAACCAGGATAAAGGTTATCTGCAAGGATGGCTGCAGACAGGGGAGGGACAGGAGACATCTATCTACCTGTTTCACCAGGGTCACAAAACATCTGTTATGTGACTACTACTTCACGTCACTCCCAACCAGGCAGGTCTTCAGCTGCTGACTTAGAAGGCTCACTCTGCCCAGCCCCATTGCTGGGGTCCTAACATCCCTCTATCGCTGATGCCATCTGGCAGACCTGCCCTGCCCTCCCCACCAGGGCTGTTGTGTCTCTGAGCTGAGAGGAAAGTCATATAAACAGCAGTGTGCCTTCTCTATTTGTGCTCTACTGCATGCTATGCCTCACTGACTCACAAAGCTCCTTTCAGGCACTTCCTCGAGTTTTGATGTAGCATGATTTCATATTGTCGGGTGACTTTGAAGCTGGTATTTCAGTTTTGAATGGGGTAGATGTAAGCAGTATTTGGGCTTACATCAATAAATGAGGTCCTGGTTGCTGGAAGAATAAAAATGCAGAGAAAATTTCAACTCTGCAAGATGCAATATTGATTGCTGCAGTGAGCCATGATGTCAAGTATATATGCTCCTTTCCTCCTTGCATCCCACAAGTGCTAAATAATAGACCTTGTTTATTGGCATTTACAAATTACTTTGTAACTGATGCAATGACATGTCCTCTATACTTTCATTTAATTTGTAACACCATTTGGAATTTTTTTATCCTACATTTCTAATGCAATTTTTAAATAATGTATTTCTTGCCCTCCAGACAAATCAGCTCTAATTTATAATAAGAATTTCAGGGTTAGATTATTAAAAAAAATACTCTAGGCCATATACATTATGTAAGGTTACCATAGTAACAGTTTCTCTGAGGGGAAAATCGACTGTCCATAGTTTCCACAGAAACCACTCCCTGCTGAGAAAGTGCCTCCAAGGGAAGCGAAAGGAATATAAATGAGAGAGAGAAAAAGATGAGCACAGATGTCATATGACCTCTGCGGCATCCCTGCACTGTTGCAGATTCAACCGAAAGTTTCTGGGTTTGTTTTAAGTTTGTTGTTTTTGACTGCATGAGTGGTACCTTCTCTTGTCATGTAAAGTCTGGCCACCCTTTCCTCTCGTGGAACTGGTTTTACAGCTGGAGGTATGGCGATGCTCCACCTTGGCAGTGAACTGACCACAGCAGATACTAAAGTCCAGTACTCTAGGAAACCACTGTGCATGGGAGAATTTAAATGGTAAAAGAGAATTAACCCTTCTTTTTTCTTTTTTTTTTCTTTTTTTTTTTTTGACTGAAAGAAATCGACAAAGAGGTATGGAAATGCTTCCTTCCAGAGAGAAACAGGAGAGGAAGGAAGCTCGACTAATTTGTCAGTTAATGGTTTTGTTCTTTTGGGGTACAAGCATACACTGCTAGGAGAAATGTATTCTGAAAGGAATAAAAAAACCCCAAGTCCTGTATAGATTAACATTTCTGAAATCCTTTTGCAGTTATTTTTTTCACAAACAGTATTGATTTGTTTTATTTTTTTTTTCAAGAGCAATAAAACTTCATTCATTCAAGGCTTAGTGCAGCCATAACTACAGATTAACGCGCTGGTTATTTCATCCTGTCATCTCTCTGCTGCTTTCTGGGGAAAGCAGGCTGACATGGTTATTAAATCTGGCAGCTCTGTTGTATGCACATGGGAAGCAAGTAGAGCACAGCATATAGAAAATTAGTAGCTTTCAGATAGCAGCCTTCATTTCAGTGCTGCAAGACTTGAAAGGCAGCCTGAAAAGCTCTTTCTCTTCTTTGTAATCACCAGTCTCTGGATCAGTGCGCAAATATCACAAATAGAGTTGCAAATGTAAGTATTCCTTGCCTTTGTGGTGCTTTCAGATCACTAATTAAAGTTTCTACCTTAGTCTTCTGCTTGAAAAGGCAGAGAGATGAAAGCTGAAAACATCGTGACAGGGAAAGCTTCTCTGCAGTATTGTTCTGGCTTTCAGTGGAAGAGCTGCTGAGGGAAAGGGGTGCATGAAAGCTTTCCAGAACAAATAGTTTGCAGTTGTGTTTGTTGATTTTGGGGATGTCTGCTTGCCATTTTGTCTATGAGGGAAGAAGTTCAGCAAATGCAAGAGGTACTTATAGAGAGATGTTTATCTGCTTAGATTAGATAGTATTAGGTGTACAGCAAGAAAGATACTTCAGCAGTAATAAATGGTTTGTGAGCACATAGAAGAAAAATTTTCCATGATATTTTTCACCTGGAATATTTTTTAAAAAAATCTGTAAATACAGACACAGCATTCTCATTAAGAAACTCGACAGTACCTTATTATCAGAAGTGCAAACAAATAGTCATTGTAAGGGGAACCAGTAAGTCTGCATCTGACCTCACAAGAACAATGAACGCAGCACGGTGAGCACTGCATGTTTTTCAACCATTTCACTCTGTATATGAAACAATCTTTATCTGCTACAATGGCATCAAGATAGGATAGTAAGGTGATTGGGAAGCAGTGGAGCTGAAGGTTACTCAGTGTTGTGGTGATACTGTAAGGAAGAAAATTGAAACTTGTCAGTGTATTTTTGGTCTCATAGCGCTGAAGAAGTATGTTGGTTTTTGTTCTCCTTTCTAATTCAAAGCTTCTGTATTGCTATTGTCCTATTGAGTTTATGGCTGATATATTCTTACTGTGCTGTGAATGAAATCTGCTTCTTGAAAACAGCCTGTGATCAGTACCAAGCATAAATGTCGGATAATTGCACAAGAAATGCAGGCTTTAGCCAGTTTTTTTTTCTGTTGCTGTGTCGTGTTTCTTACTTATTTACAGGTTCTGTTATTTTGTTATTCTGTTATATATATTGTTATTTGGTGACCATTGGCACTATCAGCTTTTCATGAGCCATGTAAAAATGTAATTTTCACAGTTAATAGGTGACTGCCATTAAGTGACTAGGGAGAGAATGTGTTGTTTGCTGTAATAGAGGACTGAACATATTCATGATATAACCCGCTTGATAATGCTGCTGTTACACAGGTATTTGATGACTCTTATGTTCATAAGCTACTTTTTAAATGCTTCAGCCTCATCTTACAGATGTCTATGTATAAATGCCTATTTTCACTGTAGCAAGTAAAAGCTGACTTTGAAGCTTTCCTTTCCTTCCTTTTATCTCCCTTTTCCCCTAATAGACATAAATTCATAGCTTTCCTGAAACTTAGCTGTGAAAATGGTCATTTTTGATGACAGCTGTGGAGCTAAGCTTTCCAAGCCTGAATGGCAGCCAGCCAGCTGCTGAGACAAGTGGTGACCTTTCAGGACAATATCTCTCAAAAAATGTCAAAATATTAAAATGGCAGACATCAAATGCCATGTGTGAGGGGAAGGCTAGTCATCTGGCAGGCTTTCAGCTGAAGACAGTTAATCTACTGCTTGTTTGGATTATACATTGAAAGCCCCTGCCTAACTCTCTAAAATATAGATAAATTATTCATATATCTTCTGAATAATTTCAGAAGTTCTTCTGGAAAGATTTGGGACCTAAATGGAAAATTTCAGAGGTGTTTTATTTAAAATCTGCTCAGGCATCTTCCTGACAGATAACCTGAAAAGCAGATTCTGGCCTTTGATTTTGCTCTTTACATCATATACCAGTTTTCCTCCCAAATTTGTTATTCAGAATGTAAATGAGTCCTGATGAAGCTTAAGCAAAGTTCATTGATGTGTACAGGATGCTGAAATTCTGATAGCATATGCACTGACTTTTTAGGTATATGCCCACTGAATACTAAACAATCCCCTGCAGTTCTTGGTGTTGCAGCTCTGACCTGAAATCTCATTTGCTATTACATTCATAGATGTTTTGTAACTTTCTCTGAAGGCACTGAGGTGTGAGCATTCCCTTCTGGCTGGTGTGTCAGATTCTCAGATACCTTTAGCCCTGGTAACAGATCAGTGACACTGATAGGCTGCCTCTTTGGTTTCAGCCCTGCTTCATAAACATTTCTGGGAAAGTGAATGGGTGATCAGGGAACAAACCTGTTCACCTTGTGGTTGACCTCTCTTGGAGAGTAGGAAGGGGTACACCAGTAACTGCACCAGACCAGTCTTGTCCAGCCGGTTTGCAACTGGCCACAGTTCAAGAGAATTTTCCATATACTCCTTGCAAAGTACAGGGTGAGCTGGCAACATGGATAACCCCTGCAAAGCATTAAAAATTTAGATTTAATAGTGCCAAATCCATTGTTACTTAGCAAGATGCCTTAGCAAGATGCCTTAGCAAGATGCCTTAGCAAGATGCCTTACCAAGATGCTGGAAAGGAAAATAGTTTTTTTCCAGTATTTCTTTCCCTTTTTCCTTCCCTTTCAAGGTAGGAGTTCTGTGTCACTCCAAGTTTTTTCTTTTACTACAAGCAAGCAGCTTTTTCTAATTTTGTTTTAGTGTTCTTCCCTTCTACTCTCAGAGGAAGTGTTTCTTCCCCTCTCTGCTCTTTAAAACTGGGAACACTGCATTCCATGATCACCGTATCTCTACTGTAGTTATAGGAAAGGCTATTGTATCCATGTTGGTCTTTTCTTTCCAGTTAGTATTCTGTGATCACTCCTCCTTTCTCCTAATTCCCTACAAGAAGAATTCTGAGGCAAATTAACTAGGTAAGGACAAATTCCCATAAGCATCTTACAGTAATTAATCCCTCCTCCTTCCCTTCCTTCCTCCTTTCCCTTGTCTTCAAATTTTTATCTGCTTTCACACAAACATTTCTGTTATTTGAGAATTGAGAATTACTGAGATGTAAAAATCTGTTTGGAAGAACAACATTGTGCTCATCCAGTTGAGGAATAAAAAGGTAACTGAGGGATCAATTAATGTAACTTAACATAGCTCAGATACCTAGGCTGAGTTTTGGATTTTGATTTTCAAATGACAAACCACATGAAGGCTCAATCTATTTAATCATCTGATAATATTAAAGAAAAAAATAGAGATGCTGCTGTTTTCTGTGAGCTTTTGCTTGAAGAAAAACATCTGAGAAAAACAACTGCAGCAGATTTCTTTTAAATCACATTGTAAAGGGCTTGGTTGTTTCCTAAGAACTGTGCAGTGTCAGATTGATTCAATGCAGTTCATTAAACATCTGTCAGGATACCTCATATGAAATTCTGACTTGCACCAAATGTATTATCATTTTATTCTGCATTTATATTATTATTACTCATTGCTATTTCTGTAGCATCTAGGAATACCTTTTTTTTTTTTTTTTTGTTACCAGGCTAGGTATTGTACAGAAACAGAAGTTAATCCTTGTCCACAGACTGCTAACAAGCTCTGTTATGAATAAATCAGAACCTTCTTTGCACTCACTTACTACCTTTCTTGTTTGGCTCTTTATTTGAATTCAGAACACAGATGTCAGAACTGTGATACCTGAACTGGTCTTCAGGATACCAGACTTTGCTTAGACATGGGCTTGAAATTGCGTGTAATTAAAATTAGAAAATGACATACACTTATTTTAAAGCTGTCTTACTGGTTCACTTGAAGTATCTCCCTTAGGCTGTTAGTGTTTAGGTATTACGTTAATGAAGTATATTAATTGAAATTAACTCAACTGACAAAACATGACTATAATTCTAAAACATTTCTGAACCACCAAGAAAGATTTATTTTAAAATCGTTACGACACTATTGCCAATTACTAAGTTAATTAGATTCATTATAAGCTTAATTACTAAGGTAATAATATTCATTATTAAGTTTAATGAAGTATGTTTACTTCTGATTGTTCACAGAATTTAAATTTAAATGTTGATTATTGACATAAAATAGCAGCAGCATGACACATGACCATGGCACGCTAATTGACTCATGGACGATGCACTGTGATTTGGGGTGGACAGTGAAGATCACAATGTGGGTGAGATGAGAGTCTCATAGATCAAAATCTTCATTTGCATTTTCTAAAAGACCAATTTTTCTCATCAGTCTGCTCCTTATCCCTCTTACAAGTAGATTTCAGGAGCAGTCACATATCTGTAAACATCACCTTTTCTGCTACCTTTTGTTTGAATGATATATGGTGTAAGGTACACAGTAGGTTTTATGCTCATAACCTAGGACTGAACTGCCATCTGAAATCAGTTCACAAAGCCCCATTATAATACACTATTCCATGCTGAAGGTATTTCACACATTCAGTTTATACACTTTTCAGATCATCTTTCACAAAGCAAGGCTGTAGTGTGTGAATACAAGCTATAACTTAACTGAGCAATGTAACCAACATATCTGACCCAAAAGGCATATTTATTCTTTCTGGAAATGTATATCACACAAACCTCTATGATTTCTAAGAGCCATTTCTATTTTGAGGTGATAAACTTAGTTGTATATGTAGGAAAAAAACATCTGAAGATTCCCAAAGGGCCAAATTGCAGTTGACAAGATATTGTACCTTGAATTTCCTAGGATTTTTAGATTTCACTTTGAAACTATAATTTATCATATCTTTTTGCATTGACACTGCAACTTGTATCACTATAGTGACATATTAAAAACAAAATTTAAATTTATTCTGACAGTGTCACTGTTGTCTCTTCCATAAAGCAGTTGGAAGGATCTATAGAAATGCAAGCTAACAAACATGAAGGGCTGTTGTACTCCTCAACTGACTTTTTTTTTTTAAATACATGAAATGATGAATACAAGTCTGAAAGATTATTTGCAAGCATGCAATTAATCATAAATCCAGCTTGATCTGAATGGATAAAACAGTAGTATATCAATCTGGTTAGCTAGTGCTTTGACAGGATTTTGCAGAACTCATTAGGTCAGGAATATTAAGATGGGTGCCTCTTTTCTTATGAGATAATAATGTGATTCCCAAAGGGATAAGCTAGAAGGTCAGAGACAAAACAGTTTATCCCCCAGGAATGGTATGGATTGCTGTTAAGAACATTCTGAAATCCTGTCCCATCCTTAATTTATCCAAAGCATTCCTAAAAGTAATGACCTAATTTTAAAGACAGCAAATCAGAAATAACCAAATCACTAAAGCTTGTTTCTCTTTAGAAACACGGGTTGTCTTAATTTAAAGGCGTCAGTAAGTATTAAATCTCCTTTACCTATCTAGGGGAGAAATTAAAAAAAAAGTTAAATATCTTTTCTATTTTGCTTCTCCCCCCACTCTTCAATTCAGTGGGAATTCACTCACTCAAGTGCCCTTTTAAAGAAATTAGAGAGTTTGCAGACTGATACTGAGCTACCTCTGTTTGAACACATTGTAGTGAAACAGCTTCCATTTATATTCAGAAATAAGTTCACTGAAATAAGTGATTTTGGCAGAATGAAGAGGAATAGATCCTGCTGGATGTCATGGCCAGGTTTTTGAAAGAGGAAGTTGACATCAATTCCCTTGGCACTCTTAGTGTTGTCCTACTGAAACACCTGGAATCCATAGGTTTCCATAGCTTTTATGTTAAGTATGTGTGGCCCTCAGATTTTAAATTAGTCAGTAGTAATTGCTATGTAAAAGTCAGGGCAATTGCTATGCAATGAGGCTGAAAATTGATTAAAGAATTAGATAACTAACACCCAAATTATTTTAGTATGTTTGGAGTTTCCAGGACAGTATACTTATTAACCTTGACCCAAGACATAGCCATCGTACAAGTGAAAGCAACTCATACTGTGTATTCTCATGGCGAAATTTTACCCCAAATGGGCTTCCAACCATCAGTGTCCCTACTAGGTGCAATGTCCAAAGTACTCTTTTTCTCTATAAAATTAATAGCATATGCTTTAAAATGAGAAATGGAGAATTTGTTCAGCTTGTTTTTTGTTTTTAAGAACATGTTGAGAGTTAACATAGTGAAGCTTGTAACATGCCACTGTGTAATGCTTATAATGAATAACATGCTATGACATCAGAGGTCTTACATGAATCAATAATTATTGATGCAAAAACAAGCCATTATTTTTACTGTAATTATCAGGAGACATGTGATGGTTTGCTTTGGTTCTGACCTTGATTGTTCATGCACTGAAATAATAATTGCAGTTAGCTCCTTCTTTTCCATAAATGTTCATAGCTTGTTCAGCATCAGAGAGTATAGGTGGGGGGGAACACCACGTAAAACACTTCTGTTTCTTGGGAAGCATGACTTTGTCCATTTGGGGCAACAGAAGGCCTTAACGATTGGCTTACAGTAATGCTTTTTAAAAATGATTTTGTCCTTAAAATGTTTTCTGAAAGGTTTTTCTTTATTCTTGAAGATGTGAGGGCAGATAGACACATCTGGGTGTAAGTGCTATGGAGAAGAGAAAGAAAAGGGTTTTTTTCAATGTTCCTTGATCCTCAGCCAGCTAACCCTAGGATAAACCAGAGCTGATGTTATGATTTATGGAGCTGGGAAAAAAATAGCTCAGGTCCTTGAGCAGCAGAGACCCCACACTACTCTGACCCTATAATCTGGAAAGCATTTTCCTGTAAATATTCTTTCCCTCTGTTTATCAATTAGAAAAGTTTGAGTGTTGTCAGAGCAACACTCTTTTATCAGGTATGGGGATTAAAAGTAGTTATAGGGCTGCCTATCACACTGGCAGTGCAATTCTCTAGGTCAGTGGGTCACTGTCTCTTCACAGGACTGTTTGTCAGTGGGTATGTGTACATACCACAGTCCTCAGCACTTTGTTTACCTACTGGTTCAGAACAGATGCTCAAATTGCACAGCTTCCATGAAGGAGGAATTGACAAAGAGTGCAGCTGGGGTGAGGATGGTACGAGAAACTCCATCCATCATTCTCCAAAAGGCATAATGAATGGCTTAATTGTTGCTGCTCAAAATTGTTGGCTGTTTTATTTGCTATTACCAAAGCAAGATCCCACTAAGAGCCAGCTTGGAGAAGTACAGTGACAGGGCCATCTCTTTGTTCTGTTCACTTGGCATCATTCACTGAATAGATTCCACTGGCTTTATCTGAACCATAACCTTCCACTATTGCTCACCTGCAAAACATGCTTCTTGACCACAGTGAGGTCTTGAGCTGGCTAACATAGCCAGGAAGGAATAGTGAGGAAATAGTACAGTATGCAATAAAACCGGCAGTATTTCATATTGGGGAGTTTTTGTAAGAGAGTATGTCTTCTGAGAGAGCTGCCCATGGGAATACTTATCCTCATACCAGAGTTGCCTTCAGTGCATTTTGAATTTAATCCATTGAGTTTCATTGAACTGGATTGGATGTGTGTGGTTTAGTATCTTCCTCTGTTGCAAGGTTTGTATTTAAGGGATGCTACACAAACACTACGAAGGGACAGAAACAGTCTGCCTGTATCACAAAAAAATTAATCTCCCAAGTAAGTATGGATTGGGTCACAGTGAGGTTAATGTACATATTCATGTGATATTAAAAAAGTCATTATCTGGATTAAAGCCTCTCCCTATTGTTTAGTATCCAGGCTCCTACTGAAAAGATGAGGATTTTTATAGTTCTCAAATAAAGACACCTGAATTTTTGTCATGAAAAGCAATCTGATTTTTCTTAATCTTGTTCTCAGAAATAACTCAATTATTTTGGCTGACTTTTTTTTTTTTTTAATGAGGCAAACATCTAGCATGAAAAACTTCATGCTAGCCAGTAAAGGCTGTCAATCTCTTAGCAGCTGATTTTGGGTCACTTAATGGAGAAATATAAAATTTCATGCTTATACATTATAGTATCAAAATGCACAATTGAGAACAAAATTCTGCTTTGGGAAACATCATGTCATTCAGTACCTCTGTGCAGCAAGGAGGTTCCTAAGTATAGCTGTAACAAGATTTCTTAGAAAGAACACCCCAAATGGTAATTTATTATGTTGAGGATGGTATTAAAAATCTCTGTGGGTTCTTCTTCCCCTTCTAAAAAGTGGTATTGGAACTTGCTGTAGAGTCTGAAATTACTGTGGATGAGGAAGGAAATTAAAAGAAAAAAGACTGGACCATCTTCAGTTTTGTTTTTTTAGATGCTACTGAGAAAATTTAACTTTTTCCATCATTTACATGTTAAACAGATTTTTGACTCTGCAGAATATTTGCTTTTCAGAATGCCTGTGGCTTGTATTGTGGACACTAATGTTCTTGAATCCTCTGGAATATCAAGGGGTTTGCATATGTTTGGTTTTAGATATCATCATATCCATGGATGCCAATGGGATGAATTCAAGATAAGCTTCCTTTCTGGCTGACTTGTAGTTTTTGCTGTCTGTCTTTCATCTGACCTTAAAATTACAAAGCTTTGCATGAATCTGAGCAATTGCTGAATTTAATTAATCAATTAAGCAATTTAATCGATTAATCATTGCCTCCTTCTGTGTTGTCTCTCTGAGCTCCTGCTTGAGTCAGAAAGAACCAAGAGCAAATAACAGTCCTTTCAATGCAAGAATCCTTCTTTAAGTGTGTAATATTGCTGGCCTTGACAAGCATGCAGAAAAGCAGAAGTGAATGCACACAAAGTTTCAAGACCTGCTGTTCATCCAGACCCTGGGTTCTATGCAGTATTACCTCACACAGATTTTGCTCCTTGCATGCAAAATAGAATTACAGTGTGTGAGCTATAATTTAATCCATGTTGTAGCCTGGGTCAACATAAAGGCCTTGGTGGAGCACCGTGTTGCAGGTGGGCAGCTCTGGCTATTTTAACAGAACCAGGGGATCTTTGCTCAAGGAATGAGGCAGAATAGAGCGATAAGAATGACTGCTGGAAGAAGTGGCACTTTTTAAATAAAAAGCACAGTTAAATAGGAAAAAAAGCCCAGACTGGAACTGATTTCATATTACTGTAAAAATACCATAGTGATGCTGGATGCAGGTTATAGAGATTATAATTTTTATTTCATGCTACATATCTTCAGGAAACCCTTACTAATATCGATACCATTGGCATTGCTTTTGCATATACATTTTTATTTATTTACTTGAGCTAGAATATACAATATCTCCAAACTTCTTTGCTGGCTAGGTAATATTTAAAAAGACTAAGTTTCTTTTCCCCAGTTAATATTTGCAAGAAAGGTATCTAGTCTTTTTTGTTTTCAATTACAAAATATATATTTTGTTTGATTTTATACTCACACTGAATAAATGATTAAATGATATATCCTTTATACTTTTGTTAGTTACAAGTATGGTCTTATAAAGATTTCTCCCTGTAATTTACAGTTGCTATATAAACATACAATCTCATGTAAATACTTTCTTAGGGAGAATTTATTTTAAATATGTGTAGAACTCATAAGAAGATATGTGTTTCTGAAGAGTTTTAGTTTTCCATGTATTCCATTTCCTTTCAAATCAGTGGGCAGATATTGACCAGAACTCCATCCTTTCAGTGTGCATTAGTTTTGTAGGTTGGCTTGAATTTTGTAGACCATACAGAAATTTTGTGGTAGGTGCTATCACTCTGAAGTAAGTAATTTGTCTATGGACTTCTTTGTTGCTGTTCTTGCCTCTAATTAGAACCTTTTAATGTTCAATCTGCTGATGTTGTCTGTTACCCATTCTTACACAGGTTCTTATATGTGTGATTGACTGAAGAATTATTATACGATTATTTTGACCCCCAGCTCCATTTTCTTAGGCTTCTGTAAAATGGCATGGCATAATTAAATCCAGACATGGTGTGGTTTCATTCTGATTACATGGCAGGTTTAGCCTTTTTACTACTTGAATCAAGGGGACTTTTATATTTTAATTTAGTTCTCCTGCATGGCTGAGCTTTGTAGTATCTTTAACATTAAGGTCTTCTTTTTTCTCTCCTGCTGCTCAGAATACCTTTATAACAGAGCTTTGCTTGAGAACTAGTATGTCCCTGTTTTTTGGGGGGGATAGGTACTCACTTGACTTGAGAGTCTTGAGACTTGAATTCATTAAAATTCCTCTTACTAGCCTGTTATATGAGGATATGGAAAACTTGGACTGTTGTGTTTACTTGCAGGCTTATTCCTGGACACACCACCATCTCTTTGGATTTCTTTCTCATCCAAATGAATGATTCTGACCTTTGTTGTGCCTCTGCAGTTTCAAGCAGTTAAATTATTTAGGCATTTCTGCTTGCTCAGTAACTGGCACACTTTGCCTAGACTTGCTGGGTATAAAGGAGGTGTAGAAGTAAGTTTGGTATAGCGGGTTTTTTTGTATCCCACGCACTCCTATTCAGCAAGAAGGCATAAAGTGCATCAATAGTCTCATTCAAGGAGAAGTAAACTCCTGATCCAAACTGAGAGAGAGGAGGGACAAGTCACATCTACACCATTGGGCACAGATCATCCTGGCCATTATTTAGGGGGTGTGTATGTGTGAAGGGAGTTAATTCCTTTTAGTTTCTGGATAAATCCATGGCTGACCTTGTTGATGTGACAGTGAAATCAGCAGTTGTTCTCATATGTTTCACAGAAAGGCATGTATTAACATGCTTTCTTTGAACGAAGGTCACTGCATCACAAATCTGAGCATTTTTCCTGTGATAGGGAAATCACTCTTGGTCTTTGCACATCCTTTGCTCTAGGTGATTCAGGAATTTGGTTCTGTGCCAGCAAAACAAATGAAATATTTACTGTTGAGTTCACGATGAATAGGGTTTCTTATGGGAGCAGGAACCACAGCTATCCTGTCTTTTAATCACAGCTACTAGTCTTCTAATCAATGCTGTCTGTTTGTTGTGTAACAGCAAGGTCTTCACAAAAGAGTTCCTTTGGGTATTTCCCTTGAGTTCTTCTGTGTGAGCAAGAACATAGTTCACAGAAAAGTGCGAGAAACTGGAGAGGCAATATCTTTCTCCTTGTGACAAAGCCCACATTGCAAAGGTCGTACCTCATAAGGAATTTATCAGTTTCAAAGATAGCACTGGAAATGTTTATACTGTTATATAGGAAAGCATTCCTTGGAGACAAGTAATCTTGTAATTTGAAATTAGGGTGGATGTGTGGGCTGCTGGTCTGTGGCTCTTTTTTGGCTCTTTTTGTCAGCATACCTGACACTCTGAATGTAGGTCTGCTCCAAAGCCAAAGCATTTGTCCTTCTGAAATACTTCTTTGGACTCTAAACCTAGTCAGAGATAAGGAGTATTTCAGCACTGTTTGCAAAATCCTTCTAGAAGTGCATGAGTCACCCCATAACAGTGGAATTTAAATGCTGTGTCTAGATCAAGTCACAGAATTTAACTGAGAAATGCCTGTAGTGTACTATAGCAAGGCTTAAGGTAGCTTATAGCCAGTTGGGATATAGAAGCCAGTTATGGCAGCATGGTGCCCAAGACATGCTAATTTGCTTTATTTCTTGACTGAGTTTTCTCCTGCTTTAACAGCACATACATTAGACAAATATTTCGGAGCTAGCTTTGATATTTCTTGCTACCTTGCTGTAATAGTTTTGTCTAGAAAAAGCTTAAGACTCAAAAGCTCTGACTACCAAATTCCAGGTGAGATGAGAACTGGGGCCACTGGTCTGTAAGTAAGGTAGAGCACAACTGAATGGGGTATGAAGGGCCTGTGCAAAGAGTAGTTTGTACTTGAAAGGCCTCCTCTGAACTCCGTGGCAATTGAGGCCTGTGAAACACCTCTCACCAGGAAATGGAGCACAAAGAAGCTAGGGAGAAAACTTGCTTTTTAAAGATGGACTTTAAGCTTGTAGGTTTATTGTGCTTTACAGTGCCAAAGTTAATCTTTACACACAGGCCATATATTTTTGGAGGTACATCTCCTTTTATTAGTGTATTTGTGTTGTGTTTGGAATGAATGACCTTTGAGGTGGTGAGAAATTTTTAAAAACTTACCTTGCCAAAGTAATTATCCTGTTTATTTGCTTTTAAAGGATACACTTCTTAAGTAAATAGTGAAAATAAACACAGTTTGTAAGTCTGAAATGTCTTCAGTGAGGGCTTCAAAGAACTGTAAATGTATTCACACAGAGCTTCTGTGAAATGGGTAAGACATAATATTACCACTTTACAAAGGGATCTAAAAAACAAAATCTCTAGTGCAGATCTAACTAGAACACCAGTGATAGTCATGTCAGCTGTTGATGTATATCAACTGTATAACCCTTGTTTCTTTCCACACAGCTCCTAATGCTGTAACTGTATTTTTAGTTACAGTTACAATTTGATAATACTCTGCTGCTTTTCCATTCTTGTGAAGCAGAGAAGCAGGTCTCTTGGTTTAGTGTGTATTTACACTATTAAGTTGTGGTGAGTACCTCTGTTTGATCTGATCCTTGGTGTAGCATTACTGATGAGGTTGAAGGAACTATTCTGTCTTGAAGACAGACAGATTCTGGATGGAGAGCTGGCACATTAGGAGGAGATTCCAGCAATTATCCATCAGCACAGGAAGAAGTAGTTTTAAGCCTGACCTTTCTGTGTAAGGAGCCATGAAAAGAGGTGCTGACAGCAGCTGTTTAACTTAAGCCATTTGGAGCATAGGGATAGGTCCTATAGTCTATGTGGCCTCCAGGGGGTTAGACACATCCCCAGAGTCTCTTCTGGCATTTGCTACACCTCAGGAGCCACCACCAAAGGGTTAAATAGTTCTACAGTGTGTAACTTGCTCTCTAATTAGGAAGTGGCCCAAGAGCTCAAAGTTCAAAATGCACCATGGTCTGAGCTTGAACTAAGCCCAAATTCCCACTGGTTGCAAGCTCATATGTTAGTGTGGTGCATCTGCACATGACCTCTTCCCCTTCCCGTTTCTGCCATTTGTTTTCCTTTTTAACAAGAAAATGAGACAATTCCGCTACACAGTTTAACTTCTTTTGTCACTGTCTGAAGTCTTCCATGGCTTGAGCTTGTGTGTTTTCTGGGAGTAACTTGTAGCCCCTTTTTTAACAGAAAGGAGGCCAGTAAAACATGACATGACAAAAATCTCACTCCACTCCATTCTGAAGCATCTGTAGCTTCTGTCAGACAACCAGGGCAGGTCTCCTCCCAGCATCAATGTAGTTACAAACTGGTTAGCCTGAGCCTCAGGGGGTCTGAGGTTCCTTGTTGGACCTGAAGGGAGATATAAAGAACAGGCAAAATAGCATCCAGCTGAGCTTGTTTTGAGGAAAAATGGAAGAGCGAGGGTGGACTGAGGCCACAAAATGGTAAAAAACAGTTTTGGAAAGCAAACAATAAATAGTAGAAGCCAGATGCATGGATAGTAATATGAAAGGGACAGAGTCAAAATGTCACCCATGGAGCCTGCAGCTGAGGAAGTGGGCAAAGTTCTGCTGAATTATATCATAGAATCTGCTGAGCTGGAAGGGGCTCATCAGATTTTGGGATCTTGTGTTTAAGAATGGTGTGTGTTTGGGGGTCATGGTTTTAAGTTTCACCCCAGAATAGATGGTAACTTATTGGTGACAATAGCCATGTTTTGCATATGAAAAAAAAGGTAGTGATTCTGGTCTCCACATTTTTCCCTATCTTCAGCCACACGTGTTTACTGTTTCCCTCCACTGGTGCTTTGGGTGCTTAACATGGCAGGGATATTCATATCATTAACCTGTCTGAAAGACACATACAGCAAGACAAATTTGGTCTTTGAGCTTTCACACTGTTCCTGCAACACACGTGAGAGATGAGCTGGCCTTGAAGATCAGAATGGCAGTAAAGAGAGAGGGGATGATGACTTTTTGATGAAAATAAGTTATTAAATCAGCTTGGCAATCACACTTAGCTGGTGCCTGGGTTGATATTGTTGACAGTGCTGGTAACAATTTTTTGACGTCATACAAGGCTTCAGGACAGAGAGACAGCTTCATCTTTGGCATAATGCTATGATTGGAGTCTCAGAGTTTTACCCAGGGTGACTGTCTAAAGTGCACCTTTTCAACAAACTCCACTAAATCAGCTCATTTTTGCTCTCCCTTTTCTTTCTTTATTTGTGGCTGTCCTGGTTTGAAAGACAGGTGTTTGCCAAGGGAAGCAGAAGCTTCCCTTTGGACTGAAAAAATGTGATCCTTCCGATTATTGTGATTTTGAAATTAGGGGAGCTCTCAGGCAAAGATATGGGGGTAGGAATAACAGTTCTTTACTAGTATATCTAACAAGACAAACAAGAACAACAACAGCTATGAAATTAGCCACAAACAGAACAGTAACTCAGTCCCAGTGTTTTTTGGCTGCAGGCACCTTTTCCCTGAGCTGCAGTTCCCGGTGCTGGGGGCGGGCAGGTCCCGCAGAGCCGCAGGAGGGCTGGGGGTGATGGCAGAGCTGTCCCAGGGGGAGAGAGAGATGGAGAGAGAGCCCTCTGCTCATGGTGTGGGTCCTGGTGCTCAGCAGAGTGCTGGATGGTGGCAGATTACAGCGAGAAGGCAGCAGGGCAGGGTCCGACAGCAGTGAGGATGGCTCCCCCATGCTGGGAGGGCAGGGATGGGACACAGGCGGCGATCGTCCTTCTTGTCCGAAATCCGTGGGGGAAATGGGGGCGAGCCAGAGCCTTCCGCTTCCTCTTCTGGATGTTTGAATCTCGCAGGGTTTCCCTCCTCTCTCTCCCCTCCCCCCCTTGTCACCAGGGCCCAGTCAACAGGTATCTTAGCATGACAATGGGGAAAATTCCACAGAGGGAAAAGGGAAAGAACCAACCCCCAACAGTGGCTACACTGAATTAGTATCTTAAATAAATTTCCATGGAAATCACAGATGCAATGGCTAGCTTGCTTTCTCTTGTGCATCTACAGTCTTTTTATAGCAGTCTTTTCACAGTCTCATGTACAGTGTTTGGGCACTTGATTTTATCCATCAAGGGCTTTTCATGCCTATCCTGTTCCATTAAAAAAATCTAACAATGTACTGTGCATAACATGCAATATATGGTTGATGGTAGAAGATTTGTAGCACATATATTTTATATACACAGATGAGACATCTCTTTTTGGAGTGACTTTTCACCTATTCATTGTTTCTCCTACTCTCACGATGATACATTATATTTTGTGACACATGGATAGCAAAGATTGAAAAGAAAGATAAGTATCAAATAAAAAATTTGATTTGATGAAGCAAGGCATTCTCTGCACAGAAAACAAGGTAAGAAAAGAGAGCTGTGTAAGGAAGAGGGAAAGCTAAAAAGCAAGGCCTTGTGATGAAGAAAGCTGTGGGAGTGGATCAGTAAGAAAAAAGAAATTGAAAATGCCTCAAAGCTCAGGACATGAAAGCATGGATTTCATGGAGATGCAGGCAATGTGGCTGTGGTGTGGAACAGAAGATCACCTCAGCTGCTGAATTTTTCTGTGAAATTGCAGGTGCATTGGAAATAAGGTCCAGGCTCAAAAATCAAAATAATTAAAGTAATCATATACTGTGAGCACATCGTAGACCTCAGCAGAGATTTACATGTTAAAAATACTAGAAGAGAGCTCTGGTAAAATAATGGTGTTGGTATGGATAGCACAGACTGAGTAGGAACTCTGGGCAAAAGTAGAGACACTGTATGTTATGTACATGGATGGCAGCTGATGGAGCTATGCAATTACATCAGAATCTGATATGTCATTGAAGAACATGTCCAGTACATCCCACTGTGAAGAAAAACTTGCAAACATGACCTGAGCACCTTGCAATGCAGTGCTCTTTGCCAAAATTCTTATGCTTCCTGTCAGCAGAAGACAAGAGAGCTGAGATATGCCTGCCCATTTCAACGAGGCACTAACTCCAGCATCTGCTTCTGCAGGGAGTCCAGCTCATTTATCATAGCAGAGGGGTCATAAATTACTTGTGCCAAGAATACACGGAATGTAGTGTGATTGGACTGCTTTAATTTGGAGCTGTCAGGGCATTTAATACAATATGCCTTAAGCAAGGGGTGAAATATGGGACTGGAACAAAGCAGAAAGCTGAAAAATACAAATGGATGCTTGTAAATCACTGACATAAAGTGGTACAGGAGCCTGCACAAATAGTAAAAACTGGATAGCATATAATAAAAAGTAGGGTGTCTTTGGGAAGAGTAGATATTGAGAAAAGAATTAATCAAAAAGGTCAGAGAAAAAACAGTGAAAGTCAAAAAGACAACATAGTTTTTAAGGAGGATTTTAGTTATTTCCAAAGCAAAAAAAGAGCTCAAAGGGACTAAGGCTTGAAGCACAAAGTATGATATTTATGTGGGGAGTTATTATAAAACACTTGATGAAACAGATTTTGGTGGCAGAGAGGTCTCACAGCCAAACTAGAGGCATAAGAAAGTAGGATGGGATGACATGGGATCAGCAACTGTAAGCAGGGTATTCAATTAACTATGAACAGTTCAATTCAAACAACAAAGGAGAGAGGAATTTGGGCAGACAGGTGGGAACATAGATGACTGAGGCAAGATCAGAAGGAGTTTATATTTCAGGGAGTATTTCACTCCATGCAGTACCTATTTTGTCTCTGTGTTAAGATCAGTAAACTGACTGATAAGCATTTACTTCTGTGCTACATTACCTTTCCTTGAGTGATGGGGGGACAGACAAGGAGGGCACAGTGTGGTGCTAAAGAGAAGGGAGACTTAACACCACCTTTAACAGCAATAACTTGCTAGATCAACTTGGTTGTCTCACAGAACCTTACTCTAAGGTGTGTCTGTTGTGACTCTGCTCTTTCCAGGATCAGGAACCAAAGAACAAACAGTTAAGATGGAGTCTAAGGGAAGCAATCATAGGAGGATCAATGAAGGTTAGGGGGGTCAGGTCAAGAAGGTCAGAGTAAAAACTTTGTGGTAGAGAAGTGAGAAATGCCACTGTCAGCAAATAAAGCCGATAAATCATGTTAGGAAGAATAAGAAAAAGGATGGACAGAATTAAAATTAGAGACTCTGCAAGTAAAACTTCCATAAAGTGAATATTAAATAAATTTAATTTAGACTGCTTTTGTCTGCTTGTATGCTTGATTGACCTAAAAGAAACAGTGCATTGGAGATGCCTGCAGGCTCCCTGAAAGTGTTTCTATGAATACATAGTAAATATGTGCTTTTCCTGAAGTGAACTATTGATTTTTGTTTTTCCTTCCACCTTAAACATTTTAATGCCTAGCAGTAAACTGTGAAGTCTTAGCCCTTCCCAGTCAGTTCCTCTTGTTACCCTGCTTAAGAATGAAACGCAGTATCTTGAACATCCAGAATGTGAAGAAGGAGCTAATCATTGGCTCACATTGTGGCTGGCAGGACAGGCCCGCCTCTTTGGCTTATGCTGACAAGCTGTTTATGTTTGTGCACCGCCACCCTTTAACTCAGCCGCCCGATGTCTGTAATGGGACCAACTGTTTGAATGCTGCAGGGAGCTTAATCTCATCGGAGGCACGGTGAATTTCAGCCTCTGATTCTCCTGCCTTGACTCTATGGGACACTAGTAAGTAGCCTTCTGTCTTGTTGTGGCTTTTCTCATAAGACTAAGGGCATGTTTTAGCAAGGCAGGTAGGTGCTGTCATTCAGAGAGGCAGCTATTAAAGTGTTTTCCTCTGTCTGAAGTAAAAGAGCAGCTACTTTGTACGCAGTGTCACGACTGCAAGGACCACACAATTTCAGTCTCAAATGAGACCTTCCTGGAAGGCAAAAGGGAAGAAGTTAATAAGGACACAACCCATTTAAACTTGGGATATATATATATATATATATATATATATATTTCATGTGATCTGCATCTAGTTCTGATTTTTAGATGCATTTACAGTATTTGATCATCCAGTCTAATTTTAAACAGCAGCACTTTTTGCAAGGTCATGAGTAGTGTGGTTTGGAAATATGTGAAATGGCTGTAAATGAGATACTATAAAATGAATGCTCCCCAAAATGTGATAGGTGCTGTCATGTACCTATCAGTAGAAAAAGAAAGTTCTGGTCAGAGATTTCAGTCCTCTTTGTTGACTGGGAATTGTTAATGGGAACTGTTCGCAGCTGCACGGAGTCCACAGACTGCAGAGATGGAATGAGCATGACTTCTTGCATCTTTAGTATGCCCTTTTTAATTTTCAGAATTTGAAATCAAATATTGTCTGTTTGGGCACTATTTTTCAACTTACACTGCACTGCATATATTGATGGACTTTTTAGATTTTCTCTTTTACCATTTACACCAGCAAAGAAAGTCTTAATGTCCTGTCAGAGAGCTGGCCACCATGCAAAATCTCAGAACTAGTCTGCTTCTGAAGTTTGGGCAAGTCTGTAGATTTCATGTGGTAACAGAAGCTCAGGCTATGAGTTTAAGATACCTGAGGGGGAGAAAAGTGGCTGTCACTGTAAATAAGCATGTTCATTATTTCTCTATTTAAAATCACAGGAAAGTAAGTTGCAATCAGATCTTCATTAATTAGCCTTGATTCACGCAAAAAAAAAAATTAAAAGCAAATCCAAAGCAAGGCCTGATGCCATGTTCCTTTCAGCTTGTTTAACTTGCTCCCTGTGAATATATCCAATAGTGGAATACCCTGGGGGTTGAGCCTTCCTCTCTTCGATGCCTGTGTTTTGGGGCTGTTCACAGCTTTTGCAGACAGCCCTGGGGCAGCCTGGAAACTTTTGGCTCAACAATACTACTCACTTATATAATCCTATGGATCTTAATGGATCTCAATGACTGAATCATTCAATGAGTTGTGGATTGCAGAGGGTCAGCCAAGCAATATTATGTTCAGAAAGCAGTGGCTAAGAGACAGACAGAAACTTTCTAATAACTCTGATCGAATTATAGGCAGCTGTTATACTCAGTACATTTTAGGTGGGTCTTGATGCTGATAGTTGTTCAGTTCCGAGTCTGAGCCTTCTCTACAGCAATACAATGCATGTATGAATTAAAGCTAATTACTGCAATAAGCGGCTTCTGTGCCAGGCTGTGAATACAAGCCAGAGTGTTTCAGTCAGGTGCACTAAGCACCAGATAGATACAAAGCCTTGATTAGTAAAGATGATTTTTGTCTATAGATTAATAAAGCAGCATCTCAGTACTTAAATGAAAGCCATGAGATACACCACACACCTAGAAATTGTTGCGGTACCCTCACAGTGTATAGTTAGGAGCAATCAGTATGCTCACCACATTTTCTCTTGACTAAAAATAAAAGAAATACCTTGTCCATCACAAACTCAGCACAACATGGCTGGCTCCGAAGAGGCAGACTGTGCCTGTTTGATTTGCATCAGGGTAAACAGGCTGGAAATTAATTCCCCCCACCCCCTGAGAGATAATTTTGAAGATATATTTACAGAGCTTGCTAGAACAAGGTGCTGAATCAACATCCTTAATAAAAGAACTGCTCTGAATGGAATAAGCTATAATTGCACTTTTTGATTCTGAGCTGGTAGGCAGTTTGAGAAAACCAAGTTATTTACTAATAGTAATTAACAAAGCTTTCAGATGTCCTGGGAAGCAGAAAAGCATATCATGCTCAATCTACAAAAGAAGGAGATAAAATTTACAAGGAAGCTGGAAATAGAACTGCTTACTGTGATTAATTTTCTTCTTCTGGTTCTATAGGTGCATTTGCCAACATTTTCCCGTGGCTAAGTAGTTAGTCTGCAGGCACACTTGTAATATAGCTATTGTTCAGAACTTAATGAAAGGTATTTATTTGGGGTTGACTGAAACCCTGACCTCTTGCTAGTATTTCCCAAATATACTCATGGTTACCAGGTTATTAGATACATATTTTCCCTACACTGCCCTCGGGAATATCAGACCAGCTCCCAAAATGGATCAATATCCTGGGGAGGAAGAACTCTCTAGATTACTAAGAATTTTGAGTTATTGGAACACTAATTCATGACACTGGGCATTTGAATTTTTAGTGAAAGCAGAAGGCTTTGAGGGTACTTTTTGCCTCAGTATTTATTATTAGCAGGTGCTCTGCTGATATGTCCTACATGCTTGACACAACAATTCAGGCTATGATAAGGGAGAGCCTGTGAGTGAAATAATATTGCATGTGTCTTCCTCCCATCAGCTGTTTGATTCTGACCAGGAAACTGAACTGTCAGGTAACAGGAAAAGTCTGAGGGTCTGAAAGAAGCAATGTCAGCCTTCTGTCAGGTTTGGATAGATTTCCTTGTAAAGTCAGTCATTGTCAGAAGTCAGGTCTCCATAGGGAAAAAGGCTGAGATTTGCCTCCTCAGCCTTCTTGGGTAGGTTGTCTTCTCTCTTAAGTCTGAACCCTCTGACTGATATCTTCAGTTTTCACCCATGCCTATGAAAGCTTTTAAAATCTTTCATTATGGCTTTTTATTTCCCCCAGATCCCTTTTCCTAAGTATTAGATCCTAGGTAAGGGATGTTGTTGCCACTAAAGTGGAACATACTGGTTGGTTCTAAAACAATGAAAAATGCTAGGCATGCAGCCTTTTCTATTCAAAAAGCAGCAGGGCTGTAGTACCCAGATATTACTGATTACACTCATACATAAGAGCAGAGAGTCTTCCTTGAATGTGTGCATTTTATTTTGGTGATGTTACCTGGAGAAGGTACTTCTCTTAAGAAAGAAAAGGATTGCTAGGCAGGTTGTATGTACAAAACTCGCCCCAGGAGAATAGAGGAAGTCTCTCAACCAGGTATTTACCACAGGTCTCGTTCTATAGGCCTGCCTGAAAAATAATGGAAAACTTGGGTTAAGACAGAGAAAAAAGGGATTACTACCTACCTTCCTTGCCTGTGACAGAGACCGAATGGCAGTGGCTAAGTTGTCTTCAGGTCTGTGCTGCCTTTAAATCATCAATATCTACCACTTTCCACTGATTCCTTTGACTCGTCTTCCTCCTGTGTGACATATCTGGCCTCTGTGCTAGCCAGCAATGCTGAAAGAAGCAACCTTCAGTGGCATTTCAGCACTTGCACTAGCTATGCTCTACTGTCATACTGGGAAGATGTTTCCTTGGACTCCATGGGCAAGCCCTAAACTTTCTTCTTACTAGAATTAGTGGCTTACAGAACAGGCTCACTGCATTGTTGCTTTGCTTTGAGAGTGTGTTAGAGGCACAGTCATGCAAACTACCTTCTTTTAGGGTACATACAGGACTGGTTTATTAATTGCAGCCTCCAGATGGCTCATTTCTCTCTGGCCCAGAAAGCAAACTATATCCCAGTATGTGCTTAAGTAGGTAGGAAATATTATAGATGCCATTGTTTTTTCATCCATTAAGAAGCTTTTAAATATTTGTTTCCTTTTGCCTGTGTAGTTGCCCAAAGGTCTCTAAGAAAGCAGCAATCTTGGCCTGTAGCATAAAATGTCCTTAATTAAGAGGGTAGTTGCTGTGTTCTTCATTGCTGTTGTCTGAAAAAATTATCATGGCTGTCATCAGCCTTTTCCTCCCATTCACAGCATATGAAACTGAGAAGCATTTATCCATTAAAATTCAAGGAGCACACTGCAGTTTCCCCTCACAAAATGAAATAATTCTGTGGCTTTTCTTCTCAACATATTTCTTCTATGCACCATCTTCAGGTGACACTTTACCTAATGCTCCCTAATGTACTGTCAAAAGTTAACATTTTTTATACTAATATCCTGGCATGGAATTCTGTGGGTCTTATTCTGGCAAAACTCTTACTGAAGGCCAGAGAGAGACTGGCTACTTAAGGAATGAAATGGTACTGTGAGAATTACAGTATTTTCACATATGTGTGGTTTATTTTCTGCTTCTGACTGGGATGCTTAACTTTGGCATGATACCTTTGGCCTTTTTTTCCTTAGTTTTCAAGTGTGTAAGAGCAAGTTGATAAGTATTTGGTAAGGTTAATATCAACTCCAGCATTGCAGAGGCTGAACTTTCAGACATTGCCTTCAGGAGACCATCTGTCTAAAGAAACGTCTCCTTTCTCTGTTTTCCTTGTAATTTTCTCCTGATAACTACTCTTTTCTACCACTTTGAAATCTATGCTTAATACTCATATACACTTTGGAATTCAGAGCTACATCAAAATATTTCCTTGGATCATACTGGCTATGGAAAATGTTCCACTGTCACATTCCAATACACAGATGGGAAAGTGTGAGCCAGGGCTAATATGGCTCTGGCTACAAAACAGAGGATGCAAGAGTGGGAAGAGATGTCCATATGGATAGAGCAGGGACAGCACCTCTTATATGCATGCAGGTATGTGTGGTAATTATGTCAAGACAGACTGGACTGGCCCCACCATCAGTCCTTTATTAAAAACTTCTCATGCCTTCTCACAGGCAACTCCATATAGTACTGACTCCTTTCCTCATGGGCAGTTCTACCTCTTTTCCCTGCAGGCAGCTCCACACAGCACTAACTCCTTCTCTCTGCAAGTTTTCTTCTTCCTTCTGCATGACTAGCTAAACACCAACCTGTCTCTTACTCAGCACCTAACCCTGTCTGCCCCTCACACAGCATCTTCTTACTTGTCTGTCCCTTGCACAACCACACATCCCTTACCTCCTCACAGTGCAGCCAGCAGGCTCCAGTCCTCACACTGCAACTTATAGTCAGGTAGTCCACTTTTTTGTAACACCCATCCTTATTGGGCAGGCAAGGCTGTTTCCACTTCTTGGTAATCAGTACAGCTATAAGTCGTTGGGAAAGATTGCCTCCTGCACTATCCTTACAAACTATTCTCCTACAGGTATGTAGATACGGACAGTTTTAGTAGAAGTCTTGTTCCCTACCAGTCCCAAAGCTCTGCTCAGCTTCAAGTCTGTTAGCCTTTCTCTCTGGCTAATAGTGTCTTCTGGCCTCAGGCTCCTCATCCTTAGTCCAAGCCTCCAGCTCATACCTGCATAGGGAGGGCATGTAGCTTTTCCTGTCATCCGTGCCCCTTGCCTCACTCAAAAATTCAGTTTCTTCATATTTCTGAACCTCAGTGTTCCATGCCATTTAAGATGCTTGTTCTCCCTGCCTCTCACTCCTTAAGAGTTTCCCCAGAGCTCTTTTTTTCCCCTGCTATATTCTTTTCCTCCTCTCTGTCTTCTTCACTACAGTCCAGTGTTTGCAGTCTGAGAGACAGGGGCGCTCTGTGTTCTCCCCTGGAGTCTCAGGTTCTTCAGTACAACGGTCACAAGATACTTTCTTTTTCCTCTTTATTGTACTTGAAGGTAGAAAAGTAGGGCAGGTCCAGGATAAACCAGGCACGTATTGGTTTTTTGTGTGCTGTAAAGGGGAATAGCTCCAAGCAAGGTCAGAGAAAGACTAAGCCAAGAAATACATAAGCATGTGTTTGTTTTTTTTTTTGTTTGTTTGGTTTTTTTGGTTGGTTTTTTTAGAACATGTAGTCCTTTTGATTTTTCTAGTCACATGGTAACATTTCTGATTCTTGGATGAATTATGTTTTCAAACAAAAAGAGGTATTTGAATACATTACTTTTGGTTCAGAACTTTTCATGAATGCAGACATATGAAAATGTCGTACATAAGAGTTTCCTGGATGCTTGCTTTTGAAAGGAAGATTGCATGAATGGAAGTTTGTGAAAAACAGTAATACTGAGACAGTACGATTTTACAGGAGCCAGGGCTGTTGGTTAATTTCTCAGAGTAGCAAATTATGATTCAGAGCAGAAGAGTGAGCCTGACACAAACTGAGTGTATGCCCATATTTAAGGGCTGTGGTTACCACAAAAGTGTGACTGAAGACCTTGAAGGAGAAGTAAAGTCAGGAGTGTGAGGCTTACCTGCTATTACATGGTACATTTTTACAAGAAGCTTGAGCATTTGGTTGCAGTTGTCTTTCTTACCCTGCTCCAGTCCATAATGTTTGCATCATTTAGTGGACACTTATGAGCTAATTCACCTCTCTCAGATGCATTTTTTCACAGGGCAGTTTTCTGTCAGGCAGTGAACTGTATCTATTCACTGGGGGAGTCCAACAAGTGACTCAGTATGAGGTAAGAAGTGTGAGGATGCATTCAGAGGGGAACAGGGGCCTTTGAGAACAGTCTAATGTTTGTCTTTTGAAATTATGTTCTTCTAATATTTGACTTTTCCTGATGAAAACCATTGGGGCATATGCATTACATAGTGTTTGCTTACTTGTTGCTTAAAGAATATGAAGTATCCAGCCATTAACTCCTGTTCTACAGACTTCCAGGTGGGAAAAAGGAATCATCATTTCATATCACTTAGAAGGGAAAAGGCTGTGTATGTCTCCATCACCAATGTGCTCAGAATGAGCTCATGTGCCCCAGGCAAGCCCAGATCCCTGCAGACACAGATGTAAATGAGATTTATTTTTTTTTTTTTCTGAGGACAGCCAGGGGGCTACTGCAGACAGTAGTGAAAACAGAAGTGGCTCTGAGGCTTCTCTGACGATAACATCAAGGTTATAATGCATTGTGTTTTGGTCTGAGCTACATTTTTTCTTTCTGTGGAGGAGGAGTGATACATTATAAAGCAAAATACATAGATCATGAAAAAAAATACCAAACGCACTAAAATAGGCACATTCTCATCTAAGAATTGGAGCAGGCAGCAGAGGATTTTCACATGGTATCTCTTTGGAAGATCAGCTAACAAGTGTGTACCTTTCTTGAGGGGGACAGGTTTTTGCCGAGCTCAAATCACTGGGCACCAAGCTGAAGTGCTATGATAAAATATATGAGGCCAGACCCACTGAATACAAGTTTAGCATTTGAACCCAGACCCAAGGCAGCTGTTCCATGTGCTGGCTTTAAAATGCTGGTGATAGAATAATTCGTAATGCCACAGCTAATTTGTCTTTTAAAGATGAGTTATTGTCAGTGCCAAAATCTACATAATTTTATGTCATTTATTTAATTTATTTCATAAGTGAACTGAAGCATCACCTTGAACTATTCCAGGGGTGGTTTTGATTAGTTTATCAGACTTGTATTTTTTCAGTCAGTACAAAGCCTGCCAGCTTGTTTGCATCAGAAGACTCATCTAGAACTTGAGTTGTAACTGACTAGAAATAAGCATAAACATATTTAAAATCCTACACTAAGTGGTCCAGCATTGAAACCAAAGGTGAACATACACCTGTGGTGAGATCCAGGCTTGTTAAACTACCATCCTGAGCTTCTATCATTTAGGTAGTTTCAGAGATTCAAATTAAATGGAAGGTGCATCCTCCACCAAACCAAGACCTTTCAGTTGTCACTTTCTCAGTATTTAAGCTGCAAAAAAAAAAAAAAAAAAAAGATGGTTGAAAAACAGATTGCTTCAACAAACAGATTGATTCAACTATACTTTTGCAATGCAATGATCTCAGTACAACCACACTAGACTAGATGGGTGCAGAGTTCAGACCAAGAGAGGTACATATTCTGCCACTTCCTGTGTGTCACAACCTGTCAGTCATTGACTGAGGAGGGACCCTTTTCCCTTACTTTAAGAAATGTGCAATGGCATTTGAAGAAACCTTTCAAGCACCTACATATAAAGATACATAATCAGTATCTAAGCTGCATCCTACTCCACTCTTGTCCTACTAATACTGCTAACAAAGTTGATCTTGGTGAAGAATTAATATGGAAAATAACAGGGTAGTTTTGTAGCTGGCATTTGAAAATATCCTAAATGGAAGCTGCCATTTTTCTAAAAAGACAAATTGCTCCTAGAAAGTTGTTTTTCCTATCTGATCTGTTTTTTGTTGGAGTCTTTCCTACATAAAGCTTTCTAGAGTAAATTTTCTTACCATCAAAGTGATGAATATCTTCCATCTCCATTTCTCCAGAAAGCCAAGATCCCTGTGCTCAATAGGAACATGATGCTTGACTGCCCCAAAATTCATGGAGACAAAGTTTGAGAATGTGAGCATCAAACGATGCCTTAGATCCAGGCAACAGGGAGGAGACACACAGCTGGCCTGCCTGGAGGCAGGAGCTATGTATGGACAGTAGGATACTGGTACCTCATAGGGATGAGATAAAAGAGGAAATGAAAAATACAAAATAAAAAAGGAGATAAAGTTGGTAAATAATGATACCCAGAGCCTGGAAAATGAAAGGTCATTTAAAATTGATCTCATGCTTTTGAATATTGAATTTTCTTCAGGTTTTCTTGAGGAATTGTTACTTGTGAAAGGCACCTTTGATGTAAATAGACTGGTTTTTTTTTGAGAACAGATATATTGAAGACCTCCTGAGAGATCAGTGTGAATTTGCTCCTTTGGGGGAATAAACATTCAGCCAGCAAAAGCATCACAAACTGCAAATGTTTATTTCCACTTACTGTTCTCTTTATTACCATGTCTCACAAAAAAAAAAAATAAAATTCTTATTCCAAAGATAGTCATTCAGCTTGTCCTTGTACAGTGGGGAGAGATCTGCATGCCCAGAAAACCACACAAGGACTACTCTGCTGTGGCCCATGAAATAATTTCTGTTCCCAAACCTGTAAGTCTGCTCTACAAAGGATCATGTTCTTTGGTATCATGGAAAATATCAGTAAAAACATGAGGTAGCCAGTTCACCCCACTTGTTTACTAAGTGGAAGAATAACTCAACTGTTACTAAACCCTGCTTATTGCAGTTTCAAAAAATGATATTATTTGCTTCAGCTGACATCTGTGCATTGTGTGTTTTGCTGCTTACTATCATGACAGGAGAGCAGAAGGAGGAAAATGCTAGAATGCAGACAAAGTTGTCCAACTTTGGTAGCAGCTGAGCTGTAGGGCACATGGAATCTGTTCTCATAGAGCTCTTGTTTTTGTGGGGTGCCCTGGTGTCTAATTCATGTGCAGCCTTTTATATTGGCTCACCGGATTGTATTTCACACATCTGCATGGCTGCCTTTTTTCACAAAAGCTGTAGGAATATAATACCTGATGTGACTGAAATTATTCAGTGGGTTATACAACTACTGGAAGAAATTGTGACAGCACAGGCAAAAATCAAGACAAAAAATGAATTCATAATTTCTTCCTTTGCTTCTACTGACTAGAGTGCCTTGTTTTTTGGGTTTGGTGTCATTTTGATGTTGTTTGCTTGGGGTTTTTTATTATTTTTAAAATAATTCAACTGCTTTGGGCTTTAACAGTCCAGTTGTGTCAGTCCTGGATCCAGGTACAAATGAGTAGACAATCGGCACAATCCTGATTGTGCCAAGATGAACAATTGAGCAAGTGACAAGGCTCAGGACTTTCAGGCAGAGCATTTACAATGGTGTTTTTATTTTGTTAATGACTCACTGTACTGATTCTCCTCTGCTAAAACGAACAACTAAATGAAACTTGTTATTTTAAAGAACAGATAACAGCAACTTTAAGTAATGACAAAACTTTTTTTTTTTATCCACCATGAATTTTTTCTTGATTTTTTAATTGGGAAAAGTATCTTCTTCAGTCCTGACACAGAAGCCATAAAGTATCCAAAAATATAGATGTCTCCTTAAACATTTGGTACTCGAACGTAATCAGGGCACTAGACGTTTAAATGGATGAAAATAGGGGCTGAAGTTAACTTGGGGGCTTTGAGTCATGGACTTTCATGGGGTACATATCAAAACTTTGCTTCTGCTACTTTTGGTAAAATGTTCATTTTGGTAATGAATGGCTTGAACCACCCTACAAGTTCCCTATTCAGCAACTGTCCACTGGCTCTGAAATTGCCTTAGTAGGAGAAAAACCCCACCAAAATAAAACAAAACAAAATTAACCAACACATTAGATTTGCTTCCCACCTGGAAGCATTTAGAGGCTGTAACGGGATCATCATTCACGTCCCTCTTCATAAAAAAAACCAAAACAGGTGGTTGTAAATGACTTGCCAAGTTGTTGACGATTTCATATAATGCACTGGGTTTTCCTGCCCCTTTCCAGAGAGCCTGCTTGTGCGGGGAGCGAGGGAGCGCTGCTACGTGGGCTTGTTTACACAGCGGGGAGTGTGGGGAGCCGGCTGTCGCTTTCTTGGGTGGTGGGTGGTGCTCTGGGCTGCTGGACGCTGCCCGCCGGAGCAGTCCGGCTTCTGCAGACGGCAGACCGTCTCGCCATCGGGCCAGCTGTTTATTTTCAAACCTTTTGTACCAAGGTTACTTGTAAGGCTGATGCTAGGGGAGTTCTGCTGAAACTGGACTATGTATATTCCCTGGTTTGCCTGTAATTTGAAGTTTATGAAAACCAGATGGATGACTGAGTGCTCTGCAAGTTAGGGTAGGAATGAGATCTTCTGACATAAAAGCAGCTCTTACAGAAAACATTGAGTTAAGAGGATTCAGGTTCAAGCTAGATTGCTTCTTCCCTCCTCCCCACTTTTATCTATTTTTACTGCATCCATTGGTATGTGTCCAAGGAAAGTCGGCCATATCATTCGGAATTACAAGGGGATAAACTTTTGACTGTCGGATCTCTTCAGGCTGAGAGACTCCAGAGAAAGAATTAAAAAGAAGGATTTCTTTAGTTGAACTTATTTGGTTGTCTGCTCTGCTAACAGCAATGTAAAATAAAGAAGAAACTGCAGCAGTCCTTTCCTGTCTCTCTAAATAATGTAAGTTACCCTTTCACACTCATCTCTAAATGTTCGTGAGGTTTTTCTGGTTTTGGGTATTTTGTGAGAGCAGTGTTTTTATAGCCAGTGAGCTCTTGCCAGGAGCTCCGCTGTATGAGTGAGTGATTGCTTTGCCTTTCTTTTTCTAAGTCAGGGTGGTAGCAGGGAAGCTGAGCAGTTTGAAACCACCTTTCTTTGACAGTCGTGTTAGCTTGGCTTTAGATGACTGTCGAAGCCTTTAAACCTTCTCAGTGTTCATGCAGAAATTTGTTTGTAGCTGGCAAAAGACAATAGCAAATGTTTTGAACTGTGCATGTCAGGCTTGCTGTAAGAGGAGGCGTTTCAAAGGGGACTGTGTGATGCTACGTAAACAAGACAGGATGTGACAAGGGAAAACAAATGTTTCTTGCTCTTTAATATTTAAAAGAAATAATTGAAACAGAGCCAAGGAGTTTGCCTAGGAAAGAAGTAGTGATGTTTATTCCAAGCAAAATAATGACTGTAAATCTGAGAGGACAATGCCAAGGTCTAATTAGGAGAGACAGTTTTCACAGTGGCTAATTTTTTGAAGCTGGAAGTTGGCATTAATATTGCCATATTCTGTTGTGCTTTTATGAAGTGTAACTTGAGCCATTACCTGATGCGTAGCTGTCCATAGGTTATTGAGGTAGGTTGATTACTCTCCTTTTAGTTTATTTTGCTGTTTTCAAAATGCTGTCTACACAGACTGTCAGGCTGATTGATAGGTTTAAATAAAACAAGGGGTATAATTACAGATAATATACCAGGTAGTATACTAAGAATAAAACAAGAAATAGACCAAGAAAATCACCCTGAACTCAAACATTCATGGGGCCAAAGCAATGACATAGACAGGGGGACAAATGAGAAAATTGCTGTGAAAATACAATGACTAAATAAATATTTCTTAGATAAGGATGTTGCTTAAGAAAAGTTGTTTTCTATTCCAACCTTGGATTTTTTGTTTTTGTGGGCAAGGGATTTATCATCTAGATAATTGTCTGTGGCCAACTATTATGAACTAATAGTCAGAAGGTTTTTTCCTCAAAATTCCACATTGATGCTTGTGTGAAAACAAATGACATTGACTAGCAGTACTAATGAGAGCTTCTAGACAATGTGAATATTTTTAATAAACTTGGGAATATAAACTGTAGGGCTTGAAAAGCATATTAAAGTGTTTGTTTTTGTTAAAATCTGTATAAACTTGTTTATTTTCAAGTTAGTCCCATAATTTTCTAGATGATATCTAAGTCATGGAGGGGTTATGGAGAGAAGGTACCAGAAAGCTACTGTACCTGGTCTTGGGACTGAATCATCCTGCTCGCAAACAAAGGGAGCAGAAAGAGGAGCTTGTCCCCTGTTTCCAGAGGGTTTGGGGGAAGTATCAGTCTGTTAGCTGCTGACAAAATGAAATAAGGCTTCTGTGCTTTGGTCCTCATCCAGAACTGCTTACCAAGCAATACATGAACCAAAGGTTTCCTCAAACTTCTCAGCAAAATGTTTGACAAACTTGAGTGGTGAAAGACACTCCCATGTCTTATCTGGACCTACAGTGCCCACAGTTTGGTTATAAAGAACAGGTTTGTGTTTTCTTTGTGGAGAGTTAATTTCAGTTCTTGAGACTCATCCTTTTTTGTGAGAAATGTGAGAAATGGCTTTGATGGGCTTTTAATAATTGCATCATTCTTCAGGGAGAAGGCTAAACAGGACTTTGGTTCAAGGAGTGTCTCTAACACATGCTGCTTGAGAGCCAGAAGGAAAATTTTAGTGGGTTTTATGACAAAACCAATTCTAGATTTGATTATAGGGTTTCTGGTAATAGAAAAGGATTGAAATCATGGAAGCAATTATCTCAGTCAACTGTGAAAGATGTTTAGATTTCTTTATGTAATTTGTAGAGGGAGACAGCAAATATATCTTCACAGACACAGAATAAGAATTAGAAGTACATATACATTTAAGGCTTTGGGGGAGTGGTGGGGGTAAGTGTGTCTTAAAAGTTGGTCTTTCTCACAGCATTGATTTTTGATGAAATCTTGTGTTTGAGGCTGGATTTGAGACAAGCAGTGTCCATGGTCTGGTGGCACATTCAAGTGCTGTCTGAATTCTGCTATATTCAGCAGCATGCACAACATTTGGAATATTAGACCTTATATGGACAAAAATGATAATTCTGCTGGGGGGCTTCCCCAGCCCACAATACTATTCTTTCTCTGGCAATCCTGGTTTTAGGTTGAAGCTCAGGTTATTTACTGGAAAATCCCAGATGCTTGAAGCCATCATAAAAGGGTGCTGGGCCTGTCTTTGCCTGATAATGGAATTTCATTAATTCATAAAAAAACTAGAATTTGGATAGTTTATGTAAACACAGCAATGCTCCTGTTTCCTTTGAGGAAAACTGGATAGGTACTGGGTGTTCTAATCCAGAGATCAAAGTGCTGTACATTACTATACTGAAGCTGAAATTTAATAATCTGCATAAAGTATTAAACATATACAGTTCTGCAGAAACCTGTAATACCGTGTCTAGACACATGAACTGTTTTTTATTAAAAATAAAGGCACAATATATAGTTGGTTAGGATAAATCCTTGATCCACATTTGATTTGATCTGCTGGCAAGCATAATGTCTCATCAGAATTAAATGTGTCTGAGGATACAAGTGTAGCTAGTTTGAACTATTTTTTATACACAGCAGCAAGGATATATTCTTGCAAATAGTAAGTTCAGTTTATAAAGAATGTTCCTTAACACAGTGGCATTATATAAGGGAATAACACTTCAAATTTAATTAGTTGTTTTACGGACAGTGCAGTATTCTGTATTACAAAATACCACTAATTCCAAAGCCCTAAAAATTTTCTCCTGGAACTCTGCCCATCCATATTTTGCAGGGTAACATATATGAACTTGCCTTTTTCAGTTAGTGAAGCAATCCAGTGACTGCCAGATTGCAATCCACTGTTGCAAATGCTACACTTGGCTGACACCTTCAATCAAAATTCAAATTATGAATAATTATATGCTGTTTCCAGAGACTGCAGGTTGTGGTTTTCTGTCATGTTTCCTGGTAAAAAAACAAGGGTGGGGAGAGCTAACCATGTGAAATGCATGGCATGAGCTGTTAAAAAAAACAAGACTGAAAACAAAAATCAATATTTGTTGAAAGAAATCAGTATTGGAAAGGAAATAATGACTATTTAGATGTTTTTAAAATACTGAAGGGAAAAGAACAGGGCTTAGCAGTCACATAAATGGACTTTGCCCCTCTATATTTCTATTTTTGTTAAGTTACTTTTCAATACATGCTCCTGTTGGAATTGGACTTGTTCTTCTATTTGTTATGTGACATGAATGGATTGCAGGCAGTCCTTTGGTATGCTGTAAGGTTTGTATTAACATTCCTGTAAAGGAAAGAGCTGCTTGGTTGCAAACACTTACCAAATGAATTTTGGAAGTTTTGTGCACAAGATCTCGTTTTCTTTGTTTTTGTTTTTGATCAATTGAAATAAAGATTGCCTTCCACTGAGCAAAACCCAGGCTGACCTTTGGAGAAATGAAAATGGCATTTAATGTGAAACTTTCTGAAAGGTTTTATTTCTATAAAGACCATGTTGTATTTCTGTGGTTTAAATAGATAAATATTTATTGTATGAATTGTAACATTAAAGGCATTTGCCTTTGTTTTCTACCACAGACTGTCTAAACATTTTCTGCCCACAGTCTGTAGACTTATTGCTTGTCACTACTTCCAATAATTTGGCTGGTTAGTTATATTTGGATTGGGCGTTACTTATTTTGAAAGGTGATTTTAACTTGAAGTCAGTAATTGAGCTTCATCAGAAATACCAGTTTGTAACTGGAATACCATACAGTGAAACAAGTGATGTAACATGCCACTAATGTGTGGGGACAGCCAAGGATCTAGTCAGCTGAGATATCTGCTGGCAACCAGGCAGCCTTCCTATTTGCTAGCTGGACTTCAGGGCAAAAAAACTCAGAGGCAAATTATATTCAAAAGGAAGAACTTAAATTGGAAATGCAACTTAAATATAGTTCTTGAGGTGCTGAATAGGTAGATGTAGCAGGTAGATGTTGGCAGGCTCTATCCATCTGGCCATTGTCTAGTTGCAGCAGGGTGAAAAGAGGCACAGCTAAATTAAGAAGAGACTAATCATAGACACGTGAAAAATGTTAGCAGCGTATATTCTGGCACTTCTTACATTACATGGTGACCCTGCTAACACAAGCATCAAAAGAAACTCATACTGAAATGGTTGTGATGGTTTATTGTTAAATACTAAATGTATGCGGTAATGTCTTAAGAATATGCCCTGCCACTAGGAGAAGAGAAATGACATAAAAATATAAAATGACATAAAAATGACACGTACATACTTAATTGTCGAGGAGATGAGTCCCTCTGCAAACACCTCTGTGACAGCCCCCTGGAACCTCTTTTGAGATAAGAAAAGCTACTTGCTTATAATGACTTATGTTAGAAAAATGTAAGCTCTTTTTTTTTTTTTAATATTATTGGTTAGGTTTGATTTTTTTATAATTGGTTGTTCCAAAGAAAGATAATGTAGTTGGCCAAAATGTGTTAACCCTGTTTTTCATTGGTTTACTTGTGATCCCCCCAAACCCTATAAAATTACATGTGTGATCCCCCATCTTTGGATTTGTTGCCTGACCCCTTCACGGATGATAATAAAGCCTGTGGAAAAAGTCTGAGCTGTTCTCCCGGCCTTTTTATGCCAGATGGAAACTACAGGTTTGTGTGAGAAACCATGAAGCTGAGTGCCTGAAAGGCCAGAGCTGGCAAACCTTGTAACTTTCCCCTGCCCAACAACAACTGGGCAGGGAACACAAGAAAAAGTTACGCTTAATGTTCCTCTGGAAGAACTCCAAACTGCTTTTTATGGTCAGTACTTTCAAGTACTTTATGGTCAGTGCTCATGTACAAATATTCATTCTGCTCACTTTAAAACCATCTGAATATTATCAGTTTTGGATGCTTTGTAGGAGTGGTTAATTAAGAGGATTGTGATCTGCAGTCCTTATGCCAAGGTGGATGCTCTTTGTGAAAGAGACATAAGGATTGAAGGAGATGCAAAACCTTTGATCCGATTTTAAACGCTTGAGATGAATGTTCAGCAATTTGCTTGCTCCTAATTCAGTATGGATTTATTGTAATGTAATAAACATATGTCTTATTGTTATTAGTCTGTATAAACATGTGTGTGATCAGTTTATTTATGGGTGACTTTCTGTTCTTTTGTCATGGGAAGCTCTTTCTTTTGTGCTGCTGTGAGCTTCTGTTCTTCATTTTTTTTTCTTGTAGTTCTGGAAACAAAGAATGAAAATCCCACTTTTTTTTTAATGGGTTTTAATGCTAGTCTTGAGGATACTCCTTCAGCAGACATGTAATCTGGAAATTTGTCATGCCTGGACTGATGGTTTAAAAAAAGTTTTAGTCCCTCTGAGGATCTGTACTGTGCCTGCCTCCTTTTCTACATCAAAGTTCAGCAGCATCTGGTTATTTGTGAGCTTGAAGGTATATGATATCTAGCAGTGTGTGGAACAAAAGCCCTCCAAAGTAGTGATGGATTTTTTTTGTGCTGAACTTGGAAATGTTCTTGAAAAGATCCCAACAGTTATGGGTTTTGTGTGCCTCTGAATGAATTAATCTCTGCAGTGGTCCTTGGAGAGATAGTATGTATCCCATATCTAGCCCCAAACATATTTGCCCCATGATCTGTGCTAGTAGAGAACTTCCATATTCTGTGAGAAATGGCACTTCCTAAAGAGCAGGTGCCAGCAGCTTTAATGATGTCTTCAGGGTCCCCTGGTTCTTCTGAGAACGGCTTTAAGTTGAAAATGCTATAAATCCCTCTACTTAAAAATTAATCATGAACTAAAATGACCCCCTGGAATGAAAATATAGATCTGAGGAGCAAACCATTTACAGCATACATAAACTTGTGAAGGGGAAAAGCTGCCATGTTTCTCAGCATTCACAAAGGTTTTTGATTTGGTTTTCCTTTTTCTGTTCTTTTTGCAGTGAGGAAACAGTATTCATGAAATTCCCTTCTACAACTTTCTTGCCTGCAATCCCTTTATTGGTGGAAGTGTTAATGTAAGCCTTCAGGGATTAACTTCCACAAGATAAGTTTCTGCAAGTGCTGGTTTGTTTTGTTTTTATTATTATTATTATTATTATTTGGTTTGTTTGGTTTTGGGGGTTTTTTGTTTGGGTTTTTTGATCTTGAAAGCAGATTTAATTTGATATCTTGAACTCAAGTAATTGCACTGTGCTAAAGTTAAGAAACCTAGGGCCAAAATGTCAGGTAGAGCCACAAGTTATTTCATAGCATCTGAGGGTGTTTTTTTTGTTCTAAGTGTTACTTTGACACAATACTACAGTATGGGTTAATATGTGGTCTTTCCAAAGTGCTTTTAAGATTTACTGGACCCTCCACAGAGAACTGGTGCTTCTCTTATTACCTAATTCTTAGTCTGCTCTGAGCAGTTTTAGGAGCAACTGGTCTTTGTGCATCTCAGATCAGAAAACAGAAGACAGATAAAATGTTGCACCATGAAGAGTTCATTCTGTATATCTAATAAGCAGTGATAACTTTTGTCTTGCATCTAAAACAGTTGGAAATAAATTTTGATTGTAGAATGCAAATATGTTCTGAGATACTTAGTTTCTAATTAAAGACAAATAATTTTTCATTAATTTACGAAAGTAATCCTTTACTTAAAATCTCTCAGTGGAGATAAGTGCAACCCTTTATTACACAGCCAAAGAAGATATTAAGTATTGGAGGATCGCTCTCTAAGAATTGCACTACATGTTCTGCGTAGGCAGAAAATCCCCTCATTCTTTATCTTCCTCATAATTAGACTTTACTATTCCATCCTATAAAACCCAGACTAGATAAGAGCTTGCAAATTTTTTTTTTGTATATTAAGATGGATTTGGGTAAAAAAAAATAAAGAGTAGTTCCATTTCCTCTGTTGGCACAGTTTAAAATTCTGGTTTATATCATCAGAAGCTGACATTACACAGTCTTGAATATAATTAATTGTAAAAGCAGGAAGATTTCTTCCCATATTTAACTTCTGGGATGGGTTTTTATCTGTGCTCCTGAATGGTGGCCTTTAACCTTCTGAATCAACCATCATTGTTTCACCTCTGGGATGTGCTCATGCAGAAGGCCTGCTCTGAAGATGTGCACCATCTGAAGGGATCTCTGATGATGAAGGTTGGCAGCTCTTAAATGAGAAGAACCAGGACAGTGATCAAGGCATGATTTCCCCAAGCTTTATGACATTGCTTAATACATTAATAATACAGAGTACCTATGCAGAGAAACCAGAAAAAAAGAAATATCACTGGAGTCTCTTCCTTAAGAATGAAGTAAATTTGAGAAGATAAGAGGAAGGGGGAAAAGAAGTTCTAGGTTATTATTGTATTCACCATAAAAGGGTTCTCTGCTTGGGTCAATGACTAGTCATTCACCATTGTTGGGAGTCTTGTTTGTATGATTTAAAATGGGTGTACCTGCTAAAGGTACTCTGAGTGGCATTCCTCATGCAACACTGGTGTAATAAGGCAGATGTCTGAGGGATTCATTTCACCTGCCATCCCTAAATGGCCCAGTTTTGCCAAGTGATGGAAGCAGCTGTGTAAAGCCATTCATGGCCATTAAGGATGCCAAAGGGAGTGGCTACTGTGACAGCTCCTGTGATGTCTGTTCTGAGTAATTCAAAGGCTTGCCTGGGTCAAATCAAAAGTAAATCTATCCTAGCTTTGTAATTTGGATGGTTACTGATGGTAGATGCCTCCAGAAGAGCACAAGAGCGGATCAGTGATATAATGGTACTCTTCAGAATGTTCTTCTGTATTCAGTGATTTGTACTTCCAGTTCTGGTCCTGGTAGAGGTGGTGTCTTTAATCAATTCAGTCACTATCTATTTGTCCTACTCTCCTGGAATGTCTAAAATAGTAAAAACTGTACTATCTTGGACAATGGGTTTCACAGCTCACAGAGTAAAGAATTATACAGCACATTACTGGTATCTACAAAAGATGCTTCTCCTCTGTGGCCAGTAAAAAGGAATAGTAAAAAGCAATACATGCAGATAGTGAAGAAACAATACACTGTGAATAAAATTTAACTCAAGAGTACAGTGGACTCCACTTGCCAAAAACCTAATGACTGTAGTTTCATCAACCTTCCAAAAGCTTCTAAGTTGTTTGAAAGGCATCCTAAGAGCCACTCACTGTGGAATCTGAGTTAGAGAAGTTCAGTACCTGAGGTAGGGATTTCTCCATATCTTGTTTGTAACTGGTTTTCCACTAGAATTTCTCAATTGCTTGTAACATCAGTGCTTACATCTCTTTACTTTGTATACACATCTCATGGGTTTTATCACTTAGGATGTATAATCTGTTTCAGGAAAAACATGGTGCATCTTTTCACAGTCATTGCAAATACTATTTCTAAAATCTCCTGCAGTTCTTATATCCACTTAGAGAGTTTGCAAAGGAAAGAGGATGCTAAGATCTCCTCCTATTCCTGACTGCAAGTGTTTCATGCTATATAAGCCACTGTCTTGCACCTCTTTCTTTACAGAATTGATGGCTGGCTATGAAAACTTATTTCATAGTGTTGAAAGTGCTTAATGTCACAGATACAGTTAAATAGCAATAGTCTAACTGTGTTTGGCCTTAAGATATAGGCTATCTATGTTTGCAAGGGAACTTGTGTTGTTTGTAGCAGGTGCCTATCACAGCAGGATTCTGGTACTTGAAAGAGATCTCCAGGCACTATCACAATCCAAATGATTATGTGGTTGATTTAAGACAATATTGTTCTTATCTCTCCTGATGCCAGATTTTTTTTTTCCAAGTCCCCTTTTTGTTTAAACAGACAGATGCATTCACATGGTTATTATAGCTTCCTCTACTGTCCCTTAATTTGCTTTTCATGTACACAAAAATGTACTGTTTTTCCTGTAAAGTAAAATGGATGTGGTTTCATGTAGAAATGAATGTTCTGTTCAGCTTGGGAGAGCCTTAAAATTGTGTGTATAGGTGGTTCTGCTTTATTCCTCTTTCATTAGCTGTTGCTTCCTAAGTTGTGATGCCAATTGAAAAGACTGATATTCATGCAGGACTGTATGTACAAGGTTCTTGAGAATGCAATTTTTTGCAGAAATTTGACCTACATCAGATCTGAGCATTTGCTTATGAGCAGCTGTTTGATGTTGGGTTTCCTCTTCCCTTTCCTTGTTACTTGTGGAATTTTTTTGAGGGAACCTCTACTAAGTATGCCCAGGAAGGAAATTATAACCAGGGCTAGAGGGACCCTGCCTCCAGCCGGGGAGATGCACGGGAAAACCGGGTCTTTCGGATGGTGTGGATCCAATGGCCTGGCACATCAGAGCCACAAAAACATAGGGCATTAGTTGACACTGGTTGACAGTGCACCCTAATATCATTGGGACATGTCAGGGCAGAACCTGTTTCCATTACTGGGGTGATGAGGGGATCACAGGAATTGACTCTGTTGGAAACTGAGGTGAGCCTGACTGGGAAGGAGCGGCAGAAACATCCTGTTGTGACTGGCCCAGAGGCCCTATGTATTTTGGGCATAGACTTCCTCAGGAATGGCTATTACAAAGACCCAAAGGGACTCAGGTGGGCTTTTGGAATAGCTGCTGTAGAGGCAGAGGGCATTAAGCAATTGAACACCTTGCTTGGACTGTCAGAGAACCCATCTGTAGTGGGACTCCTGAAGGTGAAGGAGCAGCAAGTGCCAATTGCCACCTCGACAGTGCACCACAGGCAGTACAGGACAAATCGAGATGCCGTGATCCCCATCCACAAGATGATCCATGAGCTGGAGGGCCAAGGGGTGGTCAGCAAAACCCACTCACCCTTCAACAGCCCCATCTGGCCTGTGCGCAAGTCTGACGGAGAATGGAGATTGACTGTGGACTATCGTGCATTGAATGAAGTGACTCCACCGCTGAGCGCTGCCGTGCAGGACATGCTGGAACTCCAGTACGAGCTGGAGTCCAAGGCAGCAAAGTGGTACGCCACCATTGACATTGCCAGTGCATTTTTCTCCATTCCTCTGGCAGCAGAGTGCAGGCCTCAGTTTGCTTTCACCTGGAGGGGCGTGCAGTACACCTGGAATTGACTGCCCCAGGGGTGGAAACACAGCCCCACCATCTGCCATGGACTGATCCAGGCTGCACTGGAAAAGGGTGAAGCTCCAGAACATCTGAAGTACATTGATCAGATAATTGTGTGTGGGAAAACAATTTGAGAAAGGAGAGAAGATCATCCAGATTCTGCTGGAAGCCTGTTTCACCATTAAGACAAGAAAAGTCAAAGGTCCTGCCTGAGAGATCCAGTTCCTGGGGGAAAAGTGGCAAGATGGATGGTGTCAGATTGCCACTGAGGTCATCAATAAGATCACTGCGATATCTCCACTGACCAGGAAGAAGGAAACAAAAGCTTTCCTAGGTGCCATAGGCTTTTGGAGAATGCACATTCCTGAGTACAGCCAGATCGTGAGCCCTCTCTACCTGGTCACCCAGAAGAAGAACAAATTCTACTGGGGCCCTGAGCAGCAGCAAGCCTTTGCCCAGATCAAGCAGGAGATCACTCATGCAGTAGCCCTTGGCCCAGTCAGGATGGGACCAGAAGTGAAAAATGTGCTCTACTCTGCAGCTGGGAACAAGGGCTTGTCCTGGAGCCTTTGGCAGAAGGTGCCTGGTGGGACTTGGGGTTGACCACTGGGATTCTGGAGCTGAAGTTACAGAGGGTCTGAAGCCAACTACACTCCATCAGAGAAGCAAATCTTGGCTGCCCATGAAGGAGTTAAAGCTGCCTCAGAGGTAACCAGCACTAAAACACAATTCCTCCTGGCACCCTGACTATCAATGCTAGGGTGGACGTTCAAAGCATAAGTTCCTTCTTCCCACCACGCCACCAACGCCACATGGAGCAAGTGGATCGCCCTCACCACACTGTCCGTATTGGAAACCCAAATTGCCCTGAGATTTTGGAAATAATTACAAACTGGCCAGAAGATGAAAACTTTGGTCTCACCAACAAAGAGGACTAGGAACAAGTGACCCGGGCTGATGAAGCCCCGCCATACAACCAACTGCCAGCAGATGAAACTCGCTACGCTCTTTTCACTGACGGTTCCTGTCGCATCGTGGGGATGAACCGGAAGTGGAAAGCAGCCGTATGGAGCCCGACACGACAGGTTGCACAAGCTACTGAAGGAGAAGGTGGATCAAGTCAACTTGCTGAACTCAAAGCCGTTCAGCTGGCCCTGGACATTGCTGAAAGAGAGAAGTGGCCAAAGCTTTACCTTTACACTGATTCATGGATGGTAACCAGTGCTCTATGGGGTTGGCTGGAGAAGTGGGAAAAGGTTAACAGGCAGCATAGGGGAAGACCAATCCGGGCTGCTGATGAGTGGAAAGACATTGCCACTGTGGTGGAGAAGTTACCTGTGAAAGTCCGTCATGTAGATGCCCATGTCCCCAAGAGTCGGGCTAATGAGGAGCACCAACACAATGAGCAAGTAGATCAGGCTGCAAGGATAGAGGTGTCACAGATAGACTTAGACTGGCAACACAAGGGAGAGTTGTTCCTGGCTCGATGGGCCCATGATGCCTCAGGTCATCAGGGCAGAGATGCCACGTATAAGTGGGCACGAGAGCAAGGGGTGGATCTAATCATGGACAGTATTTCCCTGGTTATCCACAACTCTGAGACATGTACTAAGATCAAGTAGGCCAAGTGGGTGAAGCCTCTCTGATATGGGGGGTGGTGGTCCAAATATAAGTATGGGGAGGCCTGGCAGATTGATTACATCCCACTGCTTCAAACCCACCAAGACAAGTGCTAGGTGCTCACAGTGGTAGAAGCCACCACTGGATGGTTGGAAACCTACCCTGTGCCTCATGCTACAGCCCATAATACTATACTAGGCCTCGAAAAGCAAGCCTTTTGTTTTTCTCATTGTATTCCCCCAGACAATGATGTCATCAGTGTACTTCAGATGTTCTGGAGCTTCACCCTCATGGTACCCCTGAGGGGATTGAGTTAGACAACGGGACTCATTCCAAGAACAGCCTTATAAGCACCTGGGCAGGAGAACATGGCATCGAGTGGGTGTACCATATTCCTTATCATGCACCAGTGAAAGGGAAAGTTGTATGGTGCAATGGACTGCTTAAAACCACCTTGAAGGCACTGGGTGGGGGGACTTCCAAGAATTGGGAGATTAATCTACCAAAGGCCACATGGTTAGTGAACACCTGAGGCTCCACTAACCAAGCAGGCCCTGCCCAATATGAGCCCTTGGGAACACCAGATGGAGATCAGGTTTCTGTGGTGCACATGAGAGGTATGCTAGGAAAAACTGTTTGGGTGAACTCTGCCTCCAGCAAAGACAATTCAATCTGTGGAGTTGTCTTTGCCCAGGGACCAGGCTGCACCTGGTGGGTGATGCAAAAGGATTGAGAGAACTGATGCATATCTCAAGGAGACCTGGTTTTAGGGTGAACTACCCATGGCACTGTGCCTGTATCCATAGCTGCATTTATATATGTATATAATTAAGGCACTGCATGTATGTATGTATATATATAATTCAAAGGTTTAAATTTGATGTAACATGTCAGTATGTGAAAAAATTTGGGGTGGATAATGTTGTGGGTTAGGTTTTCTTTTCTTTCCTTGCTACGGCTGGAATTTTTTCCCATCGAATTGCTAAGAGGCACTGATGGCTGAGTGCTTGAGACTTCTCTGGTTTATGGGAGTTTCTCTCAGAGGGATAGAGACACTTAAACATTAGAAGCATGCAAAGGATGGGGGGTGGGGCAGTTGCAGATCTTTTTGCTCTCACTCTTTGGCATCAGAGAAGGACAGCCAGGCTGTCGCTTTCTGCAGGGAGAATTCACCAGCACCTGAGGGACCTATCCCCATCTGCTCGTGTGCCCTAGGAATCCTGAACTTCACCTCTCCCGGCCCTGCCCAGAGCTGGGCCACTGCTGGTCTGCCACTGCTATTTCTTCGGTATTGCTCTGGGTTTCTCCATGCAGTAGCCTGTACCTTCCTCCCTTCCTACCACTGCAGGACTTCTAATACATCTCATCCACCACCCTGGGAATTTTTGCTAATTTCTGCCAGCTGTGACGGTAACTGCACCTAAGGGGAAAGTACCTGCAGCTGAGAGGACTGTTACTGGGTTCCTGGTTCTGTTTCTTATTAATCCCATAGTTGTTGTTTTGTTTGTCTTGTTATAAATACTAGTAAAGAACTGCTATTCCTTAATCCTGGGTATAGAAAGGTTTCAGCTATTTTCAATAATGACAATTATTTATATAGGAGAGCTGGCATGCAATTAGCAAATAAGTGTCCTTGCTGAGGACTGTAAGGATGTGTTTACTGGGTGAAGTTCAGCCATTGGGTGTTTCCAAGTTTTGAACTGCTGGAGCTGACTGCTGGGAAGTCAAATGGGGTGTCCCTGTGAGTGCGGAGGTTGAGACCAGGGTCGTAGCTAGCATGCTCAGGCTCTGAGCACTTCGAGCTCGCACCAAGAGCTATAGATGACTTTTTGTTATGGTCTGTTCAGCTCATTTGCCCATCACCATTGTTAAGACCCACAGAGCTCCTTTTGCCAAGGTTGTCCTGACATTGTTTCTTACTACTGCTAGTGCTGCCAGCCTACTGGCTGCACACAGCTATGTGTTTATCTAATTGCTGTAGAAGTTCAGCATTGCACTTTTACCAACATAAAGAGCCTGTCTGGGTAAACTTAATGCTTGAGCAAGGCTTTCTCTGAACCCAAGGACAATATACATGTTTAGACATATTGCTGTGTTTTTTGAAAGATATTTTGGCTCAGAAGAAGACTTGGCAGATATAGAAGTTGACATCACTACTGGGCTGTGGACAAGAAAATTAGGTGGGTACTGTTCAACCGCTAAGGTAAATATGGAGGTGCAGCAAGCAATACTTTGTATTTTAAACAATATAAGTATTACAGAGGATGTGAACCTGATTTCAAGCTTCTCATGTGTTGGAGAAGGGGCTCTTTTTTCTCTCTCCTTCTTAGTCTTATCCGAATATGTGTTTTTGCACTAAGAAGACTAAAATTTCTTCCCTTTCTGCCTCCATTTTTGCTGTTTTTAATAGTTAGATTCTGTCTCCTGTTTCTTGCTGTGAGACATCTAATGTGGTTTGGGTTTCTTTATGTCCTGGTTTGTGTTTCCTATGTTATATTTGATGGGAAGTTGGAGTTTTGAAGGCTGCAAGAAAAACATTCTAAAGGGCTGGCACTCTTTTAATTTTATGAAGAAGTTACATGGCTTGTAGTGATTGCTGGGTGCTGCCTTCTCCCTTGCTGATTTGAACTTCATGCTAGTTCACCAAAATCCTACTGAATTAAATTGAAACAATAGAGGAGCTTTTTGGTGGTCATCAGAGAATGTGACTAAACTCCAGTACCTGGTAAGTGTTTACCCCCTAAAGGGATAGCCAGTGGCCATGAATCATGGGGCAGATCCCATCTCAGGAGGAATTGGAGGGGATGATCTCTGCAATTTTCACCATACAGTTTAGTATTCAAAGCATTGAGCATTTTCTGGTTGCATTTATTTTTTCCCTGTTGCCCAGCAACTCTGAAGAAAATGGTAGAGCATTTTTCAGCATATCTAACAGTATGTAGAAGAGACCAGGGACCTTTTTCCAAATTTATTCCTGATCAGCCTCCTTCTTTTTGCTCTGTTGTCTACTTTCCTGCTTCTGGAAATGTTAACAGTAATTAGTGTGGAGTCTTCATTGAGCACTTTTATTTGAAATACCATTTCACAGCAGATGTTTATGGAAACTGTGTTTTGATGTGCAGTTTTAATTATTTGTCAGTTCATCTTGGTTTTATTTGAGCCTATGTACCTATAAAGGCTGAACAGAGATCTGTCAGTGTTCACAAAATAGGTAGACCTAAAGAGTCAAAAATGCACAACTGTAAGGTTGATAGTACCAGTAGTCAGGGTAGGGTTTTTCTTCAGTAGAAATGCTCTGACTCACTGCTTTGGATGGTAAGTATACAATTTAACATTCTTTTACTTATGATTGCACAACATCTAGTTGACATACATCACTGCAGATATTTTTTAGGAGCTCACCTGACAATATGACATTTTATTAAACATGAAAAGGGCCCTAAATTACAGTTCTGATGTTGTAATTTAACCTGATACTCTTATCCTGTTATTTCCCTTGGTGTGTCCTTTCCATTAATTTCCTGCCCCTTCTCTTTGAAATCTCATTTTTGAGAATTTGGGGGATTCGGTTGAGGATTCATGGATGCATTGTTCTCACATATGCAGTAAATTTAGTGTGTTCCAGCTGTTTTGGAATTTATTGTGCAAGGCCCTATCTCAAAATGAGGTCCTGAAAACCTCAGTCGGACAAACAGCCTCTCAGTTGGTCATGACAGTGTGATCACGCAAGCTCTAACCTGCCAGGCTTGTCCCTTGGTGTGTGCAGTGCAACCACCAGCAGGTCCCCTCTCCATCCAAAGATGGGACAGCTGGGAGGTGGGGTCTCTGGGGGTAGAAGCAGGACTATTCACCTCCAAAGACGGTTGGAGAAGGGGTACTGCAGAGGCACAAGAAGTGGTGATGAGGAGAGAGAAGAAATACAGGTATTAGATGCCAGTCATAACCTTCCCTCTACAAACTGGAGTATAAAGCATCAGTATGTTGATGTCTTAAGAGGTCCACCCATGTTTCAGGGGCTCACCCTTTTGTACGCTTTGATTACAGGCTGGGGAAAGGAGAAAGAAAAAAGACCAAATCAACATGTAACACTATTAAGCAAGGCTTTAATTTGTAGAAGCAGTTTCTATTCCTGTTATTCCTGTGCCTTCAGCAGCTGAAAACTTAAAAAAAAATTTCAAATTCATGACATTTGCATCTGACAGTGATACTGAAGGTGAGCCCACTGCTGTGCAGAAGGAATGCCAGAATACAGAGCTTATTTCTCGTGACTGCAGTGCCACTTCAGTGGCAGATACCCAAGAGGGGGGAAGAGAAAGAACAACACAGAGGGGAGAAAAGCAGTTTGTTTCTGATGCTGCCTGACTTGCAACTTCAGTGGTGGAGAGAGGCAGGAAGCGCAGTCCTGCCAGAAAGGCTCAGGCTGGCTGAGCAGGGAGGTTATGCTGTCCAGCCATGCTGCAGTTGTGCTGCAAAAGCCACAACCTTGGCAAGCTAAACCAGGCATAAGCAGAAGGTAGAAGGAAATAGAAGAAGGTGACAAAGCAATAGGAGGATGGGTGCTGGGCTGCTGGGAAAGTTTCCAGCATCCCAGCATTACATCCTAGGCAAACTTTTCAAGTTGTTTGCATCCCAGGCTATGACAAATCCCTTGTGTTAGGTCACAAGTGTTGGGAAAAACCATCTGCTCTGCTGGATCATAAGATGAGGGAGTGACCATGGCTCACAGCTGTGGCTGGTGTGGAAGAACCAGGACCTAGCAGTGCTCCTTTTGTGGCAGACATGCCCTCTGACTACAAACCCACAGTGGGAAGAAGCTATTGCTCTTCTCAAATGGTGTGAGCTACAGCCTGGACTATTGGAGGTTGTGGAGTGAAGGCTGAAGTTGCACTTGCTCTATGGAAGCTGCAGGGTCTGCATGGGTGCACAGCCACAGTGGGGCAAGGAAAAGGCCACCGGCTCATGAAGCCTCATAAGGTGCTTGATTCCTGGTGTGGGCATGGCTCCACAATGACAGTCAGTTTATAGTATAGTATATAGTATATATATTCAGTGCAGATTTTTGGAGTGTTCAGATGACTTATTTAGTATTAGGGAAGATATCAATATCTAACTATGACCTCTAAGTAAACTGTGAGGTTTTTTGGTAGCTTAATTTTTATGGCCTCCTTAAGAATATGAATTCAGGTTGTGTTTGGAACAGGAAAAATAATAAGTTATTCAAAACCCAGGACATTTACAGGGGATGACAATGGAAGCTAGATCACTCTTCCATGGCACTATGAAGATGGCATGTTCAATATATTATTTTCTCCAGAACTTTCTTCAGTAGTCAGCAGTGACACAGATAAGTCAACAGCAACATTGAAATGCAGCAATTTTCTGAGGAAAAGTAGCCTATTCTTTTTAAAATAAAAACAGAAAAACAACAAACAAAACATATAATGACCACCCCCATCTCCCAGCACAGAAGACATACACATGCAGTAAATCTATTTGAAAGAGTCTGGTTGTAACTGCTATGGGGGTAAAGTGAATCCTTTTTGCTAAGAAGAAACCCACATATCAACATGTAACAAGAAAAATCTCAGGGAAATGCTATGCCTTTTGTCTCATTTTCCTTGCCACAGTAGCATGTTTTTGTTTTGTTGAAGAAGCAGGATAATTTGTGGAGTATCAGCTCATTGTCAGCACACAACTTCTCATAGTTAATTGTGAGGGAACAGCACTTTGAAGCAATCTCTCGTTTGGAGGTTATTTCCCTATGAGAGTGGCTGCAGCTGTGGCTCCATCAGTCTCCTTTGGCCATGAGGTATGTTATGGCATCAGTTCTGAGGGGTATGTAGTACCTACTACTGACTGTAAATGGAAATAATAATTTGGGTGATACTGGTCATTATGTTTTAGTGTATGTAAATATGGTGTTTGAAATGAGCAAGGGAAAGCAAACAACTGAATGATGTCTGTGCTTCTGTCTGACAGTCTTCCACTTCAGTTCTGGGAGTGTCATTCCTGAACTTTCTCACTTAAAGTGTCTTTGTTCCACTGGCAGAAACAAAAGGCCTTGGATCTTCTTTTTGTGGGAGTGAAATATGTTGTTGTTCTTTGCAATAGGGGTTCCACAGACAGTTTAAAAAGAAAACCAAAAAGCTCCCTGAACCAAAGATAAAAAACCCACCTCTCCAGAAACATGCTTTAAATATCTGGCCTTCTTTTAAACTGTGAATCCTGCTGTACAGGTGCCTGTTGCTCCTGAATGTTGGAGCTAAAATGATACATACCTTGTGCTTTCTCTTTGATTGAGTTCAGCACATGTTAAGGGAGGAGCGGTATTTTGGCATGGGCACCCCAAACCCTAATACATGCACACACACTGCCTGATGTTTAATTTCAGGTTATAAACTGGATTACAACATGCCTTCACCCTGTGGGCATTGTCCAGAGAAACAAGGCTGGATCTGCCTAACGCATAAAATGATCTGGCCAAATGATTGCCAAGTGGAAAATAAAGGATGTGTGCAGAATTTGTATTTTTAACAGGAATTTAGATTACATTTCAGTCACACTAAATTATTAATAATATTATTTAACTCATCAAGAATGGAATAAATATTATATTCTGGAAACCGGGCTTGAAGAGCTTGGGACAAAATTTTAAACTTCTAAAATAACTATATCTGTCCTAATGAAGTCAGGGTAGAAAAGAAAATATTTAAGCCCCCACATGTTTTCTTCTTGATGCAAATGGAGCTTTATGTTCTTTTATTTGTGGGAAGCTTTGTTAGCCTCAGTAGAAATACTTGCATATGATTTTGTTTTTCAAAAGAAAAGATACAATGTATTTAGAGATGCAAATACTACCTTGTCTGCAAAACACACCAGCTGCTATACTGGAAGACAAAGCTAAGTCTATGTTGCTTTTCTTCAGTGATGTCTGTGTATTCACAAGCATCTTTTTAACAGCCTTCTCTGCACAGCTGAAAAATAGCAGACATCAATTTTTTTATTTCATTGGTAACAGCCTAGTAAAATCAGAGTTGATCTGCGAATTAAAAAAAAAAAGTAAATAGATTAATTGTGATAATACACCTTTGCATTAATATTTAATAGAAAAGTTTAACAGTCTGTTATCCTTGATTCTCAAATTCCTTTAATATGAATTTACTAATTGCTGCCTTGAATATTTGACTTCAGATTGATCAGGTGACAAATATATGGCTCTGTAGTAGAAAAGAAGCTTCTGCTGGTTTGTGTGTCAGTAGCACAGTTTTCCAGAGAGGCTCTTTGAGAGGCTTTAAACATCTGGAGAGACACAACGAGCATTTGTGGGGTCTTTTGTTGCTTCTGTAAGTTGGAGCAGGGAAGACTTATGTTCCAAGAAATGTCCAAAATCCTGGAAAAATTGGAGTGGAATCATTAACTGTTAAACTTTATCTTCTTTATAAATGAAAGTGCTTTCGTTTATCTCTGGCAGCTGTCCTGGTAATGGGTGTTATGTGATATTTTCTCTCTCCTTCTCAGTTAAAATATTTTTCCAATTTGTGAGTAATATTTGCATATGTATTTCTTAGCTGCATTGACATGCCAGATGCACAGTGGTAGCTGTCTCCGCCTGCTAATCCTGTAATAACATTCTGGTGACCAAATTCAATGGCCCTGCGCGGAGCCTCCGAACAGCTGACTGCTGAGTAGGGAGGAAAAAAAAAATAACCCAGCGAATCTGATTGCAGCTCTCTGCTGCATCCCCATCCCACAATCCCTTGCACCATTTGCTGCAGTCTTTCTACACAGGCTGAATGAGAAAGGGATGTGCTAAATAAAGATTGATTGGTTTGAATCCTGAAGGGGTCTCCCAGTTGTAAATGACCCAGGGAGAAAAAAAAAACAAAACATAACGACTTAACTGGGCCTTCTCTTATACTTCCATTTTTCTTTCCACCTGTCCTCTTCATGGAATGGAACGTCATTCCTTAGAGCACAAAATCTCTTGTGCATCTAATAATGATTGTGTTGTGATAGGGATTCCTTAACAGTTTTATGCATGAGGCTTGAAATATTAGCAGATGATGGTTTGTTCGTTTGGATTACTGTGGAACTGCAGCTCCGTCCCTGCAAGGATGTTATCCTCAGCACTGCACTGATTAAGCTATTTTTCTACAAAGATGGGTAGGTCTGAAATTCTCGAAGTTTGCTCAGTGTTATTCCTGGTGGCTGCTGCTGGGTTGCTCTGTTTTGGCCCCTGATCGTTTCATTACATTTCTGCATGCTGTAAGAATGAAGAGGGTTGCTGTGTTTTAAACAAGGCGCTAAGCTGATTGCAAGAGTGGGAGAGAAAAGAATGCAAATTTAGCTTATCAAGCCTTTTACACAAGTGGACTGCGTGGTGGTTCTGATTTGCTCGGTCTGTTCTGTATTGGCTAATCTGGGGGCTTCTGCTGCTGCTGCTAGGAATGACTTGAATTTGTTCTTTATTCCTAGAGACTGTGGACAGGTGATCTATCTGTTTTAAGGACTTTTAAGCTCCAGATCTCCCAGTCTTTGAAGCAACGTTATTTAGGTTCCCCACCCTTTATTACAGCTCTGGAGGCCTAACTGTTCTTTTGGAAACGTTGCCATTGGAAACCTATTCAGTCAGAGTACATGAATAGACCCTCTAGGTTGTGAATACCATTGATGATAAGAGTATGAATAAGCTGCAAGCAATTTCTTCTCCCCAGGCTGTACTTTCAGGCTAGTTGCTGCTCTGGCTGGATGGATTTCAGAGACAGCAGTGTATCAGTAACACAGAATTCTAGTCTTTTAGGAATAAAACGCTGTGAAGTGAACAGCTACTTGATTCCCCAATGTCTTTTCTCGGCTGGGCAACTAAAAGAAAATGTTCAGGAGTTCCAGAGCTCATTTGAGGATACCTGCAGACAGGATGCATTTTTCTGTTACGTGTCTCTATTTACCTGAAACAACTCTTCTGGAACTGTTACTTGCTATACCTAGCGTGATTTTTTTTTTTTTCTTTTCCCCCTTTTCCAGTGCTATAGGAAGTTCCTTTCATATGGGTGGGGCTGCGCCCTGGCTTTCCTGAAGGCATGCATTCATAGCAGGGCAAAGCTTTCCACTGGCTTAGAGAGCCATTGTTTTCTCCTTTCTTTGCTGTCTAGTATATTTCAAATGAAAATCGTATCTCCAAGCAGAAGGAAAAAAAGTAATGCTCTTTCTGGGGTGGCTGGGAAGATAGCGATCCTTGAACCTCAAAAGGGCGACAAAGCGAGTACATTTCAGAACCCTTTACGGCACTTGGTTTTAGCGAACCCGCATTTCCTTTTGAGTGTGAGTGTGTGTGTTATACATATATAAATGGGTGGGGGCTTTTGTCTTGTTTGGTGCAATGTTTCCTTGTCCTTTAGCATTGCATGTTTAAATTACGAAGTGTAACTGTATGGAGAATGATAGCCCTGTTTTGAATGCTCATGCTTCAGCTGCTCCGTTTTGATTGTGAGACATAATGAACCTCTGAAAAGCACTCTGGCATTTTTTGAGCTCAGAAGATGCTACTAAAAAAAAAGAACATTTTTCTTGTGAAAGTACTGTTACTTCACAAAATCTCCCACTGCTAATACATTTAAAACTTATGTTGCTGCAAGTATAGCAAAAAATCAGAAAAACTGCTGAATGGTGAAATTAAAAAAACATTGTCTAAAATCTCCAGATTTTCTTCAAATTGCTTTTATTGAGTAAATGGGCAAAATCATCCTTCTCATAGCTACATCACATTCATCAAGATTACATCAAAGGTGGAGTTGCCTTAGAGAGGCTACAGAATCCTGCAAATCCCATGCTCAAAAAAAAATTTTAAAGGGACCATTTGCGTAAGAAGTAGCTGTACCAGCTAGTGGCCAAAGCTTGAAATGCGCAGATGAAATTCTATTTCCAGGTGCATGTTTTAAATCTGATTTATGTGAGCACAGGGGATAAATGACAGTCATGGCCTGCTGCATTTCAGACAAAACGTAGAATATTAAAAGCACTTATTTCTGAATCATTAATGATTTTCTTCATTGACAAAGCTTAAAGTGTGAGCATTTGAAAAATAAAGTGGCTAGCATGAGATTAGTGTATGAAATGCTAAAAATTACTTGGTTTTGCAATGACATTGGGAGAATGTGATAAACTAAGTTGAAAAACAGGTTCAATCAATATTTTTTGTTTTCAGGCAGCAGCAGATTTTCTTATGTAAGCACTATTTGCTGGTGTAGCTTTACTTCGTAAAGGAAAGATGAAATACAGAAAATACCCGGTTGCTACAGAAGTTTCTTCTGTTAAATGACAGGCAGTATTCACTGGCAACCTATTCTTTCATATCTTAAGTACAGCTTTTTTCAGTAGTTTGAGTTCAGTCAGTAACAAAAAAATTAAACTCTGTGTGTGTCCAATTTGGAAACCATGCTTTTGATAAGAAATGCTCCTGCTTCTGATTATCTTCTCTGTTTCGTTTGGGTCCCTGCTCCTAACATTTAGGGAGGGAGAGCGGGAGGCAAACACAGCTATGTAAGTGGTGAAATTAATTTTCCTTTTGAAACACGTCGCTGATGTTCTGCATGTTATGCTGCCAAATTTGTTAATACATTATTGGGTCTATGATTGTCAGGTCTTTCTACTCCGCTTTGTAAAAGCCAGATATTTTAGTTCTACTTCTTGTAAAGCCACCTTAACTCAAGTTTTTTAAAAGTAATACAGTTTGCTGCTTGATCTCCTAAGGTTTATTCTGTCTGATTTATGGCATTTAAATAGGAAAAAATAATTTTTGTTTATGTAATACTCACATTTTATCTTATTGTGGGGACAGAAATTTTTAAAAAATATTAAAATATATGAAAAAGACATGTAAATATTATCAATCCTGAAATCATGTATTTTTGTGTCAGGAAAAAGATGATATTTTATGAGTTATAGAGCAATTTTTAACACTGCAGTTTCCCCTTCCTTGGAAAAAAAAGAAACAAATGGGCCTGCCATAAGTGTTTTCCATTGAATTAAATGTCAGTTACTGCTGTTGTGTATTTGAACTGCAAATAGCTCTATGCTGCTGTATTTGCTAACACAGAGGTGATGCCCCAGGAACTGGTTATCAGGGAAGCCAGCACAGCTGACTTATGATCCATAATCACTGTCATTATCCTAGAAATAGCCCCTTGCTCAGTGTAATTAGTAGAACATACCGGTATGGATAAGTACACAGCTCAGGAAGAGTAGCATGGGTTCAACTCTGACGGACTAGCGTGCCATTCATTCACGTACAAGAGGCAGACCTAATGTAACACTAACAATAAAATGCTAAACAGGTCACACAAATCATTCTGGAATTGAGTGACCTTTGAGCATGATCAGCAGAGGGCTTGTTGTTTCTGTCTTGGAAAGCCTGAACTGCCCTCAAGCTAGATCTCAAATTGTCTGAAATAAGTGACTAAAAAGGGGTAGCAATTGTTCAGGAAGAAGTTAGAATCCTCAGGAGTGTACCTGTAGAGAAGAAGCCCAGCTGGGCTTGCAGCTCACAGAGAAGAGAAGCCCAGTTTTGCTGTGGGTGCGAGAGGTCTGGCAGAACAAAGTGCTGTGACAGTTGTGCCTACACCTCCTGGCGCTTCAGCCTGCTAGAAATGCTGATGGAGAGGAGTTCCTGCTGGGCCACCTTGCCAGGGACTCTGCTTACCAGGTTTTCCTAAACTATTTTAGCAGGCAGTTTACTTTCTTCTATATTTGCTTCCATCCTTTTCCTCCTGTCGTCTCTTTTCACATTTTCCATTATTGGCTATGTTTTCTATTTTTGGCTATATATCTCCCGCTGAAAAGAACCTACATTTTTCTCTCCCTGTGCCTTGTTCCAGAACAGGAGGCATTCCAAGCCCACTGCCGTCTCTTTAACCTGTGATTTTAATTCTAACAGTTAATAGACTTTTTTCTTAGCCTTTTATTTCATGCTTTATATGCCAGATTGTGAAGAATCCTCAGTCCTAGAAACATGATTATTACTACTAGTTCTGCCTAGAATTATATTTTTCTTGCCTTTATTATTTGGATGGGCTTCATGTATGCTTCACCCTACTATTGCTGATTCTCAGTGGCTATCAGTTGCCTCTTCATTGCTCTGTTTCTTTTATCATGAGGATTTTCATTTTGCCTACCTCAACCCTACTGGTGATGCCGAATTTGAGCATTCCCTTCTCAGGGGCTGGCTGGTTCTGGAGCTCCTTCTTGGGGGCTTCCTGTAGTCAAAATCGACCATATTTTTGACAATACCAGCACCAAAAAGGGAAAAGAATTGTTAGGTGACCCATTTTCAAACTCTGTGATACAGCCATTTGGCTGGCTGGTACAGTTCCAGTTTGACCATGTTGCCAGGGGTACTGTAGATATAAGAAATCCAATGTTCGTTAGCCCTGGCTGAACCTATTGGCACAAGAAGTTTTTTATCATGGGTTTTCTTTAAAACCAGACAGCCCCGTAACTCTTTCAGTCCAGAGGAAGTATGCCTTTCTGGAATGCTCAGATGGAGGTGTTGTAGATGGTGTCAGCTGTTTCCCTGGCTCTCATTGATGATAAACCATTTTAGAAGTTTAATTCTTTCTTGTTTTGGTTTTATATGGAAATATGAATTCCTGCATAAGGATAAAACACGAGTAGATTAGTCAATGATTTTGTTATTTCATGGAGTTTTTAAGCCGTTTTTCTTCTTTTCTTCTTTTCCCCACCCCACTCCAGCAGTGTGCAGGGTAGAAGGGAACAGGACCCATATGTCAGTGGTCTAGGATGGCCAGTGAAGGCTCCAACATCCCAAGTCCTGTGGTCCGTCAGATTGACAAGCAGTTTCTGATTTGTAGCATATGCCTGGACCGTTACAAGAACCCCAAAGTGCTTCCCTGCCTGCACACTTTCTGTGAGAGGTAAGTCCTTTTCTCATGCTGGTAACTCAGGATGTCACCCTGCAAGCAGGACAAAGCATTCTTTAGTGGACAGGGACTTTTCCCTTTACTTGTAAATATCGTTTTAAGGCATAATAAAGTCTGAAAAGGCTGGGAGAATGGAGGGATGTAGAAAACCACATTTGTGGCAGAGTAAATAAGACCTAAATCCAATTAAACTAATGAGTACAGTTACTACAGTGTGAAAGGTGATGATAGCCAGAATTTAGACCTCAAATTAATGGTCTCAAATTTATTCTGATTATTATATAATTAGAAACAATTAAAAAATCTTTGTTGATTTACTAAGCCAATAAGTAAGTATCCCATCCTTTAATGTCTAAGCGTTAGACATTATATACACATTATTAATAACCTGAGATTAAATGTCTTCATTATTCTGCAGTTTGATTGACTGAAGTGGGAAAACTCTCTGGAAGGAATGTGATAAACCAGCAACCTGCCTTTTACTGTATTTGGCTGAATGAACTGAATATGCATAATGATACTTTAATGTTGCATTATCCATCAAATTGCCAAAATATACCACCTGCAGAAAAGTTATCTGAAGAATGAGTGGTTAGAGTTCTTAATCTGATGATGGGATGAAACTCAGGATTGTATATTGAGTGGCATGAGAATTTTTATAAATGGCATGTGGTGTGAACACTAATTTAGGAGATTTCCACCTCTTAGCAAGAATTTTGGTGTGAATCTCTAACTTTGCACAGGGTGAAAGAAAAATTGTGGATCTCTGCTTGTGTCAGATGAACTGGTCTTTTGTAGAAGATTAGGAAATCCCAGCACTAAATAAGGCAGCACTGAACCTCTTACTGAAGTCAATGAGACAAGATTTTCGCCATCATGTATTAAGTTTTCTGACTTCTGTTCCTGTGTAAAACCTAAGGTTAGCTTCTGGTTTTCATTGTAATCCTCTTAGGCTGATCTGGTTATGGAGAGAGGTTGGAAGAACATTTACAGTGTAGTGCTGACATGCAAAGCCTAAGTTCTCCTTTCACAGAGCCCTCACTGGGAGGTCAGGAGGAGGGCTGCCAGGGGAAGATGAAGAGTGGTGCAACCAAAACCCTTGGAAAAGGATAAGAGCTGTGGAGATCTGTGAGGTCACACTTTCTCAGTTGGCATCCCCTGAGGAATTTGGTGTAGCACTGGTCCTCTTAAGAACTGCGTTCTGCAAAGCTTCTTCTGCTTATAGGATCATACTGAATATGGTATATTGCATGTAACTGAATGTTGCATGGCCAGCCAGGTGTTAACTTAAATTTCAAGGCCAAAAGTGGCATTAAGTTTCACCTAGGCCAGCTTGCTGCATATTGTACATATTGTTGATTGCTGAACTTTTGTGTCAGGTTTATACTCTGAAATTTATTTTTTTCTGAAAAATGCCAACACCGCCCTCCCAATCAAACACAAACAAAAACTGCCTTCAAAACTCCCCTTAACATAAATTATGATAACCTAGCAGGTAGTTCCCTATGTTGTAAAGAAAACTTTGTTGATTTTGGCTAGCTTCCAAATAACTTTCCAAATTGAAATAAATGAAAAAGATTCCTTTGGTTTTATTTGGACCATGTTTTACCTCTGAAACACTAAGCCCACAAGTACAAGTTATTAAAGGAGATTCTGTTGGAAAGACAAGAGTCAAAAACGGGTTAGCCAGTTAAAGGCACAGGCTCAAATACTTGATGCCACTTCATGTCTGTCAGACTTTATCTGATAGTTTAAAATTTTTACTGCATAAAACATCCTGTGAGCAGGATGCAGTAGATGTCTGAAATCATGATCAACTCCAGAAATATCTCGAAAAAAGGCATGTAACTCTTTTAATGATGTCTGCTTACTGAACCTTTTTTTCATGTGGCAAAAAAACAGATTTAAAAGAAAAAAATATTCCCCATAACCACTTTTGCTTCAGAAGCCTGTTTGATGTACTTTTACAAGTAGGGGTAGCACTATTTCAACCTAGCTCTTTAACTGGTGAAAGGGGATTTTTTTTCCCTCTTTGATGATACTTTTCCTTTCTTTCTCCTTCCACCTTCCATCCCCATAGGTGTTTACAGAACTACATTCCAGCCCATAGCTTAACCCTTTCTTGTCCGGTGTGCCGCCAGACCTCCATTCTGCCAGAGAAAGGGGTTTCTGCACTCCAGAACAACTTCTTTATTACCAACCTGATGGATGTCCTGCAGCGAACACCAGATAACAGCATTGAGGAGGCCTCCATTTTGGAGACTGTCACTGCTGTTGCTGCAGGCAAACCTCTCTCCTGCCCCAATCATGAAGGAAATGTAAGTGAGACGGCCCCTTGTGCTATATATAGGTATTGATATGTGCTGTCTTGTCTGGGTTTCATGGATGTCTTTTTCTAAAGAGAAAGCAGGGGAAGTGGAATCACACTATTTCTTTGATTTTGTAATATATCAGCAAAAGACAAGCGATTCTTCAAAGTAACTCAAATGCTCTTATTGGAGTAGTGAAGTAGTCAAAGTATTATTTTATCTTAATAATCATCTGGGATGATGCTGTTTTTTGGCACATTTGGTCAGAATTACTGTCCTGCAGGTACTGAACCTTGTGCCTTTACTTCTTTGGGTTGGGTTTCCTTAGCCCTCATACTTGTAGCATTAGCTACAGCTAAGTACCAGCTAAGTGCAGTGTCACCTTTTGCTGTGGGTCCCTGTGTGTTTGTCTGGCAATACGTGACAAGGACCTTTTGAGTTTTACTGACCCGCACACTGGGGCAGTACCAAAAGGTATGTGAACACATTAACATAGTCCCGAATAAAAGGGAGTCATAGTTTAGGATGCTTTGGATCATCACAGGCTAGAAACAGAGAGCTTCTGTTTATCTGCAGTGTTTTGCAGATCTCTCATATCAGTTCTTGGAGGCTGCTTTGTTTTTTCCCTCCACCTTATCTTTTTACTAGCATGTCCCCACACACATCCTCAAATCATATCAGTATATTCATTGGCAAGTACCCCCAACTGAGTTAATATTCACAGATTACTGCAAGAACAGCTCTGCTTACTTCACAGTTTTCAGTATTAACCTGTGTAACTTCATGAAAGGCATATGAGCTCCTGACTCATAGCTAAGCTTATGCAAACATGCAAGCAGAGACTATAAAACTCAGTGATGCTGTGTTGTAAACTAAATGTTGTGCTTCTGTGCAAGCCAAGAAACATATATCAGTAGTTTAAGACAACTTTCTGGTGACTGTTTTATTTGATACTTGGTGTAGGTACATTGGTTGTATAGGAGTAATTCAGCTGATAGGTAATGATTACTGTAATAGAGGAATAGCTTAGTTCCTTCTCTGTTGGAATTAAGTGGACTTGTAGAAATGATGTTGGGCACTCCAATTAATGAAAAACTGGTGTAACTTTTTTTTATGTGTACTATACCTGTGTGTTTGTAGTGGTTACTGATTAAGGCATTCCTAGATTTTGTTTGCATTTTATTTGCTCCCTTTAAAATTAATCATAGTTGTTTTCTATCAGGCATTCTGATAGGAGGCATTTGATTGTGAAATGCAGAAAAAGGTCAAAAGGCATTATTTGTATTGTATTTTAAATTATCAGCTGATTATTATTTGGGTATGTTTAAAAACACCTGGCTTGTCTAAAATAAAAAAATATTCCACCTTACACTTTTGAGAACACCTTCATAGGGAAAGGTGCATTTTTAAGTCCTCTAAAGCTACTTGGCTTGCTTTGAAACATAGCATGCCATTTAGGATGCTGAGTAGTGTGTGATGGGAACATCCTCTGCTTCTGTAAGTATCTGGGGGGGTTGGGGATAGCCAGAGGATGACTCCAGTTTAAAGCTTTGTGAAGCTTAGAAAAGAAAAGCGAAGCACACACATTAGTCCTTGTGATGGGAGGAGCTGAAGTAAGATTTGCGGAGAGCTGCTTGAAGCTGGCCAGATGCATCTGGCTGCAAGGGTGCACAGGGCAAGGTGCTGGGCACCTTAGGCCTCACTGAAGAAATGGGATTATGCTGGCTTTATAGGTTCAGGACACAAGAGCACTGTGTGGCAAGTAGGTTCGATATTAGGAAATATCTGAAGAGCCTTCCCTGGAATGTGCTTACCAGGGAAGTGGTCACAGCACCAAGCCTGCCAGAGTTCAAGAAGCATACAGACAATGTTTTTAGGCACATGGTGTGACTCCTGAGGTGGTCCTTGGCAGGGCCAGGAGTTGGATGATCCTTGTAGGTCCCTTCTAGCTCGGGGTATTCTGTGATTCTAAGTGCCTGGCTGCTAGTAACTTTACTGGGGGCTTCAGGAAGTGAAAAAGGATTGAGCTGGTAGCTGGTGGAGAATGCCTTTACAGAACCAGCAGTCATTCTGCACTAAATCCACCCTCCATTAATTTTTATATATTGCTTGGGGTAGGGTTAGACCCACTGTATTTTTACTATTTGCATCAGATATATTTCTTTTAAATATTACCAGTTTTTCTTCATATTAGCTTGGAAATAAGTTTCTGTTTAAACAAGATTTTTTCAATCATTTCAGCCATCCTAGACTTAAACCTCTCTGATTAAAGTGAGATAGAAACTGATGCAGATGTACTTTCTCATTTGCTTGCCTGTTTGCTTGTAACCTAGCCTTCCACAGGCCATGTAGATTAGATACTTTCCCTTCCCAGCTTGTCGCCTATTCCCATCATTCATATTTTCCATATGCATGTATGTTTATTCCTTCTGTGCACATCCTCCTGTCCTCTGTTGTGGCATTTTTGTTCTGTGTGTTCGTATGAAGAAAGACACTTAGCTTGTAGTATGTTAATACAACAGATGGTTACCTGTGCCTGAGCTATAAAAAAATGCTTTCTCATTTTGAACATAAGTGGAACACAAGCATGTTGGGGCTTGTTGAATGTTCTTGTTAAATCAGGGTAATAGGTCACATATGGAACTTTTGAACATACTAGAAGATTCTTATCTTCTGCCTACACATTAAAATAAGTTTGGCTTTATTCTCAGCTGCAAAACACCTGCAGCTCTTGTGTATAAAAGCATACTGGATTGGAAACAATGATCTACAATCATTTACAGGCAGGTACAAAAGCCCAGGCAGGGAAGGCTATGAAATTCTAACTCCATTGCATGTAATGAGTGGAGTAGCCTCTGAAATGTCTATACTTGTGTTTTGTTTGAATTTGAACTGAAAACCAGCTCAGGGTGGAGGATCCACATTTTCACAATGTAGAAGGTGGGGCAATGTATTTTCTGCCTCTAGAATGTAACAAGAGAGGACACACAGTATTAAATTAAATCCTTTCAACAAGAGAGAACACCTTATCTATGACTAGGTTTTTCTGAAAAGATCATAGCATAGGCTGGCAACTTGACAGGTATAAGATCTTGCTTACAAAAACACTTGCTGAACTTATAGAGGTGCTGCTTACTGACTGTGTGCTTCTCTTAGAAAAGTAAAAAATCACCTATCCTTGATATTCTGATGAAGTGACTTTATAACTTACCTTTTAAACCCTTGTTTTTTCTCCTCATCTCTGTACTTCCCACCATGTCACTTACTCATGTATCCCATTAAAGTATAATCTGTGGGTAAGACAGCAGCTGTGACTAGGGCAGGAGAAAAACTCTAAATTTTATCAGGGATCTCAGCGGTACCCTCACGTAATTCAAACTCACATTCTTCTGAAAGCCAAAGCATACAAAGTTAAGGTGCACTCTAGCCGTGGGACAGAGGAATTAAGCGTGTGTGACATGAGAAAGGTGGGTGGTAAAGAGCTGACTCATCCTTTTTCTGTAGACTGCTCTTTTAACTCAAACAAATAGAAAGCAGAGGATGAACAATGTGATTTTTCAAATGTCATAGAGAAGAGGGACTTGTGATTGGTTAGAGCTTTTTCCTCAAGACCTGAACTTTGAAGGGCTGGAATTAGTGTGTCTTGGTTTTGCAAAAGCTAGTTCAGAAGTACTGGCATCCTTGATTATGCAATTTTAAAAGCTTCTGTAAATTCAGTTGAATTGCAGTAGTGAAGATGATCATGGGTCTCTAGTTACATCATTGTGCTGAAATATGCTAGTCTGGTTTAAGGTGAGAATTAGTGGATGGGATTTCAGAACCAGTGGGTATTAATTCACATTTCATTACAGCTGATGGGAATGTTCTTGTTTAATTTGGTGGAAATACAGCTGAAGCCAGTCCTGGATGCTACATATCCTGCCCAAGAGCTCTCTTGAATTTGGAAAGGAGAGGCAGATGTCATTTTCTGAGATGTTTTATAAGGCAAACCTGTAACCATGAAAAATTTTCTCGGAGTGTCACAAAATGTGATGCCCACATTTGAATGGAGGGGAGAGATGAAAAGCCAGTAATACTTTTCTGTCTGTAGTTAGAAATTAGTCTTGCCTGATTAAGAGACACCAGGAAAAAATCTTAGGAAATCAGCCTATCTAGACAATTGAAGCCTGAATTGTATTATTATTAGGCTTTCCTTCTCCTTCATCTATGCTCAATATAAAAATTATAGTGGGAAATGAATCTGCTTCTCTCAAAACATTTTGAATTTGAGGCAGATTCCTATATAGAGATAGACATTAGGTCTTTGTGATCTGTTTGCTATTATCATTTGAGCTTTTGTGTCTCCTTGATGCTTGAATAAAGAAGGAGGAAGTTGTTTAGGCTGAAAAACCTTTATACCAATGAGATGCTTCCTTTCTTATATATGTGGCTGCATTTACAATTATGTTTATTATGGGGTAGTCAGTAGAAAAGAGAAATACTAAATTATTCTAATCACTGTATCCAAGGATAAAAATACTGAATAAATAAAGGGCTTGTTAAAATATCTTGCAAACATTAAATTATTAAGAGGCAGGAAGATGAATTTTGGACACTGACGCAAAAAAAAAAAAAAAATAGCAGTATAAGAAGATTTCAGAGTTTCCTAATAAAATATTCTTCCTTTCAGCTGCTTCTGATTGCAGACTTCTGAAGCCTTTGAAAATAACTTAAATCCTAAACTCTGTTTAACTGATTTTCTCTATGCACTCTAAGAATGCATCACATCACAGTGCCTACAGAAGTAACTATCAGGCCTTGGAGAATCTACTACAATGAGACTGCTAAATTCACAGTGACTGGAGTAGTGTTCATGAGGGTTGGCATTGTTTAGAAATTCTACTTTCTCTTCCCATTGCTGATCTATTTGATTTTACACAAGTTATTTGGATCAACTTTTAAATTTTCTCATCTTACACCAGTGGCTGACAAATGACTAAACCCTTACTGCATGCGAATCCTGTATCTTGTAAATTGAGATAAGAGGGAAGAATGGGAATAAGACTGAACGGAGTTTATCAGAGGAAAATCCCTGTTAATGCTAACAGCCACGTGTAAATCATGGTTCTTGCTTCCCCCTCCTTAATTCTCAAGGTGCCTTCGAACAGCCAGCTATTTTGCACAGTGCTGTTACAAATCCCTCTGCTCACCTGAAAACAGCTGGTTCTACACAACCATCTCATCCACCAGCAACTCCAGCACAACCATCTTTGTACAAGATATCTAAGTGCCAGAAGCATCAGCTGAATTATTCAAGATTCTGATGCTATGCCTTGAATTCAGAAGAACTGTCAATGTCTTGCTTTGAAGCATATACTACTAACTTCCTTTTATCCCTTTTAATAAGCCTAAAATACTTCATGCCCAAGGACTTCCTAGCTGTAAAAGAAAGTGTCATGCCAAATTTGCAAATATATGTGCATTATTTTGACTAGCGTATGATTTTGGGCACAGGAATTCTGTTTCTTTTTCTTGATGAATATATTCAGAATTTGGGATATCTATTGCATATAAAGATCTAATTTTATCTCTAAAGAGCATCTTAGAGCATCTTACCAGATACTTAACAGGTTGAAATGACCTCCTCTTTCAAGTGTAGCTCAGCACTCCTATTACAATCTCAGATATGAGGTTTTAATGGTTTTAAGGGATTAGTAATAGGATATGGAGATTTTTCCCTGCATCATGTTGGTTCATTTAGGGTGCTTTCCTCTAGCAAATAAACTTGTTGTTTGATGATTTCCACTGAGTTTGTATTTCAAGAATGACCCTGTTATGAAAAACAGTTTACACTTTATTTAGCAGACCCTCTAGGAAGACTAAGGATAGAGTTAATGAGGGTAGTTGAACGCCTGGTTTTTTTGAGTTGTTTCATGGAGTACATAAGAGGGACACCAAAACTTACTATTACACAGTATAAAGATGATGGTAGGAGCAGCAGTGAAGTCCAGCATTGTTCACAGGCTGCTGTTTTGACACTTCATGATAGAATAAAATGTCTTTAAAGGAGCATTTTGATATAAACTAGGTAAGAATAACAGCCATCTTTTAGGCAGCAAATTATCAGTGCATAAGAAAACAGAAGCTTTGTCTCTGGGCTTGGACTTATAAATGAGTTCAAGGCTCAGTAAGATGTACTTTGTGATATATTACTGCTGCCATGTTTGAATGTAGAGTGCACTTTTCCAGGTGATGGAGTTTTACTGCCAGTCCTGTGAGACAGCTATGTGCCGGGAGTGCACAGAAGGAGAACACGCAGAGCATCCCACAGTACCACTCAAGGATGTGGTGGAGCAGCACAAGGCTTCCCTCCAAGTCCAATTGGATGCTGTCAATAAAAGGTATGGAGACTCCACTGACTATTTTCCATTTTCAGTTTTATCACTGGCTTCCTGTGCTGGTGTCATAGGTATTTACCTATGAAATAGGGATAGTGAGGCTAGCATAAGGACAAAAAAAATCCATTGAGTGAGAGGTACTGAGGGGTTACCAAAAAAGAGCAAAAGACCCGTCTTTCACAAAACAGAGGCTATTAGAAATGCATGTATTGTCCAAAGAAGGGGCATAAAATGCTAAGGAGTAAACTACTGTCCAATTGTGAATTTATAATAGCTAAATAATTAGTGCTGACTGTTAAAAAGACTGGTACAAACACTACAGTGGCAAAACAGCATAAAAAAAAAATGAAAAGGTGAGCTAGATTTATCTTCTTGAGTACACATACAGCATGAAGGACACAGGATCCAAGGCCTCATTGTTGGCAATGCCTAAAGATTTGCACAAGGGAGAACTGTGGCTTAGCCTTATTTTATCAGACCATACCCACTGTGTGCTTTTGGAAGGAATGAACTTACTTCTGGGAGCTGATCAAATTTAAAGACAGCCTGCTGATGGGAGGGTTTAATCAAAAAGATGCAGTGGCCAGTGTTTAATGACTTTTGAAACTGCAATCTTTGTAATTTAATTCCTCCCTCAGGCTTCCAGAGATTGACTCAGCACTTCATTTTATATCTGAAATCATACACCAGTTAACCAACCAAAAGGCTAGCATCGTAGATGACATTCATTCCACTTTTGATGAACTTCAGAAGACTTTAAATGTGCGAAAGAGCGTGCTGCTCATGGAGCTGGAAGTGAATTACGGCCTTAAACACAAAGTAAGATGCATGTTTTGTTTCAATGAAAAGCTGTTAATTTAATCAGCCAGTTTTAAAAATTATGCGGGACATGAGTTTGACAAATCATGTCTGAAATCCAGAGAACTTTGTTTTCCTGAAATCAGGTCCTGCAGAGCCTTGCTTGTGGGTGCCTACCCTTATGAGCATGAAAATATGGCTCAAACAATTTATCCTGAAGAACTGCGTAAGGCTGCCTATTTTGCTTCAAAGCACTGTTTTGCTTTCCAGTGCTTGGCAACATATTTCACATTAGATATCACCTTTTGGAAAACAAAAATATTGAAGGGATATCTCACTTTCTTAGAGGAATGAGGAGATTAACAGATTGCAGAGTTGTATTCCCTCTTTTACTTCTTATCTGGATGATTGGTTCTGAGGGGTTTCCCCCTATATTGCAGACCAAGCTTTAGAGGAAGTGTTGGGGGTTGGTTCTCTCCCTTTTCCCTCTGTGGAATTTTCCCCATTGTCATGCTAAGATACCTGTTGACTGGGCCCTGGTGACAAGGGGGGGAGGAGAGAGAGAGAGAGGAGGGAAGCCCCGCGAGATTCAAACAGCCAGAAGAGGAATCGGAAGGCTGGGCCTCGGCCCATTTCCCCCACGGAGTTTGGACGAGAAGGACGATCGCCGCCTCCTGCCTCTCTGTCCCATCCCAGCGTTGGGAAACCACTATTGGACCCTGCCCGGCTGTCTTCTCGCTGTGAACTACCACCATCCAGCACTCTGCTGAGCACTGGGACCAACACCGTGAGCAGAGGGCTCTCTCCGTCTCTCTCTCCCCCTGGGACAGCGCTGCCATCACCCCCAGCCCTCCTGCAGCTCTGCGGGACCTGCCTGCCCCCAGCACCGGGAACTGCAGCTCAGGGAAAAGGTGCCTGCAGCCAAAAAACACTGGGACTGAGTTACTGTTCTGTTTGTGGGTAATTTCATAGCTGTTGTTGTTCTTGTTTGTCTTGTTAGATATACTAGTAAAGAACTGTTATTCATACCCCCATATCTCTAACCCCTTACACAGTTTTTTGGGTCTGCTCCACCAGCTTTTGAGGGGTTCAAATCTCTTCTAAGCAGTAATGATATCATACAGTGGCTGACATTGCTAATAGCCCTTGTAAAACTGTTCTACTTAACATTCCGAGATGAGGGGAGATTGACTTGGATGACAACCCTGATACGTCCCCCAAGAAATAGGGATCCTGCCCCAGAACCTGGCCCTGCCCCAGAGCCTAAGGATTCTGCCCCAGAGCCTGACCCTTACCCTGCCCCTGCCCCAGAGACTAAGGATTCTGCCCCAGAGAATAAGGATTCTCCCCCAGAGACTAAGGATTCTGTCCCAGAGCCTGACTCTGCCCCTACCCCAGAGACTAAGGCTTCTGCACCAGAGGTTAAGGATGTTGCCCCTGAGCCTGATTCTGCCCCAGAGCTCACCTCAGAAAGGAACCATCCAGAGTGGGTGGGGTTTCTAGTGAAGGAGACGGGCCAAATACTGAAGGACTACCTTTCCCCAGTTCTTGAGAAACTCTCCCTCTGCCTTAAAGAGGGAGAACCTGATGGTGCAGCAGTGGAACCCACAGATGTTACATCTCTCCAGGTTCCAGCTGAACTGCAAGGGCACTCACAGCCAGCAGCAGTTGCCCCCGTGGAAACTAGAAAGTCTAAGGTGAAAACAAAGCACCTGGATAAAAAGAATCAGAAAGCAGGGCCCTCACAACCAGCAGGGGAGCCAGAGGTTGAGATCGTCACAGAGTCCCTGTCATACGAGAGTCTCCGTAATCTGCGTAAAGATGTTGTACGAAGGGGCCGTGAGGCTTTTACAACATGGTTACTGTGGGTCTGGGACCTTATGGGTACAGGTGTGCAGCTGGATGGTACTGAGGCAAGGAATTTGGGACCCCTGACCCAGGACTCAGGTGTGGATCACATATTCATAAGGGAACGAGGCCCCCTTTCCCTCTGGGAGCGGCTTTTAATGAGTGTAAGAGAGAGGTTTGTCCATAGAGAGAGAATGCAGGAGCACCACCATAGAATGCGCTGGAAGACCGCTGAGGAGGGGATCCAACAGCTGAGAGAAGTGGCAGTACTGGAGGTACTCTTTGGGAGGAGTGGACAATATGACAATGACCCCGACAAGGTCAGGTGCACAGGGCAGATGTTGTGGAATCTGGCACACCTGGGGCCATCTCAATACACCACATTCATTGCAGCCATTAATGCTGACACCAACCACGAGACAGTGGGTTCTGTTGCCAATAAGCTCAGAAATTTTGAGAGTATAATGAATGGCCCAATGCAGGCTCAGGTCTCTGCCGTGATTAGGGAACTCAGAGAGGAGTTCAAGGAGGAGATAAGAGGGGTGAGGGAGTAGATGAGGAAGGTCAATGCAGCACCAGTGCGAGTCACAGATCCCAGAGTTAGAGCCCAACTTCCCCCAGCTAGGGAGAGAGGATACACCCCACGAGCTGACCTGTGGTTCTTTCTGCGTGACCATGGGGAAGACATGAGGAGGTGGGATGGGAAACCCACTTCTGCCCTGGCAGCACGAGTGCGTCAACTCAAGGAGGGAAACACTAACCAAGGGAGCTCCACTAAAGTGAAGGGAGCCTCAACTTCCCATAACCAAGATGCAGGGTATTACAAAAGGGAGGATGATTTGTCAGATCCCCTTGAGGGAACCTCCAACATGTATGCCCAGGAAGGAAATAATAACCAGAGCTAGAGGGGCCCTGCCTCTAGCCAGGGAGAGGCACAGGAAAACCGGGTCTTTTGGACGGTGTGGATCCAATGGCCTGGCACATCAGAGCCACAAAAACATAGGGCATTAGTTGACACTGGTTCACAGGTCACCCTAATACCATCAGAACATGTTGGGGAGGAGCCTGTTTCTATTGCTGGGGTGACAGGGGGATCACAGGAATTGACTTTGCTGGAGGCTGAGGTGAGCCTGACTGGGAAGGAGTGGCAGAAGCATCCAATTGTGACTGGCCCAGAGGCACCGTGTATTCTAGGCATAGACTTCTTCAGGAATGGCTATTACAAAGACCCAAAGGGACTCAGGTGGGCTTTTGGAATAGCTGCTGTAGAGGCAGAAGGCATTAAGCAATTGAACACCTTGCTTGGACTGTCAGAGAACCCATCTGCAGTGGGACTTCTGAAGGTGAAGGAGCAGCAAGTGCCAACTGCCACCTCGACAGCGCACCACCAGCAGTACAGGACAAATCGAGATGCCGTGATCCCCATCCACAAGATGATCCGTGAGCTGGAGGGCCAAGGGGTGGTCAGCAAAACCCACTCACCCTTCAACAGCCCCATCTGGCCTGTGCGCAAGTCTGATGGAGAATGGAGATTGACTGTGGACTATCGTGCATTGAATGAAGTGACTCCACCGCTGAGCGCTGCCGTGCCGGACATGCTGGAACTCCAGTACGAGCTGGAGTCCAAGGCAGCAAAGTGGTACGCCACCATTGACATTGCCAATGCATTTTTCTCCATTCCTCTGGCAGCAGAGTGCAGGCCTCAGTTTGCTTTCACGTGGAGGGGCGTGCAGTACACCTGGAACCGACTGCCTCAGGGGTGGAAACACAGCCCCACCATCTGCCATGGACTGATCCAGGCTGCACTGGAAAAGGGTGAAGCTCCAGAACATCTGCAGTACATTGATGACATCATTGTGTGGGGGAACACGGCAATGGAAGTATTTGAGAAAGGAGACAAGATCATCCAGATTCTGCTGGGAGCTGGTTTTGCCATCAAGAGGAGCAAAGTCAAAGGTCCTGCCCGAGCGATCCAGTTCCTGGGAGTAAAGTGGCAAGACGGGCGGCGCCAAATCCCCACTGAGGTCATCAATAAGATCACCGCGATGTTTCCACCTACCAACAAGAAGGAAGCAAAAGCTTTCCTAGGTGCCATAGGCTTTTGGAGAATGCACATTCCTGAGTACAGCCAGATCATCAGCCCTCTCTACCTGGTCACCCGCAAGAAGAACGAATTCCACTGGGGCCCTGAGCAGCAGCAAGCCTTTGCCCAGATCAAGCAGGAGATCGCTCATGTTGTAGCCCCCGGCCCAGTCATGACAGGACCAGAGGTGAAGAATGTGCTCTACTCTGCAGCCGGGAACAAGGGCTTGTCCTGGAGCCTTTGGCAGAAGGTACCTGGTGAGACCCAAGCCCAACCTCTGGGGTTCTGGAGCTGAAGTTACAGAGGGTCTGAAGCCAA